>NW_024962267.1:8140017-8742778 GCF_019238085.1 Lagopus leucura
TTTTTTTTTTTTTTTTTTTTTTTTTTTTTTTTTTTTTTATGTTTTGATTTCTGTAAGTTTGTAATAGCAGGAAAATTAGAAACTAATTTCTCAGGTACTCTCCACTATAGTATTATATTTTTTCCTTGATGAACAAACTGCTTTTTTTACCCCATCTTTTCACAACGGAAAAACTTGGTTAGATAAGCCAGGCGGATAAGCAAACAGGATGAGCCAATCCATTTCCAACAACGGCCCTTCAGCTGAGGAGCTGCCCCGTGTGGGCACCGCCCGCGCCGGAGCGGCGCTGTGCGGGAGGAGCGAGGCAGCCCGGCTGCCCTGCGCTGCTCGAGAGGAGCGGTATAGCGCTTGGGTACAAAACGTGGGTGGGAGGAACGTACTTGCAGTTTGGCTTTAGCTCTCATTGCTCTACGGTTATTAATGACAACTAAACGACGTCAATTTGCCATAACCGAGCCCATCCGTTCCTTCCCGCCGCCCGCCGGCTCTTTTCCCGCTCTCGGGAAGGCGGGAAGGCGAAGAGCGCCGCGCGCACAGGCGCGCGCACAGGCACGCGCCCGGCCCACCCTACGGCCCCTGCGGGCAGCCGGACCGTGAGCGCCCGGCGGGGCGGAGCCGAGCACCGCCCGAGGCGGCCGCGGCGCCACGTCAGTCCCGGAGCCGCCCCGCCCGCCGCCGGCCCACAGCCGGATCCCCGCGCGGGCCACCCTTCCGCCCGACGCCGGGTGAAGGTGCCGCCGTCCCATGCTGCCTCGCGCCCGGCCCGCTCCCTTCTCCGGCTCCCTCCGCTGCGAGCCGCCGAGCTCCCGTCGCCGGTAAGAGCCGTGCCGCTCCCGGGGCCTCCTGGCAACCCCGCCCCGGCTGCACTCCGCCGCCCCGTTACCTGAGGCCTCGCCGGGCGGGCGGCCCTCCCGCTGCTGCGGCTGCGGCGCGTGCGGCTCCGCGCTGAGGGAGAGGCGGCCCTGCAGGTGGGCGCGAGGGGAAGGCGGCCGCTGCAAGCACGCGCTTAAATACGGCGCGAGGGGCTGCTGTGCTGCGCTGCGCTGCCTGGTGCTGCCGTGCCCAGTGACCGCGCTGATACACGGGGAAGGGATGGTCTGCTGGTTGTGTGGTCAGCCAGCAGGCGGTAAGCCGACAACAAACTCCGCGTTCAGGTGCAGAGCTAGCAGTGCGGCTCAGTGCTCGTGTGTATTTGCTGAAGGAACTGGAAAACGTGCCTTTTTTCTCCCTGTTTTTCATAGACCGTAATTCTTGCAGGACTCATGCCGTGAAGTAGGGCAGCCAGAGCTGTGACGGGGGCCCTCAGGAGCGCTGCTCTGTGCCCCGGCTCCATCGGATCACTGGAGGCTCTTCTCAGCATTAGAACTCGTAAACTTCCCAGAGGCTCCACAATGGAGTTCTTGTTGTCCAAAGGAGATTACCCTACATCTTTCAGAAGGTCTTTACTAGTGGTTTTAGTATGTGTAATGGTTCTTGTGTGCACTGACCAGGACTACTATAGTTTACTCGGAGTATCCAAAGAAGCAAGTAGCAGAGAAATAAGACAGGCATTCAAAAAGCTGGCACTGAAGTTACACCCTGACAAAAATCAGGTAAGTTATGTCCTTAGCAGATCAGTGTTGTTGAGCTAGTAGATTTAATGATTGAACGATGACTTATTTTATCTCAGATGTTTATCAGTACTTGTGATGTACCACCTGGTAATGTGGTTTAGCTCAGATTTTCTGCAGAAAAGGTTTATGCGTAAGGGTAGACTAGTAATATGTGGTTGCATTGTCATTTGGATCACACTAAAGTGCTGTAGGAAAAAAGACAAGATCATTTAATTCTCTGTTCTGTTTTTGTAAAGTACAGGAAAACCCACATTTGCACCATATTACCTTGTTGGTAAACTGGTAAGTTTCTGTTTAGCTTAAGGAAACTCACTGTTGCTCTGCTGGTAAGTCTCATCCCAGATAGCATCCAACAGCAGCCTGTTTTGAGGCAGCAGTCTCCTAAGTGTCAAGAGCAGAAGTTGTAGGACCACCTGAGTGTAACAAGGAAGATGAAAAGTAGAATGACTAGAGAAAAATGCTGGAAATGGCTCCGTGCTGCTGTATTTTCCAAAATAGAAAAAAAAAAAAAAAAAAAAAAAAAACTTTTAAAAACTTAATTACTGTTCATTTGTTTGGTGTTTCTTTTCCTGAAATAATCAAAAATTCATGAGAAATGTGAGGGTTTAGCTCTTTAAACATATGTGCAACGGCACAGAGCCTCAGAAGACACCAGTGCGCCATGTAGGCCCAGAGATAGCACAGATTTTCAAACTGGTTGAGTAGGGAAGTAGAAAAGGCTATCGGGGAAATAGGAAGCCGTCATTCTGTTTGTTTCATTGTGAAACAAGATGCATTCTGTTTCTCTGCTGCTTCTTTGAGTCCTGGTACATAATGCATTTCTGTATGTCCAGAACAACTTAGTGAATCTATTGAGTTCAGAAATACACAATAACTTCTTTTGGGAGATGCACTGATGGCACACTGCTTGTTGGAAGAGGCTTCCTGCTGAATTTGCATGTATGCTCCTGCTTCTCTCCCCAGTGCATTATGTATCATATTTTCAAGAGAATAAAACTTGCACAGGATCAAACAAAAGTTGGGAAAGCTGAAAGAAGAGGCATCACTGTGGAGAACATTACAGCTCCCTACCTGGTAGCTTTGTATTTCAGTTGATGCCTTAGTGATGAGGATGAGGAAATGAGTAGAAGATGCATTGGGCTTTAGAAGAGGAAAACTTAATTGCAGTATTCATAGAGTCCCCTGTGTAGTGTCAGCTTCTGCTGCACTGGGCAGCATTAATAGGGACACTAAAATATTTCCAAAAGTTATTTTCTCAGCATTGTATGTACGGTGTGGCTTACTGTTTGCTTACTAATTATAGTTTTTCCTTAAATAGAATGATCCAAATGCCCACGACAATTTTCTGAAAATAAATAGAGCCTATGAAGTACTTAAAGATGAAGATCTACGGAAGAAGTATGATAAATATGGAGAGAAAGGTCTTGAAGATCAGCAGCAAGGAGGCCGCTATGAAAGCTGGCACTATTACCGCTATGACTTCGGTAAGGGATGACGTATGCTTGGGATTTGTTTGGAATAGTCCAAGTAAGTGCAATGTTCAGTTGCGTAGCAGTCTTTTTACATCAGAACCATCTGATGCATCCCCTCCGCACTTCTGCTTGCTCTGTTCTCCCATAGCTGTCCTTTTCACTGTGTTGAGCCAATTTTTTATCTCCTGTTGATGGTTACCCATCAAATTCCAGCAGTGTTACGTTCTACCTGCCTAGGTTTCTGTTCCTGCTGCCGACTCTTTTAAAGTGCCTTTTCTTTTTCATTTAAATTCCAGTGTTGCTATTTAATTTTTTCAAATTGTATATATTTTTAAAATACTCAGTGCTGGAATTGCATTCTCAAGTGGATTTTGAGAGGACGTTTCTGCATTGTCAAGCACGTTTTATATACAAATATACAATGAGAGATCAGTAAAGGGATGGTAGAAAACGAAGAAAATAACAGAATAATAACTAAAATGATCTTGAAACAAGTTATTTCACGTTTACCTCAACAGAGTTTGTATAGTTGTCAGAAAGGGCAGAGATGAACTATTCCTTTTTTTTTTCAGGTATGGATAATAAAAAAATAAAAAAGTCTGTGCAACTTGAAACTGAGCGAATTGGTTTCAAGCACAGGAAAAATGAAAATTGCTCTAAAATTTCTTCAGATAAACAGATTTAAGAAATCATTTTTGTCTGAAGTTGCGCTACTTGGTTGAAAAGCAGTATCCTTGACTGCCTATTAACCAGTTGTTTCTGATGGTTTATTTATACACGTACTGGCTTAAATACAGATATTTCTGTGTACATGTGGTGAGTGTGTGCAATATATTGTACGACATGCATAGATAGTAACACAAAAGGCAGCTTGTCCACTGTGGAGGTTAATTTCCCTCGTCACTGATGTGTATGTTATCCTTGCGTACCTCGGCGTGGTGGGATCTCAGCATGGCAGGCTCTGTGTCCATGCTAGCACAATATAATGGTGTCTCAATATAGTACTGCTGTTATCTCTTCTCCAGCTTTCTCAAATACTTGAAGTAGGAGGCCACTTGTAATGTTGTTCTAGGTAGGAGTGTTTGGCTTTCAAGAAAGCTGCTATTCTAACTTTCTGCAGCTTATTCCACTGCATCCACCTGTTCTATTAGTTGTACAAAGCTGAGACAACCAGAGGCTGAGACAGGAAGTTAAAGCTTCTGGATGCTGCACGTAGGGCCCTCAACTGAGAGCTGAACCTTTGTGAATTGCTGGTTGATGCAGTTTCTAATACACCTGCTGTAATGTAAAACCTGAGCTGTCACCTAAAAGCCCTCCTCTGATAGGAAGCAGCAGTTCAACTCTTCTTTGCTCAACGATTGATCTACTAAAACACCAGAAGAAATTTTCTGTTCCCTTGGTGGCTTCAGTAGCATGAGGGAACAGCAGTTTGTGTGAGAGTAAACTGAGGTGACACATTGCTAAATAAATATAGCTAAGTCATAAAAATTCTCTGCCAACTTACTGTTTCAATTTACATGTACTGTTTTTGGTTTCCTGTCTTGTTAATTTGTTTCTATATTAAAAAAAAAAAAAAAAAAAGAAGGAAAGGAAAAATTTAAAAATTGGTTGTTCTTTTAATAGGTATTTATGATGATGATCCTGAAATTATAACATTGGATCGAGGAGAGTTTGGTAAGTTTCAGTATGTTAGCTTGACAATCTGACAACCCAAAGTAACAGTTTTTACATTCTGGTGTGTATTTCTATAGGCTTATATTACGTGTCTTCAAACTATTTTTTGAACTGTCAGAAAACCATCTTTGTATGGGGAAGAAACATCCTTTAACAATTCCTGACAAACTGTAGTTAATTGGCATCTATGCACAGTTTAATTTACTTTGTGAGATCTGTAAGAGGAAATTACTTGGCTTAGTTTTTGTCAATAGTGTGAGGATATTTTAATATAGGAAAACGTACCTTAAAAAGTCGCTATAAAAACGACGTTCACAGTTGCAGACTGAAAGGCACGGAATTCGTGTGTGTGGGCGTGCATTTTGTTGCTGGTGTTTTATTAGTGAGAGTAGTCATTACCTTTCCTATTATTTTTCTAGTTACCATCAGCTGATTACGTTGCATTTTGAGCTATTAGACAGGATTTCTACATAAAGCCATGGCCTCGTGGAACCCCAAAAAGAAGCAAGGCGATCATAAGGAAGTGGAAAGCTTGATTGTGTAAAGTTGTTTTAGCAATTGTGCTTTGTTGTTAAGGTAACCAATCTCACAGTAGCAAACATTTCAGCTAGGGTAATCTCTAAAGAGTGCATTTGTTCTCAACAGGACTCGTGTTGAAATTCAGGGTGGTGATATCCTCTGTAGAACAACTTTCATTCGCTTGCCTACAGTAGTGACTATGCAAGCAAGATGGAATCTGTATCCACTCTGAGTTACTGTTACTGGCTTGTGTCTGACATCAGGAAATACTCTGTTCAGCTTTCAGGAAAGCAATATACATAGGTTTGAGATATGCATACCTGCAGTGTAGTTATTACTTACGTACAATTTTCTTCTCTCTATCTAGATGCTGCTGTTAACTCTGGAGAGCTGTGGTTTGTCAACTTCTATTCTCCTCGGTGTTCCCACTGCCATGACTTGGCACCTACGGTGTGTATAGCCAGCACAAAGCTCTCAAAGTGCTGCTGCTCAACTTTGTCATTACTCAGCATGAAACTTGAGGTGGATTTTTATGCTGAAGTGGAAAACAACTCCAAGATCTAGAAAAAAAAATATGCTGATCTTTTTTGTTATTTCTTTATAGGAAAATAGCCCTTTTTTTTTTTTTCCTCTCTTTTTTTTTCCTAGTGGAGGGAGTTTGCTAAAGAGATGGATGGAGTAATACGCATTGGAGCTGTCAACTGTGGAGATAACAGAATGCTGTGTCGAATTAAAGGGATTAACAGTTATCCCAGTCTGTATGTTTTCAAAACTGGAATGGTAAGTGATAAAATTTCAGGCATTTTTTTAGAAGGACTGAAATTGGGAAGAGTATTTCTTTAACCCTTGCTAAATCATATATTTCTATACTGCTTTCCATTTATCTAATTTCCTTGTAAGAAATTAAATTTTCTCTTCCTTCATAGTGATTAAAATTTAGATAGCTAACTTCTGTACATGTTTTATACTGTGAGTTCTTTGGTTTTTTGTTTTGTTTTGTTGAGCCTTGTTGTTCTTGGTTTGTTTTTGTCTTGAATCACTTTGCTCTCCAACAGTAAACTTGTGATCTTTTCTCTAAAAAAAAAAAAAATTGCTGTACAGAAGGAAACTTCTGATTTGGGAAGGTACTGTCATCAGTGGTGCAGCAGCAAAGCAATGAGTCTGAACCCTTAGACAGGTTCTGCTTGTATTTTAGAAGTCCATTATAGTAGTAAAAGAACATTCTGTATGACTGCATACCTAAAGAAACCTGGAAATTGCTTCCACAAGTCTTCCTGCACACCAAGAGGAATTGTGCATGATGTCCTTGGCACCGCTGCTTAACAGGCAGTTGCAAAGAGTTGCATGCAAATTGCACCTGCATCGTTAGGTATATTTTGACAATATTAAGATTTGAGAGGCTGAGTGCAGAGATTGCTCATGTCAGTCCATTTAGCATATGCACAATTTTAATTCTTATTTAAATAAAAATATAATCATTAGGAGCTGGCATTTCTGAGATGTAGTCATCCCTTGTGTTGCTTGACTTGAGAAGAAATCACGTTACAAAATTGAAATAAAGGTTAAATTCCAAACATTTCAGTAAGAGAGAAGAACACAGCAAAAATCTTCAGAGAGGGGAGGGAAAAGTGAGTCTGACAGTTGTGTAAGTACTGTGAACAAAAGCACTGGTATACGTGTGTACGTGTGTGTGTACAGACTGTATATAAAGTCAGCAAATACAGTTTATAAAATATTTTGTTCTTTGTCTTCTGTAGCAACCTGTGAAATACTATGGAGACAGGTCAAAAGAGAGCTTAAAGAACTTTGCCATGCAGTATGTTACAACCACAGTCACTGAGCTGTGGGCAGGTAATATTCATGTATTTTGCTCGGGGTGCTGCTCTTGAAATTGCTTTTACACTATAAAAGATGGCAGAAGCTAGGTGTAAAACAAAGTCTGCCCAAAATCTGCTGTTGGTTTTGATAGTAAAAATAGTGTTTTCTGTACTTAATATAAAAGCTTCTTGTTTGAGTTTATACTGAAACCAGTCACAAACTGATGCAAATTGTTTCATTCTCAGGAAATTTTGTAAATGCCATTGAGACCTCATTTGCTTCTGGCCTCGGTTGGTTGATCACCTTCTGTGCTGAACGTGGGGGTAGGTGTATTACGCTCATCAAAAAGGCAAACAGGAAAAAGTGTTCTTGTTGACAATGACATGATCACTTCTGCTTGTAATGAAGAATAGATTTGTTCAACATCTTAGAAAAACACAATATTTGGGCTGTGGGGTCATTTAAGCTCCATTCTACAGGCATTTTCACTAAAGGAACATGAATAGAAAGGTTATGGTATTGTGATTCTGTAATGTCATGTGAGTCATTAAAACAGCACTCAAGCACCACCCCTCAAGAAGGAAACAGGCAGAAAAGGTCTCTGGCTTGAGTTTCCAGCTCAAGCTCAAGTAACAGATACTGCATGCTGGCTTGTCGTGGTACCTGATTGGAAGAAAGGATGAATCCCCCCACCTTAAACTACCAATACCTAAAAATGAGCTGAATGTCATGGACTCTCTTGGGATCAGTATTAGATACAGCAAGAGAAAGCTGTCTGGGTTGGCTGGTAGAGCTCAGGAAATTTGCTACACCTTTGACAAATAAAGATTTCTCCATCCTATGAAGAGACCTTTGTTCTGAAAAATAAATAATCAGAGTTGCAGTGTGACTTACATTTGTAAACAGTTGGATTTCAAGTTGTAATCCTTTTGTCATTAAGTTTTCAGCTTTGGTCCAGTTAGAGTGAGGATGAAAGGTCATCTTAGTAAAGGAAAATTAAACTATTCAAAATAAGTCTAGATAGATTATTTGAGCATATGATAAATATATTACAGTGAGTTGTTATCATTTTAATCATAGGGATTTTATATTTTAATTTAAATCTCATTCCAAGGCAGCCTATAGATATGTTTTTCATTACTTTTATTAACATTTCTTCTGATATCATTATTTAAGCGTCTTAGTACAGCAAATAAACATTTTAGTATAACTTTTAAAATAGATATTTCTTTGATGAAACAAGAGAATGCTATTCATGCTACTTTTAACTTACAGTAGACAACCATTGGTTGTCAATTTCTGGACAGCTTGGTCACTGCAATACTTCACAACTAGCCAGGAAGCATGTTTGAAGGGGTTGCCTTTATAAGGGAGAAAGGGGTGATTCTAAACAAGAGTAGTTACAGTTAATAATCTGAAGTCTTATGTTTGCAAATAAATTACTTTTATTTTGCAGATTGCTTGAGTTACCAAACACGTCTTAAGCTTGCTGGCATGTTGGTAAGCAGTGTTTCATTTTGAAAGCATTACCTGTAGTTTAAAAACAGAATTGAAAGCCTGAAGTTACAGCCAAAACTTTATGTTTAGTGTTGATTTTCAGAGCAGATATATATTTTGACTTAGTAACTATTGGAATTATTTTCACATTTTATATGGCTCTTTAAAAATGTTAAGTGATATTTGACAACGTGATCTCCTTCCATTTTCTAAATGTATGTAACAATTTTTGCTGGGATTTTCAGTAATTTTTCTGAACCTGAAATTTAAAGATACTATTCTTGTTTTTTTTTTTTGTGATGTCTTTTTGGTTTTTTTGTTGTTTTTTTTTTTTTTTAATTACAGGAAGGTCTTGCTAATGTAGGCTGGATGGACTGTGGCACTCAGGGTGAGCTTTGTGATAATTTAGATATCTCATCTAGTACTACAGCATACTTTCCACCTGGAGCCACCATAAATAACAAAGAGAAAGGAGGTGTTTTGGTACGAGTTGTTTCTAAAAAAATTCTGTATTTAGATAAGATAAGGCAATGGCATTGACAGAGGAACACACAAATGATGTCCAGATTGCTTATATACAACTGAAAGGATAGCATGGGAGTGTGTTGTTTTTCTGTTTCTTTGTTTAATTTTTGTCTTCTAAACTTGTGTATCCTATGAGTTTGTATCCCACTTGGTTTCTAAGGCAGCAATCCCTGGAGTAGTCTGCAGCTTGCTGGTGTGCAGGCGGAGTGGAGGAGAGCAACGGTGCAAGTAGCACCAGCCTCTAGTCCTGCTAAGCCACCTCTTCTGGAGCCTCACAGAGTGGCTGTAGGAATCCTGGGGGTGGGATGTGCTTTGTGACAGGCCCAAGAGCTACTCCTGAATCTGCTCTCCAGCTGTTCCAGGCGAGGTTAGGAGGTTTCCCACATGCCCCTACTTTTTCCTCCAGGAAGAATATGCCCCAAGTATCACAACTGTGAGAAATGCTTTTCTGAGCAGAGCGCTGACAAACGTGATGAAAGCACTCCTACGCTGTCTGGCAGTAGGGATGATGCTGTTCAGCTCTGTTTTAATATTGCGACCTCCTCCTACCTTTGCATGGCAGCTTTAACTCCTTTAAGTGATGGGAGATGTTCCTCAGTATCAAGTATGGCCTGTTACTTTATTGCTGCTACTGTTGTCTGTATGCTTAAAAGGAGGAAATTAAAATCATAACCTACCCATTTTCA
Source organism: Lagopus leucura (assembly GCF_019238085.1). Lineage (NCBI taxonomy): Eukaryota > Metazoa > Chordata > Aves > Galliformes > Phasianidae > Lagopus > Lagopus leucura. Next base: position 8,149,822 of record NW_024962267.1, read on the forward strand.
ACTTATACCCAACTTACTCATTCGTATGAATTCCTTCATGGTATGAATTACTGAAACTTAGAAATACATACCATGCACTTAGGGAAGGCAGTAAAACTAAATTTGAAGCTTTTAAAACTTGATTTTAAAATTTAGTTTGAAATTTGAATTTGAAGACTTCTAGCACCCATTCTGACAAAATTCAGTATCTTGAGATAAATGTGGGAAAGCAAGCTAAAAAGCAGTTGTCTGAGAACGTTGCTATTATATATATGAAAAGAAGTTGATCAAATATGGTTAATGACTGTGTTTTTCAGTTGATGGAAAAGAACAAATCAGAATAATTTTGCTGATACTTTAGTACTAATCACTGATAAATGAGGTTGATGTTAACAGTTCTTTATAATCAGCAGTTTACTTTCCTTCCCAGTTTCTTAACTCCTTGGATGCCAGAGAAATATATCAGGAAGTCATGAAGCATCTGCCTGACTTTGAAATCATCTCTGCAACATCATTAGAGGTAAATTCAAAACAAAACACATTGACAATATCTCTAAGTAACGTCACCACCTGTTACTTTAAAATTTTAGATTATCACATGATACCCTTTTTTTCCCCTCCAACCAAATTATTTAACGTTTTTTGTCAACAATTTACTTCTGTAATTTAGCTCAACAGAAGTAGTGGGGTGCACATGTGGATATTTTAATTATAGGTAGATATTAAGAAAATAGAAAACCATGGAAATTGCCATTGGAACTCACAACAGTAACTTTCTGGTTAAAATCTAGTTCAAAATCAGTGACAATTTGATCGTGTGGCAGGAGGGAGGGGAGGACAGCCAGGCTCTTCTGACACTTGTAGTAGTAGCAGATTGATCCACAATAGAAAATGTAATGAAAACGAAGTATAGAGAGTAACATGTAGCTACCATGTTTTCAGATTTCTTTGCCTCTTTTCACTTATGATTTAGTAGAAAGAAGTTCAGTGGAGGACTAATTGAAAAAAACTTGAGTGTGGGAAGAGGTCATGTAGAGATCGACTGAATAATTGGGCATCATCTTTCCATAAAACAAAGAATCTGTGAATTGGTATAAGTGAGGAATAATGGTGTTTGGTTTTTTTCCCCCCGTTGAAAGGACCATCTAGCTCACCACAGATGGCTGCTTTTCTTCCAGTTTGGGGAAAATGACAAATCAAGCGTACAGGAATTTAAGAAACTGAAATTTTTACTTAAAGACGAACACATTCAGGTAAGAGTGCTCACTTACGCAGTACTGGCCTTCGTTTGTATTCAGAGAACAAGTTGGTCCTTACGATTTGCTACTGCCACCTCTGGTACCAAAGAGAGATGCTGTTAGTATGGTAGATGAGTAGTGATGTTTTTAAATTAAAGCAAGTGGTGAAATTTTCCATCCTATCTAAATAATTTAGAAATAGTTAGGAAAAATTGTATTTTACATCTTTTCCCTCACAGCAAATACTGCTGCAGATCTCATTCAGTTAACAATCAAAAGTTAAAGCTTAAACGTGAAATTGATGTACGCAAAACTGTATTATTCAAAAATCTCTATCGTTATCTTGAAAGTCATCTTAGCAAAGAGAAACCAGATTCAATCTTTGTACTAAAGACACGTGGATTGCATTACTCTATAAGCTGTGGATTTCAAAAAATCATTGCACTGCTAGAAGGATTCTAGCATAATTTATTTCAGGAGTCTTTCTGCTTCCTTGAAGAAAGTAAGAGAGATTCTTTTTGGTGTCATTCTATTTTGACCTTTTAATTTGAAATTAGCAAAACAACCTAATATAGCTGTGACAGTTTTGCTCAAACATCATAGATGTAACATTGTCTTAAGAGCTGTTATTTTTAAAAAGGCTACTGGTTGTCCATGGTTTTTACTGCTTTTATTATGAATTTATCCTATTTTTACCGCATTCCAGACTGTTAGTCTGTATAAATTTGGATGCCTTAATTAAAATGGCACTCTGTTAAATAGGTTGGCAAGTTTGACTGTCTTTCCTCTCCAACCATCTGCAACAAACTATATGTGTATCAGCCATGTCTAGCAGTGTTCAAAGGAAAAGGAATTGAAGATTACGAAATTCATCATGGTAAGGGACACTTTGGCAAGACCAAGGCATTACATAACCACTTTAAGATGATGCCACGTTTGGCAAACTGCTCTTCTTTATTAAAGGAGCAGTTCTGTAGTCTTAATATTTGCTTTTTGTCTCTGACATTAAGGTAACCGTGCATAGACTTTTCTTTTCTCTCTCCTCTCCCAGAAGGAGGCATCAGATACTAAGAGATGTACTTTGCCTTTTCTATCTTGTCTATATGAAAGTCACCTATATGTTTACATACAAATGAAATCTCTGAAGCTAACCAAGACAGCGTACGTTTTGGGTAGGACAGCCAAAGAGTGCTGCAAGGCACACACTTCCTTGAGACTTAACCTGCCAGCTTTACAGTGCTGCCACTTGAAAAACTTGGATTTGATATCATGTCACTGCACTTAAAACAAATTCCTTAACTAATTTCAGTTCAAGAAAGTCGGTATTAAGACTTCGCCACTTATGCTCGTTTGGTTTGGTTCCATGAAGGATTGTAGCTGTAGTAACTGTGTACCTCTAAAAGGATTTAAAAAAATGGTATGATGTACCATGTAAAAAATGGTACAATGTAAAAAATAATGTACAATGGTACAAAACTGTAGCTAGCAATAACTGGTGTTTGATCCAGAATGCAGTACAAGGCAATTATGCATGATGAGGTTCTGAGTCTTCAGCCTCTCAGCTACTAGAAACAGCTTGCCAGGAAATCAGTCAAAACCTAAGCACTGTAATCTTAAAGAAGAGAGAAGAAAATTTTTTGACCACCTGGAAAAGATGAACCATATCTGATAGGGAAGGATGGTCCCATGCATCTCATGTGTGCTCTCAGTATATAAGGTTTTTCCCTATCTGCAATTTCTACTCCTGCAGAAAAGCCAAGAAGAGGTTGTGCACATGCAGTATTTCTACATCTTTTCATAATGGCATAAATTATAACTAGGGTCAGAGAAATATATTGGACTACAATGCATACATTTTTCTGAATTTTGATTTGCTATTTACAAGGCTGATGGCACACACAACTTTTGCCAGAAGTCACATCCATCCAATATTTCTAACAACACGATATCAAGAGATCTTTCATAAGGTAAAATGATTTCCTTTCTACATCATTCTTTGAAGGAAAGAAGATCTTGTATGACATTGTTGCATTTGCCAAAGAAAGCGTCAACTCTCATGTTATCACACTGGGACCCCAGAATTTTCCTGGTAAAGAAAAGGAACCGTGGCTTGTGGATTTCTTTGCACCGGTAAATATTTAGTATCTACACGACCCTTTTTAAAAAGTGTTATGTAATTATGTAACAAAATGCTATCAGTATCTTGAAGGTGTGCTTCAGCATTATGAGACAGTACAATAATTTCTCATTCCTTGGCAGCAATATTTCCTAAATTGCATGGATTGTTATTTTTAGTGCAGCTTGTTGCCAAAGCAGCATATTATTCTTTTCAAACAGCTGATGTTCTCCTGAGGCCAGCTGCAGGGCCAAGCAATTGCCTTCATTTGCATTTTGTTTTCCAGTGGTGTCCTCCCTGTCGAGCTCTGTTACCGGAGCTGAGAAAAGCATCAAAACATCTTTATGGTCAGCTTAAATTTGGAACACTAGACTGTACAGTCCATGAGGGGCTTTGTAACATGGTAAGCTGCAGGAACTTATGTTTGACAGTTTTTTTTTCTTTTTATGTGTATGTAACAGTACGCTGTTTATGTGTTCTAAAAATCTTGGCTCTTTCTCCATGTTTGAATTTGCTTAGTTTTGCTTCAGTTATCTTATCTGGGTAAAAAATGGAATTACTCTCCCTGAATTCTCCCAAGTGCTACATTTTAGCAGGCATCAGCACATCTTATTGTTTATAAGAGCTTTTTCTGTTAGAAGCTTTCTATCTGTATTAGAAGTGTGGACATCTAAAAACACTTAAAGCTGTTCAAAAAAGGGAAAGCTTTTAAGTCATGTTTAGGCGTATTCTACTGAAGAACTCTGATTTTGAAAGCATCTGCATTCAATGTTAGATAGTACAGATCCTCATATGGCACAGGTCTTCACCTGAGGCTAAGATAGCCTTTAAGTTAAGGTTTAGAAAGCCTGTGGATTAACTTCTGTTTTGTGAAGGATGGCAAAAGAACTGCTGACTAGCTTTCCAATTCAGTACAAACTGCCATCTGAACATAACTGGCATTTTTTCTATACAGGTTTCAAACTCCACTCCACTTGTAAGTTTAAGCGGTTGTGTAGCACAAAAAGGACAGATGAGCAGCTAGGAGATACCAGTACTAATGGCAGTTAAAGGAATGTACAGGACACCTAATAATTCCTTGTACCTTCTTACTGTGTTTTGTTAGCACAACATTCGAGCTTATCCAACAACTGTTGTGTTCAATCAGTCTGACGTTCATGAATATGAAGGCCATCACTCTGCTGAGCAGATCTTGGAGTTTATAGAGGTACGTAAGTTATAATCCTGGTTGGGATCATGCTGCGTTTGCAGCTTATCCACAAACAATTTGTTGGAGGACCAAGATTTATTTTGGTTTTCATTAGACTAGTAAGGCTGGGAATGGAAAAAAACCTTCAGCAACAAGTGATACAGCAAGTGTCAGTCTGGGACTTGAAACTTAGTAGATTTATTTGCCTACTCTGTCAAGTTATTTCTTTCAAATCAGTAGCAAATACCTGAAGATACTTTCCAATCTGCAGAACAGTGGTAATGACTTCTACCTCATAGAATGGGTAATTTTGAATAAAAGAGGAACATTCTCAGAGCTTAATACAGTCAGTGTGGGATGATAGCTGGAACAGGACAACTTCTAATTGCAAAGTACATGTCCATAAACTGCCTTTGCCATAGGATCTTAGGAATCCATCTGTGATCTCCCTAACACCAGAGACATTTGTTGAATTAGTTGAGAGAAGAAAACGAGAGGAAATCTGGATGGTTGATTTCTATGCTCCATGGTGTGGACCTTGTCAGGCTTTAATGCCAGAATGGAAAAAAATGGCCAGGGTAAGTGACATTCAGATGTTGTTCTGCTTTTATGTTTCATTCTGTGGAGTTACTGCTGTCTTAAATTTGTGTGCTGAAAAAGTCTAGTGATTAATATCATGAACAAAACAGGAATTCATACTTAGCAGTTTTACACTGCTCCAGATACTAAGCTTTTTGTATGTTTTGTATGTTAATGTTCAGCACATGAACACTGTAATCCAGTGCTTCCTGTTAATGCTGTTAAAAGGTGTGTTTTCAAAGCTGTGAGGAACTTTAATTTTATTTGATACTTAACACCTGGCAGAGATAACAGCTCTGCATTTGGTTAAAATAAAGTCTGAAAAATTAAAGATTTATCTATAATTAGTTGAAATAATTTACCCCTTTATTCACAGTTATTCTCTGTGCCCATTAGTCACTTCTAAGATGGCACCTAGACCTTGGTGAAAGCTCTGGTTTTGACTTAAGATTAGAGGAATTTAGTCATACATATCTTAATTAATTCTTGTCCTTGCAAGATATTTTTTCCAGAGATTTTGTTTCTTTACTGAAAGTAAATAAATGTTTAATTCAGCACTCTTTAAGGGTGATGATCAGTTAACTGAATGTCACATCCTTCCCACTCACACTAATTGGGTATGGAAGGATGTTTTTCTTTTGCAAGGCCATTAGTGTTCTCATTTGCAAAGGTAGTACTGCAATCACCAACAGTCATCTGAGCTTTCTTGGACATTTTTTAGGAATCCGAAGTAGAAACTTTGGGCAAAACAAGAGGGATTTGAAAGCTAGCCTGTGACTTTCAGATTCTTTAAACTAGCCTGGACTAGGAGTTCTATCTGAAGCTCTACATCAAACATCTGTGAAGTATCACAAGCCCTACAGAATACACTCTAACTATAGGCCTTGCCCTTGCTAGGTGGGTTTGGACCTTTGCAACAAATTCAGCATGTCTAAGACACTTGCAAGCTGTGAAACCCATAGCATAGCTACAGTGTACTGGGATCTGTCTTAACTGCTGAGCCTAAGATATGAAACATGGTAGCCATACCCAATAGCCACCCCTTGTGTGTTCCTTTTAAGCCAAGACAGGTGCCTTGTAAGCCACATACATCATGCCTTATACTAAAATGGTACTGACTGCTAGCAGCAAAGCTGGATGGCTGGCTCCCAGTAGATACCAGTGAGCCATTCAAAGGAAAGAAGAAAGCCTTGAATCATCGTGGTTGGTTTTGTTCTTCAGCTCAGTTCATTCAAGCAATTCAGACATCAATTCTGAGACGGCAGTATTATCAATTAGCATGTTTGATTGTTTCTTTTCCTAGATGTTAAATGGATTAATCAGTGTTGGCAGCGTGGACTGTCAAAAATTTTACTCCTTCTGTCACCAAGAAAATGTTCGGGGATATCCTGAAATAAGACTCTTTCCTCAAAAATCAAGCACAGCCCATCAGTATTAGTAAGTACCTCAGTTCAGAAAGTGATTGCACACTAAAGTCACATGTTCTGATGCATGGAAAAATTTTCATTAAAAGCTATTAAAATAGGCTTCTATAATATTTTCATCCCAGTCATTGCTGGCTTCAAACACCTGCCATTTTAATCTGCTGTCGCATTTCAGTAGGTTGAACTGAAACTCAGGAACATGGCTTTTTCTTTCTTCTTGTTTAGCAGTGGCCAGTTTTAAGGTCAGTAGCCTGTTAAAGTAAATGTAAATCATAGAATCTAAAAATATGAATAGGCTTAATTAGTTGCAGCTTCAAAGAACAGTATGCTATAAATGCGTACTGACCATCCTTTGCATCATTGCAAAGATTGTCTTTGTACATCATCTCATTCACTGTATCATTAGTATGGACACGTTACTCATTAACACCACCAGAAATTCTAAGGGAAACGAAATGTAGCCAAAGAGCTTGTCCCCTTTGTTTCACAGTATTGTGTCGAGCTGGGGATTTCAGGAGGTAAATGCCACAGGTCTGAAATATCAGATAGCTCACTTCTTTTACAAACTGGAAAGCTGAGAAAATGCTGGCAGATAACAAACTAGTGCCTCTTCATTCTAATGCTTAGCAGGCTTGGTTTTGGTAGCTTTCATCATGGGATTGCTTACTTTTGAGTCTTCTGGACAAAGTTTTTCCTAAAAACAGGTTTTTATTTCTTATTTGGAAAAGAAAGTGGTAGATATTACTTGCCAAATTCATAATTGTTACTTTTTCCTGCAAAAATATGATGTGTCTTTAAAGAGAATTAACCTGAAAACGGTCAGATTTTCAACAGGTTCCTCTATACTGATAAATACTTTATGAAGCTGTAAATTGACACTAAACTTCTTCTGGAAGTTCAAACTAAACAGTGCCTTGACAGCCCATATAATAAGTCTTTGTCAAAGATCCTACCTTGCCTTGATTTTCTACTGTTAAATTGAGGGAAACATATAAGTGACAGTAGCTTAATTGTAATAAAGGAATATCAGTGAAAATAAAGGTTTTTCAATTGAATTCTTATGTTTCTTAATGTCTGCAGTTCTAGAGTTGGTACTAAAGATCATCCAGACTTTCAGCTAGCAAAGCTCATGCACTCCCCAACGTGTTTCTCACTCTTGCTATAGAATTGTTGTATTTTCTTTGTTCTACTACTCCTTAATTCTCTGCCTTTGAATAACAAGACCTTTATTTTCAGAATTGAAAGCAAGGCAAAAATATACTCTGAAATGTATGCATGCTTTAAGGTTCATTATTTCATCATCCACTTAACAAAAAGAAACATTTCTGTTTCTTTTCTAAACAGAAAGCCAAGGTGTAACCAGCTTTTTGCTTTCTTCTTACAGTAGCTACAACGGGTGGCACAGAGATTCATATTCACTGAGAGGCTGGGCATTAGGGTAAGTTGACAGCATTGAACTTTGCAACCAAGTTACATAGAGTTGTGTTTTTCTAGAATTTTATATCCAAACTGTATGTAAATCAAGAACTAGAAAACACTGACACGTATGTAATGCTTAATTTAAGATTCTAATGTTACCACATCTTTTAAATCAAGCTTTTAAAAGCATGGAGAAATTTTGCTCCTGTCTTCCCATTTCCTAAAAACTGTGTTCTTTTGTCTACAACTTCTAAGAAGGGATTCCTTAATAGTACAACATGTAAAGTAGGGATTTCCAAACCACTTTTCTTGCACTTAAGTGGAACTTGCATATGTGTTTGAGACACCAAACAGATGATGACTGTTGTTCTTCCTTTCCTCAGATATTTGCCACAAGTGTCCATAAACCTGACTCCTCAGAGTTTTACAGAAAAAGTTCTGAATGGAAAAGATCACTGGGTCATTGATTTTTATGCACCCTGGTGTGGACCTTGCCAAAATTTTGCTCCTGAATTTGAGATCCTCGCAAGGGTAGGCTTTTCAATATACTAGCAGATTGCTCTTTTTCTACTAGTAGTGGTTATAATACTCAGGATCATTCACCAACACACTATTTTTAGGTAGTTGTCCAAAAATCACATGCTTCTTTCTAGCTGCAGGGGAGAAAGCCTTTAATATTTCAGTTTTTAAATAGCTGTCTTGGTTCATTATTCACTGTAGATTTTTTTATTATCTTACAGATAGGCAGTTACTGTCCTTGTACAGAGAAAAAAAATTAATAGAGCATTTCACCCTCGTGATAGCGAGAGAAGACTTATTTCCATTTTTAAGTCAGGTGTTCACTGTTTTCACACTAGTCTGCTGTAATTTCAAATCAAAACCTCACTAACCATCTTTTCATAGTAACTGGGATATGAGATGCACTGTCAGTAGAAGTCTACCCTTTGGGTCCCCTTTGTCAGTGGGTATTGGCCCTGGTACAAAAACATGCACGCAGGCCCTCCTTTAGACAAACTTCAATCCATGACTGGGAGCCCCTTGGAACTGTGGTGTGCTGTGCTCTGAATTCAAGTGCGTGTGCTCTGCAGAACATATGGCAACTTTGCTAAAGGCTGTGTGACGCCGAGACTGACGCGAGTGACTATGAGTTATTTAAAAGATTTGAGCAACCTCTCTTGCTTATTTTTTAGCTGCACTGCTGGCTCATTCAAATTATCTGCTTATAGTCAGACATGGAAACTTGAAGCTTGTTTCTAATAAAAGTATTTCATTTCTTTTTAATAAAAGTATTTGTTTTTAGGCCATTAAAGGAAAAGTAAAAGCTGGAAAAGTAGACTGTCAGGCATACGGTCAGACCTGCCAAAGCGCTGATATCAGAGCCTACCCTACTGTTAAGTTTTACCCCTACCAAGGAACAAAGGTAAAGTGTCTCCCTTTGTGTACACTGCTGGGCAGGTGCCGGTCGTAGCAGTATCTCATTTCACATTAAACTTAGACTATTTCTGTAACACTGAAGCACACAATTTAGATATTCAAGAAATAAAATTGTAATTGATTTTACTAATACCCAAGTTACAGTAGTGAAGTGTTACTGAAAAATAATAAGTTGGAAATTAACCAACCAGCAGCTAAACTAGAGACTTAATCAGATCTGGGGTTTAACTGAGCAGGAGACTCAAGTGACAAAACGATTTTGTAAACCACTTCTAGCATTAGCTACTGAAGTGTCTCTCAAAGTCAAACGTGGGCATTATCATTGTGGCTAAAGGGAAATGCACTTCCACTGCAATCATTAGTGTTTCATTGTAATTTTGACTTATAAGATAGAAAATTGATAGAAAATACTTGTTTTCCATCTTAAGCCTTTATAAACTACTTCAATTACAGAGGAGTAAGACTAAGATCTATTAACAGATTAGTAATAATAATTTTTTAAGAACTGAAGTGTTCAGATAGTTCTAGGAAACTGCCTTTATTCTTGTACAAGCAATTGACTACTCTTACATTTCAAGAAAATTGCAGTCTTCTTTAGGTGCGTTAATTAATCTTAAACAGAAGTATTTCAATGTATATTAATACTTAAGCCAACTCAACTATACTTTTTTTTAATCTCCATCTCTTACAACAAAATGCTAGAAATCCTTACTCTCACAATTCCATCAAATTCAATAAGACTTTACTGGGTTAAGAGTAATGGCTTCTCAGGTTTCCAAATAGTGACCTACCTCATAATCAACATCCAAGAAATCTATCAAAAATTGCAGACTTTTTTAATGTTGACAACATTAAATACCCAGCTGAATGAATGTGAGAAAATGGCAAACAACTGTTTCAGATTTCCTTAACCTAAATGACCAAGTTTATATAGTTCTAAAAACTGTATCTAGAAGTGGTTCTTACTGCAGCTAAGAATTAGCATTGTTAAAATAAAGTTAAAAACATATCATGAAATCATAAATTAACCTACCAGAGCTCCACTGTCTGCCTCCTTCCACTCCTCTGGAATTTTATCTAGAATTAAGGAAATTTCCTATTCAGTGTAGTGCATGGGTAATGTAACAATTTTTTAGATTATTTTCCTCTTTTTCATTTTTAAAGAAAAGTATTCTTGGGGAATATATAGACAGCAGAGACGCAAAAGGCATTGCTGACATCTTGACTGAAAAATTAGAAGCAATTCAAAATAAAGGAAAAAGAAAAAAATCTAGGAATAAGGTAAGCATTCTTAATTCTGGTGCCTTCTGCAAGATACCTTATTTTAAAGAATAGACTTTGCTAATATTTGCTCTTTGTCCATGAAGTGTTACAAACCTTCTATCTTCAGGTAACACCAGGCACGCTTTACTTGTGGTCTTGTTTTGGTCACAATTACCTATTCAGTTGTTCACACCCGTGGATACTGCAACAGCAGTATTCTCTGATACCAGCTTTGTCAAGGCTCAGCAGAATTTATGGTATTCATGGGACAGGGCAGCTGCATTGAAGAAAGATTGAGATGCACTGTGTTCTTAACTGTGATCCCTAGACTAGATTTAGAAAGCAGGCACCAAAATGTAGAAGCTGAGTTTAAGACTGGAATTGACATTTTAACTCAGAAGGTACTTCTTAACAGTTGTGTATTACGCCAAAATCTCAGTTGGACAAGCATTTCTTAAATAGATAAGTTGTTCTTATTACTGTATCTCATTATCATTCTCTGAGATCAAAACAAATCTTATCTCAAAACAGAGAGAGGGAAACTTATAATCAAATAATACAAGTAAAAAAAAAATAATCTGGATGATTTTTGCACTTCTAGTACACCTTAACTCTTTCCTTTCTTGTCACTAGGATGAGCTCTAACTGGTACTGGAGGTATCTACTGGAGGTAGATAGAACTCAAGATACTCCAAAGCTGTGAATATAGAAGATGCACCATAAGGAAATATAAAGCCAGTTACATTCATGACAGGATAAATGAAATGAAAACTAGTTTGAGTTCGTGGGCACACGTGACTGTCTATATGAATTCTGCTGAACCGGGGGAAGATGAAAGCATTTCCGTTTGGGGGGAGGCATTCACTGTTTCTGCAGCTGAACCGTGCATGTTCCTCTTCTGATGAACCAACTGTCTTCTTCTACTCAGCCAGTGGAGATGGCCAGAAGTGTGGACTGTATTGCTTTTGCCTACCCATTCATTACTTTGGCTCTTTCTGAACACTCATGGATGTGGCACTCAGCCTATGGCTGAAAATGCTCTCAAACCACTCTGCAATGCAGAAACACAATGAGGGATTGTCTAGTTGAAAGACGGGATTACTCCGCTTTAAGTATGTGTTATTGTCTGGTAAACTGCTAAGAAAAAGTTAAATCAGGAAGGGGTAGCAGGATAGGTTCACTGATACACAGCATGCCTGCCCTTGGGCACATTATGATACTGTGGCACTGGTGGTGCCAGGCTGAACATAACTTTGAAGAGCTCTTGTTTGGCTGTGAGGTTTGGGGGTTCTGCTGTTTGTTTTTTTTTTTTTTAGTAATTAATTAAAAATTAAAAAAAAAAAATCAAGGACTCAACTGTGTTTCCAAACATCAACTTTCAGAGTTTGAATTATGCTAAAGAAGCATCTGTTTAAGTTATTAGGTCATAACATTACTGTTGTCTTTTTACATATGAACGTATTCTGTGGACGTATTTAACTTTTTTGGTATTGCCACTTTTCCTTTCTCTGCAAAGATGTTTTGGGTTTGTTTTTTGTTTCAAATCTTTTGGTAAACAGGAAAGCAAGTGCCTTTTTAATTTAATAACGAACACTGTACAGTAGAATGTCTCCTCATACATGATAGTGTAAATTCTGTTCTTTAGAAGAGTACTATTTTTCATAGCTTCTGAACTGACAAAAATTACTGAAGACAATAGGAGTTACACATGGAAATACTTTGTTTTCTCAATAAAGTGCTGCTCAGAATGCCAAACTTGTCTCTCTGCTGTGGATTTACATTTGACTTCATAATATTCACAGGACAGTACTTAGTAAATTTGTAAATACATTCAGCCACAAGTAATTTATTATATACAGAAGGCAGCAAGAGATAGATACAAGCAAAATATTCTAGTCATTCTGAGAAATTCAAATGTTCCTCAGTCAGGGTTATCTACAGTCCTTGGGACTTCCGTAATATATTAGCTAGAAAGAGAAGACTTGCATTTGTTTTTATTCAAATTGGTCTTCCCACATCTAAATCAAATCATCTAAATCAAAACTTAGTCACAGTCAAAAAAGGAAAAATGTGTGACTTGAATACAAACTAATCAGGATCATGATTACATTAAAAACCAAAACACACTCAGTATGTGAGCACACACCTTCAGGACTAACGCTGTAAGGCAAACTAGCGATACCTCAGTGCTGTTTGCATTACCAGGAAATTGCTGACGATCTTCATAACATCACAGACAATGATGCTGACATGCTAAGTTTCCAATAAATGGCAAGTTCCCAATGAATTAACTGAGCAGCATGTTACATTCCCACACAACAAAAAGCCTCTGTTCCACCACAGCTGGTTTCTCCTGGGAGAGAAGCTGTGGAACACTGCATAATAAATACACGGCATCTCACCAAACAAACTGCATCAGTTTCACAGATCTACCTAAGTAAGATATAAGTAACTCAGTTTTCTTCTAACCAAATCTTCCATACTGATGGACATCCCCATCCTGCTTCTGATAGATTAAAGTAGCAGTAAAACTACTAATCTGATAGATTAAAGTAGCAGTAAATTCTGATAGAGTAAAGTAGCAGTAGCAGATAAAACTGAAACTCATCTGGCAAAAGCAGAGATAGCGCATACTGCAGGGGTATTCCTTACATTTTAATTTTTAATATTGTCTAGGAACCAATAAGTGCCCCTCCCAGATTTAACTGCACATCATTTTTAGCTTTAAGAAAGAAAGTTACTATGTACTAACAATATGAAGCAATTAAGGCAAGTCATTTCACTTTTAAAATAATAATCCAAGAAAGTTTAACCTTATCCACTTCTGAGAAAACTGCATAAATACCTGGAGATGTTTTCTGAAGATCTGCCTCTTGGAAGAATTGGGTCATTGAAACACCGCCACCTGCTGGGTAAAACGCTCTATCTCACACAGCACTGTTGAAAAGCAGCTGCAAAGAGGAAAGGCAGGAGAAGTGTACAACAGGTTATTTGCACGTTTTATAAGCGCTGACCTGGAGAGCTGCCCGCAGATCACCAGAATAGTCAATGCCTGCTTCATCAGAATAGTCAAACTACAAGGCAGAGATTTCAGGCACGCTTATGCTGCACACAAAGCTAGAAACCTTCAGCAGAGCAATTGACACTGAGCAAGCACGGGCCTTGCCATGTGAGCAGGAAAGAGGGATGCTGTAAGAAAGATAACCACTACATCACAGGGATTGGACCCAAATATATTTTAGTCACTTTATTTGCATTTTTATCTATATACATTACATTTTGATTCTCCAAGTTATCAAGGTAGTTACTCTCAAATAGTTTAGTACATCAATTTTATAAAATACAGTTGAAGCAACATAGATTAGGAATACATACATTATGATACATTAAGTGCTTTGAATAGTCCAGACTCCTACCAGCGAGTGATTAGTTTGGTTCTGGTCATTCTCACAGAGGACAGACCACTCATTCCACAGGTAACTCCAGTGGAGTCCTTAACCAGCAAGAGTCCCTCATATGTGTGTCTGGGGACAGAATGCAGCTCTGGGTCACCACAAGACATTTTGCTGCTTTAGAAGCATCATGTAGACAAGTTACCACTTCTGACTGGGACAAGATTTAGATGTCTGTCACAGACCAAAACACAAGAGCCAGCCTAACTCAGAAAGGTTGCAGAAGTCTTTGCATTTACAACTGGATTTTGTTTACACACACATACTAAACCTGTGTTAACAAGAAACAAGAAATGAAATACTCTAATCAAAGGGCTTATTTAACACTCAGACTGTTCCTTTAGGACATCCTTGCATATGCTGCAAGTTCACAGGTCTAACAAAGAGGTGTCTCAAAGATATCTTCTGCAAAAACTACTGTTCTTCTTTGAAATCCAGCTTCATAGCAAGTGAAATGCAAGGACAACTCTTATTCTGAAAAGAGAACATCTTGGGAGATCTGTCCAGCTTCTGGGATTTGAACTAGAAACGCTTATCACTTCAGGTTAAGTGACACCCAAAGATGTCCCAATTCCAGTTAACACTACTATTTTACCTATGACTAGATCCAAAGTCTAGCCACTGATTCCAGACCAAGATCATTCTTACAAGCCCCTCCAACTGCTATGACTGCTATCCCAAAAGGCTGCAATTCACACATCCAGGTTCTGCATTCACAGGCTACAAAACAGCTGGCCAGAATGGAAGGTTCTCTCATTCCATACACTGCCAATGGCCTCATTCAATCACGTAGCGGAGAACAGTAGCCACTATTAGATGACCAGGTTGTTTTTACAGCCAGCTGCTTGAGACTCTGGAAGACAAGCAGTACAGAACATCTACATAGCACTTGAGTAAGGGTTATTGGTGACAAAACAGAGCTAGCACATCCCAGCTCTACATCAGCTTAGTGCAGATGTCATGACGCTGCCCAAACTCATGGTCCACCAGCCACTGCACATACTGACTAAGGTTGGGTCACCTTAGATTTCAGACAAGACAAATTTTTCCCTGTAAATTTTAGAAGGGGAAGAAAAAAGAACACACGTAAACTGTAATGGAGACCAGAAAAGATTCAGGCTACATATCACACTCTTCCTTCCACATCAACAGACAAACATTCAAAGCCACAGAAATGATTAGAATTGAGCTGATGGATAGGTTGATTCCTCATTACACACAAGGGCCTACAACAAAAAACTAACCAGCTCAGGAGTGCATATCAACAAAAGAGACAGATGTATTCCAGAGGTAATCTTCACTCAGAGCACTGTATTGAACTAGAGAGATTCTGTGCTGGAGAAATCAAGCACTACTGTGTCATCTTTCCACGGCACACATCACTGCAGCTTTCCCCACTACATCCCCAGAAACTGATGGGATGAGAAGTGAGAATACTTTCGTTTCTGCTGCTTCAAGGTCAGCACCTTTGCTCATTGTTTAGAAATGCTTTGCAATGCAGTTCAGGGAAGGGGAAAGACTTCCAATATAACTGACTGTTGCCTCCTAGCAGCTCAGATCTGAGCTGTACTAGTTGCTTTCAGATCCAACAGCTCAGTTCTCAGTCATTTTCTTTCAGTGCTGCCCAGATGTCACTCCTGAACAGAACCGCCACCATCTGCTGCAGAAGTAAATACCGAACATAGGAGGAAGAGTGAATAAAATGCATGTTTTGACTCACAGTTACAGTGAAGATGGCATTAGCAGGCAACTAATTGGTCAGAATGAGTAATTCATAAAGAGCTACACTGTCCCAGACTCCATGTTTGAAGTCAGTCCTTCCACCAGAGAGTGGAAGTCCAAGGACACTATTCTTGCCTCTCAAACTCACATAAAAAAATAAATTCTTATTTACTGGCCTATATTATTCTGAAGCTAAAAAGTAAGTTTGCCACCTACAAAAAGAGGTAAAAAAAATAATAAAAACGGAAAGAAGTGCTTACTGTCATAATGCAGAGATTCTCAGGTCTCTGCATATCTGAACCACCATACATAGAAAACACTGTTCGTTCAGGTTTTTCATTTTACAGAAGACTACATTCATCATCTCAGTGGTGCAAAAAAAAGTCTAATACTGCTGAAGAGAAGCTTTACATAGGAATGGCACAGTTAAATGAGATTGGGATGCTTATTCTCAACAACACATCACAAATACAAGAAAAGCATTAGCCTGGCAAAATTCCATCATGAGGTAAACGCATTGTTTCATTGTTTGAAAGGCTTTGGAAACTGAAATGGATTTGAAGTGATCTGCCAGGAACAATGGTTTCATTAAGGAGAAAGTTGTCGATGTAAGGTAGCATGCATTTCATCAATTTGGTGCCTTCTGCTAAGGGAACAGTTTACCAGCTTCATAACTATAACTGAGCTCTTACATAAAAGGGTACAGTTTTAGTTACCTGTTTCCAAAGAGTTGGGCGACATTTAAATCAAATTCTTATTTAGGATTGAAGGGATACATAGAGGTTTGCAATATGCTGATCATTTGTATGGGATTCTGCTAAAAATCAAATTACAACAGAGACAGATGTGTACTGCAGTATTGTAACTTACAAGTTGTAGTGATTTAGAGAGTTATGGCATCCGAGCTGTGGAGCTGCCTTTAAAAAAAGAAAAGAAGCACACGCATAAGTTATTCTTGGGTCCTAAACAGGTCAACTACAGATCACTGCAACCACGGCATAACTTCAGAATTAACTTGATTCTTCCTTCACTCATCCGCATGGGGCAGGAGTGCTTATTTCACATTTGCAATACCACACATCCACTACAGAAACATGAGCTACTCATACTCAACACCAATTAAGGAGTGCAAGACTTATAGAGATCATGTACTTCTGTACCACCATGAAAGAGACAGCGTTGGTTTCAATGCTCATACATGGAGATATCACCACCTTCCCTACCGACAGAGGGAAAGTCTCTCATCAGTGCTCTTCAGCGGTACCGTACAGCTTAAATCCTCTATGAGACTGGCCCACTCATCATCCTTCAAGAAAGGATTAAAGTGCAACAAGCAAATTTCACACCTTACAACATGACGCGTGTGGTCAGTGCAGGTGTGGAATCCTCTTGCTTACTGCTGGGCAGACCACAGAAAGAGAGTGACCTGTAACACACCATTGTCCACCTGTGCTTTGCCAATATGGGCTTTAGTTTAGCAATTCAGGCCAAGCCCTGTCCAATGGTCTGGCACCATCAGGAAATACTTGTCCATAGCTTCACAAAACCTGGTCCGGTACAGTTCCGGGGAGACCACAGTTGGCATCTTACCTAATGTGCAAAAGTCAAAGGCGGTTAGAAATGGGCTACAAACATACACTGCAGTACAAACAGCTTTCACAAGAAGTTACGGCACCACATGGCACAGGGATGAATATATGCTGTACACAGAACCAACAAGTATGGTTAGATTTTTATTTTTTTTTTTTAATTTCTTAAACATTTGGGAAACAAATGAATTCAAGATCTGGATTAGCTGATGCTGAACTGAGAGATGTGGAGCTGTAGGGGCTATCTAGGCTTTTCACACTAGCCCTGATTGTTTTTCCTTCTCTCCAGTTTACATGTCTTTACAGGTTTTTCCAGCACAGATGCAAATTTCTCCCAGGAAGAATGTCACTGTATGGACATGCTCTTATCTTCTCCAGACATGCAAGTAGTGAGATTGTGAATGTTTCCCTCCCCCTTCTTGAACAACTTTCCTATTAACATGTGACCAATACGTGGAAATTGTGCATGAAATATATTTCTCTCATTTCCACATAGGAAACTCATCAGCTCCTCAAAATCTGGGTAGTAGCAGTCAATCATTTGGTAAGGACTCGTCCAAACTAAAATCCCAGACTATATTTGATTTTCTGGACTTGGACAATCTCTTCTGAAACCAGGCAGAAAGGGCTTTTTTGCTAGTATTTGCTACCTCTGTTTTTGTGAGCACTGGATAACCATGAAACAAAACAGAACAGCCTGATAAGTAGATGACTACACCTCATTTTCAGGCATTAGAGTACCTCAACAGTCTATCATGAAAGCAGACAAATACATGATTTTTTTCTGAAAGCTTTTATTCTTTCCTCTGCTCCACATAATTTAAAGTGCAATTTTGCACGGACGAAGTTGCAGCCTTACTAGCACAGTTATTAGAAGCTTCCAGCTAAATAAAAAGTAAACAGAACAAAAATAAAGCTTTTAATTATAACCTTACCTTGTCCCCCCAAGATGCCAGTTGACTTCACCACCATTTCAAGTTTTTTGTCCCAGGTAAAAGTGCGAATATAGTCTGTTGTAAGAAAAAAAAGCAATCCATACACAGACATGCCATACCTGCTACAACCCAAGTAGTGTTGTTCTAAAATGCATAATTTCTCCTTTAACAGGGAAGAAAATACAGTAGGCTTCCATAGCCAGAAGGACTCAGGTGTTCACCCTAACAGCAGCTTCACTTCTCAGATTATTCATTCTATTTGGCTGGGGCGAATATGACAGCTTAAATGTCCTACTTCTACAAGAAAGAAAAAAAAAAGTCACTAGCTGACCTTCATCCTAGAAACATACTAGAAACATATCAGAAGCCTCACTTTGCTGTACCAGCTTCCATTACTTTTCTACAGCTGCTAGTATCATCAAAACTTGAACACCTAGCCATTTAGGCTAACAGCATTCCTCATCAATGCAGCCACCTGCAAATCTAAGACTTTACATCTCATGAAGTGGAGGACTGAAAATACAAATGACTCTGGAAAAGAAGGCTGCAAAGAAAGAGATCAGAACTGTTTCCAAACCAGTTTAAGAAGAATGTGCTTAATGATTACAAGCATACAAACACTCAGGTCTGCAAAAGTTAAGATGATGTTAATCACTTCCAAGATTTTTGCACACAACTAGCTTACTTGCCTAAACATGGCACTCTACTTTCCAGACACAAGTCAGAGGATGCGGCAAGGGAATTACCTGCTTGACACTCATTATCTCGGTCAGGCTACAAGATAGCGAGTGATTTCAGAATATTTGATCTCCCTCTTCCACCCCTACTTCTCACTGTTTGTTCCTACTCAAATCTGTTCCACTGAAGTTACTATTTAAACAGATACATAAATATTATTGAACATAACTTTAAAGATTAAATACATACTAAGACACACAGGTAATTCCATTTCAACTGGAGTCAAAGTGCAGGTTAAAGATCAACTTGATTGTTTTCTCACTACCTGTAAGGCCCCACATATATATTCTTCCTATTGTTTCCCAGATATATTTCCACTAATGCAAATGACAGCACAAATGGTACAAGAGCTGGAGAAAAACAAAACTTCCTGCCTTCACTGTGAACACTCATAACAGATGAGGGCAGTATTCCAGCAGCTGGGAGACAAGCTTTCTTAACACACATCTCTGGGTGGTGGTGATACAGTTCTAAGAGCTCTTCCGAAATCAGAAGAAAGGAGTTTCACAAAAGCAAGCAAAAGGAACGTTTAACTTACCAATAATCCCCACAACCAGCTCATTGTTTGTATCGTCACGACCCACCAGCAGGGAATAGTCTATGATGAGGTGGCTGGAGAGGAACTGGGAATCACTGTGTATAGAAGCTCTCAGCACAGCCTTGCAGTGGGAACGGATGTACAAAGGGTTGTCACGGACCATCTTCAGAAGGTTCTCATCCAATAGGACGACATCACAGCTTTCTTTCCCTGTGTCTGTTTTAACATTTCTATTCCGGAGGGAGCCCTTTAAGTCAAAAACCTGTAAATGCAGAACAGCATTACATTTTCCACTTTCTTCTGTAAGATTAAAGACTTGAACATGCTTGACTGCAGTGTTTGAGCAGAGATCACAGCAAGGTAGCCCTTCCCTTCTCACTACAGGGAAGGTAGCAAACAAAATTTAATACAGCAAAAAAACAACAGTTCCCTAAGTGCAGAGTAGCACATAAATCTATACAAAAGCTCTGCAACTTTAAATCTCAGATTTTAGGCAAGTAATTTCATCAGTGTTCAGTCTAACCTAAGGGAAAACGTGTACCTCTATTTTTAAATCATATGGGCAAACTCAGTTTCCTAGCCAGCTTACATACTCAAATGCTGACAACAGCAAAAGACACTGAAGAAGGGAGGTGGGTCCTTGCTTGATGGATCACTTAACATGGGTTGACAAGACAAGAGACAGACCATAGAATACTTTCTTGACTGGAAAACACCTCTGGAGGTCTCTAGCCCAGCACTCTACTTGAAGCATGTCCAGTTAGAATAGGCCGATCAAGACTTGATTAACTCCAGGGAAAAAGTCCATAATCTTTATTTCCATAACTACCCACCTATTTGATGTCAGACACTAGAGGGAAGATAACATTTGTTTCAGTTTCCTTTTCAGCACCAACTTAGTATTTCAAGAGGACTGTCCCTGTCACTTTAAGGTCTCTGCTGCCTCACAAAAGCCATTCTCCCTTAACTAAAAAGCAAGGCTGAATTCAAGACCTCATCACACGCGTGAAACAGTTTGGAGACAGAACAGTGCGTTCAAAGCATTAGTACATAATTTCCTTCACTGTCACCATACGTAAGGCTCTCCTTTTAAATACATTAGGAGGTAATACTAGTTAGTTTCATGAAAGCTTTACAAAAAACTGTAGCATTTTGTAATTAAATTGGTAAGGCTCTCACAGACATCAGATATTCATGGACAAGTAAGACTTAACAACTGAAATATGTACTACAGCTATCTGAACGAGCCAATCTAGTCCTCAAATTACTGAGGATCACATAAATACAGGCACTAACTGCCAACTTAGAGCATATGCAAAAGATAATTACTATTAAGTCTGCTATTGCTCTCAGCCCAGAAAGAGCGTGCACTGTAGTGGAACAGAAACTCGGTCACACATGGTCTTACCTGAGCCATTTTCCTTCCATAGAAAAGGTTTTCCATGACAAGCAGATCCAGTTTCTTTTCAGTGTTGTTTTGAGAGTTCTTATATCCAATTCGATACACCCCAAGGATTTTGGCCAGTGCTGTGGGCTTCTGATTAAGGAAAGACTCTGGGTAAGATCTCTGCATGCAGGCAAGCAATCAGATCTCAGAAGTACCACTGTACATTGCAGCTTAGAATCTCCTGTGAAATTCCCATGTTTCATCTTGAACATGTTCTTAATACAACTCATATCCCCCAACAGATATTCATTTTGCTTAAATGAAAACAGTTAATGGGAACATCTACTGCTCCATAAAATACAGAACACAGCCAAACATAAAAGCACTTTTTAAAATACCTTCTGCTGAACTGCATTAGTGATGTAAGTGAAGTAGTGTGGAGCAAAGTCAAGGAATGACTGGACTTCCAGGCGAGGCATCTGCTTCAAGATGAATCTATCATCTGTTTTAATATCAGACAGATGATACACTGTGAGTGACACTTTTTTGCAAGCTCTTTAGAACAGCCATACAACTGAAATAGTTTGAAAGACTGCCATTCTCTTAAACTCTTTGCTACCGAAGATATTCTAATTCTTTTCTGGCTATATTCTAAATTTGAATCTGCTGGTAAGCCAAAAAGAAGAGACTGCCTAAGTTGGATTTAACTCAATGTTATGGGCTCCTTATATGAATACAATAAAAGCAGCCTACAGACCCTTCCATTCAAGACTTCCTCTAAGCAAGAGACTAAAATTAAATGCTGTTGAAAACAAGGAAATCTTATTGTATGCCATGTGAGATGATCAGAAATAGTATCTTCAACAATCAGATTTTTCCTTGAAGTATACTGAATTTTTTTACTGAAATCCACTTAGCAGAAAAGTGATATTCTGCTCAACTGGACTCTCTAGCTGCCAATACTGAAAATAGAACTCCATTTTTTCCTCCTGCGCGTTAATTTTATTTTTTAAAAAGTGAAAAAAGCAAGAAAATCTGATTTTGAATACTCCAAACAACCCACCTAACTTCCCATTCTGACTGACCACTTAACAGTCAGCAATCCTCTGTAATCAGAGATTACACAACATACTAATCATCACCAGCTCTAAACACCACCCTCTAATTCTAAAAGACGAGGCAGCAGTTTTTACCTTCAGTCACATAGAATGCAGCCCCAGATTTGCCACCTCGTGCCTGCCAGGGCATCGAGTGAGAGAGGGAGCGGATGAAGTCCTCTTCACTGCTCCCCAGTATCACTTCACGCATCTTGTGAAACTCGCCAGCATAATAAATCCTGCAGTAGAACTTGGCATTCGCATCTGAGAACTCTGCAAGAAAACTTCTTCCTCAGTAACAGTATGCAATCTCACTACCTGAGATGACACTGAAGCAGATTTTAATAATGTGTCAAAAAAAAAAAAATATATATATTACTTCCTTTAACAGCCTGCTCCAATACCTATCGTACCTTGGGCACTTAAATCAATACAATTTAAATTAGAGGCTCGCAGGAAAGAAAACAAAAAAAAAAAACTTCCTTTAGGTTAGCCCCCAATAGACACCAAAGGGACAACAAGCCAAATGGAGGAGGAAGGCAGATCACGCAGTTTTTTTTGCATTAGACATGGATTAGAGCAAGCAAAAATGGTATTGCCTTGCTATTAATTTTTTGTCTCTCCTTTTTCATACAGCTATGTAAGAAAAAATAAAAACATGTGAAGTGCTATAGATAGAGCAATCCACCTGAAGACTTTCATTACATGCACAAGGAAAAAGGGTTTTGTCAGCACAGACTTCAAGTTATTATGTAAAACTCACGGAGTTCCACATGGGGATTCACCAGCTGTTTCTTCTGTCCATCTCCTCCATCCACCTCATCTGAAAACATAAAGGACTTCTTCCTTATCATCATCATTTAAAGAGCCATGCAAGACAATGCTTGTAAATCTGTATTATGAGAAAATTACTTTATTTTCTTCAAGAATACATTGGCAACTACAGAATTAGAGGCATAGCAGCACTTATATGTATGCTAGAATACTGATATTCCTAGGACACAAGTTTTCTCTTTGTTTTCTCTCTTTGCTTAGCATGAGCATGAACAGTAAGTTAAACAGGAAGCAAGGAAGAGATAACTCCTAAAATAACAGATATCATGGGCTGATAAACTGAAATCAATTTATATTCAAACTACTCAATGTCCTTTTAGGTACAGGGGTTTAAAAACCCCTATTTTTTCTATTTCTTTTAAAAAGCAAAGCAAAATCCTTAGGACAAATCTACATTTTGTGCTTTGGTCATGCGTTTTCAATGCATTCTGGGGTTGGAAAAATGTTAAAACCACTGAAGAAGTATGAACTGGAATGTATTCTGGGCCTTTTAAGTATGAGTGAGGTTTGGAAGAATTAGCACTTCAAAACAGAACATGGATTCAACAGCAGCAGCCTTGTACCTTGTGGCTCTGCTCCTTGGTTCTCCGCTCCCTCTTTACCCATCTGTCCAACCTGGTAATAGGCACTATCAGCGCCACGTAACGTCTCCTTCTTCTGGGAAGACAGGTCTGGGCTCTTCCCTCCCGTGCCACGGAAGAAAGACAAAACACTAGATGGTTTCTTTGCTACAGCAAAAAGAATAAACAAGATGGTATTGGCATTACCAGAAGCAGTTTAATAAAGGCTTTAGTCAGACAAGCATTCTCCATTCATTGTTCTAACTGGAGGGGTGACATCACCCAGCAAACCTGCAATTCTTCAGGCAACCACTGTCCATTCAGCAGATTTAATGTTCTGAATGACATTGTGGAATGATGGAGTCATTCAAGAGAGCACACTTCACAAGAACAATAAATACAAGCTCCAGTCACTGTTTCTGCTTGCTTGTCTGAAGCATCAACATTTCAAATGCAACAAATACAATTCAAAACAGGAATTGTAGCACGAGCCATAAAGAAAATGGTGGAGGAGGAGTACAACACAGAAGCCTATCCCACTGGCATCCCAAAGCCACACAGAAAGTGTGAGGACCTGCCTCTCTATCTGAAAATATTTGGTGTCATTTTAGACAAGGCAGAGCTGAAGAGGTCAGAACATAAAGGCATCATGCCCCACTGCATATGTTCGGCCCAAGAATAAATTATGCGCCATTATATAGCAATAACACATTAAAGCATAGGATGGTAACATTATCTCTTAAGAATCAGAGAAAGCTATTATGAACAGAGACTTACAAAAAAATACAATATGTTCAAGTTGACTGCAAGACAAGTCACAATTTAAATAGGACAAAACTCAGCAAGCCCAGCTGGAACAAGATGATGGTACTCAGACCGCATTTCCTCTGTTATAACAACTTTCAGAAGAGTTCAAACAGATTGAATAGACTGAAGTCTGAAATTAATATATCATATACAGGACTTTGAAAATGTCTTACATTGTTCCACTTCAGCAGCACGATTTGAAGGACCCATATTAGCCTCAGGCAGGCGCACAGGACTACCACTCTTTGGTTTGCCATCTGATGTACTGCAAGGAAAAATGTCATAGTAAGGGCAACAAACAGCTGAGACACTACTGCTTTACTCCCATTGTAAAGGGAAGGGAGTTGTGACAAGGTGGGGGTCAGCCTGTTCTCCCACGCAACTAGCAATAGGACGTGAGGGAAGAGCCTCAAGTTGTGCAGGGGAGATTCAGATTGGACACTAGGAAATAATAAAGTCAGTCAGAACAGGCTGCCCAGGGCTCCCAGCCCTGGAGGTGTTCAAGAAACATTCAGATGCTGTACTGAGAGACATGGTCCAGTGGAAAATTCTGATGATAGGTGGACAGCTGGACCGGATGATCCTGGAGATCTTTTTCAATCTTGGTGATACTAAGATTCTAGTTATTTCTCCTCCATGCCTAGCAGCACATGCTGCTAAGGGAAAAGGATACAGTGTGAAGTTGTGACAATACAGAACTCCTCAGAGATGTTCATTTTCTCCTCTCTGACAAAACCTCTCAGAGCACCTTAGCAACAGTTGCTTCCATCATCACAGGCAAGTTAAACAAGGCCAGTGCTTCCTATCACACGTCAAGGGACAGGTGAGTGAGCCAGCAGAGCCAGATTCCAATCAGAATGCAGAGATACTAACAGCGGCATATTCTCTAGGTCCTCCCTGTGGCTGCTTTACAACAACTACTTTGTTACTATAGTTTCTTCCATATAATGTAGTCCCTACATCTAACCTGTTTGCCTGTAGTCCTTCTTCAGTACCGTTTTTTGGAGATGCTTTGGACAACTCATCAAGGGCATTTCTATATTCCTTGCAACTGAAGGAGAAAAAGATAAAGAAATGAAAATAAATAAGTAAAAGTTTTTTCTCTGGGAAACCCCGCTACACCAATTTAAAGATTCAGTTCAGAGACAGCAAACAAACCTACAGTAGGAAATGCTTCCATTACTTTTCCTAACAGTTAGGATTATTTCCTTTATGACAGCTGCTGCTTCAGATTGTACTGCGGGAAAAATTCTAACATTGTTGCTTCTGCAATTTAAGAACGAGCTACTCAAAGTCTTTTTGAGTATCTATTGTCTGGTGCCAAGAAAGCTCCAAGGTCTACTGAAGTAGCTGGTTTGCAGAGCTGAGCAGTAGCTGCTGTAACTGAAGGCAGGCAAGGGAGAGATTGTTTTACAAATAGTCAGTCAGTTTCCTTAGTTCAGTTGCACTGTCTCCGCACCAGAGAATTGAGCTAACTTCATTCACTTTATTTCACTGCATTTATTTCTTCTTCTATCACCATTAGCTTCAACAGAACACCATAATTAAATCATTCGTGTGCAGGTAGAAAAAGCCCGAAATGCAACTGAAAGCTGGAAAACCTACATTCCATATCTCAGCAGTATAAGTAGACAACTTCAGCTCTGTCAGAAACTCTCAAAGCAGCTGAGTGATTGAATTGTCATGCTTGTTTCCTCCCATTAGGATTTAAGTATTCCCTGAACAGAAAAGTTCCAGAATATAACGTTTCAGATGAAGAGCAAGTAACACCAGTACCTGAGAGCAAAAGCTATGATGGAGCTTGGTTCTTTCTCGCAGACTGCAATAGGTATGCGTTCATGCTCGTACATTAGGTAGTGCTTATCTGGGTCACTGGATGAAAATGGAATACAGAGACTGTTAGCAGAGCACAGAAGTTTATGAAAAGGTTAATTTTTGGTCAAAACCCAATCTCTTCACTGCACTCTGGGCACAAGCTGCAAGTCTTAGCACAGAGCCAAAGCGTTCCAGATCAGCGTCTCCCAAGAGGCGCACTCATAGCTAGCTGTGTGGTTAAATCTGACTGGTAATGTGTTAGAGCAATCATCACGTCAAGCAAGCTTCTAGTATCAGAGGACCAGCTCTAAGTTAAAGTCTATTTCTGTTTAGCAGCCACTGTTTCTATTGGCACTAAAACCTGCCAGTTTGCTTTAACTGTCCTACAGAATAGTCTGCAAAGTGAAGTTAGGAGGCAAAAAAAAATTTCAGAAACCTCCCCAAAGCCTCCTGAGTTTCCATCAGATTTTTTTTAACTTCCCTATAAGATTCTGTCATTTAACTTTTACCTTACTAGCCCGTGACCTCCACTGCTACCTCAGGGTAGAAGTCAGATTTTAAACTTAGGCTGCCAAACATTAGGTTCATGTCAAACAAGAAACGCTACAACACATACAGACAGAGTAGCTGAAAAAACTTTCCAGCCTGCTCATTTTCACGTGAGAGGGACTTGAGGGCACATGCAGCAGCCACTGAACCTGACCTACACCCAGACAATGCCCATTTGAGTCCAACCCTTGGGAGAGGTCTGGAAGCAAAAAGAAGAAGCAGGCATGTAGCTTTAGTAAGTCTTTATTACAGAAGGACATTTCTGTTCCCTCCCTGAAGCAAGTTAGAAAGCACCTCTCTTTCCCCTCTTAAAAGACTTCTGGAGTGGCATGCCTACTAGGAAAAAGAGAATCTGATAAAAGGGTCAGGACCATAGGTTTGAGCTTTGCATTGGGCAGTGGGATGTGACCTAGTGGGCAGAGCCCACGATTCTACAAGGGTATAATAGAAGAAGGATTGGGTCACTAATAAGAAAAGGGGGCAACCTACAAACACTTAGGAAAGGAAAGGAAAATTTCTTGTCTTGTGGAAGATCAGCTTATTTGGATGCAAACCCAGTAATGACTTAAATTATATACAAAGCAAAAAAAGCACGCATAGCTCTGTCTACAGTTTTACCAGGCTACTTGTTTGTACATCATATGTATTATGCAGTACTTACAAGGGAAATGGAATAGGGTTGTAATTGTTCCCAGGCAGTAAGTTAGCCAAAATAGCTTTCATAGTAGACTTCTCTTTCACTTGGCTGTCAGTAGATCCCAGGGAGTGTCCATCAAACACATCTGAAACAGAGGTAAGTTCAGTCTGCCCACAAGCTTTACACTGTACATTTGGGAGCAAGGTGGTAGACCACAAAGTTACCATATTTGCCATTTTCGAAGTAGATCTCATACACTTGTGAATACAATAACGAATACAAGATCAAAACTGAACTGTACCTTCTGAGCTACTGGTTGTATCCTGTTCAGAAAGTGTGTTGGCACCAGTTAGTTGTTCAGACACAACCTCTGGAGGAGTGGGCAACTGAAGATGGGTGGAGCCTGTGGAGCTCTGACTTGATAAAGTAGTCAGGAAACGATCCTCTAGAAGATTAAGGACAAAGGAAAGCATTTTATATGGCTATCAGAAGCAAAATTGCTTGCCTTCAGGCTAAGCCATCACCAGTGTCTACTTTCAAGAAGTTTTTACTTAGAAAGCAGGTAGGAATGCCCAGAGCAAAACAACCCGCACTGATCAGTGTACACATAAGCTCCACAAGATGAATATACTTAAGCACCCAGTGTCTTCAGTTCCCAGTAAAGAAGGGTCTCATCATATACCAACACCTCAAGGAATAGATGCACATCCCACATGCCATGCAAATCTTCAGTTATGACTCCTACATCGCCAGAGAAAGGGTTACAACAAACATCTTTTCATATCTTAAGAAAAATAGATAATGTACCTTTTTCTCCATTTTGGAGTGCTGGAGAAACATTGCGTGGGGAAGCATCCATGCTGCTGATCTAGGAAGAACATCAGGTGATCAATGTTGACACCAGGCTCTTTAAAGCTATATCCCTTCCTTGCTGTGGAACAATTGCAAAACCTGATGTACCACAGCAGAGCATTCCTACCCACTGTTCTCAGATTCAGCACATCACTGCCTCTACCAGTATATGAAAGAGACAAAGCAACAGCAATCTAGTTTCACAAGACTGCTCATGCCTGCTATCACCTCTACATGCTGCTTTAAAGATAACACTCTTCTTCTACATAAGCTTACAGCTAACTGAAGGCTAAGCATGTTTTAGCATTAATAAGTGTTTTATGTGGAAAGGACACAAATGCATGCAGCTGAGCAAACCAGAGTGCTACCAGGTTTCTTTGGGCATTTTGCTAGCTACCTATTTGGGAGGTCAGCCTCCCTGTGCAACACTTGTATTGTGCTGCCTTGCAGTCTGGACATTTCCTCAGAGTATCAGCTCCACAAAGGTAGTTGTTCAGCATGCTGGCAACTGTATCCTTACACACAGCCAGAGGTGCAACAGTTCAAGATCATGTACACATCCTCCCTGCCCGTTCCCACAGATATCACCAAATTAGGGACAAACTTACAAATTTACTATCATTCTCCCTGCATTCTTTGCTCTGCCTCTCCTGATATTTTGCCTTTTCTCTTTCATAAGGAATAACATTAATAGATAATAGTTCCTGTGCCGCTTTCTCTCAGTGTATTTCATCCAGTCCAGCCTCTAACAAGATGACCTCTTATCTAGACACAACCTTGACAACGAGCACAGCTCTGTTGTGAGTATTCATTTCAACTGTCCAGAAGCATAAGAGAAAAACACACTAATATCATATTCTCAGCCATCTTCTTCTGTAGAATATAGATCTTGGTTTATGTGTTTATGGTTTATGTCTTTAGAAGAAGCTAGAGTAGACAACATGCCATTCAGATGTTTACATATGAAAATTAAACAATGCAGTAACACAAGTTAACTAATTATTAAAGTGAACTGAAGTTGAACTTTAGACATTAGTGCTCCCGCAGAACAAATGTTTAAGTAATGTCCAGCCTGCTGCTTGTACCTTGCTTTCTTCACCTTGTCTCAGTCTTCCAGGGCTAGGTGGTACTGAGGGGCGTTTTCTCCCTTTCTCTTGCTGGAAAAGATCCTGCAACCTTTTAAAAAAAATTAAAAAAAAATAAACTCAAAACACAGGTTACACATACTAGCTCTAAAAGGCAAAAATTATGTTTCTCCATATTAGAATACAACCCAGCATGCCTTCACAAGCCTTTAACACAAACTAAGATGACTGCTAACACGTGCTGAAGCCGTGTTCTATGGCCAAAGAAAATCTTTCCCTCATGCCTTGATTAGCACTACAGCAACAAGAGACACTGCAAACACCACATCCCAGCTACTCTACGAGTGCAAAGTCTTCAAAATAACAGAAAAATAAGTCATCTTAAGCATTTCATTTGGCATGTGCCCACCTGAGACCATTTCACTCACTTGCTTTTACATGCTTCCATCTTCCACCTTGGTTCAAATGACACTTTCCCACCTCAGATAAAAGTTGTGCTCTACAACATCACACAGCCTTAAACAATTTTCTGTTCCAGTCAACCAGCCATTAAAGGGTATTCAGCACTACGTACATGTATAGTAATTGCACTAGAGGGAGAAAAAGCATAGAACTTCTTCCCTTACAGTATCAGCAGAGCACTGATGTTACCATTACAGCATCCCTTCTCTTACCTACTATTCCAGGCTTGCAGCATTTCACAGAGTCCTTGCTTTTTAGCAATCAGAGACTCAAAAATAGATTGAAGCTGTTGAGGTGTGTCCAGTGATGATGAAAGGAGCCTTGCCTGAATCTTCTCAGTCCAGTTTCGAAATTCCCCCTCTTCCATCTGCCAAAACAAAAACTGTCAGCATTCTGTCACACAGCATAACGCTCGATCCAACTGGCTTCTCCACACCTTTAAAGCCTATGCTCTGTAAATTCAGAGGTAATCCATTACCTCCTTTTGTGCAAACAGATCTTCCATTTTCTCTTCCCTTGTTTTGCTGAAAGTGTCAGTTTTCAGAGAAGCAAGGCGATCATCAACAGCAAGGTACACTTGTGACACCCTGAGAACAGGAATACAAAGAGTTAAGCTGTGATTACTTGAAACAACTTCAACATTCTTTAATAGAAATCTGAACGTGCTTACAGTTCGAGTTTCAGAATACAAAAGATGATATATGACAGCTTTCTGCACAGTAGGATGTCCCACTGAATTCACCATGACTTTTGGAAAAAAAAAAAATCCATCCATGCTGTAGAAATCTCTAAACTACACACCATAACATCCTTCACCACAGCTTATTCTTAGCAGCAGAAGTTTTCAGAGAGCAATTGAAAGGTCACAACTGCATTACTAGCAGAACAGAGCTGTTGTGCTACTGGTGCCTGGGGATACTGTCAGACTGCAAGCTAAACCAACACCACCGGCAGGGATGAGAGAGAATAAAACATTTCCATTCTCAACAAAACTAGACAATTTCTGAAGTCAGGCAGTCATGGAGAAGTCAGCCAAACAGGAAAGCTGCCATCAGGTCAAACAGCAATCAGGTTAGAATTAAGATAGTTTCTTCCACCATGCCTGTCTTCCACACTTTTGTTCCTACATTTAGAAGGTGTCTACGCCTACAGCAGTTCGACTCAGACCACAAAAGCATTCTAGACTGTCTATTAGTATGGAAACATGCTAGATCACTCATAACAATGCAGCAGTCAGAGATTACAATAAACACAGCCAGTAGAAGACAAGATTCTTAAGCTAAACTGCAACAGACAAAGAGATAAGAATTGGTATTGATGGAATTTGGTAAAGATAGGAAAGAGCACTCCAGTGCTACTCTCCCTTACAAATACATCCAACCAGAAAAGTAATGATTTTAAATGCATTTATTTTTAATTACGAATATTTAGCAAGTGTATTACTTATGTCAGCACATATATTTCTGTGTTTTGCTATGAAGTCCAAAATACAAATAAGTTAAAAATCAAAGCTTACTTTTGAGAGAAGTCCTTAAGGTCCTGCAAAATCGTAACTTTCAGCGGAGCCTGCCGTTTGATATAGATCTTGGGTAGTGGGACACATACTTCAAGTAGACGGATTGGAGAGTAGCTGAGAAGAGAATGTGACAACTTTTAATAATTTTCCTCATATGGAGGTATATGCACAACTTCTTTCAGCTTCAGAATAGAGTTCTGAAAGTATTGTAGATTATGCAAAGCAGAAGTGTTTCCCTTCAGCATCATCTACTGGAACAATTCACAGCCCCATGTCACATGGCTATTTCTAAATAGGAGAGATGGATTTGAAGGCTAGACTATTAGGTGGATAAATAATTGGTTGGATGTCATAGCCACAAGGTTGTTGTCAGTGGCTCTATGTCCAGGAGGAAGCCGGTCATAAGTGGTGTCCACCATGAGTCTGTCTTGGGACAGGCGCTCTTCGGTATTTTTATCAACAATTCTATGATTCTATGGCTATTCTTAGATATATTGTCTGCCTCATCCACCACAGTGATGGCAGCTACAATGCACTCTGCATGCCAGCACACAATCTGTGTCATGCTATCCCTTGCTTTACCCTGTGAGGGACAGACTCAAGGAATTTTTGTCAGAGCCACGTGCTTCACACAGTACTAGAGAACGAATTCATTTATTAATAACCAGAGGACCTCACCTGAAAGATGCCACCATCTGATTGTAAGAAAAATACTGGTGATAGTCATGGTGAATGGAATGACCACAAGGCTCTGCATTGGCCCTTCGTGTGTACTGGTGCCCATAGAATCTCAGCTCAAGGTATTTTGCAAAAGACATAGACCAAGAATCACTAGAAAGAGGAACAACTGGTGTCACCTGAAAATGAAAGCAAAGTGTCTTAATTTCACTCTTCAACCAGAAAATAAGACAGGCTAATCTAGACTCTAATCTAGTAATTATTAGTACCAGAAGCAGTCATAACCCCAAAAGATACCAAAACAACTAAAAAATTGTTTATACAGAGCTAAACAATGCACAGATGGATACAATAAACTGGATAAACAATAAATGCCAGTTGATATTAACAGCCACTAAGCTGGGGGAGCACAAACACATCATTCTATCTGGCATGCTACTCTCGTATACAGAGAATTTCCAGCAGACCAGTCAGCAGCAGTGTTTTCATCACATACTTTTTCCCTAGTGATTCTTCATCTACAAATACTCTGCGGTGTATTTCAACCTCAGCAGTGCTTCCAAGCTTGAAGCAGCCATTTACACTTAATAGCTACAAACTTAATGTTTACATGAGCACACAGTAATAAAAGGTTACAGAATATACACAAGCAGTGTAGGGCAGTGTATACATAAGGATTGTAGGGCTTGCCTTCAGCAACTACATTAACTTCTTTTAGATACCTTTAAGTCCAACACCTATGTTTAAGCCACTATTAAGTAGGCGAACTGAGTCATTAGCACAGATAATTAAGATGTTTTGAGTTTGAGGCACTGCATGAATCTTTTTATACTCATCTCTCTTAGAAGGATACTAAGATTTACAGAAAGGTTGGCTAGAGAAGAATATCCAGCTGGTAATGTTTTTCTTAGTTTAATTAAAGAACAAGTTTCAGATAATACACAGTCTTATTATGTTGTGGTTTTTCATCTTTCTAATGAAGATTTCTTTTTCTTTCTAATGCCTACTAAAGGAAGTCTAGACTTCACACTGACTCAATGCTGACTGTCCAGTTCAAAGCAGATCAAAGAATACCAAGTGGGTTTAGCCAATTACTAAGCCAGGAGGTCTCAACATCTACCCTTTCCCACACACACATTCTTCTGATGCTTGTACAGATTAACATGGAAGGGACAATGCTCTCCACCTCTGAAAGGACAGCCCTAGTTTTTCCTATGTCAGAAACTTGTTACCAACAATACATCAATTTCACTTAAGCCTATCCTTTCAGGACTGATACTTTGCAATACACCTGCATCATACTACATTTTATCCTCAGTGTTTCCAATTCTACAGGAGGAATTTGTAGACAAACAGGACCACTTGGCACCAGCTTTTGTAACAGCTTTTGCACAATCCCATCTTTCCATACACACCCAACTGATTCTTAAGTTCTCATCCTTACCTGTTTGCACAGCCTACACCAGGAATAAGTAAGAATTGTGTGCTGGTACCCAGGGACTGGGGAGTCCAGC
Source organism: Lagopus leucura (assembly GCF_019238085.1). Classification (NCBI taxonomy): domain Eukaryota; kingdom Metazoa; phylum Chordata; class Aves; order Galliformes; family Phasianidae; genus Lagopus; species Lagopus leucura. The sequence continues at coordinate 8,183,230 of NW_024962267.1, forward strand.
TCCTTTAACACAATTTGCACGCATCCTTGCCCATGCACAAAGCGACGAATGTGATGCACCATTGGCGTTTCACAGAACATGCTGGGGCACTGGTATGAAGGCCTTACAGAGAAAAACGGAAACACCTATGAAGGATCGTATGCAACACACCGCTGAAGAGTTGGTTCAACTCATCTAGTATGGCTTTTAATGTCACAGTACTATTAATCTTTTCTATAAAAAGTTTCCTAAGCCGTTAACGAAAGCTATTGCTACACAGCTTACTGTTCTCATTTAGGAACAGCATGTAGGGAGTCTCCCCTGCCAGCAATATCTGTACTGGTCACAACATAGTGACTGGATACTGGTAGCTATCACAGTAGCTATCACAGTCTTTTTTTTCTTATTATTTTTTACTGTTTCTATTACTGAATCTGTTTCTACCAACATATTACACACACACTGGAAGTGCTTGATACCAAATTAGAAGAGCATTTCGGCAATGTACCAGAGGAAAGGCTATGGGGGGCAAAAATATGCCAAGGAGCCCTCAAAATCTTAAAGCTTCAGATCCCAAAGGAAGAGGTATGCAAAATAGTGCCATATAACCTCTTTGATCAGAAAAATCCATGATCTTTCTTTGGTCATCTCTCAAGTCACCACAGAAACTGGTACCAGAAAAACCAATGCAGAATTCCTCAGGTACCAGAATCAAATAGGAAATTTCTCAAACGCAGTAAGAGTTGTTTTATTTCAACTACTTTCTTGTTCATATAAAAAAAATACTGGAACTATGAAGACAGAGTGACTCACTTAACATGGGACACTCTATTTGGTTTAGAATGAGATATACAATTAATTCACCTAAAACAGTAGCGCTCCAGAAAAATCCCTAGAGTCAGGTCATTTTTTCCGTAGAATTCCATGGTCACAATCCTAAAGCAGAGAAGGAAGAAAAGCTTTAGAGGAAGAATTCTGCCACTGCTAATTGTGCAATGGCCTGCAGGTGCACAGATCTGCACCTTTTGCTTGGCTATTTTCAGCCCTGTATACACTCACAGGCTTCCCCACTACAAGCCTTTACTATTCCCAAGTTCTTGCTGACAAGTTCACTAATGAGATACAAGGAACAACTTTAAACTTCATATTTAAAAGTGGGATACAATTCAACTGTACTTTTGAAGAATATTTTCAAGAACACCTAGGCATAGAACATTAACATCCGAACAGTTACAAAAAGAGCACATCTAGAAGGTGAAAAAAGCCTGAAAGTACTTGAATAAAATTTAACAGCAGCATTTTATTTCTCAGAATCTGAAGTGACCAAGACACTTAACAGACAAATATCAACTGAAGTGCCAATTCATATATTTCTGTCTAATATAATTACATCATTTTATTGCTGCTTTTAAGTGAGCTTATCACCTTCATTGGTTCGTTCCTCAGCTTTTATAGGAACTCGAGACCTTCTTTTTCAAGAAAGGCATCTATAAAATTTCACTTGGTTTAGACAATGAAACATCAAGACTTGTCCAAGGAGTAGCAATGACAGCACATCATAAGATCTGCATAATCAACAAGTCACAGCCCTCTTAGCTAAAAATGTAGATGAAAGTCTTAACATTGTTGACTTTATAAGCAAGACAGCAGTATTTTCAAATCCCTCTCCCAGTAATACAACCCATAAGTATTCTGAGATTATTATCTTTAAGCTTGGACATTATTTACATACACTAACTCTTCCTCACAGAGCAGCCTAAAGAAGTGCCCTCCCTACACATACAGATCTCTGCAGTCAAAGATCTAACTAAAGCATTCTGTTTCATGTTGGGCCTTCTCCTTCAGGCCTGAGATTACAAAGGCTGTGAGATGCAGCTCTGGATCCACCTGATCAGGCAAGAGGAAATTTTGGCAACAGTTCCCATTAGAGAATGATTAAAACCTACAAAGGAGTCCTCAGTGAAATATGTTAAGATGCAAGGACTGACCTTGTCTTTGGAAAGAAGACAGCAACTACACAAGCTACAGAAGAGTATTTTTCCTACCAGGGGCTGACACAGGCACTTGGAGCATTGCTGGACTGCGCAGAAGAGCTACTGAAGAGAACACAGAGCCTCTGATGGTTTACTGGACTCAAGCAATCCACCTGGTTGAGAGAAAACAACTCACTCATTGGTTACAGACATCTCCATCCACACACAACCAATGAGAGAATTATATTCTGATAGATTTAAGGACAAATTCCTGCTTATTCCTTTTCCACGGATTCACTTTACATTATCAGACAAAAGTATTAACTGGCCATTTTTAGAAGAACATAACTAGTATGTGTAATAAAAACAGTGTATGCATATATGTTACTGTGGAAAGGAAGCTAAACGGACAAAAAACAGGAAACAATCAAAGCCCCAAGACAGATGTGCAGCATCTCCAAAACACTGTACACTTTAGCACAACTTGAAGGCAAATCTTTGCCATTATATGTTAATCACTTACTGCAGCTACAGAAAGGCTTTCAATTTTCTGTTCTTCTCTGTGAAGGGATTTACCACTTTGCTGCCAGAATGGAACCATCTCCCTTTCCACACCTTACAGAGCTATGAAGTCACCAAATATTTTCTTTGATCACTGAGTAAATTTAAAACAGCACAGACAAGTAGAGTAATGGCTACTCCTACAGCCTGTAAGACTACTGCCTGTGAAGCTACACAGGTGTATATTTAAGCATCCATTAAAATATGACTTCTGCTCATGAACTTAGGGGCTACCAGTGGCTCAGGACCCAAACCTATTGCTATTACAAGAAACCAGTTCTGCTACTCTTGTCATAGACACCTTTTTGTGTATAGTTCCCAGTGCAAGAAAGTCCCAAGACCTCAGATACAAATCAGCAGCTGTCATAACAGTTTCCCCTGTCTTTAAATATTTTTGTTTTCAAGTACACTGTCTTACTTGGTAATTTCTGACAAGATACCACTCCCTCCATTAAGACACTATCATATTTCTCCAAATCTCCCAATACTTTACAAATATTTGAATGGAATTGCAGTCTACTATTGCTTCCATGGAATTAAGCCCTCTTACACCTTTAGAAATCAGTACAAGCACAGAAAAGTTGTTTCAGAAAAGAAGTTTCTGCCCCCTCCACGTTCTCTGGAATCAGTCATATGCAGCTGAGCTGAATAGTCAATACTAAACTGAGTCTCACAAGCTTTTCCCTTCTCAGGGAAATTTTGCAGTCAGTTCCCCATTCAGTTTCTCTCATATTCACCTAGTCCTTGGTTATGTTAGCTTAAGTGCCCAGAGCACTGCAATCTAAAATGGCTTTGACTTAGTCAAAAAAAGCCTCTGGTTCAACATTTGGCATAAAAGACTACATGTTCTGTATTACCAGGGGAAACAGATGTAACTGTGGTTTGTATAGCATAGATCTTACCTTATGAGACCAGGAGGATTCATTTTGAGCCAGTCCTTTCTCATCCTCTTCAATTTTGCATCCGGTTCTTCCAGCAGGGACACTGGATACATCCTTCATTTGGGCAAAGGGATCTGTGCTTCTCTGTAGTATCCTCCCTCCCCTGGCTCGATAGTCAGCCAGCATTCTGGCTAAACTCTGGCTATCACCTAGATGCTCTGCTATTCTAGTACTGACCAGCTCATGGGAAGGTAAAATTTGGATAGCCTTGGCTTGGACACTCCCATTCATCCCTTGTAGTCCAGAGAGATCCCGCAATAACTGTCTCTTCCTTCTACTCTCCAACTCCTTGTACTCCTTGTTAAGGAGAGGAGACCAATAAACCTGCTCAGGGAAGTATTCTCGAGCAGGGCATCTCATGCCTTTTTCAGTCAATAGAAATGGTTCACGGAACACCATTACAGGAGAAATTGAGAGAATAACATCTTTCAGCTCTTGCTTAAATGCTGTGGAGTACGTCTTGAGACGATCCTCAGAAGACGTTACCTCTTCCGTAACATATAAACCAGTATCATCCTGGAGAGGGTCTCTGAAGACTCTCATCTGATTCTTGGATTCCTGCAGATCATCTGCCTGTTGAACAGGCTCTAGTGGCTGGCTGTCCAGAGTCACCAAGTGTTGGTCCATGCCATGGAGGGGGAGCAGAGATGTTTCAGGCACTACCGGAGGTACAGAGTGAAACACTGGAAACGACGACTCCATTTTGTGGTACTCTTGCTGTTTTGAGGGCACTGATTCCAGCTGACTGTTTTCTTGGTCACCTCTCTCAAATAAACCTCTTTGTTCAAGCAGGGTGACCTCATCAGATGACACTGATTCAGAGATCACAGGAAGCTTTTCAGCTGAGGGTTCAATGTCTCTGATCGTCGTGCTGAAATCCTCACCATTGAACAGGTCCTGTTGTTCATTTTCATCTCCTGGTTCCTCGATAAGGGAGTGAAAGGAAGTGTTTTTGGTGAGAGTAGGGGGCATGGCAAATTCATCCATAAGGAAAGAGATTTCCAGCTGGGAATGATAAGCCACACAGATCATAAAGATCAAGATCTCCTTCACACGGGCCAGTTCATACTCTGCAGCACCACACAACTTGATAGTGCAACCCAGGTGCTGAGGACACCCTTCAAAGAACATTAGAGTTTTTGTTTGATCTAAACAAAAAAAAAAAAAAAACAGAAAAGCAAAATACAAGCATTAGGATAACAACTACAGTCAATCTTGTTTTGTGAAAATATTACTTACAGTGAGGATGGCTAAGCTGCTGAACAGGTGCACAGACCGATCATGAAATCTCTATCCTGCACTATTTTCAACACTTTGCTGAGAAGACCCTGGGAAATCTTATCTAGCACTAAAGTTAACCCTTCCTATTTTAAATAAGAAGTTGGACAGTGGACTCCAGGGCAATGGAAGGAGGAAAAAAAAAAAAAAAAAAAAACCAATTTAGAAGAAACAATCCAACCTAATTAAAAACTAACATCTCTCATCTTAGTAAGATAGGGAGACCTTGCACTTCTTGATCAAGTTTTTTCATCCACACTTTTATTAATGTTATTTATATTTATTAATATTATTAACAACACTTTTATTCCTAGTTGTAGCAAAAGAAAAGAAATTAATAGGAAGAATAATACTTGATCATACAAAGCACATGATTGTTCAGATCTTGTTAAGAACAAAACACAGTGTCTCATGCACACAAAGCAGGATACAACAAGCTTTACTTACCATAGGGCAATTGAAACACCTGCATGTAAAATTTATGACAGGTTCCCAAACGTGGTTTGGTCAGCAGTTGATCCATTGACATCACCAAGTCTCCCTGAGTCATTCGACTTACACGGTCTAAAACTTGCTGTGAAAATAAGAACAGTAAGAATCTACAGTTACCTCTTATTTTTTAAGCTCTGAGTTAAATCTAGTCATCCAATCACTTTCCATCCCCAAATAAAACTTTAAGAGAGTTCTGACAAATATTACTGATGAGAGAGAAAGTCAAGCCCTTTCATGAAGGCAACTGAACCCATTCAAGTGAAGGAAGTTCCAGGAGATACAGTGCAGTCAGTGTAGGGCTGTCTGTCAGGACAACAAACTCTGCTTGGCTCACCCTGCCTCACAGCAACAGAGGGCCTTTTGCGGATCGCAGGAGTCCACTGAGCATGCGTGAGAAATAGGAGTCAGAATTAACTCGAATCAATTCAGTATAAAGACCTGCCAGCAAGGGCACAGCAGAGAGCAGGAGGAAAAGTTACATTCTAGGTTTACCTGTTATGTCTTGGAATTGAATTGCCATTAAAAGAAAAGCAGTGGTTTGTTTAGGAGAGAAAATAAATGATTTTTCTGTGCTTTCTTCAAGGAGCCTGCTACAAGAAGAAGTTAAGAGTTCCACTGTAAGGTAGACTCTGACATGAAACACTCACCGGCTTGACATTGATGACTAAGGTGATACCATGCTCTAGCAGCATGTCCTGGGCGATTCGAGACACAGTCTTTTCAACAAGGACCAAATTAGGCCTGACATCAACTATCCGTTGCACATAGTTCTTCAGGAACTCCCTCTCCTGCAGACATAAACACCACATAGGAGTTAACTAGAGCAAACTTGTCTGGAAAAAAAAAAACCCAAACGCTAAATACTTAACACTACTTTCTCATTTATATACTGACCACTCCTATGAAACAGGGAAACCAGATATTTATTTTTTTCCATTGTGCACATTTCCTCACCTCCTAAGCACACCATTCAGTGTATCATTGTGCCCTAATCATACATGACTATCCGAAATAAGAGACCTGCAGAATCCAAACATTTTTACATATGCACAGACACATCACACAGCAGAAACCACCTCTGTAAACACAGTCCAGAGTCAGCAGCTCTGCTCTTGATAAAGTAGGTCACTCTCTACAAAACAGTTCTTCCTTCTGCCATATGAAACTCAAATATCTTAAATAAAGCTAACTTATTTGTACAGGTATTAGACAAATTCACCAGAGAAGTGTTACTGGATCTGGTGGTCATCAGTGCAGATAAACTCATTAAAGGGGTTAAGACTGGAAGCACCCTGTAGTGATCATGCCCTGGTTAGGCTTGGGATCTGAAGGAACAAGGGCCTAGCAAAAAAAGCAAAGTCAGGATCATGAACTTCAGGAGAACTAACTTCCAGCTGTTCAAGGAACTACTGGATGAGATCCCCTGGGAAGTTCTCCTTAGGGACAAAGGAGTGGAGCAGAGGTGGCAGCTTCTAAAGGATGCCATTCTGAGAGCACAAGAGCTTCTCATTCTCTGGTACAAGAAATCAAGTAGAGAAGGCACAGCTTCTCTGGCACAGCTGAGCAAGGACCTGCTGGTCAAACTGAGGAAAAATAGGGACAGCATCCCTTATTCTACTGCCTGTACACATGACATGGGAAGAGCACAGGGACGCCATCTGGATGTGCAGCAATGGGATCAAGAAGACCAAGGTGTGAAGAAATGAATTTGACAAGGGATGTGAAAAATAACTTTAAGGATTGTACAGGTACAATGGTCAGAAGAGACAGGAAAAGGAGAGTGTACCTCCTCTGATAAATGAGAGAGAAGAACACGCTTCAGTAGGTATGGACTGACTTCTTACATGGTCTGATAGTAAGTGGGAATGTGGCAGAATGGCTTTAAACTAAAACAGAGAAGATTTAGGTTAGATGTTAGGCAGAAATTCTTTACTCAGTGTGGTGAGGCACTTGCTACCCAGATTAATTTGTGGATGCCCCATTCCTGAAGGCGTTCAAAGTCAGGTTGCCTAGGACTCTGGAAAATCTGATTTAAAGTCTAATTTAGTGGTTGGCAACCCTGTCCAGAGCAGTGGAATTAAATGGAGTGGCAGTGGAATTCTTCAAGGTTCCTTCAAACCCAAGCCATTCTATGATTCTAACAAAAAAAAAAAAAAAAAAATCTGTACGTACCTTACAATCCCAATGGAAAAATGTTCAAAAGGTGCTAGTAATAGAGCATTTTAAACAAAAGTCATTTGCAATATTATGTTCTCCACCTTCAGGTAAATGCAAACGTTGAGTAGTGTCACACAGGGATGCTTCCATTCACTCACAGAATACAAATGCTGCATCTCTTCATGACCCTGAGAGACTCAGACCTTAAATCTGCCATGCCCATCACCTGGCTTCATTTCACTATCTCCCCTCACTACCATGCACAAAAAGAAAATATGGCTGCAAAGTCATCAGAACTAATCAGTTACACTGCTGAAGGGAAGGTACAGCTTCTGAAGCCAGGTATTTTCAAGTGGCTCACATCAGTCAAGTTTTAGAGGTTGTGGGCATAAGAAAGGCATCACAAGAAAGTTTGCCAACTGATAGAAACTGACTTCTTCAACTGACCTAGGATTTCTTAAGTATTCTCAGCCCTAGAGAGCTTTAACACAGACAAATACCTATGATCAATTTCTGAAGCAAGCACTGAAACATCACAGCAACCAGTAGTCATAAAGAATAGCAGATGCTTCTGTCCCACTCCAAGGACAGGTCTCAGCTTAAATTTCTACTGGAAAACAGCTCACTGTGCTGAGAAATTTTACTGCCAAAGCTTTCACACCTGTAAGCCTACCATTAAGCACTAAATGGAAGTGGTATCGCACGCAATTGAAGGAAATAGTTAACTACTAACATTATGGCCCAAGCTCAGTAAAGCACAAAATGCCAGTGTTACAAGTATCCTGGAAAAGATCTGAAAACTGATCCTCAGGCAGACATGTACTGTATTAAACAAAAACTCCACCTATCTCAGTGTTTTCATACCCAAGGCACTTCCCTGTTCACAAGGGCTGAGCACAAGCTGCAAAGTGACATTTTGTAGTTCATCAACTTCATTAGGTTGGGTGTTGCCCCATTTGTTCAAGCCTGACAAAAAAAGTTACACAGGTACAACCTAAATCTTGCCTATATTCACTTGATACCTCTCTGCACACCTAAACAATGTCTAGCTCTGAGCTGCTGAATTGTATGGTTCTTATGCAGTGCATCACTAAAATTGAGGAATGTTTTCTGAACTACTACATTTAATTGTAAGGATCATAAAATTGCTCTCAATATGTGCAACTCCAGATACCCTCTCATAAATCTCTTGGAATCTCAGCAGAAGACTATAAGTTCATGCTCTATTTAGCACAACTTTTCCTTGCTGGCTACTACAAAAAGAAATCTCTTTATTTCCTGTGCAATTCCACTAACTCAAGTGCACCTTACACACTGAAGAGCTAAGGTGTGCACTGATCACTGTCTTTTGTTTGAATCACTAGACCCTGAGCAATTCTAACCAATAAAAGCATACTCTTACCTGAAGTACTATAGGGTCTATGCAGGTAAATTTTGTTTCTTCTCTATAAAGGTACTCTATTGAGCACTTCAGCAGAAGAATTTTGGGATTTTTTATGCAAGAGTTCATCTAAAAAAATATATAAAAAAAAAAGATTTTTAAAAAGAGATAGGCAGAAAGGAAAAATGCTACATCAGACTACCCATGACTGGATTTAGGCAAAATTTCTTTGCTATTTCCTACGCCATCTACTTAAGTTGCACCCAGATTTTTGAATTTCACAGCTACTGTCCAGCAAGACTGCAACACTGAAGGTTTCTGCACTCACCTCCAAGAGCACTAAGTATATACATGTACACATATTAAGTCTCAATATACTTTAGAGCCTCCAGGTGGATCATTTCAATCTTGATCTCTAGCCTTGTTTAAAGATTCACTTAACTGTACTGTCACAAAAATCAGGACCATAAAGGTCTTTTTTTCTGTCCAGAACTTGGGGCAGCCATAGAATCACCAAGGCAGGAAAAGAACTCTAAGACCATCCAGTCCAACTGCGCACCTAACAACACCACCTCCCCATTAAATCATGTCCCTTAGAACAACATCTAAACATTTCTTGAACACCTCTCCAGGGACAGTGACTCCTGTTCCAGTGCCTCTCTTCTGGGGAAGAAATTTTTGCTAATATCCAACCCAAACCTCCCCTGACACAACTTGAGGCCATGCCCTCTAGTCCTATTGCTAGTTATACAGGAGCAGAGGCTGACCCCCACCTCACCACAACCTCCTTTTCAGGGAGTTGTAGAGCTGTAAGGTCTCTCCGAGTCTCCTCTTCCCCAGACTATCATTAGATGGCTCTGGAGTGAAAGGGATGGAAAGGATACTTTGCTACAGATGCGTGAGGGAAGATTTTTCTCCTTCTCCCACTACTGTCTTATCTGAAAGAAAATAGCTTTGAAAAGAAATGCTTCCTTGCTTCTGAGCTCAACAAACTGGAGAAAGTGTTGAGAGCAGCATATAACACAAAAGAAAGTCACAGCACACTTCTCTTCAGCACATTCTACTGCCAGCACTTGAACAAGTTACCTTCTTATGTGCAACATTCTTAGTGCATACAAATCCATTCACCACCATGGAGTCAAACTTCTTTCCACCAGGGATCTAACAGAGCAAAGGAAGTTGAACACTTTAATATTGTTAAACATTTCAATAATTTTTAGACATTGTAAACCTAAAAGAACAGCCATTGTGGCTAGCACACAAGCTTTGTCTACATCCTTAGTTATCAGATTAAAGATCATACACTGTCATGCTGGGCACAAAACTCTTTGTCAGAATCGTGGAAACTAAGGACAAAAGCATGAAAACAGGTATTAAGTTCCAGGACATCCAGGCCCCTCCTAAAAGACACTTATTTATGAAATCAAACATACCCTGGAAAGTAATGAGGAAACTCAAGTTCTACAGGCCATAGGGAGCACATGCATCTGTACAAACCATTTTCACTAGTCACAAACAAGAATGATGATAGAAAAGAACAAACCTCTACCTACTGCTCAAACATAAATGAGTATTGTGCCAACAGTCACAACCAACCACAGGAGCAATAGACAACACGAAACAAGTTCCTGAATAAGATGTTTCATTTAGTGGCATGTGAAGACACCTATGAGAGCTTTCATCTCTGAACATTTGATTTTTTTCAAACTGGGTTTCAAGAGAGGCAGCATCAGTTGTTTCTGCTTCAAGAGATGCTACAGAATTGCTCTCCTCATATTTCATCTTGCTTCCCAACAAAAGAGGCCTCCCAGGGCAAACTTCTACCATGCAAAAATAAGCCTGAGCCTATGAGCTTCAAGTCACACTACTTTCCTGGAGGTTAGTTTCACATCAGCTTCTCAGAAAAAGCTCTACCTGCCACAACTCCAGCCTTACAGTTCAACAATGACATCACTGGGACACCTGGTAAAACTGGATGCACCCTCCCTGCCAATCAAGTTTTCCTCTGGGAAGAAAGTCATTGTACTTCACATCCAGCAAGTTAAATCCTCCATAATGGGAAGTCACAGGCCAATAGATTGCCACACAGAGTTTTGCAAGCTACTTATACTGTGCTAAGTACCTCCATAATCTCAGTACAAACCAAGTAGAAGCCAGGAAAGGAAGCAAGTCATTACAGAGGTGCTACTCTTTGCTAATTTCTGCGGCCTAAAGCCTGAAAGAACAGGTCAGCTCCAGGGCATTAAAGCACCTTTTGCATAACTCTTTCTGTACAAATTTTCCTAGAACTTCACACTATTCAAAGGCCAGAAGAACCAATTACACCACTGGACAAGCTGAGTGTAGAGGTGACAACCCTTCCCTCGAAACAATGAGTGCTGCCAGAAGCTTCACCTTTTGTCTTTCCCTACACCCAGTGCGGAAAACTTACTTTTTTGATGTGGACAAACTGGCGGATATCCATGTCATCATCTCTGTTCTTGACATCAGGTCTTACAGTTTGAACTACCTGACAGACCACAGGTACAATGATATCCCTCCATGACAGTGACAGCGACTCATTGTACAGAAGTTGCTGAAGCAGCGCCATCATGTGGTTGTGGTTAGCAGAGCTGAGTTCAAAAAAAAGTCATGTTCCAAAAGTTAATTACTTAATATTTACAAAACAGGAAGTCATCTGAAGATATGGATCTTAGAAATATTTACAGTCAACTCTCTTCTCTTTCACTTTAGCAGACACACACTGCTCCAAAAGTAATGCCTCTTATTTTATTATGTTGACCCACAATGTCAAACAGATGTTGGTCACAGAGCAGTAGAGACTGAACCTTCCCATCAATATTCCATGACATTTTGTTGCCATGAGACAGATGGCAGCAGAGAAAATGGTGTCTCACACTGAAATAAGTATGAAGCAAAGATCTGTCATTGAATTCCTCCATGGGGAAAAAAATGGCATTCTGACACTTGCTGAGTGCTTATGGAGATCAAACAGTGGATGTGAGTGCAAAGAGGTGGTGAGTGCTGCATTTCAACAGTGGCATCAATTACGAGAAAGACAAGCCACGTTCCAAATAGCCATACCCAGTTGTCACATCACAAAATGAAGAGCATCTCAATTGACATTAATCGGCCAGTGATGGCGACTATGTTTAAAAGTGGTGCTTTCTAGCTAAGAAATCGCTCTAACATTTTCGTTCTCTTTGTATCCATTGTAGTTTCCACAGAAATAAATAGGAGGCATTACTTTTGGAGCAACCCACATAAAACCACAGAAAAGAGCAAAAATATCCACAGAAGATAGAGTCCCACTAAAAACTAGCAGAACAAGAGGGCTTCCAGAATTGTTACTCAAGATATGAAAATTCTTTTTCTTGGTTTTTCTTACAGCAGCCTTTCCATGGCTTGTTTCTCCCCATTCTCTTCTCTCAGCAGATCCAGGTTGCTGTGGTGCCAGCCTAGCGGTGTGAAAAAGAGTTCTTTGGACTTCTCCTCCACCCTCCTGTTGAATAATGATTCTGCAAGAGACAAGCCAACTTTGTTAATATAAGGTCACAGCTGAAAGACTACTTTGAAAATGAAAGAATTTACCAGGGCATAAGTCTAAGCTTCTTGAAAGCCGGAGTTTGAGCTAGGAGTCATGGTAACATGCTATAAACAATTTTAAGTGTAACAATAATAAGAGTGCAAAGGAAAAGTGAGTTACTGAAATTCTCATACTGCTAGTACAGCATAAGCAGTTTGCTCTCCTGGAATTAAAATTATTGCAAGAGGAAAAAAAAAAAAGTTACACTGCAGTTCTGCCTATAAATAAGAAGTAAATTCTTAATACTTTACATATCCATAGGCCTTTTCAAATTTAGAATATTGATTAAAGGCACAATAATTTGATCTGCAGATAGCTGCTGCTTTGAAGACATATACAAGTTACCTGCAGTAGAAAGATCAAGTTACACCATTCCGGCTGCAGTACAAATTCCAAAAATATCTTGGTACAGGCCTTGTTTAGCATGTCTCCCAAACATTTTAAAATACTATGCTACCAATAAACCCTGATGTGACTTGTAGTCAGATATCAAACACCACCACTTTGCTACTCAGGTGCAGAGTGAGCTGCTAGCAAGCTGGTTCATCTACCCTATGTCATAGTATTTAACACGACAGAACTATTTTCTCTCACAAGCTTAAGGTTTTCCCATAAAGAAAGCAGCACAAGATTTTCAGAAGTCTCAGCACTTCTTCTCATCCCTTTTTACCTAACCATCACATACACAGCTATCTCTCCACTATGTTAAACAGGATAAGTAAAGCTGCATCCACTGGACACGCTTTTTTTTTTTAATGTCAGCTTAAACATTTAAACATCTCTAAATGTCAGTAAAAACTGCAGTCATTACTGGTTTTGGAAAGAGTAAACAAGTTTCAGCTGTGCAGAATAGTTCCTGCTTGATGGGAGCAACTGCTACTTTCAATCACTGCAATGTGTAGCATATCCATAAAACCGTTCTCTAGGATCACAGGCTATTTCTCTGTGCTTTGAAAGAGTTACAAAGCTACTTCCCACACAGGCATTACAATATTCCACATTAGAACTTCCTCAATTTTATATAACGGCTAACTATATTGTAAATCATTCATGCTAGTAGTATACAACTTCTCACTGGCAAGCATGTAATCTTTTAGAGTTCAAGCAAAAAACAATTGCATTATCTGAATGCAAAATCCTCATACAATAACCTGAAGAGAACTGAAAAAGACACTTTAAAAATAGCAATTTACTTCTTCTAGACACTCAGTGCTCAAAATTATCTGCATAGAATAGCAGAAGTTAAGTAGGGATTTTCCCTTCCCCCCCTCTGCTGCAGAAGTTCAGTTAAAAACTAAGCATGATTTCAGCCAAACTCTTCACTTTGCTGGATGCACAGACACCAGGATTTCCCCAGTTATTTCCTCTTCTTCTCCAAGCTCACTACAATCAACAGCATCAAATGGAAAAAAAAAAATCCCACAAGTAAGGCTGATTACAAAATTGGAAGGCACAGTTTTAAAATTCAGAACTGTGGCTGATTGTCTTTCATTACAGAAGTAGCAGTATTGGTGATGAGGAACCCAGAAAGTTTTAAGAGATTAAGCCTTGAACTGTTCTGTAGGAGTGTATTTCATTGTATTACATCTCCATTTGCTTGCAAAGGAAGTTAGAACTGGCATCTGTTATACAAGATTGTGGGTGAGTAAATTACGAACAAAAAGTGATAAAACCTGCCACTGAGACTTACTTTAAAAAAATTAAAAGAAAGATAACAAAAGAGTTATTTTGATTGAAGAAATTTGAGAAGGAATTTGAGTTTGAAAAAGCTTTAAAAGACAATACAGCCCATATGCCAGTTCTGCCCAAAGTAACTTCAGTTCATAAAGTGCCAACGCTCTATTGAAGGAGTAGTAAAGAATTTTCACATTATATTACAGCACACAACAGCAACATTTGAAATTTTTCCTCTTACCTTTAATGAAAGCATCACTTATAGAGAACATCTGCTGCCCTCCGTTGTCAGGATTCAAGTACTCTGAAAGAAGAGAGAAGAGGGAGATAGGCGGAGACAAATGACAGGTTACACTGGTGTGCCCATATAATTACGATGTGCACGCCCACACCAGAAGCAGCAGCATTACTCATCTAAACATTTAGTCACTAATTTAGCAACAGCTTGATGAGTGGTCAAGACAAGAATATCCTCTCGTTCTCGTTCTATCAACAAGTTCTAGGAAGACAATTTATTACTGTATTACCATGGGAACAAAGTGAAAATGAACACAGACTGAACTGACATTTAAGAGTCTGTTCTTCCTATTGACACTTAAAGAAATAAAAAAAAAAATAGTGATAATCTGAATATACTTGTTGCAAGCTGCAAAAACACCATGGGAACGACCTCCACATGCTCATCTAAAAATACAGCTTCAGGAGGCATTTTGATCATACATTCCAGTAAATATTATGGTATTATCAGACTCAGTGAAAGATCAGCTGTAAGATTTATCTTACACAGTGAAGGGAACAAAAAGCAGCCTGCCTTTTGAGAGAGAGAAGTCTGAAGCCTAAAATAGTTTAAAGTGTTTTGAAGAATCCAGGCATAAAAAGGTAGACTTCCAGTAACTGAGGAAAGTGAGAGTTACACATTGTCCTTCACATTTGGGAAACAGGACAAAGCTCTATCTGCTATACCTCTTTACTGGATCAACAAAAAAATATCAATGAAATTTCAAGCAGGCTCTGTAGCTGCACAACCTTTGTTTTCTCCAGAGGCCTACTGTGCATTTATTTAGTTTACCTGTTTCTACAAAAAAAGGGACTTCAATGGAAAAACAAGCAGTAGCCAAATTTCTGCATACTATGATGATCCCAAGTCCAAAACCAACCCTCTATCATCTTTCCTGAGAATGGTCCAGACTTGCCACCACAAACAATGCAAAGCAAGGCTTCAGACACCAACAGAAAGCAACAGGAAGTAGACAGTACACGAGCAATCAAAAGCCTCTGAACAGCAGCACTCAAGAGACCCCTTACATGCCAGTATTTCAAACATCTAAGCTTGTCCGCAGTTACCCAGCTGGAAATCAGATAACCAACAGATGATCAGTGTACCAAACATACATGGCAGAACAAGAAGGGGCAAGTATCCCTTGCTGCTCAATAGTTATTTGCAGACTCCTTTCACCTCTCACTTAGATGAAGCATTTAGAGTTAGGTCAAGCCCTAGCTTGCTTATAAGTTGGCTCACCTTCAGCGTTCACCCACAGCGCCACTAGCTAGAGAAAGTCATATCAGACTGTTCCTACGCATGTACACACATACCAACACCTCCTTTTTCAGTCCTTTTCAACCGTACAGCAGCCTCAGGGCAGAAGCTCTTACTGTGAACACACTGAAATTAGATCTGTCGCATAACCCTGACTGACACAGCCAAGGCAGCAGTTATCACCAGCTGAAACTAACCTTGGTTTTGCTCTAGCTAAAGAAGCAGGTAACACCCTCAAATACGAAACACCTCTCATCAATAGTTTCACCTCCTGCAACTTTGCTTCCTTTTATTTCTATTCCAAGACAAGTTTCTAGGCTAGAGATGACACACTCATAGATGCAAGTTTGAGCCACTGAGAGTGGCTAATAGACATTTCTTACAGAGAAGGGATGAGATGAGAAAACCCAGAGAATGTTGTTGCATATTTTGTAGCCCTATCTGCAAGCAGTTAGCTGCCAATTAACTATCCTACATTCCCCCTCATCAAACAAAAAAATACCACCACACACACAGAATATATAAAACCAGAAGTGTAATATTCAAGAGCATTACTGAATGCAAATACCACAACATATACAAATTCACAGGTCTCCACTGGAAACCAACAGGTAGATATTTTAAACATTGTATAGGTTTATTTGCTGTAAGTCTAAACAGACCAGCCATAACTCACAGGTGTTTTTTTTTTTCTAGATACACAAAGCACACATACATCCAGAGACAGCCACTAAAATCTGTGGTATATATCTAAAAGGGCTCTGACAGCAGGACTCTAAGCCTTGGCAAATAATAGTGATAAGGAACTGTGTCATTACACAAGGTTCTCTTCTGTTCCCTCTCCTAACTAGATGCTAGCATCTAAAATTACCCAAAATTCCTGCCCTCTCAGGATGTTTGGCTTTAAGGGTATTTAGAAGTTTTCTATGCTGATAATTGTGTGTTTTTAAGCACAGCAATCAAAAGCCACATTTAAAATAAATGAATTAAGTCATTTAATCTCTTCACCCAATCTAAATGCAGAAAGCAATATTGCTTTGTTTCCCATTTCAATACATGCCAGAAAGTACCATTATCTGTGAGTAGATGATATTACAAGTGAGTCACTTACACTCATTTTTAAGATATTACATGCCAGCTGGCTTAGAATCACTAGAATTTCATAGGAGCACACAGAACATTAGTCAGCCTTACACATCATAAGTCCTGCCACCAGATTATATACAAACTGCTGTTATACAACACAGCTAGCTCATCATTGGCCATTGCTTCAAAGCAGCTGACCTCCACAACCAATTTTTTGCATCTCTCTTAATCATTTGAAAAAAAGCTGCTAATCACTTTGATCAAAGTTGAACCTGCATTTCTAGCACTGATGTTTTGTCCCCTCAGTCTGACCCCAATTACTCTAATTTACACAGCTGTGAGGAAATCGAGTGAATAAGCTCAAGATGTGGGGATCATCTTCATCCATTTCCCTTTTTTCTTTCTAAAGAAAATGAAGTCACTGCCTAGTCACCTGGTCTAAGCACAGGACAATTCAGACAAAATCAAGCCACACGTTTGCCTGGCACAGGGAAGTTACTGATCTCTAACACCTACAAACCCAATGTCATGAAATAGTGCTCTGTTACATAGGTCACTCTGAAAATAATGCCTCCTGTTTAGTTCCATAGAAACTACAACTGCTACAAAGAGCACAATAACACTATTTGATAGGGCAACTTCTCAGCTACAGAACACTTTTTTCAACTCATCACCAGTAGCTATGCACTCACTAGTGCTGAACAAAATCCTGCATACCACACTCCAAAATCTGCATGGCCTTCTGGAACATGACTTGTCCTTCAAATCGCAGTCACCATTACTGAAACACACCACCCACCACCTCTTTGTGCTCACATCCACTGTTTGATCTCCACAAATGTTCAACAAGTTTGATAAATCTCAGTGTGTGGCATTTTTTTTTTCACCACAGTAGAATTCAGTGACATATCTTTGCTTCATAACACTTCCATATCAGATGTCATTTTGTCAGACTCCCTCTGCCACCATCAGTCACATGGCAACAAAAGGTCACGGAATATTAGTGGAAAGATTCAACCCCTACTATCATAACGCCAACATCCATCTCTGACATTGCAGGCCAACGTAATAAAATAGGAGGAATTGCTTTAGAGCAGTCCTCTACTAAAATAAGCTTCTATGTAAAATGAAAATGGCTAACCATCTAGTTCTGTCTGATCAGTGTCACTCTGACAATCACTAACACCCTGGAAGGCATCTGTTGCAGAAAATGGCCAGGATCAATCAGAACACAGGGTGAAAGTCTTTGCTTGCACTCATACTTTAATACACTCTGGAACAAAGTTTTAGAAGTCATACATTGTACAGCCCTGGGCACTGCAGAGTTTTGTGACACCTAATTTTTGAAGTCCTTCCTGTAACAAACATCTAAGTACTCAGGAAATTTCTGTTTCCCTATTGCCAGGAAATATATCTTGCTACTCAGGATGTCAGTGGACATTTTAACTTGTTGCACCCTGGTTAGATCTTTCCTATAAAGACTCTGATGATGCAGACATTGTTAGAAAACAATAAAAGACGTGAAATGAGTCTTCTGAATATGCAGAGAAACAGATTTTTTTTTTCAAAAAAATGCAAGAAAACATTTACTTCTCCATCATGTGTTTTAATGACTCATACCTCTACCTTATCTCAGTTCTGGACATTCTGCTGACATTACTCAGGTACCTTTCCCTCTTAAAAGAGGGAAGTATTCAGCTATGAACTATACTCCTAGGAGAATAACCTGGTTAAAAGGCCACACGTTTCAGGAACAGCTAACAAATACTACTCAGCAGAGATCCCAAGATATCACTGTACTGCCGTTATGCATAATTTAAAAGCAAAATTCTCTTTTCACTTCCCTCACTAGTTGCCCTATCTGATGATCTTCCTCAAGCGCTCCATCATTAGAATCTTTTTTTTTTTTTTTTTTTTTTTTTTAAAAAAAAACAAGAGCTTCACTTCTGGTTATTAAAAAACCTTGACTTGGCTGACAAGCTTGTGGAGAAGCAGGGTCTTTTACATTCCCCCTTCATCACACAAAGCTTTTTACATATAAGAACTGAAATGCACAGGAAACCAGAAAATCTGAAATACAGGTTTTCTAACACTACCCTATGCCTAAACTGACTACAGCCTGTTTTAATACCAGCACAGACTAATAAAGATCAACTTGCTACAGCTGTAAACTCTTAAGATGCTGCAACACACCTGGGCCTGGTTCAAGCTCTCTTTAAAAAACCCCCCTTCCAATTAAGAATTCTTTGATAAATTTCTCCCTCTCTACAATATTCCTCCCCTTGCAGATGTATAAACTTCTCATTTGATTAGGGCATGAGCTGGAAACAAGACTGAAGGAAACATCAACAAATTGGTGTCAGTAGTGCTGACAATCTTCCCGTTACAAACCACAGTCAAACTTGAATTTCAAACTTGCTCTACTCCTCTTTGAGATGAGAAGAAGAAAGCATAGATTTGTTTCTGTAAATGTTTTTAGCAAATAGTAGTTACAGTAGGTAATGATAAATGCTCCCTCTAATTTGCCTCACTCTCCATTATCTAACACACTTTGGAAGTCAGCTGTGGCCAGTCCTCCTTCCCACCTCTCCTTAGCTATCACTTCAGTTTCAGAGAATGCAATTCACCTGTGAGAATAAAGGCAAATCTTGTATACTGAGCCACATCAACATAAGGGCTCTGTTAAAACTCCAAGAAAGAATAATTCGCTACAAGTCCCAGTTATCTGTAACATACATAGATCAAACTTGGCCATACCATGTATCAGCATGATTATTTTTCTGCCAAACATAAACTTAAGGTAGGATTAGAAACCAGCAGAAAGCTCATCAAGTTAGTTTTGTTCATTGTTCTTCTGCTTGCTTTTTTCAGTTTCACCTCAAACTGGGAAAGATGAGTATTAAACCAGTATATTCATGGACTACTTTTTCACCCCAGTTAGGCAGACACTGTACGTGTAGGTATGCTCTATTATGTGCATACAGAATCACAGAATTGTAGTGGTTGGAAGGGACCTCTAGAGATCATAGAGACCAACCCCCCTGCCAAAGCAGGTTCCCTAAACCAGGTCACACAGGTAGGCGTCCAGGTGAGACTTGAATATCTACAGCAGGACACCTCATTTCAACTGAAAAGAGAAAGTCACAGAGGAAGTTACACACGCTGCAGAGAAGTTGGTTCAGTGGGACTACTGAGCCTCTTCAGAGGCAAGCATATCAGAACTGCATGCGAGCGCCAGCTAGATATCGCACGTCTCCCTCTGTAAGACAGCTACTCCAGTAGCGCCCAAACAGGTCAGTGTCATTAGGACCCAGCTCTCCATCATGTGCAACTCCAGCCGGTGACTACCTCGTACCTTTTTGGTCGGCAGGGTGAGGGGGCACATGTGGGTACTTGGAGTGCTTCTTGATATGGAAGTTCACGTTGTCCATCTCCACGTTCAGGCTGATGGAGGCGGCTGAATCACTGTCCATTGTGGACTGGAAGCTGCTGACTGAAGTGCGCTTGCTAGGGCTGGCAGAGTCTTTTAGTGTTGGTAAGGGGGAAGATACAGGGAGGAGAAGGGTTCAAACGGGTATCATGAGGGTATCGGAGAGGAGAAAAATTGTCTTTAATACATAAAGACCAGTGTGAAATACTACAGGAAAACAGTATTTTCATAGTTCTTATCTTGATCTGTGCATGCTGACATATTGAGTCAGCATTCTTTAGCGCATTACTATAGGACCAAAGTCAAGGAGAAGTCTGTCTGAGAAAGAGAAGGTAATTTACACGTTTTCCGTCCACTACAAGTATTAAGCTTTATCAGTTTCAGAAAAAACAAAATACCATCAGAAGACACAGGAAGACTAGCTAGGTACTGTTTGCTTATATCCTTACAGCCGCATGCACACGTACACACAAGTAAAGCAAGACATGGCTAAACTACTATGTCCTGAAGGACTAGAGATAGCAGGGAAGAAGACAATTTGAGAACAAAACTTAGCTGAAACTCACTGGCCAAGTTATCTTCTCCTTCATCAGCAATCTGCTCTGTGTCACTGTCATCAAATTTGATGTCTTTGAACCAGGATGGCTCTGAGTGCCCCTCTACAGAGTTCACAGAATCACTGTCTGGAGAGGGGGTTTCTGAAAACTCTGTGCTCTAGTAGGCAAGAAAAAAGGGTGTTAAAATGCAGCTCTGCTGATCCCAGCATATTCATTAAGCATATTCATTAGAAAGCGGCCTGTCACAAACACAAATCAGACATTTTAAAATTCAGAGGATACTCTCAGTGGCCTGAGATGAATTAGTCATAAAAACCATTCCCCCAGCACAAAATAGGAACTGTCTGGAACAAGAAACAAGCATTTCTTTTCATTTCTCATAGTGCCTAGTTTCTTCTTCCTCCACACTTCCGTACGAGTTGTGGCTAAGTGACAGGTTCATTCCACTGCACATTTTCTGTAACCATACCCAGGGAAGCAGTTTTAAACACTTGTTATCTCCAGCAGAAGTGGATGATGGCCGTATTCTGTGCTCAGATTCAGGCAGCTTTTGGTGTAGACATAGTCTAAACCACTGGAGCAACTCTGTGGCTGACCAAAAAGAGAAACTCTAAGCTTCACTCACAAGTCAGGCCCTGCCTGGAGCTACTGAGCCAAAACAAAGCCTGGATATAGTGCCAAGTAACCCAGAGAGAATCTAAGCAATTACAACTAGCCATTCTGATGTCTAGATTCACCCCAAGTATAAATTCTCATTATCGCTCCTTTGGCTACAGCAAGTGCAACAAGCAGCTGAGTTACCAACAGTTTCTCCAGAATCTTGTTTAAGCTGGAAGAAAAGTGATCATATAGAGCTTTCGGCTGATGAGAACTGGCTTTAAACCTGGAATAATATAATGTCTTTGCAAATAGTTACAAACAGATCCACAAGTGTTTGCTAAGTAAGGGTACGCTTTACTAGCAAACTGAGATACCGAGGCCAAGAGCTGAAACACACAATGAAAACATGAAGCTAATGGCTGTAAGCTTGCTAGCTGATGTGTATGGGACAGCTGAGCCATTCTCCTTCGCGAGAAGCTGAAGAACATGGAGGACTCACAACTAAGTGCACGTTTCATTGCAATGAAAAACGGTGGATAGCATCTCCAGTCAGTGGTTTCCTGACTCTTTCTCATCTAGCCAGCCCAATCCGGAAAGCTGGACAGAAACTCCCTCCCAGTCTTGCATCACATGGTTATGGTACTAAATTCCTTATTGCTGCCATCACCAGAGATCAGGAGGTTATCTTATGTTCAAACATAGTATATCCAAAATACTCGGGAAACGTTTAAAGCTCAGTACCAGTAACTGCGTAACAGACACTAAACTATGCACATTATATGCAGCACAGCCGCTAACTGTGGCATTATAAGGCCTCTGGAAAATGCCCACCATGAGAAGTATTGGCCTAAACTGGAGATCCTTTCCTTTTCTGCAGACAGCAATAAGTGCAGCAATTCATCCTCCACAAAGCAAAGCTCCAAAGCGTTCTGTGTAAATGCACCTTCTTCAGGCTTTCAGCCACTAAGGAAAAAGGTGCAGACTCCTCTATACAGGAGAGCTTATTTAGAAAACACACAATGGCTGCAGAGATAATAATTTTCAGATATTCTAGTGAGCAGTCAATAGCAGTAAGAATCTTAACAGTCCTACTCCCCTTCTCCCTCGAGTCAGATTCTCCCTTTTACCTGCAATGGTCGGTACAGGGCATACTCATCTCTGAAGAGCTGATCATGATGACTGACACAATCTAGCCAGCGTCCATCAACTAGTGCTTGCCCAATAGCAATGGCTTGAACCCTGGAAGCATGAGAGCAGAGACATTTTCTGTTTTTAAACACATGGTTTATGGTACAAACATGGTACAAGAGGAAAACGCCGTTTGCTATGACTTTGCACTCCTCTGTATTCCACGCCCATACTTAACTATCATTTTAAAAATGTTGCAAAGGGGCAGAGTGTAATGATTCAAGTATGGACTTAGATGAAGAGACCGCCGGAGCTTTAAAACTGAGATGTCCAATGGACAAGATATACTGTTTGTACTCCTCCAATATCTTTAGCTTGAGTTGCACGCATTGAAGATCTGTGCTAAGTAAGGACACTGGCTCTGTAAATACGAAAGCAAACATAGTTTTATCTCCCTCTTGCATAGTGAAGTACTTCTGATTCTTTATACTTATTTACAGTGTTAAGAGTCAACCATTTCCATGAAAAATTTAGCTGCCAAACACTAATAGTGATCTCAGGCCTCTTTGGAATATCAGTGAACTCAGCAGTCTGCTTTCTTCTAGGCTTGTAAAGGTTGAAATGAATTTTTTTCCCTTCATATCAACAAGGAAATGCTACATGTGGCCAAAAACTCCTTTGTAAAGCTGGGAAGACACACCTCTATGTCGCAAAGCAAGAACCTTCCGCAAGCATATCCAAAACACAAGTAGCATGGTGACCCTGCAAATTGCATTCTGTTTACCAAAATGGAGCACACAGCTCTGAAAAAAAATGTTTTAGGAGAGTCTTTGCAATATGATCACTGTTCTCTGCCCATTTGAGTTGGTAGCTGTTCCATACACTGCCATCCACACCAGCTCTTGAACCAGAGCGCCCCATGCCCTTTTCTGGACCATGAGGAATCAGAATCATACTTGCAGGCAGCAAAGAAACAAAATTCTGATAGCCTTCTTTCTTGCTTTCTTGCAAAGGGGTCTCTCTCTCTGGAATCGAAGTTACCCCACATTACCTCACAACCTTCTGCCAGAATCAGAAGACACCTGTTACCCTAAAGCATCAGGGTTACCTTGTGGTTATGTGTCCATTTCTGATGAGCCAGTTTACCAGCTCTTTTCCCACAATGCAGTTGGGATGTGTCCGCAGCCAGTAGCGATGGTCTTGGAACTCCATCCCACTATTGTGATGGCAGATTTTCTTCCACAGATCTTTCAGCTGGACTGAGTCCTGGACAGGGAGATACACAAGTTACTTAGCAGTCAGACAGCAGCACTTGTTTCAAGAGCATCAGTCTGGGTCCTCAAACTCTCAATCAAGCATCCTCTAGAAACAGGCACAAAAATCTAAGCCATTCTGCTAAACTTACATAAAGGTGCAAAACAAACAGCAGACAAACATGGGATCAGCTCCTTACAACCTTCCTTTATATGAAGTTGGAAACCAAGAAGAAACAAGACAGTTACATTAAGAGTTAAGGGGCTTAGGGTTTTAATGGAGCAAACTTCTCTACCATCTGCAATATACTTATGCTTTCACTTCTGCTCTCTTGCACAAGTCTCAAACCGGGGTGGTGCGTACAAGATCAAGGAAAATTCATCCTTTGGAAGAGGTTTTTTTTTTTCCCCTACACATTCTTTGCTCATCTCAGGTTTTATGAAGCACCCTAGTTTGTGAAGCACCTAGCCCAAACAAAGCAGAAACTTGACATTGCAATACACACTGCCGTATGTATGTATGTATGTACACACACATACACACTTTAGACATTGCTAGCTTCAGCCACTAAATAAAATAAGTTGTGCCCCCTGCCCAACTTAGTTAACTCTCTTGGAAGCTCAAAGTATTTTCCCATCACTTGGAACACTTCAGCCTACATCCTGGTCTTGTTTCAAGGCCTGCTAAACACACATGTCAAATCTTGCTTTGGTTATGCCCCATTCAAACTCAAATGTCAGCTTGCTACCTAGGTCCTTTTGCTCTCCACATGCACCTAGGTTCTGCACAGCACAACCTACTGCTGATGAGATGGAACAACCTGGAAAATACCCTGGTATTATTTTGAGAGCAATAGAACACAGCAAGGGATGGAGAAGAGCCACTGCAGCTCACTTGTTCAAATGCTTCACTCATTCCACCTTTGTGCAACAACAACAGAAGAGCTTTAATGCAACTTTTAATCAATTTCAGCTTTCCAGTTAACTGCCAGATCCGCCTCATTCCACCTTCCCAAGGATGCTCTGTGATCTAAAAGGTGTATTCTGCTTCTGTTACCGGGCTGCTTTTCTGCTATCACCTTCAGCATTGGCTGCCCTGGGCTTCATCTTAGCATCAACGTCGGCAGCTCCACTGCCACACCAGGTAATGTCAAATAGGTCAGCTTCTGAATACACCACAGGATCATAAGATTTGATGCAAGCGGCAATTCAACAATTCATCTGTCTTTTTCGCTTTAACTCACGTGGCAAGTTCAGGAAACTGAACAAACTGGCAAAACACAGTGAACTTTTTCAACTCAAGGATTTTTACCTCTAATTCAGAGAAGTATGTGTTTACTCCATGTATGTATATCTTCCCCTATTCTGTTTCATAAGCAAAGCTCATGAGCCTTCTGAATGCAGTACGTGAACGTTTCAATTACCTTCTGATACAGTCAGATACATACTAAAAACAAGAAACAACCAGTGGAAATTCCCAGCAAAACCTACAGTGACACTGCATCTTCTGTACTTACGTGAACAGAAGATATACTAATAAGCCCGTTCTTCCTCAAAGAAGAAAACAGGCCAAAAAATTAAACATGAAGCTGAAGTGCACTGGGACTTCATCCTTCCCCATCTTGCACTCACAGCATTTTAGATTTTGCTGTTTCTGCACTAACATGCATGGGGCAGGGAGGTGTAAAGACATGCCTTAAAAATCCTTCTCTCTCACATGACTGTCCATTTACAGAGCTGTACAACCAAGCAGGAACTAGTGTTTTGATTTACTTGCACTCTGCTGGTATCAGGCAAATACCTGACAATACAAAAGGTAACGTTCCTGATTTTAAATATGGCAATGAAAAGTAATTTTCAGTCTTTGAATGTGAAAAGCAGTCCTTTTTCTCCAATTGGTTTTGCCCCAGTTGTTGGAAACCTGTCTCTCCATCACAAAAATAAAACTTTTTATCTCTGCTTCACATTACACAGTAACTGCTACCTACAACACTCCACTCAGCAAGAAGAGGATAGCAGGACTACTTAGAACATTCAGTTATACATTGATTTTTCCTTGAAAAAGTACGTCACAATCTTTCAAAAAATATTAACATTTATTCTGCAAACAAGGAGAGGGGTCAAGTTACGTTTTGGTCCAATAAGCTGCAGCAGCTTTAACTCATTCAACAGAGAAACATTTTGAAATAGCCATTAGAGTTCCCTCTTAAGTAGTCTAGAAGGGGAAGAAAGGGAAAATCTGAACTCAGAAAAAGACAGAATCAGACCACTTGGTTACAACTGCAACTGTGGCAAGTATAATACACACAGATTTACCATATGCTGACTCCACAAAGTAAAAAGTTTCCTGAGACTAAAAAACTACATATATTTATGCAAATGCCACATCTCATTTCAGGAAGACAGAAGAGCCCAAAGCTGTGTCAATATTCTCCATCCCTGCACCACCTGGAGGAGCAGTCTAGGGAAGAATACTCAAATAAAATCCTTGAAAGGCAGCAAGATACTCCCACTGCATGACTCAAGGAAGCCAAACTTCATTGCTCTCACAGAGGAAGACAAACAGAAGCCTGAAAGGTACCAGAAGGATTTTACGCTCATCCTCGCTGGTCTCTGCCTTCATATGTGTGCGACTGGCCTGGGGGCTGACGGATGTCTCATAGGAAGGCACCATCGGCGAACCCGACCGATCCAGCGACAGGTTAGTGATGCTGGCTGATCTGGAGTGCAGGAGAGAAGGATGGAACTGTAAGTGTTCATTGTGTAGTGCTTCAGCAGAGGAGACAGTGATCTTGTGGCATGCTGAGGAAGAACTTAAGTCTTTGATGCTGTTCATACTCCTCACTACAGACTTACAGACTAAGGCCCCCCTTTTTCCCTCCCAGTCAAAGGAAAAAGAAAGGATGCCCAGGAAGTAAGTGCATTGGGGTGGAACATCTAAGTGAAACAAAAACTTTTGTAAAGCCCTTTGTAAAAAGCAGCTGAAGCTAAGTTCAGACACAGCAGCTCTTATATGCCTGCATTTGAATAGAGTAGGAAAGGCATGACATGCTGGATAATTAGAGGTCCAGCACTTTGGAGGCAAGGCAGATGCCAGCAAGGGCAGTTAACACCAGGAGATCCTTGTTACAAGGCACTGAGATTCTCCCTACCTTGAACCATTCAAAATTTCTCCTCTTCACATCTCTGAAATATAAACACTTCCACTGGTGTTGCCCAGTTTGCAGTGGAAAGAATTTTAAAAGTTAATCTGTCTGCTGGACTTGGATGTCTCTCCAGTTGGCCATTTTCCCTTGTATTGTGATATAGACCATTCACCTGATCTCAGCCTAACTGTTAGGAAATCCAGGCTACTCCAATACAAACATCTCATTTTGCAATAATCATTGCAAAGCTACAAATGCAAATACATTTTCCAAATAATTCTGCTCCAGTACCCCTCTAGCTAGATTAAGCCTCTGAATAAAGAGTACAAACTCTTCTCATTTCACAGCAGCTCTATATATGCAGTATAAGCTAGGAATGCTAACAGTGCCATAAGGAGTGCACATAGACAGTTTCTGCACACAACCAAAGGGAAGATCAGAATTTCGATGCTGCCCTGATCCAAGAGGCTTGCAGCAGCCTCAGTGGGAAGAGCTGTTGCCAGTTCTTACTCTTTGGAGTGAATCCCAGATAGCCAATTAGCAAGCTCTATTAACAGTCACAATGACTTTTCCCAAGAGTTCTCGAAGGATGATGTGGCTAGTCCCAAGTGCAAAAAGCTAAAGCTGAATTACTGCAAGGAAGTAAGAATTGAAGGTACTATAAGGCACAAAATCACTACTTTTTCCTGCTCTTTTTCTTGAACAGGAGTCCATTTTAGTCACTTATGCGAATCAAAAGGAAAGTGTCTTGGCATTGTATCTGTACACACTAAGGCATGATAGCAGACATTTTCTACCCTAGGTGTTCAAAGCAAGTTAAAACTCTGCCAGTCTTCAGATGCTGTAAGTTGAAAAGTACTCGAATCGATAAATCAGCCAGGCAGAATAATACAGTTTTACTGAAGACATTCTTACATTGAATACGAGATTGACATTAAAGCCCACAATGAAGTTGTCTCACAAGAGCTACTTTAACCGTGCTACCTATCTGTAAGCAGCAGGGATTTTTAATTTATGTAAAATTATATTAAGAGCTAGAATAGTCACACTACATTTCGTATCTACATCCTTATCAACACCAATGATATCCAGAACTCAAACATATTTGGCTGCTCTAAAGACAGAGGGAGATGTTGTAAAGGCAACTTCTATCCTTTAAAATAACTCATAGAAAAGTTTTGATTCTCTGCAACATTTAACTGACATACTTCCTCCTCCATTAATTTCAGAAACAGTATCACATCTCTCTCATTCACAGACAGATAACAGAAGGTAACTAAACATCCAGCCTGCACCTTCTTTGGTACCTGTCATCTAGAAAGAAGTATGGTCAATCTTGCCTCAAACAAATATCTAAAGCTGAGAAGATCTAAAAGCTAGTACTGCTTAGCCCTGAGATTACATTCTATGAATACAGTTACAAACGACAGAAACTCTCTTTAAATAAAACCTCACAACTTAGTTTCTACATGTTCAGAGTTTTGGCAGGAGTGAGTTATATCTGATCATTACTCCTCAAATGTGAGCCCAGAGGGCTAAATACCACAGTGAGGTCATGAAAAGGCAGAGCAAGTTACCCTGAACTAACAGTTTGGCCCTGTCAGAACCAGCTTAGAATCTTCCTCCCACTGCATGTGTGAACAAACACAAAAAACTTCTTAAGTACACAATGTCAACTCACACAAGAAGCAGAACAACATCCTCAAGGTCTCTTGACATCACTGCAGATATTTACCACTGAACTTTTAACTCTGGACTCCTTGTCATGTTTGCCCAGAACTGACATCTGGCACTAGCTTATTCACCAAATTTTATTCCCTCTAGGTGAGCTCTTCACTCCTCAGAGGTACAGTCGGTGTTCACATCCTCTTAACTGTCCCCATCACACATGAAGTAGTCCATTCCCTGAAAGGCACACCCAGCATCCTCCCCAGCTGAGTCCTCAAGTCTTTGCTGTCCCTGCCAGAACTTCCAAACCACTTCACATTCTGTATTCATGGAACACCAATGCAAACAAGTTGTTGAATGTCTCCTGGCTTCAACACTGAAATTTGGATCATCTTTGCTCCTCTCCTCATATCTTTGCCACATCTTTATTTCCCCAATTTAACCACAACGAAAGTATTTAACTAGAAACATAGCAGAAGCACTGTGAAGTAGAAATTACTTGTTCTTCTCATACCAGACTATTTAAAAGGATTAAGCTCAAGCATTCACAAGTTATACAAAAGCTCTCATAAACATTCCAAATTCATTCCAGAATTGTGCTGTATAAAGACCTACGATGAGCCTTTGGCCTAAGAAAACCAGGTAACTTTAACAAGATCATATTTAGTGGATCAGCACAGGGACTGAGGGGTGGGAAACAAAAGAAAACAAAAGCAACAGGGAAAAAAAAAAAACCCACATATCTGCCCCTTCTCGACCTCAGACTTTGCCTCACAGTACTACATCTCTGTGCTACTCCCTTTTGTTCAACTGCCTTGGAACTCTCCCTTTTTTAGCCATTTCCTTTCTTCTATTTCCTCTTTACCATCATCTCCATTTGAATTAGTCAGTAGCAAACTACAGGTTCCTCAAAATAGAACGTTTATTAGCAGGAACATGTACCTAAGTGGTCTTTTAGCCCAAAGAGTCTGATTTTAGAAATGAAATAGCATGCTCAGTAAAAACAAAATGCAAAATATAGGCTTTACAGTGAAGAGCATGCAATGAGTGCATCCAGAACAGGAAATATGCAGATATGATTAGTTTACCTATTCCTAGCTGGAGACTTCCCTGCATCCTCCTGGACAGACCCAAGGCGTGCAGACAGCGTTGTAGTTGAAGAGTCGGGGTGAATCAAACTGTAGGAGAAAGGGGTTTGTTACAGATGTTTGAGAGACCTGGCACATGCAGTAACATCAGAACAGTTCCAATTCAAGTACAGTTCATCATGTTACCTTCACATCCACTATAGTTAAATCAGTGAGATAATAGGGAAATCCTTCCCCACTTGTAGGCCAGTGAAATCAGGGGGACAACACCTGAGAGTTCTACTCTCAGGCTTATGTTCTGCTCAACCTCCACCTCTTACATCAGTATGTCCTCTTTCCCTATATCCCTTTCATATAGGTTTCTCCCCTTTTTATTTCTTGCTATTCAGGGGCAATGCCTCTGCCTGCAAAGCACTATCTCCAACACACCATCTTTGCAATACAAACAATGATATCTGTATCTACTACTAAAAAGCTCATATCAAGATGCCAAAAAAGCTTCTGTAGTTGTTTTACACTGTCACCTTTGCCATGTTTCTCTTCAATCCAGAAGGAAGGAGAGCAAACGTACAAACACCTAAAACATGAATTCCTACTTGCAGATCTATGAGATACAAGTCACTGCACTCCCACCTACAATGACTGTACTGGTTGTGCTCTGAAATGTAGATATGTTACTAACACAATAAATAGTCTTATTGAGAAAACGTATACAATATCACATTGTCTGAGTTGCTGTACTTGCCCACAATACTCTACTCCTTAACTTTTAAAAGAAATGATAATTCAAGTTAGTTGAAGTAGGAAGGCATGCTTTTGTGTTCCGGCTGTTCAAAGATTAGAGTACCATCAGACAAACAAATACAGCAGCACCCTCCTAAATACTTTTCTCACTTCTTTGTTGCACATGACAGAAGGAGATGGCCTTATTCTACATACAGTATTTTGGGAAGAGATTGAATTCCCAGCTTTTCTTCTGGTGAAGACTATTTCACATACAGAAATCACATAATATCAAATAATTTAAAACTTCGCTAGAAAAGTTTCCATATTTCAATTTGATGAGAAGAATGTGAAAACCAAGCACAGGATTAAAATCCTGTTCTAATTCTACATGCTCCTAAACCAGCAGCTTTTGTCTCAGCATGTGACAGCCTGAAAACTCATTTAAGACTCAACAAAAAGCCCTTCACCTTACCTTTGCCAGGTTAGATCCTCCTCCAGA
Source organism: Lagopus leucura (assembly GCF_019238085.1). Classification (NCBI taxonomy): domain Eukaryota; kingdom Metazoa; phylum Chordata; class Aves; order Galliformes; family Phasianidae; genus Lagopus; species Lagopus leucura. Next base: position 8,213,970 of record NW_024962267.1, read on the forward strand.
AAGATGTTGCGGCTAGCTTTACGGCTCCCAACTGGAGTGCGAGGCTCACCAGGATCCAACACTGACACTGAACACGCAGAATCTGACAGAGCATTTAAATCTTCTCCAATGGAATTGCTATCTGTGGAGTGTGCATAGCTTAAGGCTATTTTGCGGCAGTAAGTACAGGCTCGGAGATCCCCTACAAATAGAGGAACCAAACATCTAAGTGAACAGGAACAAAGAGTATGCTGCTCCTTCAGGATTAGGTGTGCAGTAGTGAGAAAAAGGAGGATTTCCTGTTTCAAAACATCTGTGCATGTTAAAGTCTAGTTCTCTTACTCCGTTACAAGCAAAACCCCAGATAATTATACACCAAAGGAAATTCTTCAAGTCAAATGATGCCTAACACATGATCAGTTAGTGACAGATTAGTTAGGAGAGTAAGAGAATGAGGTACAATAATTGCTAGTAAGATGCGACCATATGAATCAAGGTCTGGAATTAGGAATTTTCATCAGGAGACATCTACAGTTTGTCAATTAGCATTTGAAAGAGTTTCCCTTGTACTCCATTTAGAACACATGGCCCACTTTCTGAACTGAATATCCTAATTACATAGTGACCACACTTGTTTTGTCATCACAGTGTTGGTACAAATAAGCAGATATGGCACAATCCAACAACACATGCAAGAAAAGGTAGAATTGAGTGCTGTCATCCCTGAAAATTACTTCTGAGCTTGTTAGAGACCTGTACAGCATTATCTAGGAGATGTCAGAATCTGAAACGCAATAGTACAAACAGCAGAGCACACAGAGAATGTTCTACTTCTCAGTGAATAAATCCTAGCTACCTGTGTAGCCCATGAATTTCCCAGGGATTTCTTGATTGCAGCATCTACTACAGAAGATCTGCCCACAAAGCCGACAGTGGTGCCTCCGACGGAAGGTGGTGAATTTCTCACTACAGTCATAGCACTCTTTGCACTGGCTGTCAGGCATCCAGTACTGCTTCAAGTCGCTGTCCTACAAAGCAAGGCAACACAAGAAAACTTTTTTTTGTAAATAAAAAAGCATGTTTAGATTAATGATTGCTTTGTAAGCTGTGCACATTAAAGGATAATATCACTTTTCCACCTTTGTGCATGCACAGACTGGGTATAAACACACACATGCACAGAAGTTATTTTTTTACGCAGTTTTATAGAAAGCCAGAAGACCAAGACAGTTCTTAACTGTGAGATTAAATTCAAAAATGATTTGCCTTCTTGATTCAATGCAGATGGAAACCAGAAGATGAAAAAAACAAAACAAAAACCACAAGCTACACATAACAGACAAGAAGCAACAAACAAAGCACTGACTGCTTCTCCCTTGTCACTTGCTCCTTGCACAGCAGGTCTTCAACCAACACAGCTTAGTATCAGCTGAGGTTCAGTTTTTCAGAGGTAAATTAAGCTATCAGGAATTTGCAATGCAAGATCATTTCAATAGCTAACACTAAGATGTTTTCAGAAATGATAAAGGACAAAACTATAAAGTTTTATTGCCAAATTCTTCATTGTTCAGCAAACAGTTGTAAAACCTGACTCCAAGACTGATGTAGCTTAAAAACTCCACATTAACTGCTATGTGAAGGTAACTGCAGAGTACACATTCAGCAGATAATGTCATATACTGATTACACAGCATGGGTGCAGCCACAGTTTGGTCTTGAATTTTAAGGTTTGAAAACAAAGAAGTGAAACCTCCATGTGCTGATGTAGCTATAAACAAAGTAAGAGAAATCTATCAATTATAATTCTGAGCACATCAGCTACAGTCACCATGGATGAGGACAACTGCTAATGGTCACGTGACAGCTCTGACTGTGAATCATTCTTTGCTAGAGTTCAATTCTGGCAATGAGCCCTTTTAGAGGAACTGAATACATGGGATTTTTCTTACGAAGAAAAAGAACAGCATGAATTTTCAAGAATAAGCACAGAAAAGAAAGCTGATCTTACTCCAGTTTTCACAAAAGGAAAAGGTATATCCTGAATTCTCAGTTATTTTTGGATGTTCACAAAGTTAAGTTTAACACAGCTGCTAAAACAATTTCGAGGCCAAAAAGACCAAAATTTCATGATGTATTTATCCAAGAGATCATGAACAGAAAGAGGCCAAAAACTGTTCAAGATAGTCTAGAAAACTTTAACACAAATAAACTTTAAGCAGAGAAAATTATAAGAAAGAGGTTTGCCAAGGACCTGCTGCAAAGCTGCAGAGGATGCCGATTAACAGTTTTTGCTGTGGTTGTGTAGGATGAACAAAGTCTCTGGTTCTACCCTGTGGACAGATATTCTAGCCACAGAACACTCTATCCACATGCACAGCCTCCAGCAACCCTATCCATGACCTCAACCACATTGCTTCTGTCACATTTACTTATGGCTGGGTGTTGAGAAACTCAATCATTGCTGATTTCTCTATATTTTGGGAGAAGTATAGAGGAAGGAAACCAGAAACATCTTCTAAGCTCTTTGCCTTGCTCAGCTTGAAGCCAACACTCATAGCAAGAAAAACCTACAAGGCAGGATTCAGAACAGAAACCTGTTACTCTGAGCAGTACCTCCCAGGACGTAACATGTGCCTTCTACGAGTATTGTGGTCTCCTCTAGAACTAACTCCATAGTGGGAAGAAACATACCTGAAGTGACTCAAGCAAGATGAGTTTGCAGGCAGGGGCAGCAAGGCACCATCGTGTCTACACACATCAAGTATGCTGACAACTGAAAGACCACTTCCAGAGAAAAATCTAGACTTGCTTACTTCTGCACCCTGCCTGTTTGAATACTAATTTCCCAATCACCTCAATGATAACATTTCCAAGGCCTTCAGAATATGCCAAAAGTTAGAAAATAAGTAAGGGCCATACTCAGTGTCCTGCTAACTGCAATGAAAGGCCCGAGTTTCACTCCCAAAAATATCACTCTTTGTCAAAGCACAGTTTCTTTAACAAACTTAAGTGAGTTTACTCAAAGTCAGCCTGCAAAACCTACAGAGACAAAAGCCTTTTTCCAATTTAATTGAATTAAATATACTTCTGCCTGTTCATACCTTGTGTTCTCAGACACAGCTATTTATATCACGACTTATAAATAGTTGTGGTTTCTTCTCCTGACTAGATCCTCCCATTAAAGGCCTCATCCAAAACAGCAGAGGGAAGCAAAAGCAGCACATTAATAGCAGCCACCAGTCAGTTGAATCAAAATGGTTAACAGAACAAGACTTTCAAGTAAATGTTGCTGAACAGTCATTACCACAGTAAACAGATTTAATTCATCCCTAGAACTCCCTTGTACTCTTTCTCACAGGCAATGTGTTTCTCCTCCCCAAGGAGTGCCTTCAAGGAAGAAAATAACCAGGTAATACTAGATAAGGTAATACAAAAATGGGAAGCAGTGATAAATGAGAACATCTAGTTTAGGCTCAACAAAATGAACAACCATTACAGAACTCTGACATGACAAAAGCTGTCATCAGTTTAAATGATTTCCCATACACTCACACAATGAGTTCTGAGTTCATTCGCTCATCTATCAAACATCTGAAAAAATCTTCACGATACACAAAAAGAATGAAGATCAAGGAGCTTGGTACACAGCTCAGTTTCTAGATGCTTTGCCATACAAACCCCTCAAATGTACCTGGCTCTTCCCTTCCATGATTTCTTTGAGGCGTTTTAAGACAGTGCTGAGGCTTCTTAACTGAACTGCTGTTCGAGGATCATGACCTCCCAGAGGAGGTTCCACTTTCCTTCGATTGTCTGCAAAGGAAGGCAGAGTAATAGCACTTATTCCATGGCACCACCACATTTACACAGCAACACGAAACCCTACTGGAGAGAGAAATGTTTGCATGAATAGGCACTTCACAAAGTTACAGTGTGCATCATTTCTTACCCTTACGTTCCTCTCCTCCAAAATGAGCTTTTGATGTCTGACAGCTTATTTTGGCACTTTAAATGATGTTTTCTAAGTGTTTACAAAAACCCATTTAAATTCTGAGAACTACAACATCTTTTACAGAAATAATTTTCAGTTCACTATATTAACCTTGTAATATCATTTTAGAAAACTGTGAAGCCTTGCTTTAGAATGCCTTCTAGGATATAAATACTCACAAAATAATTGCAAAAATTGTTACCTTCCTTCTAGAACTGATATGAGTCAATGGCTTAAGCTTAGCTTACTAACAAATGACTGCAACAAGTCTAAGAACTCCGTAACTCAGTTTCTATTACATTCAGTAACTCACAATAAAATTTGTTCAGAAGTTACATACTCTACCAAAAAAAAAAAAGTCAAGCTGCTGAGAACTTGTACAGGCATTCTTATTTAACTACAGTAAAGAGATTACTGAATGAGAATGTAATACGGTTTATTTCTTCCCTGTAAAATGCTAGACTGCTTTGAATTTGTTACTGTACTAGCTAGTCTGGGTCTTTCTCTCCAAAAGGATCTGCAGATAGTGCTTAACCAACACTATTTGCAGACAGTATTTAACCAAGATGTCAGAGTCACCTTTCTACAAAAACATTTTTTTTTTGAATAGTTTAAAGTTTCTTACCAGCTTCGCTGCTCTCCATCTGACTAGCATTTTAATCTGATTCCCTCAGTACAGGAAAAACAGACATGGCTGCTTTTTGTTTACAGCTTTAGAGACCACTGATGTCAGCAGGAATTCTGACAGCACCAGCAGAAGGCTGTTAACTGTTGCACTGCAGTGAGAACTCAGCTGTGCCTCTGTGTGCAGATCAAAACCCTTAGAGTAATGTGATTAAAACTGCAAGATTCCATGCCTTCTCTTCAGGTTCTCAGTAGATATTTTTAGCTAATTAAGTTAATTGTATGTGCATGTCATGACCTCTGTACAACACAGAATACATAATGGATCATTTTAACGAGACCTGAGTACTTAAACCCAGTGGCTAGCCACTTGGAATTTATTTAAAAGCTGCTTTCTAACAGAACTAAGTTTTTCCAGGATGATTTAAGTAACTTTTTCAGGAAATTATTATGAGGTCTCCTGCCCAATTAACCACAAACCTTATAAGGTAAGTGATTACTAAGTTATGAACATACGCTATGCTGAGGAAATATCACATATTAACCCCCTCTAGGCCTCTTGTTACTTAAAGGCTGTTTTCTGTATTACGCAAAGCAGTGTCAAAAGGTTGTCATCTACATTACAAAAAGTGTGCCATCAGCAGTAGATACATCATTAGATCACCTTCACTTCCACAAACACTGAAGTCTTTTTAGCAGTACAAACTTACGCAGCAGCAACTGCGTTTTCTTTCTATTTCTTTCCTATCCACACAGCCCCTGAACACAGACTCTGTATGCCAAATGAACCCCATGCTGACTTCCAATTTGACTTATTTCTAAGCTATTTGTCCTCCGTAAGTTAAAAATTAACTCTACAAGACGAAAAAAAAAAAATCTCACATTTCAACAGCAACCCTCATCCTTCCTACATGTATTCATAGCAGTAAAATCTACACATCCTCTGAAATACAATGTTTTCTGCCTCATCTTACTGATCTGTGATCTGAACCTGGACTGTGATCACTAGAAATATAGAATACTATTCCAGCTATAACCACCAACTAAGCTCACATGTTCTCCTGAGTTCAATTCACAGAGATTTGCTGAACTGACCAAACACTAACATCGGATGTAGAACTTCACAGTTTCAACAATAAACAAAGAACCCTACTGTATAATCAAAGAATGTTTGGATGTTATAATCACAAAATAAACAAGAGTTAGGCAAAGCAAACTATGATAACAAAAGAGAACAAATAGAAGGCTTACCCCTATCCTGGGCTCACTCACAAAACACCAGCAGAGCAGATCTCCAGAAGAGATCCTTCCCTACTGGTAGCCAGCTCTTAAATAGGTCTAGGAGGGGGGGAGCCAGGCTCCACCCCTTCCAGCAGCGCAGGTGAATTGCCTTCCCCTGTGCTCCTCTGGCTGACTCATGGCTCACCTGAGGTGATCAATCAGAGGTTCAGGCCGTGGCTCAGCAGTTCCCATACACCTACCAAGAACACCACAGTTTTGGTAATACAACATGAACTGCTTTCTAGTTTTCCTGGCCAAAATACACAGTTTCACATTCAAGATCACTGTAACAGCTTGAACACCTCTACTCTAGTGACTTGAGGAAGATGCAAAGCATGTCATTCTCCAAAGCCTTTTCCAAGGAAAAAGATGCTCTGATAATAGGTCATGCTCTTCATGCTTCCCAATAGCCACCACATAATTTCCTTAGGCCTTCTTCCTTCTCATATGATTGCTGTCCCTTTTTCACGTCTACAAAGCTCCTCTGCCTTCCTTGTTACTGTCAGTCTCCTACAATCTTGTAGCACCAACAGTGTGCTGCTCAGGTAACAAGTCAGAATCACTTTTACCACCAATGCTCCCTCTCCAATTGGTCATCTAAAGTGCATCTAATTCTCCTTAAACTGGATTTGATAGCAGCGACATCATCTCAGTACCAGACTACTTAGGTTCAATCAAACACTTTGAAAGCACTCAGCTGGCAGCACACACATGTAGTACACACACACACACACACACACTCCAGTATAGCCAGCTTTGTTTCCGTAACAGCAGTTCAATTTCTTCAGCTGAACTGCCAGTAAAGGGTGCAGCATGTTACTCCAGAGCAGGCATGTCCAATCAAGTCAAAAATCTGGTAACTTTGATAACTCCCATCTCAGCAGAGAAAAATATCTTTTGCTTCACAATCACACCTTACTCATTCCATTGCTTTTTGGAATTACACACATTTTGAACAATTATTGTCAATGACAATGTACAGGAAGAGAAAAATTTCACCAAAAATCCCTGAACCTTGAGACCTCACTAAGAATTGCAACCACTGCTACTGAACCTGACCGGTGCGTAAGTTTCACAGAAATAAGGCCAAGTATCCCAATAGTTTTTATGGGTTTGTTTCTCTCTTCTTTGTTTAACGTTTTAAGAAAATTATTTTAGATTGAAATGTTTCATTACTTCTATATTAACAATATCGTATATTTTGTGAAGGCTGCTCTGAAAGCAGTGACTTCTACTTTATTACATTGGTCTACAACATTAGGGGTGAATGCTGGTGGTATGGCAGTAGAGATTGAACCTTCTCAGCAATACTCCATTGCATTTTGTTGCTGCGTGACAGACACCAGCAGAGGGGCACAGCCTGACAAAATGGTCCTCACATGGAAGTGCACATGAAGAAAAGGGGATCTCTGAAATCTTCCATGAGAAAAAATGTCACCCACTGACATTCATTGATGTTTGTGAATATTTGTGGAGACCAAACAGTGAATATGAGCATAGAGATGCAGTGGGTGGTGTGCTTCAGTAGTGGTGACAGTGGGTCACCTTTGCTGGTGCAGATTTATCAGCACGTCAGGCAGGCTCTTGTTCATTACTAGTGAAAATGCATAGCTAATAGTGGTAGCTATGTTGAAAAAAAAATAGCGTTTGGTAGCTGGAAATTTGCTCTATCAAATAGTATTATCGTGCTCTCTGTATACATTGTCATTTCCATGAAAATAAAAAGGAGGCGTTACTTTTGGAGCAACTTAGGTATATGTGGCCCGAGATGATTTCTGTTCACTAAATGCACCCCAGACAAGCCAAAAGGTTGCACATCTATGCCCTAGAGGGAAGCCACAAGTCAGTGCAGACTCTCAGTACTGGCTTTTCTGCCATATCCACTGAGTATCTTTGTCCTAAACCTGGCATCCAGCATTTCCTCCTATTTTCACAAATGCCATTACATGCCAAAATAATGTTTTGATGTAGCAGTCCCGAAGGAAACACAACTGCAATCCCACACATTTGATACTAGACACTTTCCTACAAAAGCCACCATTCCTTCTTGTCTTGCACTTGCAGTTGCCAGACAGCACAGCTCCTGAGAACAAAAATATCTCCTGTGCAGACAGTACAAGCTAATGGATAAACGAAGGGTAGGAGTCAGCATCATCAGAAGCAACTACATTCCATCACTGTTTAGAGCCACCAGCAGCCTTGCTCCAAGTCTTTTATTTATTTATTCACTTCAGTTTGCTTAAAGTTGGCATAATATTTAAACTCAAGTAGACTAGGGAGACACTGGTGAAGGACTTAACCGTTCTCCCGCTTATGCTCATCCCTGCTGTTTAGAAGATTCTCTTCAGAATAGAGGCCAGGGCTAAAAAAACACTCAAAACTTGCAGATACAATGTTACAAGAAAACCCAGCTAGATCAGACCCCTCACTGACACTGAGCAAAGTAGGTGAACTGAACTACAAATCAAGGCGTTTGTGTAAATCACATCACTTACTTTCATACTTGGGTGTCTGAGCAAGTAATAATACCTGCAGTAAGAGTTACAAAGAAGTTCACGATTCTTTTTAGTTAGGAGAACAATTCATAAGATTTTTTTTCTTCAATCCAGCATTAGCTGCAATGGCAGAAGTTAAATTCTCTTCCGCTCCATATTTGGAAAACCTCAAAGATCTGTACATTCAGTACCTCTTAAGACAATAAAGCACGAGAATTGATTTACTAAAGCTTGTCTCTGGAAAAAAAGTAAAGCCTGATTTGAGGGGAGGGAAAATGCAAAGATTTCTCCATCCTCAAATACAGCAACGTGGACCTGAAAAAGCCCTGCAAAGCCTCTCCACCCAACCTGTAGGCTTTTACTTGAATTACATAGCTCATGTTTATTACAGCACCAAGGTTAGGAGCAGATGCAGAAGATGGCCTATCCTGAGTCAGGCCACTCAGCACCACGTATCGCAGAAATTTCTTCAAGAAGTCAGCAAGTTCAGTTTGGTCTTATTTTATTTCCCTCCTGATGGAACTCTTATTTCTAAGCATACTTTCACCCAAACCCAAGAATACGTATTAATTTTCTGAAAAGTACTTGGAATAACAATACAACGAACCCCCTGTTTGCCTCCTTTCACCTCATTCCAAAGCAACTCAGACTGGCTGGTACAATTCCCACGTAGCATAAAGAGATGAAATTACCTAGGGTTGAGGAAGATCGTCTTTGCAGCTCACCAGTTAGTTGTTTTTTGTACGTAACTGGTGACCTCAGAGACTGAGCCCTGGGGGGATGCTGAGGACTGGACCAGCTGCTGCTCAGTGCCTGTGAATCAGCCTGTGCTGCTTCTGCTCTCTCCGCTGGGGATGAAAGCCTGCCATCATCTGGAGTTGATAAAAAGCAAAAAAACAACTATTCAGATACAATGAGAAAATCAACAGAATATGCAAAACACTCATTTGGATCATTATTATACATAACAAAACATGATTTTTTAGTCCGAAAAGTGCCATAAAAACATCAGTTTAGAAACACCCCCAGTGTGAAAAGTGTTTTAAAAAAAACAGCAAGCAGGAACTACTTCTGACATGGAATAGCTACCCTTTATTATCAGCTTCTGCCCTCACAGGAGATTTTCAGTTATGTTAGCAGCCAGTACTGTGGTCCCTTTAAAGTTAGAACAGTCCGTAATAAACCACCCTTCTCTGTCAGAGGATCAAGCATAGACAGGTTCTCAATGATTCCAGTAACACGCCCATCTTGTCTGCTGCTTCACAGACATTTTTTCAAAACAGTACTTTGCTGACTCCAGCTACATTTGCCAGAGCCAAACAAACTAAACCAATATTGACCAAATCTCTGTTCCTTTCAATAAATTAATTAGGACAGGTGATATTCTACTGTACAAACTAACAGCAGTCATATCAAGCAATTATTTTTCATCCTGCCTAAGAAAACCGAACAGATCAGCTTGCTTATGCAAAAACCTATCTTGGCTCCCTTTCCTCAGAAAGTGCTTCACAGACCTGGAAAATGAACAGATAAAACAAAAGCAGCTGATTGGGCTGCCATCTCCAGCAAAGACAAAGGTAGGTTTTGCAGGATGCACTCAGGTGCATTCTTTCACTATTCTATGCAAGATTCTTCCAGAAACCAAAACCAGGAACTCACACAGGTCTCTAAGAGCTTGCCTAACAATAAATGTTTCCTATAGACACAGCACAAAGGCCAGCATCAACTACAACATTCTAATATACAAAACCTTCACAACGCTTGATGAAGAGCACCTAAGTCAGACAAGTTAAGAATGGACTTCCTATAAATACACTGCTTCTTTGCAGCTCCACTGCCTGCCACCCAAACAAAGGTATGGAGGCAGATGAGGAGCGGAAGAAGTCTGGAATAAGAAATTGCTTTGGAAAGGCAAGCAGATATTTCACTTACATAAGCTGGCAAATGGTTACCGCTGTTTTTGGCCCTGAAAACTTAATACAGGCAAGGGACACTCAGACAGCCAGATAAGAAGCTTTGTGCATTTTTGTCTGCTGACTGGCTTGTCTCTGACCTTCACAGGCAGCCACAGAGCTCAGGTGCAAGATGTTGACTATCCTCTCCCACGGCAAAGCTCTACAATGTCAACCAAGAGCAAGACGTAACATCCCGCACAAAAGACTGACTCACCATCCACTGGGGTCATACATTGTACTCTTATGTTCAGAGGTGTCTCCACGGGTTTATGTGGCAGGAGAGACCATTAATAAAACAGACAGCACAAGACACAGGTAAACATGTTCTCCCAAGCACTTACCCTTGCTGAAACGGAAGAGATTTACAAAAGAGCTGTAGGCTGATTTAAAAGGAGGCTCATCCTGGTCAGGAGTCAGGGGTTTGAAGTGAGTGAGATGAGATGGGCTGCTAGGAGAACGAGGTAGATCACTGGTAGAATCCAGTGTTGGAGACCGCTTGTCATCTGCTGCCATTTCACGTACCCTGAAAAGAGTTCAGCAACACACATTATACACAAGGTGGTGAAGCAGATCTCTTCAGTCAACCAAAAAAGAGGTGATTCAAATGCTGAGGGAAATGTTCAACACCTCCTACCATATACGCTGCTGTTAGCACAGGTCAGAGGGCCAGGATTAGGGGTCCAAGTCCCCTCTCTGGTCAGTGACAAGACAGCAGCACCACAAGAGGTAGCAATTCAAAGCTGCTAGCTAAAGACTCAGCAACAAGATTAAGAAAGCAAACATCCACAGAGCCTGACAACACGTTCTGATTATCGCTTTATGGGATTTGACTCATTTGAGTTTTTCAAATGCAGTCTCAAATGCATGCAGAGAAGTTTCAACTTCAGACAAAAAAAAGAGAAAGCATTAACACTGTGACATCTGCAGCCCTCATAACGACTAAACTGGTATACCTCAGCAAGCATGAGATACATTTCTTTTTCTGGCCAGGTTAACTTCAGAATGGGAAATACAATGAAATGTACATGAAAGCAGGACAGAAAGACTGTTTGGTGGCACACAATTTCCTTCCCTTTGCGGTACAATGCAGAATCGCATGCACAGCAACCCAAGTTGTGTTCTATTTGCTGCCATATCTAACACCTGCAAACTTCCTTGTTTTGAAAAGTAGAAGGAAAGGGGGGGAGCTGTGTTAGAAAAGTCATACTTCTTGACCCCACTTGCTGTATATCAAAGCTTTCATCCATCCAACAGACCCCTGAAATCTTCCACTCTGGTAATGCTATTTGTACAAGCTAAGTTACTTACTTCCTTCATCTTTGCTTAAGCAAGACTTGGGGAAACATCTGACAGCCACAACACAGGGAGCTGATGTGACCAGCTGACCCCCTTTATCTCTGCCCAGGATCAAAACCGTTTAACAGCCGATTTCCTGCTTGGCAGCCGAGGAGTGCTCCTTCCAGAAGTCACAGTTCCCACAGCTGTTTCCTACAGCATATACCCATTTTGATGTCTGGAACACTTTCATCTAAGTTTCCAAAACTCCCACTAACAACCCCCATTGTTTCTGCACGACACCGGGCATGCTAACAGGCTGCACTACATGCATGGCTGCTCCCACAACAAACACACAACAGAAAATATATCTAAGTCACTCATATGACTCCTAATGCTAATTTCCATTCTGAGCAGTGCAGGCAGGAGGTGCCTGTGCTCCTCCCCACAGCACCAAATCAAAGCACCCTTACAGAACCAAACGGCAGTCCCACGGCCGCCCAATTCACCTCACAGCAGTCGGCTGCGGCCTGGCAGGGCAGGAGAACAAGCGAGTTCTGGTAGACGCACGTAACACATACACGGGTCTGGAAAATAAACTTCACCTTCGAGAAAAAGAGAAGCAAAACAACCTGCTTGCTTCTACGGCGGCAGTAGCAGCCTCCTAAAACCGGCGGGAGGAGCGCGATCCTCAGCGGTGACCCCGCGGGCACCCGGCTCCGCGCGGCGGGAGGCACGGACCGGGCGGCGGCACAAAGCAGACGCGCGCGCGGCTCTGCACCGAGAGGCGGCGGCAAACACGCTGAAGGCCGTTTCAGCTGCGACGCCGCCAGCGACCACGCGCTGCCCGCCGGCAGAGCGCCAGCAGGGGCGCGGGACAGGGAGGGAACCTGCAGGCGCCGAGGCAGCCCCCGGCGCGTTCGGACACGGCGCTCAGAAGCGAAGCGCGGGATCTCGCCGAGGGGCCTCACGCGCCAACAGCGGCCCAGATACCGCGCGGAACCGCGCGACCCTCACCTGCCGCCCGCGGGTACCGGGCCGGGCGCAGGCCGCGGCTGCGGGCACCGCCTCTCCCCGCCCCGCCCGCCCGCCCGCAGCCACGTACAATCGCCCGCCGACCGGACCGAGGCGTCGCTAATCGAGGCCCCGCGCTCATCCACCCGCCGCCGGCGGCCGTTGGGCGGGGCGGCCTCCTAGCGGGACCCGCCCCGCGGGTGCACTCGGGACCGCCGCCCGCACCGCGGCAGGGCGGGTGCGTTCTCACGGCGCTCCTCCCCGCTCCCAGCTGCGCCCGCCGCTCCCCTCAGCGCGGGGCGCCCCCCGGTCCGAGCGACGCGCGTTTCCCGCCCCCGGAGCGCCCGGGCCTCGGCACCCCCCCTTCCTCCGCCTCGTCGCGCCGCCACTCACTGCGAGAGGGCGGGGAAGGCGCCGGTAGGCGAGAGGGAGGGCTCGGGAGGGGCCGGCGGGGGGCGGGGGCGCGGCCCCATAAAGTGCTCCGCGCAGGGCCCGGCCCCTCAGTGTGCTGAGCGGCGGAGCGCGGTGTTGGCAGGTAACGCTACGTAGCCCGGCCTGCGGCGGGCGGGCGGGGCCGCGGCCGTGCCTTTGTCCTTCTGTCCTCCGGTGCGGTGTTCTCTGCGGGCCGGGTTTCTGGCTGGGCTGAGGCTAGTCGTTTGTTATTGCTCTTTAACGTGGTGGGTTTTTTTTTTGTGTTTTTTTTTTTTTTTTTTTTTTTTTTTGTGAGAAAGGTCCCTTTTCTATCGGGGTGCCTCTGAGCGCTTCCATCCGCCGCTGGCTGCCGGCTCCTCGGAGCCGCTCTGTGGTGCGGGGCTCCTCCCTTCGCCATCATGCAGTACCCGGTGCCTTGACGGCTCGCCTGGGGCCCCGCAGCCCTCTATACTTGTTTGCTGACGGCCCGCTCCGTGCTGCGGCCTGGAGCTGGGCTGGGCTCGGGCACGGCTGCGGCGGGCTGTCATGGGCGGGGTGGGAGCAGGGGCGGTGGGCTGGAGGCACTGCAGTGCGCGACGGGCGGGCCCGAGCCGGAGAACTGTACGGCTGTGCTGCGAGGTGTCGCAATAGTTAATTAGCGACTGCAAACCAAGGAGTGGTTAGGATTCGCCGAAGCTTTAAACTGCTTGGGTTAAGTGTAGAAGGAGGTTCTTGTAGGCCCCTTGCTGACCTTTGGCAGCTCTGTGGAGCGCAAAGTCGAAGTGAAAAGGCGCCAGAAGAAGAAAGTCCAAAGGAATTCTTTAGGGAAGCGCACCTGTTGGCGAGCTGGCCCTGCCACTGAGAGAAGAAGGGTACTGAGGCTGTGACCAGGGAGACCTCCAGGGTGCTGTCAGCTCCTGAGGAAGCATCTGTTCCACTGTTCCAGGAGGATATATCTCAGTGGAGGCGCATCTTTGTTTTCCCTCATGCCAACACCGCTGCAGAGTTCTTAAGCTAGTTTTGCAAAACCTATTGCTGTGAGAAGACTGAGGTTGTCTGATCTTGTTTAAGTGAGGATCAAACCACAAAACAAGTAATGGTGGGTGGGGCTGTGGCTTAAATGAATGACCAAAATTCCTCGGGCTGTGTGAGTGCTAAAAGCCAAACTAGAGGCTCCTGGCTAATGACCTGTGCCTGGGCTATAGGACTGTGAGACAGTCCTCATTTACATTGCTGTTCCTGGAAAGTGGGCCCGAAACACTTGTGTAAGTAAACTGAGCATAAATGCAGTGTGATCAAATGATGTTAACCTTTCTCTTGAGAACTGGAAAGACCTCATATGAGACAAGATTTAGGATAGAAGTGCCTGACGGTTCACTTTTCAGTGTTATGTGCTCATGTTAAATTGGGTCAAACAAGGTTGTGAGTTACTGAACACTGAGCCTGTTCATCTAGGTAAAGCCATTCATGGAGCTCAGTGTCTGTTAGACTGTAATTTCAGGCACAAGGGCTTGGTGTCTCACTGTACTATCCCAGCAGCTACATACAAGAACTGGACTGTCTTGGGGGGAAAGAAAATGCCAAGTCATAGCTCTTGCATAATTAGAGTTGAGAACCAAGGAACTGGATAATAAAAAAAAAAAAGCAGAGCACTGTGTTAGAGAAGTTGAGTGGATTGCGCGGTGTGTTGTTTTGTTTTGTTTTTATCAAGGAGCAAAGTACAAAAGGAGAGGTAGAGTTCAGTGGCCTTTTTTTTTTTTTTTTTTTTCTATTATTTTTATTCAAGGCTGAATAAATATCCTGGGAAACTTCTGGTCAAATAAATACTGGACACATTTGTTTTCTACATGCAACTGAAGTAAAACTTGCCAGAAGAAGATACTGTCAGTGTGCCCCTGCTTCCTTCTTCCCTGGAGAAGGAATCTATTAAGAATCTGATGTGCTGATTTTAGTGCCAGCAGTCTGAGCTGCCGTTAAAATAAATGTCAACCTGCATTTTTTTTTTTTTAATAGGAAAAACAGGCAACTGGACTAGAGCTGATGAAGTCTCTAAAAGTGCCCATCTACTGGTGTGAAATTTGGGTGGAAAGAGTTTGATCATGCTTTCAAAATTCCTTAAAAACCATGATTCAAGCTCTGAATTAAGTTCCTGCCCTTAAATCTCAACTGTTAACCTTTTACTTTGTCCCCAGATCTCTCTGGGAGCTGGGATTCCAAGAACAATACTACTTAGGTTTGTTTTTTGCTTTGGTGGTGGTGTTTTTTTTGTTTGTTTGTTTTTTAGACTTCAGGAGTGGTTATGTATGCAATGTTAGTATCTCTAATTGTGTTTTAAAAATGCAGAATACGTGTTGGTAGTTTTTAACTTAGGACTTTTTTTTTTACTGCAGATCAAGATGTCTAAAAAAATCCATGGAGGGTCTGTTGTGGAGATGCAAGGAGATGAAATGACACGGGTCATCTGGGAATTAATTAAAGAAAAGCTGATTTTTCCTTATGTAGATCTGGATTTGCACAGGTAATTGCTCTTTATGACATCCAACCAATTGGTACTGCAATTTGCATGTATCATTAAGCATTGCTCAAGTTTCATTTATTGCTCCTCCAGCGCTTACGTGGAGAGGCTAACTTGCCCTTTTGATACCAGTAACATTCAAGGCTGACTCCTTGCTGTTACCTCAAGGACCAGTCTCACTAAGTACTGCGAAAAATGTAGGCTCACGGTGAAGGTACTTTGGTTAACTCTCCCCTGGTAGTCCCTCTGGGGATTCTTCACAGCAGTTAGCAGTGAATGCTTAACAAGAAGTTCCCTCACAGTCATGGTTTGCATTTTCTTCTATCTTTATTTTCCAGTCCCTGGGCAGTCTGCATGGCTTCCTGCAGCCTAAAGAATTAGGAGCATTGGTTATTTCAGCCATTCCCTGGTTTGAAGCCTAGCACCTGTGAACTCTGAGCAGGTCTAGAGCTGCTTTCCATCTCTGAAGACCTGCCCAGAAGGTGAACGTGTGGTTGTAGGGCACAAACTCTGACATATTTCCTCAAAGCTTGACCTGTGCTGCTGGCAGTGTAAGCTAACTGTTGCAACCGTTCTCTGAGTCTAGGCTGTGCTCTACGCTCCCTTCTGGGAAAAGCAAATACTAGTAGCTGGTATGGCAAAAGGAACGTGCTGTATATAGCATCTGGTCAAGCAGAACAAACAGTTCCTTTCCTTTCTAGCCAGTAAGCTTTAATTATTACATAAATATCCAGCAGTGTTGCTCTCGTCTGTGTGGAAAGGGGACTTCAGTGGTAGCTGCCATTATTAAACCCACAAGTCTGACCTTGTACCCTGCTCTTGAAGTTATTTGTATGCCACCTACATCATGCTTTCTCCTTGCTACTGTTGAGACGCAGACAAACAGGAACTCAGCAGCACAATATATATGCGCAGTCTGGAGGACATGTATTTTCAAAGAAGGGTAGGAGGAGACGATGCAGACCCCTAGCTGAGCCAGCACAATGGCTAGATTCATGCAGAGCTGGCTGTGCTTCAGGGCTGTCCCACGCTGGGCAGTCTCAGAAAGCTGTTAAAACAGTGAGTGTAGGAAACGTGCTTCCTCTTGAGTGCTTGAGGGAGACTATTGAAAGTTGTGCTGCCAGAGCAGGATTGTGAATCATTGGCAAAGCAGTTTTCAATTTGAAGCCTGGTGTTGCTTTGTGTGCTTCAGTAAAGTAAGGAAGCAGAAACCCTCAGTTCAAGAGACTTAAAATAAAGGCCCATATTCACTTGGGGATTGTGCTGTTCCATACCGTGAGAAAACCAGGCAGAAAGTTCCATTGCCAGGAAAATCAAAAGAGAAAGCAAAGATGCAGGCTGTGTCCTGTGCTGGAAGATAGGCTCAGCCATAAACTGAAGCTGTGCTTTGGGTACCTTCCCACTGTTGAAATGACTGTTGAAATATCAGTATATGAGCCCGTGTGTTCTCTTAGTGAGGATGCTGCTGGAGTAGGAGAGGAATAACTTCAGTTATGGCAGAGTGCTGGAATTATGGGCTCTGGTTTCTTTCCTATTGGATGTGAACCAGTGCCCTGGGCAATTCTGACTGTTTGTGGTTTTGTTACAGCTATGACTTGGGCATTGAGCATCGTGATGCTACAGATGATAAAGTGACCGTGGAAGCTGCTGAAGCCATAAAGAAATATCATGTTGGCATCAAGTGTGCCACCATCACTCCTGATGAGAAAAGAGTAGAAGAGTTCAAGTTGAAGCAGATGTGGAAGTCTCCTAACGGGACCATTAGAAACATCCTAGGTGGAACAGTCTTCAGGGAGGCTATTATCTGCAAGAACATCCCCCGATTGGTGTCTGGATGGGTGAAACCCATCGTCATTGGTCGTCATGCTTACGGGGATCAAGTGAGTCACTTCAGTGCTTACCTCTCTTATCTATCTGAACAGACTTTGTCCTGAACTAGGACTCCCACCTGGAAAGTAGGTACTCTCTAAGTACTTTGTGCAGCACCTGGCAAGGAGTGGGAGAGCCCGTTTTATGCCTTTGTTCCTTAAACACTGCAATTGTATAAATGGTATTTATGAGCTGTGCTTAGATTAGATGGGGCTTTACAGAAACGTGGGGGTGAACTCACTCCTCTAAGTTGTTTTCCTCAATTCTGCAGAATCCTCCTCAAATGTTGTTCATAGCAAAAGCAGACATGAGCAATTTCTGAAAGTGAGGAAAGTTGCCTTGGTGTGTGGGTGGTGTTTTTTCTTACTTTTTTGAACTTGGGTCTGTCCTCTAAACTTGATATCAACAGCTGAGGTTTAGACAGCACTCCTGCATGGTGTTCGTAATGGACACATCAGGCTGTGGAATGAAGCAGAGAAACTGCCATTGGTGAAGGTAGTACAGGGCCGTGGGAAATGATCATGTAGCACTCAGTGTAGTTGTCTTTGGACAT
Organism: Lagopus leucura; assembly: GCF_019238085.1. NCBI lineage: Eukaryota > Metazoa > Chordata > Aves > Galliformes > Phasianidae > Lagopus > Lagopus leucura. The sequence continues at coordinate 8,231,929 of NW_024962267.1, forward strand.
TCTAGAGAACAAATACCAGCTATACTGCTCCCTGGGTAATGATGCCCTGCAAAGCAACCAAATATGAAAGAAGGAGAGTCTTTCAAGAAGAGTGACTGCTTAAACGAACGAGTAAATCCAAAACTGAGGAAGAGTTGTAATATTAGCTGGGATGGGATGGTAAAATAATAAGGATCCACTCGGGGTGGGGAGAATGTGGCCCAGCATCTTTAGTAGTATTTAACAACTGAGAAGGTCAAATAATAATTAACAGTGAATTGAGGGGGGAGGATTAAAACAATGCCAAAGTACAAGGTTAAAACAAAAGGAATAAAGTACAGGCCATATTAACAAGATAAGTTTGTAACTTCAGAACACCTTAAGGAACAGATTCTCTCAATAGGAAAGAAACTACTTGGAAAAAGATGACAGACTTCAAGGAAATGTAACAGTACTGTTCAGGACAGTTCAGAAAATGTTTAACAATTTATAGAACACCAAATTCTTATGACATCTGGAAGGCTAATCTGCACTACAATGGATAGAAGTAGTGGCTTTTGTTAAGATCCTCTAGAATTTAGCCTTATTCATCAGATCAGTGGTTGTGATATGAATGTCTTGGAGGGAGGGAAGGGAAAGCTTTCTACTCAGAAGCCACAAAGCACTCTGAATACTTGGCATTTAAACTTTTGTGCATCTGCAAAAATATATGCTCATCCAGTTGATGGAGCCCAAGAATCTGCAAGTATTTTCCCATGAAAGGGAATAATCATTTCTGACACAGGCAGACTCTTCAGTACTTAGTTCTTGCCTCTCCAGTAAGATAATCCAGGGATCACATGGCCAGTGTAAACAGAATGTATTCAGCAGATTTATTTATTGTAAATGCATCTCTGCACCTTATCCTATCCTGGATTATCTTCACAGTTCTGTCCTCCTAAATAAATAAATAAAAAAAAATGAATAAATAGATAAATAAAACTATCATAAAATTATTGTGGCAATTTTTTTTAACAGTACAGAGCAACTGATTTTGTGGTACCTGGGCCTGGGAAAGTAGAGATGACATACACTCCAGGAGATGGAGGCAAACCAGTCACCTATCTGGTCCATAACTTTGAAAGTAGGTACTATTTCTAAGTTTTGCTTGGAACTGATATTTCTTAGTTTAATTCAACTTTGAATTATTAATCAGATCTATCTGATGGTACAGTATCTCTTTGGGAGGTAAAGGATGGAGAAGGCCTGGGTCTTTTTCATCTGTTTGGAAGTACTTAAAATTACTTGAAACTTTCCTGGGATCAAAGCAGCACTTCAAATATGTAATCGTACTAGGCTGGTCCTTGTTCCTTGTATAATGACTCTGGTAGTGACATGCATGCCCTTCCCCCTGTTCAGAGGGGAACTTGCTATCTAAACAGTGCTTGACCTGAGGGGAACTATATTTGAGCAATCCAGATATGATTTTTCCTGGCTGTAGTTCATCTTGCTGTGCTCTGTATAGCTTTCATACATTATATCGTTATTAAGCAGTCTTCCTCAATGAAAATGAGAACTGATACTAATACCCCCAAACTAGGTAGAAAATTTGACAAGAGTACTCCTGTCTGTGTAGGCTACAACTGTTTTCATATATGCATTCAGAAAGGTATTTGTGTCCTGGCAATACTGCTTTCCTGATGCAGGTAATGCTAGGCTTGGAAAGAGGAGTTCTGACTGTGCTGGGCTGTGTTGCATAAAACAATTAAAGAATTACAAACACCCTTACAGAAACCAGTATGTTTATGTAGGGGCAGGACCAAGGGAACTTTACATCGGTTATATGTTTTGTCTGTTAATGGTCAAAAGGTTCAGGATTTAAAGCTTGATGGTAACCCGTGTACATGAGCAGGCAGTGCTTTATTTCTAGCTACGGTGACCTAATACATCTATATAGACCACACAGATTAGCAGTTCATATGTATTTGGTTTGGGAACTGCTCTATTACTTAATGCAGTTGATTTCTCTGGCATTCTTGCTCACAGGAAATCAAATATCTAGCATTTCTTGCTGTACAGCCTTTTACACAGAATTCACCAGCTTTGCTGCCAGTTCTAATATGTTCTCATTTGATAGGTGACTGGTGAGCTTGTACTGAAGAAGTCTGGCAGTCATAGCTGTCAGTCTGATTCACTGTCCTGATGCGTAGCATCAGAAAGCAAGGTAGTACCAGAGACAGCAGATCGCTGTGTGCCAGTACATCTCCACAGTCCGTAAGGGAAGCTTTTGCTGTTTCTGAAGATGTCTTCAAATTTGATACTGATTCAAGAAATTTGAGTTCACAGTAGGATTGAAAAAGCTTTTTCTTTACATGTAAATAAGTATTTGAATAAAACTTAACAGCTGTTGCTGTAGCTATGTGTGAAACCATATCTCCTGAGAACAGTCTTACTAGATGATCAGACCTTGTTCTGCCCTTGACTCACTAAGGGAAGCAGGGGAACAACATGTATTTTCATTAGTAACAAGAGTTCCATTCCATGCCAATACCAACTTCAGTGACCTTGCTATCATTGCAAGCAGATAAATCTCTGGCTTTTCCCTTCTTTCTCTTGCATGCATATTCATATAGTAATTATCTGGAGGTAAGGATAATGGCTATTGGAATGGCTATATTTTGTTGTTTTTTTCTGAAATAAAACAGATGTGAAGTGTTTCCAGAGTGAAGATCACTGATGAAGGTGCAACAAATTACAACGGTGGTGGTAGTGATGTGTTTGAAATGAAGAGTAGATCTGCTTTTCACTACAAACACAAATAGCTTTACGATGAAGTCCTACATCCTACTTCTAGCCACCTCCAGCATTTTAAATGATCTGAATGTTAATTTTCCCCAAAATAAACTGGTCGGTAGATTTATGCGTGCTTCTTACACATCTGCATAATATTATATAAGTTATGTGAATATTGATAGTTCTTCAGAGCCTTCTCAAGACTTACCTTGCACTTAGATGAGGGCTAAGTTCTTCACACAACTTGCTGGAAGGGAGCTCGAGCAAGTGGAATCAGAGCTGCAGGGTATGCCAGACACATGCAATGAAGAGATGTAGGAAAACTTTAGACAAAGCAGGCTCTCATTGCTAGAGCTAGTTCTGCAACATGATGGAAGTCTGAAGGCACAAGGAGCATAACATGAAGAAACCCATTTTTAGCTTTGACTGAACCTCTTCTTCCAAGCTGCTGCTTGCTGCTTCAATGAAAAATACTTGCTACTATTTATCCCATTAGTAGAAATTCAAACATGTTCACTCCTGTCAGTTTTGCTTCTTAAATGCGGATTAGGTAGAAACTTCTTAGGGGTATTAGGTGTGAAGATGTACTTAGCTGTAAAACAAAAACACCTTACTTATCCATGTATTATAGGACTGTTCCAGCTTTGAGCTGGTAGGGCAAAGTGAATCTTTCCCTGAAAGAATCAGTCTGAAAATGAAAAGTATATCAAGACACCTGGAAGTAATGCCAGTCTAACTGCCAGACTATGCTATGAAGAGACTAGCAAACCCTTAACCAAAACTAAACCTAGTCGAATTCTGTCTGTTCTTTTGCTAACAGGCTGTGGAGGTGTAGCCATGGGAATGTACAATGTTGACCAGTCTATCAAGGATTTTGCTCATAGTTCCTTCCAAATGGCGCTGTCTAAAGGCTGGCCCCTGTACATGAGCACCAAGAATACCATCCTGAAGAGATATGATGGCCGCTTTAAAGACATCTTCCAAGAGATCTATGACAGGTAACTGTGGTGGTTGTGTACTTCCTACCGCAGTGCATCAGTCTGCAGCAGAAACATGTCAAGTCTTGTGAACTTTGGCAGTTAATTCAGTATTTTCAGACACTTGGCAGTAATGGCAAACACCCTTCAGGAGGGCTGTACACCTTTTCTGTCGTAATTTCCATTGTCCCACAGGACACAGTACATAAGGCTTTGCAACATCTGGCTATGTTCATCTCTGCTAACAGAGAGCCACAGATTCTCTATGGGTTCTCTGAATAGATTTGCATTGGCTGTGACAACTGAGGAAGAAGAAAAGAGCAAAAATTATGAAAATTCTTCTGGATTTTATGTTTTTGTGTTGTTTTTTTTTGTCTCATCTCCATACACCTCACTCTGCACACTTACTCGCACAAACCGTGCATCCTGTTTTCATCTATATATCAGTGTTCCGATTTTTGTTTTCCAGAGAATACAAGTCCCAGTTTGAAGCCAAGAAGATCTGGTATGAACATAGGCTCATTGATGATATGGTTGCACAGGCCCTGAAGTCTGAAGGAGGCTTTGTCTGGGCCTGCAAGAACTATGATGGGGATGTGCAGTCTGACTCTGTTGCTCAAGGTATGAGAAGTTTCCTCTGCTATGCTTAAGTAAACTCAATAGCAGTTTCTTATAGTGTTCTGTCATGTTTTACTGTATTGCCAAGAGATGGTGATGGGTCTCAGAAGTTGTATTTCATACCTGTGGCCAGTCACGGAGCTACCAAGCAGGCACATAATTTGATTTCATTTTGATGAGGAGTTCCATTGAATGTAGACCACATATTTAATTGTACTCCTTTACCAGATAGCAATATAACTAACAGCCTTTCCATTGTAATGGTTGATCAGTGGTGAGAAAACTGGTGCTAAACAGATAAGCAAGAAAAATTTGAAGTCCTAAAGCTAGCTGTCATGTGTTAAAATTTACAGATTTGTAGCGCTTGACCAAAATCCTGTGTAATCAAACTGCCTGATGCCAAAACAAATATAGATGAAGAAACCCACAGGGCATGATTTGGCTTTATGTGAAATGTTCTTTCTTAAGACCAGTCAGTTGCCTCTCAAAGAACAAAGATGTGTTGGATTGCTGCACAAAGAAGCCTTCAAACACAGATCTCTGAAACTTGCAGGGTAGAGGGGGCACGAATGTCCAGTTCTGCCAGCTGACCGTTCCTTTCACTGACGCAGATGCTGACTTGGAATCGGTTTGTTTCTTATCCCCTCCTGGTGAGGTACAAACTGGCAGCCCAACGCTACTTGACCTTAGGATTCTCTGCTCTCAAAAATTAAAATAAATAAATAAATCAGCAAGTTAGGTGGAAATATTAATGTTCTTGAAATGGGGCAGAATATCTACACATCTGTACCTTGTGGTTCAGCAGCACTGCTCATGTGAGTTGTTATTTTGAAGTTTCAGAACTAGCCAGTTAGTTGCAGCAGCTCTGGTGTTCAAGAATGCTTGCAGCAGAGTTCGCAAAGCTCTCTCATGGCAGAAATAAGGGGAATTTAGATGAGGGCTCTGTTTAGAAGACTGATCTATGTATTCATGTAGGTTATGGCTCTCTGGGCATGATGACCAGCGTGCTGATCTGCCCTGACGGCAAGACTGTTGAAGCAGAAGCTGCACATGGCACGGTTACTCGTCACTACCGCATGCACCAGAAAGGCCAAGAAACCTCCACTAACCCCATTGGTGAGCCCTTCAGAGATCTCTACACGTAAAAGTACAGGTTTGGAGTAAGAATTCATACCCTTTCTGGAGAACCTAGCGCCACAGAGTAGTTCACACTGGTAGTTCATAATGTACTTGTCTTTCACAGAGACACTTGGAGCAAAATCAGGCTGGCATGGAGTGCAAGCAATAATTTTCATACAATCTAGCCTATGAGATGTGTTGTCATTCTTCTGCAAGTGATGGATTTATAGCCACGCTGGCCTTATGGTTTGGATTGGTAGCTTTTTATTTTACCCCCTCTCTGATAGTCCAAAAAAACCAGCCACCTATCAAACTGTACTTTAAGTATAAATTCACTTAGAATGGCAGGTGAGAAAAAGATACAATGTAATGTATTACTAGAAAGAAGAGGCACCCTTCTGTCATAAGGACAGCTTGCTGTGTAATCAGAGTCCCACTACAGGTCTTTCTGACTTGGGGAGGAACAAAATAAAGTGGCAGACACAAAGAGAAATTTTCAGAAGTCATGGAGTAGTTTAAGTTTTGCTTTTCTTTAGAGCTGCACAAAATATCAATTATGCCTACCTGAAGATAGGAAGTCTGCTGTGGGAAAGAAAACAGCTTTTTTTTTCCATTTTTAGCATTATTGTTAAAATGTATACTTACTGTACTACCTCAGTTTAGTACAACACAGGAGAATCCTAGAAGGAACAGAGTAATCTAGTGTTCTTTCTCAGCCTCCATCTTTGCGTGGACAAGAGGATTAGCTCACAGAGCTAAGTTGGACAACAACACTAGCCTCAAGACCTTTGCAACTGCCCTGGAAGAAGTGTGCATTGAGACCATTGAATCAGGTTTCATGACAAAGGACCTTGCTGCTTGTATCAAAGGCCTACCTAAGTAAGTGCATGAAGTGTAAATCAGTTATGCTCGGCAGGGACTTGCTTACTTGGTTTTCCTGGAAAAACGTTTGTTGGAAAGTTACGTTAGTGTATATGGTGCTGGTTTGGTCACAGAGCAGTGCTTTCCTGTAGCCAGCACTCTACAACGGGTTATGAAATGTTATCTGCACCAAGTACCTTAGTCTGTGCTCTTCTGTCCTTGCTACTGTGACAAATGCTTGGCAGAGGAGAAATAAAAGTATAAAGAAGTTCCTTGCAGGCTGGGTACATCAGTCAGAACTTTCCCTGCCCGTTCATGAGGATGGAGATCTACCTCACCTGGCTTTTTCTTTTCTGGGTCCTTTTCACAAGATGATAAATGGCTGATTGTGGTGGTTTCAGAGGCAGGGCTCAAACCTCCTTGAGCAGTCTTCTCCCACTTTGAGAATTGAATAGCATGACAACTAATGTCTGCCTTGTTTTTTTCCTCCCTCAGTGTCACACGTTCTGACTACCTGAGCACCTTTGAATTCATGGACAAGCTTGCTGCAAACCTGAAGGGGAAGCTGGCCTCTCTACCCAAACTTTAAGGCTTGGGTTCTACTTGAGATCTGCTAAGAAATTCCCACTTAAACTGCAGTTGATGTGGCACCACATCACCATTGTGTAACATTTCAAATACTAGACAAATATGAACATACAAACTTTTAAAATATACTTTTTTCTTACACCTCTTGAGCTGCCAGGCTAGGTCTCACTTTGCTAAGCAGCTGAATGTAATAGTATTCAAGCTCACTGTGGGCCTAGATTCCTTATGTCATTCTGAGCAAACTTGAGGTTCCTCTCTTACAACTTTATTACAATTTCCTTCTTCTCAAACTGAAAGCCAGTCTGCATCACATCTCTGGTCAAACCAGGAGTGACTTACTCTCCAGCAGACCTGAGAAATCAGAAACGTCTTTATTGCTCCAGTACTGTCCACTGAGTATAAATGAGCTCACAGAATTGTGACAGCTCTACTACAGCCCCTTTCTTAATGTTCCTTTTAGGGCCATCTACAGCACAACATCCTGATAACAAGGAATTTGTTAAGTCAAAATTAGCATCTGAGAAGAAGCACTTAGTAAATGCTGGAAATAAACCCTATAGGCTAAAAGCCTAATAAAACTGCAGCAGTATCCTAAATGCAGGCTGTGCATTTAGATATATTCCTCCTGACTGGATGTGAATCATAGGAACTGTTGTCTTCCCCCTCCCTTGCAATTCATTAAGGTGCAGAATGTTTCTCTAGTTGTCTGGGGTATCGCATACACTTACTGTGATACATCAAGTCAGCTTACGACTGTGAAGAACTATTCCATCCTTTTTTTTTTTTTTTTGAAGAATAGTTCAGACTAAAATAAAAGGCAGATAACATTCTTTGTGTCTGTGTTTCCTTTATGTGATTAGGAGCAATGGTGAAATTCTGCCTCAGAAACAGAACTAGGTACCTTTCAGTGCAGTCCAGTGCATACTGGGCCAGAGAGTAGGAACACTATGTAAATATGAAGTAAATTCTCTACCTTCTCAGAGTACTATTTTAATGTGTGGTGGCTTGTGGTAATGTGTCAGCTGCCCTGTGATGGTAAGCATCAGGTAGAGCACAAGAACTTGAACCTATCACTTCCCTTGATACTTTTTGTGAATTATGGGAACGCTTTAGCAAGTACAGGTTGGCAGCTCCATGCAGGTGTAGGTATAACACTGGGCTGGCTGCTCACCTCCTCAAAGGACCCCAGCTGGAAGGCAAGCCCTTGAAAACAAAGGCCCCGCAAAATCAGTAGATAATCCCAACTGACTTCGGGGAGCCTTTTATAAAATGAAGCTTGTACATTAAATACTCTGCCCAAAGAGGTCAGGGAATAGATGTCACAATGTTTTGTTTTTTTATTATCTATGAGACTTTATTTACACTTAAAAAAATCTATACAGAACATTAGAGACATCCTAGTAAAGACACAGAAGCAGGAAATTACAGGCTACATGTTCAACTACTGCATCACTTCTTGCTTCTTGTCTCCCATTGATGTTAGTTTGCTTGCGTTGGCACTGGAACATCCTACAGGATCTTGTTCTTCTTTGATATTCTTGGTCAGTTCCTTGGTTTTGGGCCTTCTCTTCTTTTTGGTTTTGTAAACAGGGGAGTGGAGAAACTCTTTGTTTGTAAATGGGTCACCCCGCCTCAGTTTGCTGTGGAATCAGAAGCATTAGATTAAAGCACCAAGAGATTTCTTGTATATACATGATTTCAGTCTCTAAAGTTCACAGATTTACTGAAATGCTTCCACTATAAGATGACTCAGTAGTAAAAGTTAATTCCTTACACAGTACAGCAGCAGCTGTACGAAGAGCAGTACAAGGAGTACTTTCTAACTCATTATATATAATAACCAATTTCTCACTAGTTCAAACAGTGATACTGAAAAACATAGTATCACTCCTAGCAGCACAGAGATTTTAATAAAATCAATTAAATAGAAGACATTATTTAGCAGCTAAATGTACAATACAGAGTTAACTGTAAAGTACAGTAGCCACTGTCCATACTGAACCAGCAGCTGCTTTGTGAAAAAAATGCAGCTAGTTGTTTTGGTATTCAAATCCACTAGAAAAAGCAGATACAGAACCAACCTGTTCATAGGGTTCGCTGTTTTCACATCAGTGGCTAGCTAAGCTCTACCATACTGCCCTCTCACTGCCACCCCAACAGCACAGGGGAGAAAACATGAGGAGGAAAAGCTCATGAGTTAAGGACAGGGGAGCATTCACCAATTACAGTCACAGGCAAAAACAAACAGCGTGAAGGAGATGAAGGCAATTTAGTGCTACTAACAGATTAAAGCAGCAAGTACTCATACAAAAAAGACATCTTTCCTGTCTCTCTACCCCCCCATATCTATTTATTTACTCTGAGGAGCACAGGGGAATGGGGCTGTGGTTAGTCCAACACTGTCTCCACTTTCAATCACTCCTCCTACTCCAACACAGAGCCTCTCCTATGGGATGCTGTCCTTCCCATACCAATCCTATGTGGACTCCCCACAGGCTGCAGCTCTTCAAGAACTGCTCCAACATAACATAGAGTGTAAATTTTTTTTTTTTTTTTAAACAAATTGCTCCAGCACAGATGCAACAGACAGCTGCTCCTCTATGAGCGCTCCTCACAGGCTGCAGCCCTCGCCAAGCATTTGCTCCTGTGCAGGCTCCCTCTGTGAGCTGCAACCTCCTTCAAGCCACATCCACCTGCTCTGCCATGGGCTGCTGAACAGGTATCTGCTCCAGCACAGTATCCCATGGGCTGCAGGAGACTCTACCATGGGCCTCTCCACTAGCTGCAGGCAAACCTCCTCCCCCTCCTTCTTCACTGACCTTGGTGCCTGCAAGGCCTCTATATTTTCTCACTCGTTTCTCCCAGCTCCCATGTCCTGTATTTTATCCTCATATTAATCCCTTATTAGCACAAGGGTACCACATATGCAGACTTGCTAAGAGATGCATTTGTTCAGTGAAGGAAATAACATCTTTGACAGGTAAAAGAAGCCTACACACGCACATAGACTAACACATAAGTTATGCTTAACTGCACTGTGGTAAAGAGGGACTCACAGAAACACCAAGGGTAGGAGGGACTGAAAGACCAACAAAACAGAGGATTTAGCCCTGGACAGCAAGTATGTGAGAGCAGAGCAGGAGTTCCAGCATAGGAAAAGTCATGGAATGAATAGTTTAAATCCCCACCACTTGAGACTTGGTTCTCTGTAGCAGGCTGGGTCTGGTCTCCGTCTAGATGCACGTTCTGATACTTCTTCCAAGCATGGGACAAGAGATGAAGTCCTGGCATTGGTCAAGTCCTGTAGTGGCCTGATTTCTAAAGAGACACATTCACAGAGCTGATCACAGTAATTTCCAAATATCTTTAGAAATACAGCTTCCAGATGTCTGCATCACCAGGATTCTCTGAACTCTGCCTAAGCCTGAATCCAATCACACCACCTCTAAACTCAGGAGACCATTTTTGTTCCAAAATCCTACACTTGTTCCTCACAAGTGAGCTCATTAATCAAATTAGGCTTCTCTCTGAAAAAATACAGATCTTTAATATTATAAATATCATTGGCTCAAATGTAGTAGCCTCTTTCTGCAAAAATGGGAGTTGAAAGCTCTGGTATCAAGTTGACAGCCTGTAGAAAGCAAGCTTAAGATACCCAGACAACCTAGGAGGCTTCCCATAATGCAGGATCCTGCCAGGTTTACTGTGGCAAAAATCAGCTTAACTGCTGAACTACTGCTAGAGCCACAGAATACACCCTGCAAATCCTTTGAAAAACAAAACAATGCCCCAGTAGTGCTGACCACAGGCAGAGCTAACATCAGGTTACACCTTTCAGCTGTTTGAGACAAGTTTTCTCAATAGACAAGCACATCCCATGGACAACAAAGCGGGAAAAGAAGGGACTCACAGGACATGCTTTCAGTGCTTTCCCAAAGTTCATGCATGTAACTGCAATCTTGAAATTCTTAAAGGAATGCTAGTATACTACATACAAATGCAGTCACAGGAGTGACTGGTCAGTTTAAATGGAAGAGTAAATGCACGCTGATCTTTCAAACCCAGAAGAGGAACAGAAATGCATGCATTGTCTGCAATCTTTATTGCAGTATTTACCCCCAAATACAGGTCCCCTCCCCATTCTGCCACCTACCAGGTTCCTGTGGAGATGAACTCTGGGAACAACGTTTAAAACTTGACACAACCTTGTTTTTTTCCTTAGATGCTTCTTCTGCCCTCCTTTCTTTAAATAGCAGAGAGCTTTCTGGACAAAGAGAAGATTTTTCTGGAGTTCTTTCGCCTTTGGTCTCTGAGTTTTTGGAAACTGGTAGACCTGTAAGCCCACAGCTGACAGGCAAGTCTGTAGAACAGACCACAGAGGAGGACTCAAGGCTCTGCGACAGGTCCGTAAGATTATTTGGAAGTGAAATGTCAGCTATCTGCTCTTCCAGGGAGGCACCCAGCTCAGACAGCAGATTGGTAGGGCAAGAAGATTTCTCAAGTAATACAGTTTGCTTAGACACAAGTTCTGTAGAACCTTCATGGAGGACACCGGCATCATCACTCTGTTTGTCTACAGAACTGGTCTTTGGAGGAACGGAGGTTTTCCTCTTCCTCCGAGGCTTTGGTTTGCAATTGCTTTCTTCTTCCAAAGAACCAGTGTTGAGAACCTTAGTTTGCTCCTTTTCTAGAGGATCCCCTGTTTGTTTTTTATTGTTCTGAGCAGCTCCCTTCCTCTGAACTCTGGGAATTTTGCTACCTTTGCTCCCTGGAATACACTTAGATGGCACCATTTCATCCTTTTCAAAATCTGTCTGGACAGAACCCAAGTTTCCTGTAAGATCCAAAGGACAGACAAAATAAGTCCTTTTTCTACATTTAACTAGTGAATCTCTTGTGCCATCTTCAGCTATTCCTTGAACATCTATAAATGGGTCAAAATTGCCTTCATTTTTCTGACAACTGCTTTTCGTGACTGTCTTCCTCCTCCTTATCTGGCTGTTTTTACATTGCTCTTCAGCTCTGGCCTCAGGTATTTTTTCCATGCTGCTCGGCAAATTCTCCTCAAAGTCATTTATTTGACTAATTACTCTAGTTTTTCTATTGGTTTTCTGTCTGATACTCTTTGTGGTCACATTTGATGAGTCTTCCTGTAAAGCACATGCACTTGAAGTCCCACCCCTCAACAAAAATGAGTTTTGCAGACTGCAATCATCTGAGGGAACTTCATGACTTGAGACAGTATGAACTGGGCTTTTTAACAAGCTGCTCTCCATGCTTTGGATCTCAACTATTCCATCTCTCTCAACTTGCACTAAGTCACCACTTTCAAGACTATTCAGCTGTGGCTTGTTCACCATGTAAGTTCTTCTGATTCTGACATTATTAGGAGAATGCGAACTTTGCACCACACCAGAGCCTCTGTTCTTCAAGTCCAAAGCTCCAACACAAGCCTTCTGCTCCAGATCAGAAGCCTCTGACCCACTAGGCCACGCTGCAACTTCTGATGAAATGGGCTTCTTTGCATTTTGGGTATTCTCTTCACTTTGAGGTATATCAGGACCATTTTTTGCACTGGTTTTAATCATATTTGTTTTCTTTCTTCCTGCACTTGCTTTTTTAGCAGCCTTTTTCTCATCGGTTTTACAGTTAACTTTACTTTTAATCTTTACAGGAACAAACTCCATGACCTCACCGGAGCTGGAATCTACTTCAGTGCTACACCTAGGTTCTTCAGCCTGTGGCTGATCACAAAAAGCTTCTTTAATTGAAGATCTTCTGTTGGGAGTAACAGTTGCTTCAGTAGGTAAAGTCAGTGAGCTGGGAGATTTTAGCTGTGGTTGTGTGTTGCTTTCACTGAAACTGCTGCTATCCTTCACAATACCACACCAGGTTGCCCGAGTTGAACTGACATGTGGGGTGATATCCACACCTGAAGACTGAGCGCTTGTTGCAAACCAAGTGGAACGTTTTCTCCTCTGCGTAACGTGCCCTTGTGAGAGACGATCACAGAAGTGCTTCACCATTTCATCTTCATATGGAAGTGGACAACTTTCCCAGGCAAGTGCTGACAAACTGTTGAGATTTTGTTGAGTGGCACACAAGGACTCTGTTAGAAAGACAACATTCATTCTTAAGACTCAGACACATAGCAGGCAAAAAGTCAGTTTTTTTCAGTACCACTACAAAATATGCACTGCAATCCTACCACAAAACCAGAAGACAGAAAAAGCATGATTTTTGTTCCACAGACTCCACAAACTCATCGTAACTGAATTGCTCAGCTTTGGTCAGAACAAAGGCAGCCCAAAGCAAGATCCTTTAACCAGCCCTAATATAATAACTTTAGAAACACAGGAGCTAATAGCTACAAGCTAAGGGGAGCTATGGCTCTACATACATGCCAAATCATACCAACAACCAGTAAAGATGCACTTACCTCTGAAGAGGCATGAGTCAAGAAAAGCCTCTTGCGCTTCCATTCTTTCACTCCGGTTCTTCCCATTTTCTTTCTGGTGGGACTGAAGTTTCCCAGCCAACTGTGGTGGCAAAGCATCTTCAGAAACAGACAAAGTTTCCAGGGGCTTATCAGGAGCACATCTCTGAAGATCTAATGAGGACTTCCGTACTGCCGTGGAGCTGCCACTTTGTCTACAATCTGTAGGCTTTGAAATGGGCACCCTCAGTGGCATTGCTGCAGTGCTAATGAGAAAGAATAACAGCAACGGAGCACGTTCCACACTTGCAAGACACTAAGGAATCAAACACAACACAGCTTTCATCTCTCAAAAGCCAATGTGCTACAGTACATTTCAGAAACCTTCAGATGCTGAAGAACACACACCATCTGACCAGAATAGCTTTTTTACTCTATGTGCAAGTACAATTCATAAGGAGAGTGCACCTCTACATATGCAGAAGCAGGAAAAAAATACAGAGGCAACAAGGAAGTACTGCCTTCTTCCCTGTAGCTAAACACATGCTTAAGTATTCTCATAGAAGAGGATTATAAGAGTACATCATTAGTAGAAATAGGATCTAACTGTTTACAACAGCTACAATTAAACCATCACAACAGTAAATTCAAAGGACAGGGCCCTTCCTCCAAAGGATCTACCATCTGCATTGTCAGAGACAAAATGGGCCGGAAAGGAAATCTTAGAGCACTCTCCAAACAAAAAGAAAAAACTTATCTGAAAGTGATGTGTTTTCAAAGGAGAGGAGAGAAAAGGGCAAGCTCACGTAAAAAAAAAGACTTGGCACTAGGACAAATAAGATGAGAAATGGCAGCAGAAAGACAGGTTAAAGGAAAATAGCAAACAGGAATGTTTTGGAAAGACAAGTCACAAGATACAAACAACTGAACACACACATAAAACACATAAAAGTCATTTCAGCATCTGACTTAAAGGCCAACCTCAGAAGATGACCATCTGAAATATCATCAGCCCAGCTATCTTCAGTCATGCTGGTCTTCTGGCCATTAGACAGGGACAGATGACTTGGACGATACTGGAGAGCAGATAAACAGAAAGGGAGTTAAAATTTCTTGCAGTCACCTGTGCAAATGCCTGCACACAGACAGTAGCAGCTCAGATCCAACCAGGAAAGTGTCAAATACTGCCAGTGACCCTCCGCCATTTAAAACTGCACAACCAGAGGTCCTGTCCTCCCACTGGAGAAGGCAGTTTATCTGTCTCTTAAGAGAACATTAGCTATATTGGACAGGGCCTAAGCCTGCAACTTCCTGGTCTACTAGAAATCATTTACTGTGCAAACTACGCACAATGAGTCGCAGCAGAATCACATTCTGCCTCCACAGGCTGAAGGATGAACTTAAATTAGTTTAGATAATCTGAGACTAGGAAGTGGGAAGATTCCATATGAACTTCAAGTGACGTTAGCACCAGGTTAAAAATGAGGAAGCAGCCATAACATTCCAAGCAAGCTAAATGGCAAATGTGTTCAACACTGAATTTAGCAGGAGACAAACACAGCCTCCTTTCCAGTACAACCAACAGCATGATCACACTCCCCACTGCTTACCTCAGAAAGCCGAGCCATCTTAACTGACTCCACAAGATTTTCAAGTTCCTTCAAGACGTTACTCTATGTTGAGGAAACAGAGAAACAACAAGGGTATTAAAATCAAAACAACTGCTCCAACAAGGATACTGGCAACCATAAGAAAGCATAGCTCCTCTGGGGAGAACATAGCTTAAAGCAAAGATATACATGTAAATGGAGACTCATGTCAGATGCAGAAGATATGGACAATCAGTGACAGCTCATGCACCTCTCCCAAGGCAGAGGAGCTAGTGCTGCCCACCTTCTGACAACTCCATTAATGCCATACCAGAAAGCAGAGCTTGTTCCGCAGAAAAGCGTTCTGGAAGTGACACTGCTCCAACTCCATTTGCAAGATGACCTTCTCCTTGGCAAGCCGCTGTGCATTAGCTTTCTCTGCATTGAGGGCCAGTGCCAGTGCTTTATTGTTGTGCTTTAGGGAAACTTTAATAATGGAGGAGTTGTCTGTAAGCAAGAGAATCACCACACTGAATCAGCATTCAAGGTTTCATCCATGCCTTTCTCCTCCCTTGTCATATTTGCCTGTCTTCCTAGATTAGCCTTCCCTCAGGCTCACATACTTACAACTCAACAGCCCTCTATGCAAACACAGCAGTGTAATTCATTCCCATATGTTGGTAGGTATGGAATTCTCCAGAAAGCAGCAAAGAAGACTTTTCATAATAACTGAAACACTTTAGATGCAGACATCTCCATTTTCAGAGGGTCATGCTCAGCCAGTAACCTATCTTTCAATTCCTAATGAATGACAGAATGGCTTGGGAGCTGACTACAGGCAGGCATGCTTCTGATCAAGAAAATCAACTACAGCTCTCAGTCCTCATTTCCACCCAAAATGGAGAGACACCTACATTTCCCTCTATACCTTCAGCAGATTTCAACCCATCTTCCCCAATTTTATGATAAATAAATGCGAGTACGAGTAATATTTGATTTTATGCACTATTTCTCTAACACATCCCCTACAAATGCCGTTGGACTGGCTTCTACAATGGCAAGTATAAGCATTAAAACACCTCCTCCTTTTACTGCTGTTGACTGGATGCTAATACAGACCCTGAGGACTCGTGTGCCCAGAGAGACTCGTCCAGTGCCACCACAGACACTCTCCAGTAGCCTGAAACTGCCCCAGTGCTGCTCTGAAGGAGCCAGCTGCTCCTCCACGGTTTCACTTGCCAGTCACACATCCCTCAGACACATTCGAACACCTCAGCGGGCATCTGAGCCTCATTTGCAGGGGTATCAAATTCTCTAAAAGCCCAAAGGCTGGTAAGGTGTTGTTAACTACAAAAACTCTCGCTAAGAGTCAAGCCGCCCCCCCCCCCCCCCCAAACACACTGCAAGACAAAACACTCACTGATGATCTTCGTTCTGATTTTTGACGCAAGTGAGGCATTCAACTTGGCGGTCCTCAGAACACCATTTTTCTTCTCCCGCATCCGCTCTCGTACATCGCTCAGGCTGAAGGAAGCTTCGGAGGCCTTCCGACACGCCATCGCTGGAGAGAAGGACAGTGGGCACGGTCAGCTTTACTTTCCCCGAGCCGAGCTGCCGCCCCGCTCCGGGCCCCGCCGGCAGGGCGACACCGCAGCACTCCGCGCTGACCTCCGCGGGCCGTTACGGCACCCCGAGCCCACCGCCGAACCCCCCAAGGCCGGCGGCCTCCAGCGAAGACCTTCCCTCACCTCCCCTCCCCGCGGGACGGCAGCCCTTGTCGCGCCCGAGGAACGACAGACGGAGGAACGGCAGCCCCACCCGCCGTGTACGTTTGAATTCAAACAGGGCTGCAGCCCGCCCGCCCCTCTCCTCGCTCCGCCCCGGCGGCGGGCAGGGCGGGCGCAGGGGAGGCGAGGATGCGCAGAGAGCCCAAAGAGCCGGGCTGCGGGACTGCTGCTTTCCTTCCCGCTCAGCTCTTCAAAAGGGGTTCTTGTTTCCCCTCAATAATTTACATTTCAGTCCATGAGTGCATTTCTATCCAAACACCTTCGAGTTTATCTTCAAGAAGCTGACAGCGCATGTGCAGATGTTAAATATCGTAAGGAAGCAGCGTAAAGGAAGAAAATAAAGCAAACAGTTCAAAGAACAGCTCGCAGTGGAGATGCGGGGCCAACGTGCAGTAGAAACGAGACTGGTAAAAATGTGCCTCCGCGCTGCCACGTCTGGCTGGGAAGGCCAAATGGGAGGGACAGCATTTCTGAGCTCCTCCTCCTATTGCTACTTCAGGTGGTGCTCATTAATACATTTAATCGGGGGATTGAATAAATGATTTTATCCCTTCTATCTAGTAATACCGGCCCAGAAAAATCAGTCCTGCAACGGTACCCATATGCAGACTTGCATATTCCTTTATTTCTTGTTCAAGGAATCATTGGCACTGCATATGCTATAGCATAGAGATATTTATGTTCCATGCATGATAAACTGCACAATTGCAGAGCCTAAGCATGATTTTATGAAGTTCATAAAGCACACAGCACAGCAAATTACATTAGCAGTGGACAGATCAGAAACAGACCCTTTTCTACACAGCCTTATTTAAACAGTGGAGTTCTTTGCTACGTGACAATGCAGATGGCAATTACTGAGGTTTCAAGATGTGATTAGAGATGTTACTGGCAGTAACAGCCAAGACAGCAATACCTTTTGCTCAAGTAGGACCTATGCTGCAAGTCAATGGAGAATGGGGAGATAACCAAGACAGCTTGATGCTCACTGCTGCAACTATTTGAACTTTTACCCAAGTATGCACTAGTAGTAGCTTCTTTCTTTGTTTTTGTTTGCTTTTCTGTAAGAACACAAGCACAGCAGCATTACTCTCCCTGCCCTACGATGATACAAAGGCATTTCCTGCTTTCAGGGAAACACCAGAGGTCAGCTCACCTCAGAACTAGGGAATAGCCTCATTTCAGGAAGGTTTTTTTTTTCATCCCCTTTACTCTTGCCACATAATAGAAAAGGAGTTTGGCTAGTGGGACCCAAGGTCAGTCTGGCCTGGTTATGTTCACTTCAGAAATGTTATTTTGCACACGACTCTGGGCAAACCAGCAGATAAGCCTTGGATAGGTGTAACATAAGGAAAGGCAGGTAGGATTGCAATTTTGAAGAAGAGCAAATAGCAACTCTGCTGGGAATGGGATTAACTATGCAAGCCCTCAGAAACCAAATCTATCTTGATTACAAGCCCCACAGCTGGACTAAATGGTGGAGAAGCATCAAGCTTAGTGCCTCTTTCGCCAACAAGGGAGATAGAAATTACAAAAATGGCCAGGAAAATCTAATGCTACTTAGAGTCCATATTCAAACCTCCAGCAGCTACCTGCCTGGCTTTCCACAGCTACAGCAAAGACACAGCAGGTTGAAGAACCACGTCCACTACCTCTTGCATCTGCCTAGGCACATCTCTAAAGCTTGGGCTTTTGGAAGAGAGCAATGCATTGAAAGGAGGAAGAGAAAGTACAGCACAAGTTCTGTAAATGGCCAGTAGGCCTTCTCCTGGAAGACACCAATGTCTCCTGGTAATGCCTTTGCTTTTGTAACTGCATTTTTCTTAGGCTGCCACAAGGTGAGACAACATTATGGTTATATCTCATAAACCCAATGCTGTTGTTTAATACGTAAGCGGCTATTAACACAAGAAATGCATTCCCAAGAGGAAGGGATTGCGTATTCCATTAGAGCACTCAGAACTGCAGACTGCAAGCCTTTCTAATCAACAAAATCCAAAAGGCTCTTGCTGCCCCATTAGTTGTGCTGACATACAGGCTACTATCATTCATCTTGTGCAAGATACATACCATGTCCATTGGAAACACAACAGTGAAGAATCAGTAGGTTGTATTGGGATTTCCTGGCTGTTAGAATTCTTCCTAATACTGCATGTGAAAATACAACATTAATGAAACAGCAAGAGATAGGATCCTTGTTTGCTATAAAGCTTCGTGCCACACATACTGCAGATGAAACCCCAGACAGGCTTTAGGGAAGTAACAGTCTATTTTTTCACTGCTCTATAAACCTACATCTACTGAATACGGATAGCACCTTTACAAGCAATTGGATCTGTCAGAAAGAAGATGAACAGTCTCAGCCTCCCTTGTCAACAAGTCATCTACATTTACAACTAGCCACTCAAAAGTGAAACTTAATGCCTTACACAGTAAAAGGATAATTTAGTTGAGGCTGATAGTTCAACCTTAAGGTGCAGCATTAACCTTCTCTCTGTAGCATTTATTTTCCTTTTAATTTCACCCAGCTCAGTAGCTTTGCTTCTAAGCAACAAGTGAAAGCTACAGTCCTGCATGAAGCCACAGCCTAATTTCCTACTCACTGGCAGAGGCAAGAAAAGAACAGCCACATCAAGAGAGAAAAGCTTCTCATAGGTAAGCAAAGTCAGAGAAGCTCCAAACCCAGATTCTGACAGCTACTACAAGAGTTGATGCAGGTAACGCATAATTTCTTGAGTGAGGTAGCGCATAATTTGAATGCATGTATGAGAGAGAGAGAATATGGGAACAATACCCAGCAACACAGACAGCTTACTAGGAAAGCCATTAGTCTGTGTTTTTTGGAGCAGGAAAGTGAAGGATGTAGATTGATTTTACAGTAAATTTGTGGGCCTAGCATCAGCTGCTCTGTCAGGCCAGCCCTTCTCTCTTCCAGCATGACCTTTTTTCAGTCTGTTCAGTAATCTACAGCTAACTGCATTCACACCCCATAGATCAAGTTAATACCCACACAGTATGGGTATTACACAGTATGGTTAATACCCACACAGAAGGCAAGCTGTGTGTCAATGAACTCAGAACCAGCAGCAGATTAATAGATCACATTATATGAAAAAATAGACATCACCATGATGAGAACGCAGGCAACCTGCTAGCTGATGCTCAGGACTGATGCATCACTGAACTCTTTACCAACACTTCCAGAACTGTGCACTGTCTTTTGAGGAAAAACAGACACCCCTTGTGATGCTTTTCATTTTCTTGTATAGCTTACATGCAGTCTGCAGCGTGAGATGTCCTGAGTGCATATGTGACACTAAAGTCATTCCAGCCTACAACTTGCTCTACATCAGGAAGAGTGAGCAGGGCATCGCAGAGTTCCTCCCATGTTTTGCAGCTTCTGTCTGTTAGGGTCCCCTAGTTCATACAGCTGTCTCACTCTTTGATTAAGGAGTGTCCAGCAGGTATCTCCTTGGGGATCTATTACAGAATTATAGGGGTTGGAAGGGACCTCCAGATGTTAAGTCCCAACCACTGCCAGGATGTCTATAGTACCAACATGCAGCCAGTTCTGCAAGGGAGATGTGTGGAGTTCTCTACACACTGTCAAACATTAGCTTTGATGATACTTGTAAAGAACCTCTTTTTAAAAACCTAAAAACTTCCACCCATCTCTCTGGCATGTGCATTTTTCCCCTGCCAAAACATGTAGCCTTCCTGTATTCACCATTCCCTCTATTTCACAGAAGTCCCACACCCATCATTCCTAGGACTCCCTGCATGGATAGCAGCACTGTGCAATTTTAAGTTGCTGAATTAGACCCCATGTAAGTGAGAAACTTTGTTGTGGCTAAGGGAATTTCACACAAGCTAATGTCTGTGCGTAATATTTCCCAGATGAGCCAAGAATGTCTTCCTGTTCAATGTTTTTAATTCCCTCTGTTAAACATAGCACAAAGCACAAGGTACTTCTGTCTTTCCAGGCTCAGTACAACTTAGACTTCAACATTGCTTTGCTATCACTTAAAATATGTGACATGCTTGGCTTTAATGTTAGTGATGGACTGCCATCTAACATCCAGAAAGGACTCCAGCTCACAATTTCATGCACCAAAACAGCCTTGGCCATAACCTTTCCTCGTCCAGCTTCCTCACTGCATGAACTAGAAGCACCACTAGATGTCACTCAGGGACATTTTCCCAGCCTTCTTTCCTCCTAATTCCTGGCATAAGCAGGTGAATCTTCTTTACATCCTTCTTATGTGCATATTTTTGTTGTCGTACTCACCGAGGACAAGGATCAAAGGATCTAGGAATTTCCAATCCAGGGTGCTTTCAGAAGACACCCTTCTCAGTACACAACAAATACTGCAGAGGATTTTACTGCATGTTCTCCAACTACTCATGCAGTTTTCCCGATGGTGTTCCCTTGTCCTCCCCCATCAACTTATATCCTGCTGTTATACAAGTAGAGGGAGTATATTAAGTTTGTTTATCTCATGGTGCTGTGCACTTGCCCAAATCCTGTCTCTGGTGGACTCAGGAACACTTCCTTGATGGCCAAGAGGCATCAATGTTAAAGTTTTCTGAAGGTGAAAATAAGGCATTGTTACCAGAATCTCCAGATCTGTTCATAGTTCATCCAAAAACGCTGGTTAAGTTTAAGCACAGACTTAGGCTCATTCCCCCTCTTTGAAAGGAACTGAAATGCTTTGTTGAATTTGGAAACTAAGAGTACTTCATCTCACAAAGACCTAATCAGTTTAAGTTACATAATCTGTTTTCATAAGTAGTAATTAATGGAAGACAACTTACACATCTTTGAGAGTCCAAGAGTCAAAGAACTGGAATTCAGCTAATCTCAAAATTCTGCTTCTGTGCATCTCAGATTATCTCCTGCCCACACACCCCCACCTTTCTCATCAAAACAAAGTAATGGAGACTCCTATTACTCCCCATCATTTCCAAAGCCTCGAACAGCTTTACTAAGATAAACAGATACTTTGGGAGCTTAAGTCATGTCCTAGTGGGATTTACAATACAAAAGACTTCTGATTTATAAGTACAGACAACCTAGCCTAAGATGTAATAATAATTCTAACAACTACCAGATACTTGAGTTTCTTATCCCCCATCCAGACACTTTAGCAGCTGCCACGTGAACAGCTAGCAGCTGCATGCTGCCTGTCAGGATGATACAGCAGATCACAGCCTCCACACTCTCACAGCACATGAAGGGCTATGAACTGCAGCAGTTTGGCTACTGCTTGTGCAAGCAGCTTGTGCAAGGGTAGGCCTATCAGCCAGAGCAGAAACTACCAAAGCATGTTCTCATTTGTCCATCAGGTCTCTGAAGCAGTTATCTTCTCAGCTGACTGCACAAAATGGTGCACCTATTTGTCTTGGCACAGAACTTCTGCAAGCATACTAATCTATGAATTATTGTCCTTCTAAGACCACTGGATTCAACCTTTCAAGCTCTCCCTGCATCCATTTGCCATGCTGACTACCCCTAAAGCTGCAGGGTACACCTAGAAGCAGAGTGAGCATATTTCACCTGAGTCCCACAGGGCCAGGCAGGGGGACCATGGGGCAGCAATACCACCAAGTTATAGCTTGCTGAGCTCCAGTAGCTTTGCATGGAAAGAGTAAGCCTCAGTCTGGGCCTAAGTTTTGGGAGTGGAGGAGCTATCATCTCCAAAGTCAGCTGTGGCCAGATTTAATGGAGACTCACATGAGCAACCATTGTTCAAAGAACTCTACAGTGCAATCTGTGCAGCAATCAACATAAATGATGTAAGGGTACAGTTAAGATCTACCTTGATGTAAGGGACAGAAGGGATTACATTTAGAAATAATCAGGTGCAACTGAACTCATGACAACTTTGCATGAAATTTCTATCTGCACATGCACACTGCCCATTACCAGTTCAGCTGAGTTCAAGTCAGTGACCCATCCAGACAAAGAAAGTTAAAATAACTTAAGTCCTATTATTTACAGTAATAGTAGGTGTCTATCAATACCACTGTAGTCAAGCAAACATCATAAAGCAGTGAGCAAAGGAAATTCAGTAAGATGAAGATGGAATGTCTGAGCAACTCAGAAAGCTCAAAAGAATAGGGCTGAATATACTGCAGAGGCCAGGAGACTATCAAGCCTGTTTGGAAGTGAATGCACATCAGCCAGTCATTTGATAAGGATACTATTATGAACAACAGCAATTAAGTGGTTTGTAATGGAAGAATTAGGTTTCACTCAGAGCTGGTCAGATGCTCACACTCCCACACTGTCATTGGTGAACTCCAGAGATTCAGGTCCAAACTCTGGTATTCCAGGGTTCAAAATTGGATCCTTAACAAGAACAGAGGGGAGACAAAGTATAAGACTACACAGACAATAAAAACGCTCCTCCAGCTCCCTTCCCCAAAAGACATGTCTTTTTCTTTCTCACAACAGCACAGAAAGCACTTCTTTAGCCTGAAGCTTGTAAAGAAGACTCCCAAGTCTTCCACTGCTGTCTCTACATCCACAATCATTCTTTTCATTGGAGGCAGAAAACACACAATTGCAAACAGAGTGCTTTTAAACAAATGGATTTACAAAGGTGCATGCCATGTTAACTGATGGATCAAGATGACAAGGTCTCTACACACTTGAATGGGTTTCCCAAACATAGAAGATGATAGCTCATTTTTGGAGTGCAGTAGCTCCTCATGATCTGAAGTCTCACCTGCTGGTGCTATAAAGTATTCATACAACCAGCTTAGCATATTCTGTGACATAGTCAGAATAAAACAAGTCGAGGTGTATCAAACAAGAAAAAGTGTCAGAGGAAAAGTTCTAAGTGGAAGGAATAAAGTTTCCCCATAGCACACTAGCTATGCTTCAGCATTTAACAACATTAACAACCTCCCAGTTCCAGACAGAGAGCAGCTTGAGTTTAACACAGCTTGCTTCTCTTGAATTTTTAAAGCAAAACTTTCAGAGTAAAAGCTATGATTCAACTGACCCAAGCTGATAAACACTATCAGCAAATAGTCCAGAGACTGACAAATACCTACTACAGCCATTTGAATTGCTCCCATATTTAACATAAATCTTTTTGGCCTTCAAGGATGCAGCAGGTAATTACACATCAGGAAGAGACTGAAACATTTTTCATCATTATTTCCTCCTAGCATGTGGCAGAGTTAAAATCTGTACACAATAAAAGATTAGAAGGCAAAAGCTAACATCACATGAGATGGAGAGGTGATAACATACTGAAATGGAGGCAAAGTTCATCTCCTGCTCTCACAAAAGAGAAAGGATTGAACCATCAAACAGACTTAAGCAGGATGTAATCACAGAGTAGGGATAGAGGAACAGACCTATCCCAGAAATTGTTCAGGTCCTCCAAGTTTGACAGCTTTCAGTAAAAGGAGGCACCATAATGGAGAATAGATGCAAAAAAATCAAACAATCTGCTGTGCTAGCACCAGTACAGCAATGCTTACCACTCCAATCCCATCTGTACTCAGATTCCTCTAGGAATTGTTTTTCCTGCTCCTTAAACCACACCATCTTTACACAGCATCTTCCTGCAAACTTGACTTCAGGAACTATGTAGATGCTTGCTGATGTCAATCACCCTGCCTCTACCAACTCTACCAACTAAGCTGCACTGATCTGCTCCAGCAGGAGGTTCAGCCAAAACTGCCAGGCTATTCATCATGCAGAGGAAATTAAATAAGCATACCAAAGTGGATTAGAAACAGGACATCCTGTTGTGCTGGGAAAGTCCATCACAACAATAATTATCATTCAGGTAATTACGTGTATGCCTATTAATCATCACTGAATTCAGTGCCAGCAGGTGCTCTGTGAAATAATGAGTGAGAACCATCACAAAACACAGTTAGGGGATCTCCCATCTTATTGACATACCAGCTCTCATTTGGGTAGCAGGGTCTAAGTATTTTTTCCCTTAGCAATTTCTAGGCATAGTTACAAAAATGATCTTGAAGTGCTTGAGACTTGGAAAGAAAGTGGTACAGAGAGCACTGAACTATTAGGACACTACAACTTCATCTACTAACCTTTGATTTTAAATCATTTTATCTGGGCTTTAAGTTTTGGGCTTTTACCCAAAATTGGCCTAAACATTCAGTTAGTGGAGTCTTTGGGAAAAAAAAAGGCAACTCCAAAAGCAGTGAGAAATAGTAAGTTGAGACATGAATTATAAGCATTGTATGTCAGAGACCCCACTTACCCATTCTTTATACTCACATATGACCCATTACTAATTGCCTGTTAGTGAGCCTTACCAATTTTCCCCAAGCATCAATGAGGAAGAAAATATCTTCCTTTTGTGCACAGGACACTATCCCTGTCCTTCTGCCTGTCTTCCCTTAAAGTGCAAAGCAGGTTGATCAGCTGCTGCAATTACCTGGTGCACAGAAACCTATTTTTCCAGAGAGAAAGAGGATGAACAGTGCAGTTCAAGGCATGAGATGAGGAAAAAGCACATTTCCTCTTGCTCACAAATGCTGAACATTGTGCATTTATAGGAATCACAAAAGTAATAGGTGTGCTAGCATACTTGGCTTACTATACTAAACCAGGTTTGCAAAATAACAGTCCAAACAGTATCTATTTGACTGCTTAGAGCAGAGAACCAAAATGTTTTCTCTGCTTTTACCACAACTAAAATAAACAAAAACAGACCAGGTCCCCAGATGGCAATTAACACATGTCCCAGGCTCCAACAAAGTGTCTAATTCCATTACTGCAACCAAGAACTATGGCTAAGCAGTGATGTGTAGATTAAACACTGGCATTCCTTCTGGCAAAATTAATAGACATTCAGTGATCACTGGAATAGCATATTTGGATTTTTGACTGCTCTGTCCTAATGCTTGTGGGTGAATAAAACTCCTCAGAATTCTCCACCTGCTACAGAACACATTGCACTTCTAGAAAACTAGGGATTGCTAAGAGATCTTACTTGCTTCTGTTTGCAAATGCTCAGAGAGCCTCAAAGCAGACAGTAACTGAAGAAAAAAAGTGCTAGAGAGCAGCATGGTGAAGTCACAGAAACTACCCAAGTTTTTGCTAGCAAGTCTTCCAGGTTTATGCGAGCTTATTTTACAATGATAGAAAACACTACAATTGCTCAACTTCATAGTGTTTTCTCTACATGAAGACTCACTGCTCTTTGTAAACCATTCCTACATAGAAGTCCTCCTGCACTGCAAAAGCAATCAATCTCAAAAGCAGCTGTTATAACATACTAGTGGTAGCTGAAGAAGCAATAACCACACTCCTCAGAACATGGACAGTGCTCAACTAACAAGATGTTTTGGCTCCAGAGTTTGAGATGAATGCAAAGCCCCTTCCTATTGCACACCACTCTTCTGCAAAACAGGATCCTGGGAAGAGAAAATCCACAGGGAGTCAGGAACAACTTGGATGAACACTTCAGAGTCCACACAGTACTGTCTAAAAACTAAACCACAATGTGCAGATTGTTAGAGAATCTTACTGCACCAATCAAACTAGGCCCAGAAGGAACATAATTTTGAGCATTTTGGGATCAATCAGATCAGACTGAAAACTTAACAATGCTTGTTCTAATTTTTTTTTTTTAATTCAATTGCAACTAAGTCTCAAGTGAAGAGATCATTGCATTTTGCCTCACTGACTTTTAGTTGAGCTCCGAAAGGCTACGCACTTCCCAAGTGAAATGCATGTTTCTGTGCAGATTGTAAAAGGCTCACCTCTGCCATAACCAACACATATCCATCCTCAAACTACTAGGCTTTTTGGTCTGTGAATTCTTAAGTACCTTTGACACAGAATCTCAGCAGTGAAATGTGGATGGAGGTAAGCAGCCATTACCACACTTTCTTTTAATACATCATTTTCCATCTCATACAAACACTCATGCTATTGAAAGAAACTGACAGCAACACTTGGTCTGAAGGCTGTTGAAAACCAGGGCAGTTTTAATTTGCATACTCTGAAAACTTTTACAGCATTAACACTGGAAATCCATATGCATATAATCAGGGAACAAAGATGTTAAAGTGACATAAAGCAACTCAGCCACAGCAGTTCAAGCATTTTCTCTTGCACATATTCCTGTTATTAAAGAAGAAATATTGCTTGACCTGTTCTTTAATTAAATCTTTTGCTTACTGAAAGTAACAAGTTTAAGTTTCCCTAACTCAGTTTCACCATTGCTAAAATACAGCAGCCTGTTAGGACTAGAACATTCAATTATTAACTCTGGTTACAACACTCTTGGTCCTGTATCATTAAAAGAGGTGAAAACTTCAGCACAGTTCAGGTGTAGAACTGTGCCTCCCTTCTCTCTGTATTCTACACAGCAGAAGATTTATAGGATTCCCAGACTGAGTGCAGGAGACAGCCACAGAGTTGCATGATCATGTGGTGCACAGAAGTGCACCATGGAGCTTTGAATGAGCCAGACCTGCACACCCACCTCAGCTGCAACAACTCAGTCAAGGTGAAAAGTGGCTGCTGGATGACCTGTGAATGTCCCAGTCATATAGTCCACCACTACTGCCTGAAGAAGGGAAATCATTCTGACTACCAGCACTGGATAATAGCTCTCCTATGCACAGTGCCAAATTCATAGCTACAGTTTTATCACAGAGGTACTGTAAACCAATCTCACAGCTGTAACATTAGTAGATGACTTAAGACAGAGTGAAGCATTTACAGTGCTTGACACATTTACTGATCAGTTATTTCTGTCAATGACTGTTCAGATCTTTACTGATATCAAAACAAGTCTTTCAATTACTTAATCACTTCACCTTGATTAAAAAAAACAGTCCCAGTGCCCAACAGTTCCTGTTGCCACCTCAAGCTGTTCTGTACAGGACTGCACAGCTCCTGTTTTCCCAATCAGAGCTTACACTGTGCTCTTGTTTAGCAACGACCTCACACTGTTTCTAGACATGAACTCACGCTGACCCCTCCATAGCAGGGGGAAATAACAGCTTTCCCTAAGGTCTTGGGTCAGAAACTAGAAGAGAGACCCCATTATGCTACCCAGACTACAACCCATTCAGTGTGCAAGTGGGACCCCACAAATTTCACTCCTACTTTAAAAGCACACTGTTTACACAACACTGTAGGATTTTAAAACTCTTCTTTCAAGTTTTACAACACTGGCCATCATTCAGGTTTCTATGCCCCTTCTGTTTCTGAAGTCTGGCTAGTAGAATCCTTGGAGGATTTGTGAAGGCCAGGGCAGGGGACAGCCTTGGTTTCACACTCCATGCACAAGGAGGCCTTGTGCTGCAAGCAACATCCCTGCTCCTGGTAGGCCACAACGCTAACACTTTGCAGGAATCCCACCTCCAGCAACAACTGTAGTTCTGACTTCATTTGGGTTCTTCTCCAAACCAAGATAAGTTAACCTGCAAGATCTGACAGTGCATCCATAAGCCATAACTTCCTATAGCTGGTGTTCTCTGAACAGGCACCCTGTCAGCTGAGAGGAAACAGAGCTCAGATCTTCAGATAGCTACACATTCTTAAATGGTGACATTTCACTGACACTTAACACTTTCAGAAGTTACACTGAAGACTGAGACCTACTAAGCTCTGCAACGTAATGAAATAATTTGTTAAGTTATATCTTTACTAAAGCAGAATGATTTGTCTTGAAAGTATGGCAGCTTCACCGAGCACTGGCAATAATAAAGTAGACACTAAGATGGTTTACTTCAAGTGAGAAGTCAGTTTTGGTGGAAGATAAGCCTGTAATCACATACTAAATACTCAGCTACAAAGAGTCTTTAAGGTGTACCTGACATAAGACAACTCCCAGCACAACTGCAATTTTAAGGCCCCTGGTAAAGGAGCTGATGCTACAGAAAAAGAACAGGAAAGATCAAGCTACTGCCCAGGCCTTTTACAGCAGGGGATTCATTATATTGCAGTTCCCCTGTGATAATGAGATCAAAGTACAGAGGACAAAAACACTCGCCATAGTCCCAGGCAACCCCGGGGTTAATTCCTTCCTGAATTTAAGTGTGATGAATGTTTTAACTCTGAATATGTGAAAGCAGAACAGCTAGGGGCTAGAGGGACTTAATGCTATTAGCTCAATCATCACTCCCCAGCTTTAGCTGTGGTCAGCCTCTACCACTTAAACAACTAAAAACCTTAAACACCAGCTTATTTGTTAAGGGACAAACAAATTCCTTCCCATTTCCAAATCTTGCAAACAATGAACAAACCCTGACCTACCTGGGTTACAACATGAATATGGTGACAGAAGATTAAACACATTACATTTGCTAGCTTACCCAGAACAGCTGCACTCAATTTGCATAAATTCAAGCAGAGAAACTTATAGAAAGCCAATAGTGTGCTACCCTCCGCAGAGCACCATCTCAGAGGCCTAACTGTCTTGCCAGGGCCAGTTTGTTCCTTCTTAATAACCAACCCAAACACAGTCTGGGGCTAATTGGGCCTGAGTGCTAGGAACCAGCATCCACAAATCTTACTTCTATACAGTATTTTGGTAGTAGACAGAGCTTCCAAGGCTGTCAGCTTACAGTGTAAAGACCAGTTCCAGATAATCTGGAAGTCAGTATACACATCTCCATTTTCACATAAAGGAAAGAAGCTTAAAAATAACATTACTATAAGACAGGTGTTCTCATTTGGTTTGTTTCTTCCACTTCACAGATTATTCAGTTCAAAGCTGCAGACAGGTCAATTACTGAGCTTTTCCTTGTTCTCAGATTGCCTTCTCTCAATCCACACCCTTTTTTACCCACACTTATCTAACTTGCTGACTAAACAAGTTCAGTGCACAGTGAGACACTAACATACAGCTACTGAAGAGATACAAGGTTCAAAACCACAAGTGATGAGCAAAGTATGGGGAAAAACCACCATTGTAAACAGATTTATCACAGGACAGCTGCTGAAGGACAATGAAAAACAAATAGCACCACCA
The DNA here is from genome assembly GCF_019238085.1 of Lagopus leucura. Taxonomy (NCBI): domain Eukaryota; kingdom Metazoa; phylum Chordata; class Aves; order Galliformes; family Phasianidae; genus Lagopus; species Lagopus leucura. The sequence goes on from NW_024962267.1 coordinate 8,261,641, forward strand.
ACCTGACTAATTAATGTCCATGAAGCAATTGGAACAAGTTACAAAAAAGAAAGCAATATAAAGCCAATAAAATTAGTAATTACCTTTCACAAATAGACCAATCCACAAATACATCTTAAAGCACACAGGTAACTCTTGTTCTAAAATTTCTTCCATTCTTTGACTTTCATATCCTTAGACAGTTCTCCACAAAGTAAAAGTACACTGAAATCACCAGGAATTATACTAGACCTACAGGGATGAAACTGTAGCCCACCTTTTTCCACAGACCTCCCTCACTTTGCTTATATTTGCACTATGATAAAGAACTCATAAAGTCAGAGAATACTGAATGTCTGCCAGCTGTCTATACCAACAGAAAAGACTGAACTTAACTCAAATCCAAAATACAGACCTCCAGAAAACCACACTAATGACTTTACAGTATGCAACTTAGCTGTATGAGACCCTCTGGAAATCAGACCAGGAAACTGCTCACCATGTCACAGGAACAGATCAACATGCTATAACACTAATACTTCACTCTCCCTTCAGAGCACCCACAGAACACAAGAACTATCCATACAATCAACAGTAACTACCTAGACCTCCTCAGGGTAAACTATACTACTGCAAATCTAGCAGAGGGGGAAATGCCTATTTTGCTGCCCACAAGCAGCCCAGTTAAGTGGGAAGCAGAACTTCATTTTCATCAGGGTGAGTCTATTGTTTCACTAAGGTCTGCTGCAACATCTCTCCTGGATGTGGATAAAGTTGTAATTGCTCACAAACATTAATAATTAAAAAATGGAGAAATATCTCAGAAAGATTGGGTTTGTATTTGGCTTCACCTGTGCCTGAATTCCTCAAAGGGAAAAAGTTAAATTTATCCTGGAGAAAGACTCCAAAAAGATGAGGAGCTACAGATGTCAAAGCACACCACAAAGATCTATCTATCTCCTTATGACTGTGGAAAAGGCAAATGAGAATGCCCTGTATTCACTCCAGAAGTCCTGCAAGATGGTGGTCAGAATAGGTAGCATGTCCTCTGGAAGCAATTTAGGGGTAAAGCACAGCAGATCCTGTCCTGAGGGCAGTGCTAAACTCTAAACTCTTAGGAGTTCTTCTTGATAAAAAAGGCACATAACAACCTCAGAGCATTATGGCTAGTAGTAAGTACCCAAGTATGTGTAACATACCACTAAAAATAATGTTACAGTTTTTTTTATTAGTGCTCTTCCACTCATGCTAGTAACTATGCTTAGGCACTGCAGGAAAAGATACATACTCTCACTCTCCCTCTACTGAATTATATAGTACCAAACACAGATCAGTCCTTAATTATTTTACAGGAAAACTTTATAGTGATATTCTGAAAGCAAAAAATGCAGTCATAAGTGCAAGAACTGATCTCAAACTAGGCTCTTGGTGAGACATTCAACTCCAAGTATTTTTCATAAAGCAGATAATACCATACTATTACATAGTCAATTCCTTTTCACTGAATTTCCATGTAATTAAAGATGTGAAAGATCACTAAGATCACAATCTAGCACTTCATCAAGTGGCTAGCAACTCTACCCACAGCAAATGGTTTTGAATCAGGTGGCCTTTGATATCTCACCCAAACCAAGCCATTCTATAATGTTATCTAGTACAACTCCAACCCACCCCACCACATCATACCCACTAACCACATCACTCAGAATCATACCTATGCATTTCTTGAACAGCTCCAAGAACAGAGACTCTACTAAATTCTTCTTGAGAATAAATTTTTGAGTATCAACCAAAACATTGCAGAAATGCCCCATACATAAATGCTTATGTAGTGAATGACAGTTTACATTCTAAAAGAAGCTGTAGAGGATTTAGTTAAGCAAGAAGGAGTATTAGCAACCAAAGGCTTACAACTAAGGATTCAGGATCAATGTATGATAAAACAAAATAATGTTAGCACCTCCAAATGAGATACAAGCACTACAAAACAATAAAAAGCAACAATGAAAAAAAGCTACTCACCCCTTCCAACAATCAATAATAGCTCAAGAGAAGAATATCCTCCCTCCAGAGATAGAGATATGTAACACCTTTAACTGCTAGCTCTTAAATAAGGATAACAAGAGATGGATCCAGGCTCTACCTCTTCTGCTCACTTAAGAACATCACCTACACCTGAGCTCCCTGAATTAGTCACAACTTCATAGCTACTGTTCAATCATTAGCTAAGGCTATGACCTAGTAATCTCATTTCATTAATGCCTTCCTTACAGAACAGGTCCTTATTTGTAAAGAAGTGAAATAGTTTCTGATATGTTCTCAGAAATATCAGGTAAAGTACTTACAGAGAGACCAGTAATCCTATATAGAAGAAGAAACAGAACTCACCCAAGTGCTGAAGAAGCTCTCTGGCTATATAGCATCCTTCTTCAGAAACAGCCCAAGTCTAAAAGATGCTTCCCCTTCAGAGGCTGGCTCTTATATGAGCCCAAGGGGCTGTACCCTGTGCCCACCCCCTTCTGGTCAGCTGGGGAGCACAGGTGCAAACAATCTGCCTGTGCTCCCTGGGCCAGACACAGCCCTTCACCAGGTGTACCAGTTCAAGCCCTAACTGTTCCCCTACACTGGAGATAAAAGCTCAGGTCTTCCTAACTCTTGCTCTCTCTGCTTCAGAGTTAGATACAGTCTTGTTTCTGGTCTTGTTTTTTAAGAGAGCAGATAGATGTAGAGTCTCTTTCTAGTGTTGCTGAGATTACAGAGGTATGGTGTAGTAGGCCTTTAGCTTGCACACTCTGTCTTGGATAGCTGTTGATGTGCCTGTAAAAAGCCACACCATCAAGCTGAGGTCTTTTCTCATTCTTTTTCAGAAATCTGGTAACTTGCAGGAGTATTTCTTTAGTCTTGTGTGAGCTCTGTACATGAGGCACAGATTGCTTTTAAACAACAGCAGCAGCTTATACATTTGTTTATATGTGGCCCTCAGGCTGCGTAAGCCTTTTTCAATTGTGTGAGATGCTGTGGCTGCACAACCTGATAGAATCTCTCCTTAGGTAAGGGTCCGGCGCGCAACAGGTGCCTTTCTGCTTCTAGGGCTTAGGGACAGCCGCTCCATGGTACTGGGGCCTCCGGGCCTATGGCTGTTCCCGATCACGGTCACTCCGCCCGCAGGGTAACTCCCGCCTGCGGCCGTGCCCGCAGCCAAAATGGCGCCCGTGGTTTCCCCACCCCCTGGCGGCAGCTGGGGCGTGTGCCGGAATGCGGGCGGGGCGGGCGATGTGGCGAGGCCCGGCCCACTCAGTACCCTGGGCTACCCGGCCGTCTCCCGCCGTGGCACAGGTGGGCTGTGGGGAGAGGCCGCGGAGGAGCGGGGAAAGCTGGGTGAGGTCGGGGGTGCGGTAGGTGGCGGCGCGGAGCGGCGGCGCTCTCTCGGGAGGCGGTGACGGAGCGGGCGGCGTGGCGTGGGGCTTCTCTCGCGGGGAATGGGGAAGGCCGCTGCCGGCGTCTCCGTCTGGGCGGCCGCCGCCTCGACTCGCTTGCCTCCGGGGCGGCTGCGGTACTCGCGGTGGGGGCACCGGGTGGCGGCTGTCACTGCCCGCCCGGGCCCTTTAGCGGGTGAACCCTCCGTGCTCGGCGTCCGCCGTCAGTCCCTCGCTCTTTCCAGCGCCGAGAAGGCGGCGCGGGGACCGGCAGCCGGGCTTCTCCGTGCTGAGGTAAAGCCGGGGGTGAAAGCGGTGCCGCTGGCCTCGCGTCATTCCCGAGGCTGGCCGTGGGCTTTAAGTCTGGGTTTGTTTTGCTCTCCTCCGCTGGAGGCCTGAAGGGTGTGTTTTCGCTTTCAGACATTAAACCCGGAGTGCCACTGGCGAGGAACGGGCGTGTTCGGCTGCTGCCTTCAGTCTCTGGTGTCGTACTATGTTTACCCAAAAAGGAGAGACTGAGACCCTGTTATTTTAATCTTTGACTTCTTATTGGATTATAATATAAGTGTCACAACAAGCTGAAAACTGCGGGAAGAGCACTGGGGAACTGGGCATGATTGGATCCTGAACGGAAGGAGCTGGCACTGAGGAAAGGAGGAAGGGGAGGAATGGCATCCCGGGAGAGGCTGTACGAGCTGTGGATGCTTTACTGCAGCAAGGTGAGTGAGCATCTGCGGGTGTCGGTGCGTCTTTCCTCTTGTATTTGCAAGTCAGGTATTTAAAAATCAGGTATTTAAAGTAGTTTTGTAATGTGTTTTAATGTTTTGTTTTGCTTAGATGTGTATGACTTCTCTAAGTATGACTGAATTTAGACCCTTTATAAGCCCACATCTTGATTTGCTCTGTAGATTGGGCTTGGTTTTTTGTGAGTTAGGCATGAACTGTACATGGTTACAGCACTTATTTAGCTTTGCCTTTTGATTATGTGAATGCACGCATTCACGCTTTAGGTGTGTTTTGTTACGTAGGACTGTGGTATTAGGATGGATTGCATTCATTTAATTCATTGCAATCTTGTATTTAACTTTATTATTTTCTGTACAGTTTCTGTTTTATTCAATCTACATTACTGAAAGCCTTCCTGAAAAGCAGATTTATTAAATTACTTCTCAGCCTTCCTTTGCTGGTTATCTCCACAGCATCCAACGACTCTGTTGATAGCGATGGACTTCTTTCCTCTGGCAGGAACACTATTACAATTCTGCTGTTTCTCCATGTGTATTTCACAGTGTAAAGCAATTAATATGTTTAAATCCTAACCACTGCTAGATTACTGAGTGTGTATGCAGAATAGGTTCCAGGTTATCTAAATAGGTACTTGTAAAATGAGGAGAGTGTTTAAAAAACAAAACAAACAAACAGACCAACCATAAAGACTGAGGTAGGAGCCAGCCTGCTGTCATATAGGACACTCTGTGGCAATGGCAAGGAGTGATTTTGGTGGCCCTATTCCCTAGTTTTCTTTTGCATTTTTTCTTTGCAGTCTCACTCTTTTTATATGTGTCACAGATTCTTTAACTTTTCAAACTAGTCAGGGAGGGTAAATGTTCTCTTGTTTTTATGGGTTCATTTTTACAGAAGATCTGCTTCAAGACCATAGTATGTCATCTTAAATACAAATGGTCTTAATAATGTTTGCATACAAGCAGTGAGTGAGGGTTGCACAAGGCAGCCTGAGTTGTGGCTTTTCTTAATTTTTGTGTTAGCAATCCTAATGCTCTATTATGTAGTTAAAAATAAAACTGTTGCAAGCATTGTGGCATGTTATGACTTCTTACTGATACCCACGTGGGTTATCTGTTGGACTGAAGTGTATTTGCATAGGTCTTTGCCATTTAAACTAAAGTAAGAATGCCAATAGCAGTGGGAAATAGACTAGCACTGGAGGAGATGGATGTTTTTCCAGTGAGTTCATCGATGCGAGAAGAACAAAGATACTTGGAACAGACTCCAAGAATCCAGGCTTTCCTCAGCTTTAGGAGATGCAGGACTGGGGAGATGAGCCAAACACCAAGTTTATTTTTCTCAACCAATCTTTGTCTTTCCTCTAAAACTTTATACTTCGTAAAATTCTTTTATCTCTTGCACCTTTTTCTCCTCTGCATGAACCTTTTATTCTCATTGTGTGCTTTCCATCTCCATATTGTAACCATGCCCACAGGAATAAAGCACTGCCAGTTACAATGTGTGCTTTGGAGGATGCTCAGTTTCTTTATGCGAACGCAAGTGCTGTATGGTCAGCTCTTGTGTTGAAAATGAGGAGACTGTTTAGACTTATTAAAAATATATATGATTTTGATGTACTCAGCCCTTTTGAGATCTCAGTGATTTGACTTTTGGTTGTAGTTTGGTATGTTTTCTTCCAGAACCGTATATTATGGACATGTTAAATGTATTCATATACTGATAAGGAATTTTTCTTGCACAGAAGTATTTATGCTTTGGTAAAATAGCTTGTCTGAAATTTGAGGGCATCTAGAGTGAGTCCAAAAAACTCGTGCTTTCAACAAACACTGGGCACAAAGCTTTTTGTTCTTTTTTGATCTGTAACTGGTTTAGGTTGAAATCCTTTCCTTCTTTCATGAGAAAGGCATCCAGAATGCAGTATTCCCTCTTGGATTAAGTTTGGAGTTGAGAGTAATGGAAGAAGCTTAGGGTATAAAGTATTGTGAGGGTTGAATATAAGTTATTCAGCTGTGTATTGAAAACATCTAGATTGTGCTGTTCTTGGCTCTCCTTCGAGCATCTAGCACAATGGGAAGATGTAGCAATAATCACCAGTAACACGATAGTGTTGCTTAGGAAGAAGTCTCTTTATGCTTGGGGCTGCCTGATGAAGTGTAGCATCATATCCTGTGTGTTGCATTTTCATGACTTTATTGTGGCATCCTCCTGGGAAAGGAAGGTGGGAGATGTCTCCAAATGACCAAAGCTGCTGGGCGGTTACAGCTGAGTAACTGAGGATTGGTGCTTTACAGATCTCAGATGCGTCTGGTTTGGGTTTTGCAGCCTTGTTTGGATTTCACTGTTTCTTTATTTAACTTCTTTTTGGTGTGAAGCTTGGCGTTACTGATAACAACTTGCACTGCTTATCTTGACTTTTTCAGAAGTTGGGCCTGGGTGATAGTATGCTAAATATAGTGCTGTGTGCTACAGTGCAATGCTTGTCACAATTTTGAAGTGCTGTGTGATAGAGTGTAACCATCTTCTGTGGGGTCATGCCTCTTGCTCTGTATGTTCTTTTGATGCCTCTGTGCAGTGTTGTGTCATTTGCAACAGTTATTTTTCTGTGAAGTAGCATTAAGAGAGGACTTCTGCAGCTTTGTTGATTTCCCTGCAATGTAGCAGCTAGTAGTAGTTGAAGACCTGGACAGGCTGGAGCATCTGAACAGCCTCTCTGCAAAAACAGTCTTCATATGATATTATGTGTAAAGTATTGTTTTCTCTTATTTTTTTCTTGTGTTTTGATGGATGCAGAAGTTTATTTTAAGTTGATATTCAGATGATTTTAATCTGGTAAACCTGAAATGTTTGTTGTTGTTGCTTTTTGCTTCTATTTCTCTAAAAGCTGTGCTTTGTGGGACCAACAGTTGCAAAGTTGCAAATTAGTCTGCTGTTGAGATGCCTAATAAAAGTTAACAGCCACATGTGACTGATGCTTTTGGTGCTGCCTGGGAGCAGTGTAGAAACTCATTTAATGTAGTGAAGTTTAGATTTGAGTCACTGGAAATTATATGAAACCATTGCATTGTTAATTGTCTCAGCTGTTCTGCCTTGTTGTTCTTTGTTTTGTTGTTTTTTACATGATGTCAAACTTTCTGCAGAAAAAACATTGTTGAAAACTCAGATAATTGCTGTGATCATTTGAGGTGGCTTTCAGTTTAAAATGTTTTTTCCCTAATGCTCGATAATCTGTTGTGTATATTGCTGTTATTCACTCTAACACTGATATAAATTAAATGTGAGCTGCCATCTTCTGATCTAAATGTAGGAATGCATGCATTACAATTTGAAGGTAATGGAAACACATATAGAATGGATATCACAAGTTTTTCCCATAGATCCTCTAGGAAGAACTTTCTGCAGCAGCTGAAGTAGATAAAGGTAATGCCAAGCATTAGTGTATTGCTTGTCAGTATGAAGCCTTAACTATAATCTATACAGTAACATGATTCACTTAAGTGTATATGCAGCAGATGCCTGTAAATGTTTCAGTAACATAAGTTTACAGCAGGAGAAAAGCTCTACCAGATGAACCGAGGTAGTCTGAGAAAGGGTATGCTTTCATCTGAATGTTTCTGTGACCTGTTCATGTGACTGAAGTAATCTCTTTCATTAGATCTGCTCTACCAGTCTTGCCTTGTGTTCTTAAACCAGCATAGCTGTAGCACTATAACAATTGCAGTTGATTAACCTTTTCTTAGTTGTTGTTCATGTACCAATGTGCAAAATTATTTCATGTCTTATTATCCTCTGAAGTAACTTTTACTGCAGGTCCAAATTATCTTGTGTTGTATCTTGTCTGTAAGACTTCAGCTATGTGTATATCACCTCTTCCAGTTCTTCTGGTGGATAATGTAGAAATCCTTTGACTTTGTCAAAGAATCTGAGTTTTTAATTTACGCAGTGATCAAATACTCTTCTATATGGTAATATTTTTTTCATTTCTAATGAAACAAAATCTTCAGTTGCCTTCAGGAAGGGTTTCAAAGGTTTAAATACAAGCACTTATCTCTTTATATACACCTCAGAAAATATTCCATTTGTACTTCTTTCCTGTTGTCTTCTGTATTAGCAATAGATGCAGAACATGTGACATATGGAATATTGCTGAACTTAAAAATATGAATTACTGTGTCTTTACATAGCTGTTATAGAATTCTGACTAAATGACAGTTGGTTCATTTTTATCCTGGATGGAAACTCTGCCTGAGTGGTGCCTCAGTGACTGATTTTTCTTTTAAAGGACTGCCATCTCATTTGAATCCTAGTTCTCTGCATTCTTAAGCCTAGAAGAAAACAGGGAATAGGTGGGGGTGTATTAAATAATATGAGCAGTGACTGGTAAGTGATGCTGAAACAAAGAACTGTGACTTAAATGAAATCAAAATGTGATCATAATGGTTGGGTCCACTTACCCTCTTCCATATCTTTTCCTTGAAATTACACATTCCAAGAGAAGCTTGAAGTCCTATCTTGAAAGTGGAAAGGGAAAAAAAAAGTAATTTGGTACAACTTTATACTCTTGACTTGAGCTGAATATATACAAATACCACTAAGAAAACATGTGTTTTACAAAAGGAAATAGGAATTTCACAAAATGTAAGTACAGTTAAAATAAGGCAAAATCTTTTAATCTAAGGGGGAAGAGGGGGGATAAAGTGGCCTATAAAAAACAAGGTTGTCAGTCCAAAGGAGTCTTTAAGAAGAACTTGTGCTTTCAAGTAGCACCTATAAAAGCAGGTTGCTGCTCATAACTGATGGCCCAGGAGAAACTTGAAATGTAGTTTAGCATCTTTTCAGGCTTAGGCTTGTAAAGGACATTCTTCTGTTCAAGTTCTTAAATGTGATAGAAACACTGCAAAGGGCTTTAAAAAGGTCTTAGCTGCACTATAAATGATCCTGCTTTGTTAGATAGCTTGTGAAAGCCATGCCAGATAGTATACTTGAGAGCTAGTTACTCAGTGGATGGGGGTACTGTGACTGTGAAGTCTTGTCAAGATGGTTTTCTTTCCTTTAAGAATTTAACTGTAAGAATTTTAATTGTGCCATGCAAAGTTTCTCTGAGTAAATTGTTCCTGGGCTTTTTTTTATGCTATCCGTCTTCAGTAAAATCATGTTTTCATTTAAGCACTTACCTGGTAGAATAGCTTGAGGCAAAGAGGTGTTCCTCAGTCAGCTTCTATCTAACTTGTGCTTCAAGAGAGCATTCAGTCTTCCTAAGTGCATCCTTAGGGGCTCTGTGTATTAGCAGTTGTAAAGCTAATAATAATATTCTAGTGTTTGCTGACACAGGTAACTGAGAGAGTCATATCCCTTGCTATGTTAAGACCTGTCTTAAGAGATATACTTTCTTGTGTTGCACTGTTCTGCTGGTTTGTTTTTACCACATCTGATTGTATTGAGAGAAACTTAGTTCTCTCTGGTTTGGTGAGGGATATTTACCTGTTTATTTATTTTTTTTTAAAATTTTTTCATTTTTATTTTTTTTTTTTTTTTTTTTTTTTTTTTTTTTTTAGAGGAGAGCATCTTAGTCCTAAGCCAAAAAGCTATACACAAAAAAACCATGAAATATGACTGTATTATTCTAAAAGTGTCTTAGAGTATTTCAAATCCTGTCATTTGAATTCGTTTTTTTCTTTATATGGGAGGAATTACATGTGAGGTTCTGGTTCCTTATAAGCTGCTTAAAGGAATTGGCAAACTTGAATGATAAAATAAGCGGTCCTGGGGAAAGCCATGATTTCTGTGTTAGGAATGGACTGCTACAGTCAGGTGCTTCAAACTGTGGTGTACTGGTATCTTGAGCTTTTTTGTAAATACATAGCAGTCTCAGATCTTACAACCATTGCAAAGTGAATTCTTGAAGCTGGAAGTTTAACACACTTGTTCTATTTGCTTGAGCTACGCTTGTTGGCATTATGCATTCATTTAAACATTAAACAGTTCATTTAAATTAATGTGTGCTCTGTGCTATGGGAACAGTGTGAGAGTCATTCATTATTTCTGCTTCGTGTGTTGTCAGGCAACCTCTCACTGCTGTTTTACAAAGTACTGCATTCCAGACAGTATGTCATAGTTCAATCAAATCCCTTCACCACTTGCATTGTAAGGCTGGGATTTCATGTGATTATCAGCAAACAAGAGCAAATGCATACCTTCCAGTAGACTGTTATGAGATTGTTCATCAGATTGTTGAATATTGATATCTCACATTGTAAGAGGTGTTTTAATCTTATTTCAAAAAATGTTTTTTTGCACAATTGTGATTAATTGTGGTGAGAAGCATGTAAATAACTACAATGTAATCTTTGATGTTAAACTGTAAGCCCTGTGAAACACTGACCTTTGCACCCCAAACATGATCTCATCCTGACTTCAGCTTGTACTTGTCTTCCTTCTTGTGCAGTGGCTGATTTGTCAGTGATTCATATTGAATTGTTATACATTGCCTTTGTTGGATAAAGAAGTATCCAGATTATGGCTAGATTAATGCTTGATCAAACTAAGTGTGCAGAAAAAGCAGCTCTTCCTAAGTCACTGTTGTGAAAATTCATTCCTTTGCCAAAATTGGTGAATGAGCATCTTTTACACAGTTGTAGAATGTATTTAAATCAATCTGCAGGAAATATCTCAGCGATTCTGCAACTATGTAACTGGCAAAAGAACTTGTCACAAGTCAATTGTGGATGTGGCTTGATGACACTGTCCTTGTTGTGCCTTTGGGATGCTGAACTAAGAATGGATATAGATAAGAAGGAACAGTTGGTTTTCAATTTTGTTTTTGCTGTCTGCTATTTAAAGAAATTTCTCATAGTCTGAGAACTGATGCAGTTAAGGTATTTTTAAGTATGGAAACTTTTCATATAAATAACTGACTTGTGTGTATGTGTATATATGAGACATTAGTTTCTTCACTTATTTATAATAGCTGTTATCATCCTTAGTTATGGACCTAGGCAACCTTGTACAGACAGCTGTTCAAACCAGAACAAGCACTCTGCCATTGGTAGTGTAGGCTTCCAACTGAAGAGAGATGACAGGTAAAACTAAGGAGAACAGATGTAAGACAAGCAACAGGGAAATTATTTTTGTTTTGTATTCTATATTTATAGCTGAATGTAATATAGAATAATATATGTAGTTTCTTTACAGGTTTAATGAATATCATTCATTTCTTATTACCAGAAAATGTAGAAAATATTTTGGAGCAAGCTTTTAATGTAGTGAAAGAATCAAGTGTTTCTTACAGTGAATGATTTATCAGAATACATAAAACACAGGCTTCTGGTTCTGTGGTATGCACTGTAATGGGCAAATACAGCAAACACTGGGCTGTTTTGTGGTGTCTGTCTGACTTATGGCACACTTAACATGTTCATCTGGTTCAGATGTGGGGTTCCACGTGTCCTGATTGAAGAACATTGCAGAATCAACTCAAATGTGCTCTGTTTGTGCTCTAATACACCAATGGAGTGAGCAGAAAGGCTTGCCAGCTGCCTGTTCAGTGGCATTGTGGCTTAATGCCAGAATCCGAATGTTCTCAAAAGATACTGTTGAAATATTTACAGGCTTTAGAAAGGCTAAGCAGCTGCCATAAAAAAGAATGAGCTGCTTTAATTACTGAGCTTTTCTTGGTGAAAGAGTTTTATGTAAGGAGGGAAGGTGGAAGCAAATAAACATCAAAGCATGACCACCTCAACAGTAAAGATTAAAAACTTTTTTTGCTGTTGTTTTTTTTTTAATAAAAAAGTAATTTGATCATATGGCATTTACTATTCATCTTGTAATAAAAGAGAGGATTCAATAGAGGAAGATTGGGACATAGAGCAGGAAACACCGATAAATGAATACCGAACATGGTTAATGTAATAAAGGCTGTTTTAAGTTAGGCATCTGATTGTGAGACAACTCCTCCATGCACCTGCAGCTCTAAACCTAGCAGTTAGGTTTCTGTGCTGATAAAACAGTTGTATGTAAATGATAATCTGATTGAGGGCATTCCTGAGTTTTGAATGGAGACAGTGAATGTATTTGCTTTTATTTATTAATATAAGGAAAATGAAGTACTCATTTTATTATCAAATAACCAGAATCTGCATAAGAACTCTCTAGGAGTTTGCTAACAATACATTTAAGAACAAATAAGGAAGCTAAGGCAGAGGTTAACAAGTAGTGCTAACTAGAAATAAGAATTTAGCAGTAATGCCAGAAACATTTAAGAGAAACAAAATGAAAATAAAGCAGTTTAACTCCTTTAAAAAAGATTACAGGATTATTCTTTTGGTAATTGTTTTAGGAAAACGTTGTACCTTCATATAGTTTTCTAGGAACTTTTGCTTGAAATGTGCAAGGAGAATTTAGGAACTGATGAAAAGATGTTTGGAAGTTATGGAAAATTCTTATTCTTAAAGCAGCATGTGAAGTAAATACTGTACTGTAAACTGACAATACATATGAGACATAAGCCCAGGATTTCCAGCCCGTAGGTTTTGTAGAAAGTGGTTATGGTAGATGCAGGATCCTTGTAAGTTGCTTTCCCATCTCTGTTGATACGGGCTTGGCTAATGCTTTTAATTACACAAAACTTGTTTGGTTTACCCGTGATTTTGCTGAACTTCGGAAGCTGTGGGGAAATGCAAGTTGGTGATGGATGAGCATCAAGCAGGGAAACAATTTTATTTATGGAGTTCCTTAATATATATGTGCTTTTAAACTGCTGCTCTAATTAAATCTGGTGTTCACGTACTTTCAGGAGCGTACTTGGAATTTAAGAGAAGAAGTAGTGAGGTGAAAAGTGTGTATCTTTGGTATAACCTGAAATTCCAACATGGTCCCCAGAGTGGCAGTGAGTATGCAGACTCAGGTATGACTGCACAGTGTTTTTCCTCCCCAAGACTGCAGCATTCAAAATACTGGATAAGCAAAGCTCTTTTTTCGTAAGAAAAAGCAGGGTATGGGGAAGGAGCATGTTATTTGCAGAAACCTGACTTCATCTGTGGTAATCATTTAAAAATGGTGCCATCTGAAGTGCATTTGGTGCCAAATAGTTGCAGGTGCTTTTGAAGAGCTAATTTGAGGGAGGTTGTACCTTCAGTGTGTCGTTAGTGCTGATAAGGCTGAGAAGACCAAAGCAGTTAGATCCACGGCTAAAGAAATAAGAACTTGCTTTAGGTGATCCATACACAAAAGAAGTCTGTATCGAAGTTGCACGCAGGTTCTCCTCAGCGTTTTGCTGTATCTACTGGAAGACTTGACAGTATCTGGCTATTGATATGGTGAAATAGTGGGTTGATATTTTGGCTGTCTTGGCACCATCCTGGTTCCCTTTGGTCCATCTGTATTCTTTCCTTGTCTCTTACATCACACTGAAAGTTAGAAGCTTGACAGGACAGAAACTGGCTTTGTGCTCTTGCTGCAGCTCAGTCCTTTTCTTATTTAAATCGATGATGGAGCTCTGGAATTTCAAAGCTGTCGAGCATTAAGCCCTAAACCTTTATCAGGTTGAATTTTTGTTAAATTGGGGATTATCCTGACACGGCAGATTTTTGACATGTTGAAGTTTAGTAACCTTTAAATTATTCAGAATGCTCCTTATTCCCTGATCTTTAAAACACAGCTTCCAGCTGTTAGTGCTGCTGGTTTGTTGTGCCAGCTTCGATGTGGAAAGAGAAAGTTAAAGGCTGGTGTCATGGCATGGAGCAGCAGCCTGTGCTGCAAGGTGGGCAGGAGTGGGTCTTGCTTTGGTGCTGCCTCTGAGCTGCAGCTCAAACGCAGCTTTAATCAATAACTAAGTAAATAAATGAAGCTTTACTTCCATTTTAGTTAGAAATCTCAGTTTGCTTTTTTTTTTTTTTTTTTTTTTTTGAGCACTGAAGCGGAAAGGAAATGGAATTCTAGCTCTCAGCTGTAATTTCTTTTTTCTGTATAAGATTTTAGTGGCAGTTTCTAGTTGTTTTTATACTTTTGAAGAGAGAAGGAACATTCAACATTAACTTTCAGTTTATGTGAGCGAATTCTATCTTAAGTGAAGGTTGTAAGTGTACTTTTGGCTTAAAAAAAAGTCTCCATGTGTTAAAAGTCTTATATGTGTTTTGAGGAAAGAGGTTCCTAGTTGCTACCGAAGAGCCTTTCTTTAGCTTTCAATTCAAGAGCTGATTCAAAAGTAAATATTATGGTTAAAATGAGTTGTGCCCAAATGCAGTTTCTTTTGGTAATTAGAATTGATTTCACTTCTCAAGGCAGTTTAGCCAGTATATAACAGTTTATCATGTCTCTGATTAATTCTAACTGTATTGTTGATTCTTCCAGGTTCTGCTTTGGCATTTTACTGTTTTTAAAGGTTTGCAAAAAGCATCAGTGCTCTGACACGCATGGTGTGGGCCACTGGAAGATCTTATGCTGAAATTCTTTGTGTTTGGAAATACAAAGAGGAAAAGGTGCCCTTAAACCTGCTAATGCCCTTGTGAGAAGTTTATCATTCACAAGGCTGCCCAATTGCTGCCTGCAGCCTACCTGGCCTGGCTGTGCTGAGGGTCTTCAGCCCCACTTGGTCCTAATGGGGCTGTGTCCATGGGGTGCAGCCCTGCTGGCTGCTCTGGTGCAGTTCAGCGGCTTCAGCTTCCCAGTGGAGCCCTGTGATCTTTGCCCTTTTCCGTTGCTTTGCTTGAAGCCCTGGTAGAGCGTAGTACTCCACAGCCACAGGTCTGGAGACTTCTAGGAGGAGGCCTTCAATGCCAATTCTGCATAAAATGCATTCATTTAACTTAGAGTCAGCTATAAGAGTTACAGGGAGTATTATGAGTTTAAAAAAATGTTTTCACTCATGTAAAAAATTCCGTTTCCTGTTGACCTTTTTGCCCAGACAAACTATTTACTGGGGAAATGACTGAATTAGAAGCTTTCTTTTTTGTTGTTCATTTAATCAGTCTTCATAAAGAGCAGGCAGTGCTGTTGCCATTTGTAGGCAACTTAATGTATCGAAGAAAAGAGCCTGTCCCACGTTAGTGTTGATTGTACTTAGCTTCATTTATTTTTATTGCCTCAGTGTTGCATCTGCTGTTGGAAAAATCCTTCTCTACATTAAGTGGTGCAGTTGGTGAGCACAGAAGTTGGCATTAGCATTAGAAGCTTATTTCCCAGTTATACCAAGGTAAAGGATGGCTTGCTGGAGTTCTAGTGCATTGAAATGTTGAACCGTATAAGAAACTTGCTGATTGGCACTGCTTAGCTGCAGTGTTCTACACTGGTTCTACACTGGATTACACTGTGTAAAAGATCAACTGATGTTATTTAGCAACCTTCTTCATTCAAGCATAGTGCTAGCTGTGCTGGTCAAATGGAAAAACCACAACTGACACTTCTGGGTGTGCTTTTATTGCTGTACCTGTTGGCACACATTGTAGTAGATCTTGTACCTGGCAGTGTTTCATTTTAAAGAGCTCTGATGACTATTACTGTGCTCTGAGAATTGTGTACAAATGGAAGCCTAAAGGTTGTTTAAAAAAAAAAAAAAAGTAAGGAAGGAACTAGAAAATGTTTTCACTTTGTGGTGCTCTGAGCTGCAGCTTATTTAATAGGCTTAAAGCAATTTTTTTCATTAGTGCAGATGAATGATTGTTCCTTGAAGTTTTACGGGTTTTCATTGCAATACATTGAGTTTAGAAGCTTAAGCTCAGGCCCTATGTATCTGTGACTTGCTTCACAATTTTCAGATAAAGGGCTTTGAAATTTGCTTTTCCTTGCAGGTTTGCATATATCCTCACAATGCCACATCATTAGACTGCCTGTTAAAGCTTGGGTTGTGTCAGCTTATTGCCCTGAGGGCAGATGGTTAATTTAAGTTGGGGTTTTGCTTCTGGGAATTTTGAACCTTGATGAAACATCTTTCAAAATTTTCAAACATGTAGTTTCTATATATGAATTGTTATTCAAATAAGATGCACAAATCTGTCTTGCACAGAAGTTACACAAGCTTCTGGAAATAAAAGGAGTGCTTAGGATTATGACTTAATAAGCTGTACAACTTCCAGAACCAACATTTTCTTTTCTTTATAATGACTCTGGAGTTCTGGAAGGTGTTTTATTACCACCTGTGTCTTTTCTTCTACATTCACTGCTGTTGTACAAATGAAAAGCTTCCCTCTGTCTTCCTTGCTGATCTCCCAGGACATGTCTGCAGGTGTGTGTGGAGAGAGGAGGTTGGGAAGAGATATCAAACTCATTGTTGATCACAGTGTCCTTGTGATGTATTGTCAGGATGTTGTTTGTAAGCTGTGTCTTAAAAGTGTGGGACATCTTCAACAGCACCACTAAAAATAATTTGGAGCTGCTGTCTGATATACAGCCTACAGCTACTGGTAATCTGGAAACAGTGATGAAGAGAATGTATTGCACGGGCTCCGCTGCTTTTGCTGATAATAAGGCTTTTGAGTATTAAAGATGCTTTGTGGCCTGACAAAATTCCACTTCTTTCTTCTGTGGAGAAAATGAAATGGCCAACAATTTGTAGAGAATTGATGTTGCTGTTCAGTGATTGGTTGCTCTCCAGCCTATTTCCAGCCTGTGCTGTGTGGTAATGCACATTTTTGAGGCTGTAGTATGTACTGTCTCAAGGTTGGTCTGGCATTAAACAATTAGGTCAGTTTGTATTCTGCTGTTAATTAAGTTTACCACATCTATCATGAGAAAAGAGAATAGTTGAAAAGGGAAATGGGAAGAAACCCACCAAAATCAAATGTCAGAATAAAGGGTAGCAGCTGACCTTGAAACAGTGTTCAAGTGCAGATGCTGGTTTACATCGTGCACAGGAAGTAGCTGGTGCCCATAATATCTGTTTTTCTTATAAAATTAAAATACCAAAGCAATGTAAAAAATTTTTTTGTTTTGTAATCCATCATGCTTCAGTGTGGGAAAATATAAGATGGCTTTGAATCAAGCAGGCTGCTCTTCAGAAATGTATTTATTTAGCCGTGTAAGAGAGAGGCATGCTTTTATCTGTTTTGTCACAGGTAACATTTACTTACGCTATAAGTTTGCTTTCTTAAAAGTGCTTCAGTAAAGCTGAGATTTCTGGTGGCTTTCAGCCTCATGCTGCATGCAATGGCCACTGGTCACTGCTAACGTAGGAAAACAGAAACCTGGGCCAGATTCAAAGTTCGAAAGCTGTTTTTAACTTTGGTTTCTAATGTATCTGTGAAAGCTTATGTATCTTCACTTGGAGCAAGACAATTAAGTGTGGTCACCTTTTTCTTGGGATGATTACTTACTCCTAGCTCTTATGTCTGTATTTGTGTTCATTTCTGAAATGGTAGTATGCTTATATGGTTTATAATAGAGATGTATTTCTTAATGCTTCTTCAGTTGCTAAATGACCTTGTTTGCTCTCTTTTTCCTCCAAGCAATGTTGAGTTCATGCTATTGCCTAAGAAATTTCTAGATTTTGAACTCAAGTGAGTCTATTATCGTGTAAACTGTTTTCTACTACTACATACCAGTAGTTATCTCATTTTGTTATCAAAGCCGATTCTTTTAATAACTCAATAATGTATAACCAATTGGCTGGCTGGGGTTTGAGGTGGAAGGGAGCAGAATTAAAGGCTGCTGCAGGTAGTGGTCAAACGGTATTGCAGCTCTTGCTTTTTGTCAGTTGACTGTATGTTTAGAAAGCAAGAGCTAACGGCAATGTTTACCTCATATGGAGGAGTTACAGTGGTAATGCAAATGGAGCTGTGTGTGCACTGCAGCTCAGTAGTAACTTTTCACTCTTATTAACATCTGTGTCCTGTTTTTGCCATCTATGTATTTACTTTCTTTTGTATTTTCCTTGCCAGTTTTTCTTCTGCCGCACGTCTTCATTGATAGCTCTGCAAAGGCATTATTGTTTAAAGATAAGGAGATTAATTTAAACCTTAAGCTTGAAGTAGATTTAGGCTCCAGCTATTATTGAAAAGGAGCAAGCAGACATTTAATATTTTCTTCTCTTTTCTTTCGTCCAGAATACTTTCTAAAGCAATTCTCAGTCAGCTTCCTTAGTTTTTCTTGATCAAATACCACTGAGTTTCTTACAACAGTTTACCACTGAGTTTCTTACAACAGTTTACTATCAACAGCTAGAGATGAGTCTCAGCTGTGTCAACACTATTTTAGTTTTGGAATACTAATTGAATCCTTTTAATGATTCATGTTCTATTTCAAGGAGAACTTGCTCATGCCAAGAATATCAAAGCAGTTCCTTCAACAGGAAAAACGTCAAATAGATCCTTTTTTTCCCTCATGCATGGGTATTATCATGGCTGTTAACTAAGCAAAGTGCATGTATATGATTATGACCAAGTTTGTTTGTTACTCTGCCATAGATGCTATTGCCTTGTCCTCTCTAGCCTTAGCTATGTTGTAGTTGCCAAAATAGCATCTTATTTTAAATTGTCCTTACAAGCCTGTGAAACAGCAAGCATGTGGCTAAAATAACCTGTGTGAATTACAGGGAAGTTACAGCTATAAATACATGAATATTTTTAAAAAGCCATAGTACTGTTCAGCACACTGAACAGTAGGAATATAAGTGATTCCTAAGGCAAAGCCAAAGATGTCTGAGGACAGCATATACTGTTACTTCCAGCCCCGTTCAGTTTGGATATTAGTGAGCAGTAGTTCTTGCCCGTCTTCTGGTTTGATTTTTTTTTCAACGTGTTTGATCTCTGAAACTGATAAATGTGTATTCTGTACCCACCTACTTGAGATGATCTGTTGACCTTTGTAGCTTAAGCCAATAGTTTAGAAACCTTGAAATTATTCTTTATCTGAACAGCTTTCTTAATTCTGTATGTTGCAATTTCATCTTGATTGCTGTTAATAGGTGTACATCTAAGATAAGTAGTTCTGTGCATAGTAAACATGAGGATAGGTTTGCTTCAGGCTTGTAGACCACAATGTCCTTTCTTGGGAAATGTTGAAGAGAAAAAGAAAGGGGAGGATGACTTAAGGAAAAATTGTGAAAGGGAAATAGAAACAGGAACGGGGAGAAGGAAGATTATGAAAAAGGAGGACATTAGGAATGAAAAGAAGAAAAAGGAGGAAAAAATCCAGAGAAAAAGAGTGAGAAAATATAATGAAGATAATAAAAGCAAATAATCAGATGGAAGAGATGCATCAGCTTTATATGTGTTGTCACTGTATCTGAATGCGGTTTAGATATAATAATGATAGTGAATTCTGTTTTTCTGATACTTGCTTGAGTTGAAGGGGTCTTGGGAGCAGGGAAAATGGTCTAATATGAGAAGGGGATCCCTGTGCTTAGTAACTGTATAAGGCCATGAGGAATTATATGTATCAAATTCCATGCTATCGATAAAAAAATATGCTAGTGATTTTGTAAAGTTATGTACTTGAGATAAATAACGGTTATTGGAACTGGTGTGGGAGGGGATGTTTGTAGGCTAAAACACTTCAATTGGCATTGATACCAGTAAATGGAAACACCCAACTAATGAATAGATATGCAGAGCAAGATTATCACATAGCACAATATGTCTGAGAAGCTCAAAGAATAGAGCTTTGTGAAATCTGTTCTAAAAATTAGTCTATTCATTCCTTTCTCCCAGCTGAAATGTGTTAAGGAAAGAGCTTTCTGTTCAAGTTACTGCTCCAGACTTGCTGATTAATGACCTCAGACACTGTATTTATTAATGTTCTCTTACCCTTCTCCTTTCTCTTTTGTTTTTTTTTTTTTTTTTTTTCCAGAAAGATCCAGATTACCTGAAGCTTTGGTTGGATAGTTTTGTTTCTAGCTATGAACAGTTTTTGGATGTGGACTTTGAGAAGCTGCCAACTAGGTATGTAGAATTACAGACCTGTTCACCTTTGATATCTGAACCAGACCTGGATGAGAGCCCAGTTTCTTTCAATACCAATACTGCTTTTACACAAAAGAAAGTTTTTTTTATTGAGTGGCACTCCTGTTCTTCTGAAGGTCAAAATGGGTTGGGAATGATGAAACTTACTTATGAAACAAATACCAGTATTTGTGTTATATCAGTGATTAAATCAATATTCACTTGTTTTTCCTCGTAGAAGTATAATCATTTCTTGTAAGTTTTTGGAATAAATATTCATTAAATGTTGCAGGTGAAATAATATTAGTGTCAGTGCTTGGTTTCTGTAGCAGTAGTGACTGAACAGAGGTAAGATCTAGGTAAAGTTTTGTAATGTTATTGTGGACTGCTATAAGAGGAAAAAGAGATAAAATGATCTAAGTTTTAGATGCTTTAGCTAGAAGGGTTTTAATTAAAACACACAAATGATAAACCTCGAAGTTCAGGGACAGAAGTATTAATGACTCGTTGCTGACTGCAAATATGGAAATATAATCATGAGATGGGTATTAAAGTCTAATTTCACATTACTGTATTTTGCATTTAAAATCTGTTGAAATTTCTGTGCACTAAGGCTAACTTTTCAAATGAGGAATAGAAACTTAGCTCTGTATCTTTTCTTTTTTTTAATACATCCTTGTATGATTTAAGGGTTTTAAGAAAAAAACAAGTGTTACAGAATTCAGAAGTCACAAGAACCAGTTTCAGAGTTATAGCTGCTACCACTACCAGAAAGAATGGCTCTGTGCATAATGCTTCTGTCCAAGCCCTGTTGAAATCAATGGAAATTCTCTACTGGGCTTTGGATCAGATCCTGTTTGAAGCGTAAGTGATAGCCTCCACTGTTACAAGGAAACAAAGAATGCTGCAACTGGATCTCAGTGGATGAAAACAGGGCATCTCATCTACTTGTATTAAGATATTCTTCTTAGCCATTATGCTAATTCAAAGTTTACAGTGCAATTACCAATGTCAAAAATCTACAAAAGTCTGCCAGTTAATTCTTCTTTCAGAAGATGTTTGCTTTGTAGTGAGATATCAAAATGCATCCTACAGTGCACAGTTCAGGAAAGCAAAAACAGTGAAAAAGTTTGTTACCCCTTGTTTTTTCTTGTTTTATGTGCTCATGAGTTTTTGTTGTTGTTGTTTCTGTTTTTACAGCAACATAGTAAAAGATTAAGCACAAACATGGAGCTTAGCTGTGCTGAACAATGGTAGCATCTTCATTGCATTAAATAATGGGTTTGTGAGCATAAAAATCCAGTGTTTTTGTGAGGTTAATGACAGGATTAGTGACTGGTCTGGAAGAGTAGGCCTGCACAGATTTAGACTCATTTGTGTAACAGATGTAGAGAAAATACATCAAAATAACATAGAAACATTTTCTGCCCTTGTTGGCATTTGAGAGATAATCGGGCATGTCAGAAGTGGCATCCTTCTGGTATTTCTCCATTTCAATTGCAAGCATTAACACTATGGAGCTGATATTATTGAGCCTGCAAAAGAGGAATATATAGGTCAGAGTGGAGCCACCTGTTTCCCAGTGTCTCTTCTCTTGAGGCCAAAGGGACCCCTTGGACTCAGACATCTAGGAAGAAATCAAGTTTGCCCATTGACATCTGTGCCAATGATCTCAAGTTGCTCTCCTTTGTGAACAGAGGTAGTGCGGAAATCATAGAAGGGATTGTGTACTTTTTTATTGCTTTCTCTCTCTGTCAAGTGCACAGTAGTTAAGAACATCCATAATTGCTAGAATGGGGACTAATGTGAGCCTGCTTTTCCCTTATGTGAATGTTGGAGTGCTTGACAGCTAAGTGCTAGAAAGGCCTTATGTACTGAACAGCAAGTGCCAGGAAATGATGAACTGTATAAGAATAAAGAAGCTCGTTCAGATTGCTGGGCAAAGTTAACCTTTTGGAAGACAGCTCTGGAGTTATGTCAATGTAAAACATGACACTTTTTTAACATATAAGAAAACAATACTTCAGAAATGTAGTTGAAACTATTAGCCTTTTTTTTCTGAAAGAAAGACTCTTAAGTGGCAGTGTCACTTGCTGATGTAATTGATAAGTGTTTCTTCATTGAATTAAAATACAACATGTCCTGAAATATGTTTTGGAAATAGAAAACTTTCTACGTAGTACAGAACTTGGCAGTTTCTAAACTTGAAGCAATGAGTGTATCCAGTGAAATGATTTGGGTTTTGTAATAAATAGAGTTTATAAGCATATAAACATTTAATTTTACTTACATTTTTGTGTATCTTCTGTATGTATTTTTTCTGTATATTTAAGTGCAATGGTTCATTAATGGTCATTACAGTGATTTTTTTTTTTGTAAGAAAGTGAAGATACTGCACAAAAAATAACTATGCTGACAGCTGTGAGCACAAAAGTCTAATGTGTGTCCATTCTTTACCTAGAATAAATAAAAAGTAACCCCCAATCCTCTCAGCAGTATTTACACATTTACCAGCTCATAGGAGGCTTTCTTTTTTTCCCCATCACTAATGGAAGAAATTGTTCTTTGACTTAATACTTTCAGAAGCAGCAATATTATCTGCGCTGTTGTGATTTATTTTCTGGTTTTGGTTTGTATGCTGTTAAGCAGAGAAGCTTAAAGGAAACGTATGTCAAGTACTGCACATGCCACACTGTGTTAGTGTATGGACTCTAAACCCCCAGAAAAGGATGCGGAGATCACCAGAATAAAGCAGATTACAGTTACTGGAAACTGGTTGCTGAAAATTGAAGCCTGGTTTTCACCAGCTTTTGTTCCAAAGTGCTTGCTTACAGCTTTAGTGGAGGAGCGGGGAGAGTACTGCTGATCTGAGCTGTAATTGAATGAGTACAATGTGAAGACTAACTCAAGTTCCTTTCAACCACCTGGGTTAATGATTTCTGTTGCTGCATAGCCATGTTAATGTAATGCAAGGATATTAGAAATTAAAGAATCCAAAAGAACAACCTACAGGAAAGAAGGGGACAGACTCCTTAGCAGGCTTTGTGGTGATAGAACAAGGAGAAATGGTTTCAAGCTCAAAGAAGGTAGACTTAAGTTAGATGAAAGGAAAAAATCTTTCACAGTGACTGTGGTGAGGCACTGAAACTTCTTGCCCATCAGCCAGGTTGTTCTTCATGCCCCCTTGCTGGAGACTTGCAAGGCAAAGCTGGATCAGGCCCTGGGTAACCTGATGTAACTGTGGTGTCCCTGTTCACTGTTGGGCAGTTGGAGTAGATGGCCTTCAGAGATGACTTACAACTCTTAAGGATTCAGTGATTCTAAAGTGTGAACATATCTCATTTTTTGATGTATGGTTGCAGCAAGCAAACAAGAGTGTCAGTTGTGACTTGAGATTTTTTTTTTTTCCTTTTTGAGTAGTAAGTTTATGCAACCAGTCTCATTAAGAAAAAACAGCATTACACATCTACATATTAAGCTTCTCAAAATTTGTAGTGATACAGTAGCAATTTGCTGTGGTGTGGGAAGAAGTTCAGTTATTTAATCTCTGTAGTATGCTTGGTTTGAGTAATACCAGAAGATGAGCATTTCTTCTGTTTTTCTTGCACAAAGCATTTAAGTTGTATATAGCACAGACATGTAGAACACTCTTTGGTACGTGAGGCATGGAGGGGGAAGGCTGTTTGCTTTCTTACAAAGCGTTTCATGATCTTACAGAAAAAGAGACTTGTTGGCCAGTTTGGGCAAGTTACTTCTGATATACAACCTCAGCTAGCAAAAATTATGTTCTTAATACAGAGATGGTGAGTTCACAGATTGTGAACAACACTTGTAGTCCCAGAGGGTTTGAATCCACTGGAATCTTGGGGATGAAGCTGCTTAGAAATGAATGTTGCCTTCTTGACAGCTGTGTTGGATGAAAGCAGGTGCTCTCAGTTTTCTGGTTAATGTCTCTTTATATGAACCTAGGTTCTATGAAATCTCTGTCAAGGTTTTCCAAATCCCTTGTGCTCTTGTGACTTTTTTCTTCATTTGGTTTTCACGGATGTATTTCTACAAATGCCTAATTTTAACAAAAATAATATGCAGGAGTGCCTAATATTCTTCAGGGCCCTATCTAGGCTTGGTAGAGTTGTTGCATTTAATGCCAACCCAAGTCTTTTTTTTCCTCTCCTAAAAACAGTGAGATACTAGGTGGATAAAACCAATCATGTAGTGGGTTAACAACACACAGAAACCATTAGGGTTGGGCCGGCCATTCATGCAGAATGTGTATGCCAGGAGTCAAATGAGCTGCTGGGAGCTCCCCCTTCTGTACGTTCAGACCCTGGTTTTCAAGTCTTTAAGCTCTATGAGCTGGTTGCTTTTGGTATTTGATCTTATTTTCTGCTAGCTTGAGTAGTTCGTGTAAGAAAGGCGTGAAGTTTGCTGTGGATTACTGCCAACTGGACTTCAATGTCTACTTAGTTATTGGCATCTCATTTATTTTAATCTTCAGTGGAAAGTTGAAAACATTCCCTTGTGTTTAGTTTCACGTTTCGTTCTGCTGTGTCAATCCTCATAGGAGTTTCCCAGGCCACCTGATTACTACTGAAAATCATGCCATTTCTCTATGGCAATTCAAGCAGGTAATCTCAATGGAAGAGTATTTAGGAATCTGGTTAATGTATTCCTGGTGCTTTTTTTTAGTTCTTTATTGCTGTTGGGGAAAAGAAAGCTCATGCTGGCTTATTGCCAGCAAGCATTTCCTTGTAGTTCACTAGGAAGTGCTTGTGAGAAATTAGTTGCTGCATTTCTGTAACCTTTTTTAAGCATGTATATTGCAACACTACCGAAGCACACTAAAAATAGATGATAATGTGTCATTTGCATGATTATGAGCTGTGTGTCTGTGGTCTTTCTCTTTAGGGTGGATGACATCCCTCCAGGAATATCACTGCTTCCTGACAATATTCTTCAGGTCCTGAGGCTCCAGCTGCTGCAGTGTGTCCAGAAAATGTCAGATGGATTAGAAGAGCAGCAGCAGGCTTTGTCACTTTTGCTTGTGAAGTTCTTTATCATCCTTTGCAGGTATTTGTTCTGCTTGCTACTTCAATAAGGCTGTTGTTTTGTTTAACAAATCGTTAATGTAGACTTTAGATTCTAATCGTTTATGCAATGTGAACAGATGCTTTCCAGTAGAATCAGAGAAAAGCTACTTTTCATGGTCTTCCAAGTAAAGGAAAATGAAGAAAACCATACAATCTTTGCTCTTTCTATTCCATTTTTCATGGAAAAGACACAATTTTGTAATTATGCAAGATATATCTATGTGAATTCAAGGCATAGTGTATGTGGTATAAGAAATACTTTTAAAGGGAAGTTGCACTCTAGAAAGCACTGAATATTAAAGAACTTGAATGATAAACATACAGGAAGAACTGTTTCACATTCTTAACATGCTTATAATTCCATAAGTAGCTTAGGGATCTGACTTACTCTATTAATGCAGCTGGCCTCTGAAATTTGCTCTTAATTTTGTAATACTGTCCAAGCAGGTAAATAAACTGTTTTTAGGGATCTATTCCTCCTCATTTCTTCATTCTTTTATTATAAACTGCACTGAATGAATAAGGGAATAAAGTATATGGTAGGGATTCTCCTTTGGCGAAATATTTAACAAGCTTTTTTTTGAGTCCTTTTGTTCTTCTTATCCTTACAACAGTACAAGTCTGCAGTGCAGCGTTCAAGTATTCCAGAACATTAAATAAAGCTGAATAGATGGTGATAGTTGTGTGATGAATTACCAGCTATTATTTTACTCAGTTGCTAAACAGTTCTCCTTATGTGATCACATTAGTATCTGATCTTTGTGATGTCCTCAAAGTGGGAAATAGTGCGTGTGCTATTTTGTTACTGTTGATTTGCTTAGTGTTCTAAAATTTTTGATGTTTCTTATTGGGAGGATTTATAGTACATATCTGCCTCTAGGTAATATATTTATTAAAGTATTGGAAAATGTGTGCAGCGACAGTATCAGTCTCCTTGTTCTAGTAATGTGGGAGAAATTAAAGTTATTGCTTCTGTTATCACATGCCATTTCTGACCTCTCTATTTAGAGTGTCCTGGGAATCTATTTTATCTCTGAAACACCAAATTCCAGATAGAGTTGACCTACAGCAGGGTGACTCAGGCCTTTCTTCTCCTTCCTTTTAAAAGAAAACTTGTGTACTGTGTTACTGTGGCAGAAATAAACATTTGAGTACATCCAGTCCTCTGGGGAGTGTTTCTGAAACGCTTATACATTTTTCTGTGATTATAGACTGAATACTAAAACTGACATTGTTTGAACTAGCCTCAGTACACTGTGTTTTTTTTTTTGTTATTTTCATAGGAATTTGGCTAATGTGGAAGAGATTGGGATGTGTTCATACATTAATCACGTTATCACCATGACTACGTTATACATTCAACAGGTATGTTTTCATCTTTAGTCTATTATTTTTCCTCGTAGAGGACCTCCAGGTCTTGCTTATTGTGATCCCTGTCAAAATGAAGTGTTTGTGGGGGAATGCTTATGGAGGGGGATTAAGACGAAGTTTTAACTTCTAGGCATCTTTTGATCACTATTGTTACTTCTGGATTTTTTTTTTCCCAGTTAAAAAGCAAAACAAAAGAGAAAGAAATGGCAGATCAGACACCAATAGAAGAATTTGTGAGACATGCACTGGCTTTTTGTGAAAGTCTCTATGATCCATATCGCAACTGGAGGCAGAGAATTGCAGGGTAAGTGTGGACCAAGGCAGGATCACAAGCTATGTGAGTTTTGATACCTGTAGATAAATGATATGTAAGGTTGCTGACAAAAACTACTGATATCAAAGTAAAATAAAATGTAATTACATGGATATGCTCTCGATACATTTTACAGGTGTTAGAGTTGGTTGTCATAGGCAGTGGGTTTGATACAGTATGCTAGTTGTTTTTCAAAGATTCTCTATTCTAAAGAGTTAATGAAATATGCTAGTTTTGGTAGGAAAAAGAACTCAGGAAATGGATACTCAACACTGAAACCCAGTGCAACTGGAGTTGTCAGTACTAGTATGTGCTAGGAAACTGGCTTTTTGACACACTTAATTTCTGTCATTCTAGGCACAAACTCTTTGAGGCTGCTAATGATGCACTTTGTTATAACTGACTCTTCAGAGACCTTAAAGATTCCTATGAAATTTTTCATGTACAATTCTCCCTTATTAGCCCCAAATTCACTGCAGTAATGTTAAATGTGCAGTATAGTTAACAAGTTTTTCTGCTGTGTGTACAAGGGCTGTTTGCTCCTTGCCACTCATTCAGAGCTGCTCTTTAAGTTTTTTACTTTCATCAGGACTGTTTTGATGTGCACCAAATACTTGCACCAAATACTGGATCTGTGCATGCAGATAACTAGTCTTGTAAAACTTACAGTCCATTCTACAGCTTACATCCTGTACAACTGTGCTGCATTTGTGCATCCAGTCACTCTTCTGACTCCATGCATACAGAGTGGAAATCTGTTGTGGTGGTACCTTGTTTGCTGGGGCTTCTTCGTAGCTGGCAACCTGTAATACACTACAGCACTGCATGGATTGCAGGTTTTATGGAACTGTCATTGATAGTACTAACTCTTGTTCCCATAACAGCTTAACTTGCTGTACACAAAGTTTTAAGGAACGTGTAAGAATCACAACGTTCAGTATTTCTGTGCAGTGTAATTCCCCTGTTCTAGAACACAGTACAGGTTGAACCAGTTATTGTATATGGTCTCACAAAGTACTGCTAAGCTGTTTTTAGATGTAGCATTCATAATGCCAGCACATCACATTGCACCATAGGTACAACATAAATGCTCAAAAACAGAGAATCTGCAATCAGTGGAGGTACAGAATTTGTTAATGAATCAGTATAATTCTATTTAGGAGGCTGCTATATTTTCTGAAACTGGATATGATTTAAATATTTTTAAAAACCTTAAAGATATTTTCTGATAGTCTAAAAGTTGGAGGAAAAAAAAAGTGGATGCACCAGGAGGTGTTTGGTTGTAACTGACTGGCACAAAGTTTTTTCCATTGCTTTCTTTCAAAAACTTCCCTATTTTTCTAAGCTGGTATAGCAAAGAAGCCAGAGGAAAAGAGGCAGGTAAATGTGGTTGAATTGGTTAAAAAAATTTTTGAAGGTCACAGTGTAAATGTTTTGTCTTTGAGAAGAAGTCTGTAACTCTATCAGCAGAATTACTTCCCTTTGATTTGTTCCCTCTATCTCCCATAATGAACTCATAATAGTGTTTTGAGCCATTTCAAATTGCATGGTTAAGAACTTTAGTAGATTATTTACTTGCAATGGGGAAGGACTAAATACCAGGTAGCTGCTGGTGTTTTGGTTCATTTTATTTTATTTTATTTTGACCAAACCATGTTCTAAACTATTAAGGCATTTCTAAGAGTGGAACAGAAAAGTCATTATCATCTGTCATTCGTTTTTTAAGGTGAAATACTTTTTTTTTTTTTAAGCTTGTAGGCAAAACTTATATTTTTTGGCAGGGTTCTCTGTTATGAAATCATGAAGTAGTAAGTCAGAAACAAAGGTGTCATATCTTTTCTAATGTAATTTCAGACGTATCCTTAGTACAGTTGAAAAGAGCAGACAGAAGTATAAACCGGCTTCCCTCACTGTTGAGTTTGTCCCTTTCTTTTATCGTAAGTATTATCAACAGCACGTTTAAAAATGGTCATCTTTGGAGGAGTGAAGTTGGCACTTCTAAATTCCATTCCCCAAAGAATGTGTAATAAATGTAAAAGCATCTTACTGTTTTCTGAGGCTGCATGTATTGAGTTGATTTGTTTGCTTGCTTTCTGCTCTGAGTGTCACCATCTTGCCAGCCTTACTTGTCTGTGAAAGCCTGGTTCTTTTTCTCCCAGATTTTCTTTCAGTGTTTACTGTAATTTAAGAAGATTGAATCTGTGAATTTTGAACTTCATTTTTGTTGATACACACATCTGGATTGCATGTGAGATCATTGTAGCAGCAACTGTAGTGATAACTTGCATGAAAAAATCATGAGGAAAGTATGCATGCATTTTTGTCTCCTCATATGGTTTAGTAGCCACAAACAAGGAAACTTGCTGCCATCCAAATAGCAAAGTCAGCTTAGACTGCAGTTTAGGGAACTACTCTTTTGTCTTTGGTTAAACTGTGTCTTAACTGCTACTTGGGAATTTGTGTTCTTAGCATTAACTATTGGCAAAGAGGTCAGTAAAATGTCAAATGCCTTTGTCTTTGTGCTAGAGAACTGGAAGCTGACTCTAAAGTCTGCTCTTTAGCATTGTCATCTTCAGGATCTCTCCTCTCTATTTAGTTCACTGTACTGTTTTCTCCTAAATCCCTTGTTTTGTAGTGAGACAATCCTACCAGTGTGCTAATTAGCTGGCAGGTGCTCATCTGCTGATTGGCCGTCTGGCAATACAAGAAATTGCTGAGCGTGTGCTAAGGGCGTACTTTCCACAGGAGTACTAAAGACTTTTTGTCTACTCTGCCTCATAATTTTTCCACAGTCAGCCAGGTACTACTCTATTGAATTTGTCTTAAGTTCCACAAAAGATTCAGAGGCTCTAAGTCAGGGAAATGGCAGGCTTTGTTTAATTTGTACACCAGGTTTTAAAAATAGTGGTGCAGTTTTCTTTTGAAACGAGCTCCAGTATGCAGTCGGAAATACAACTTGCCAATAACTGGTAACTGTCCGAAAGGTAACACTTATTATTTTAACAAATACAGAATTTTTCCATTTTCAATTTCTAATGTTTAAAATCTCAGTCTCTAGCAGTTTTATCTTATATTTGAATGGAATTACAGTGGCTAAATAAAAAAAAAAAATACTCCTTTTGTGGTTTCAGTTGCAGCTGCTTTGATTCTAGTGATATTGCTATAGCAACAATATCTAGGCTGTATTCCTAAGAGTTCCATATATCAGATATTCTATGAGATATCTTTGAAGATATTTTTTTTTATTGTTAGAAAGATGACAGGCCACTACAGGCTTCTTTGGGAAGTTTGGTTCATAGGGAGCAAGTTCTGCTTTTCTAAGGCACCTGCTCTGTGTATGGCATTTGTCTCTGTGTCAAAAGTCTTCTAACATTTCCCATACCTGCTAACTGCTTGTGTTAGCATGTTCTGAACAATCTAATGAAAATTAATCCCATTTATTCCACAGTACATTTGCTGTACCTCTTTGGGTCTGTCAGTCTTCCTGATAAATGCAGGGTTGTCATGTTTCTTTGATAACTCTGAAATGGATGTGTTAATGTATGTGACTTACATAAAAGAAAGTGGAGATTTTAGAGTTGAAATTTTGTATTAAGCTTGCATGATAGCAAGCAGCAAGGATGCTTGTTTTATTTACCTGCTTTTTTATTTTTGTTTGAGAGAAAAGGCTTGTATAATTTATATTATAAAATAAGGAATCCTACTACTTTTTATTTACTCCAATCAGAATGTTTCCAAGAAAGTGAACATCTCAAGGAAAGCCTGAAATGTTGCCTGTTACATCTCTTTGGAGCTATTGTGGTTGGTGGTCAGGTAAGAATGTTTTAAATTCTTCCCAGCTGCTGAAGTCTCCAACATGATCTTCATTACTCAAAGCTTATAAATAACCCATAATCAAGGAGAATTTATTTACTACGTATTAGTCATTTATCTTGTGAAGTTTAGAGCTGTTCTGTGCAGTATCTAAATACTACAAGCTAGGTTCTGTTTTCACAAAGCAACAGAAAGCTGCTTTTTACAGTAACTACACATTCTTATGAACTAAGTATAATGTCTTCACATACATAGAAAAGTAACTAAACTGCTTCCACCTGCAAAGTTTTTTTATATAATTTTTTAGATTTCATATAATTACATGACATCCAGCTTCCCAGTGTGTTTCAGAAGGGAATACAAGGGCTTCGAAGTTTGGAAGGTCCATAAGACCTTTAAAATAACATGAAGAAAAGAGGATATCTGAAAAAAAAAAAAAAAGTTAATCATCAACAAAGCCAGTGTATGCTCTCATCGGCTGACTTCTGTAATGTTCTGCTTAGTAAATGTTACTTCTGGTCCCAGACCTATCCATAGTGACGAAGCAGGTCTGAAGTCACGAAGTTGAACAGTGGGTCAGAAACAAGGGGGTACATGGCCTGGCAGGGGCATGGCTGTTAAACTACACTGTTGAGGCAGGTAAAATTTTGGGAGCCATGGCTTGAATGCAAGATCCCTAGACAAGGTGGGGAGATCCTGACAAGACTTCTTGCTGTGCTTTATGAGGCTGTGCTCCTGCTCTAGATGTAGTGTGACCCTGAGGCCTATCCAGTCAGATTCCAGGAAGCAAGTTGAGGGGTAGGCATTCAGGACCCAGATAAATATTTGTTTTAAAGTATTGAGTCTATGAAAGTGGGGACCTAAAATGAAACTTTGAATTAAGGTTTATTTAGAATTAATATGTTATCTCAATGGTACTTGATAAGAATATTGTAATGTCAATTTAAATGAGCTTTCCTTTACCCTATAAATATTGTTTGAAAAAGAAAGCCTAATTAAGTGCACAAGGTAGGCTGCATTTCATCTATAGCCAATAATCCAAGTAGGATGTTTAACAAGTACAGTATATAAATTAAAATGGAAGCAATAGTGAATGTTGCAGGATTCAGGTATCTTCAAATCAGCAATTCTGTCTGAGTTACGTTTTTATTCCCCTTAATTCTTTTTGTCCATGTGTTTCAGAGAAACGCTCTGCAAGCAGTATCTCCTGCTACCATGGAAGTCTTGATGCGTATTTTAGCAGACTGTGATAACTGGGATGATGGGAGCCCTGAGGAAGTGAGCAGAAAGGCAGAGCTTACTCTGAAGTGCCTGACAGAAGTTGTCCACATTCTCCTTAACAGCAGTTCTGACCAGCGTCAGGTGGAGACCAGTACAATACTGGAGAACTATTTCAAGTTGCTTAATTCAGACCATTCAGCTTTACCTAAACCAAGGCGATGTAGGCAGTGGGAGAGCAGGTTCATAGCACTACAGATCCAAATGTTGAGTAAGTACTCAATTGTGCAGTTCTTTAAATGTCTGTGGATAATAGCTTCGAAACAAATAATGATTGAATTGTTGTATTAATATAACTGAAAGTTGTACAAATGTTCACTTATTTATATAGTGGAAAACCTTCAAATGTTTTTTCTCATTGACACTTCTTTAAATATATTCTATTTCATATTCATAGTTAACCAGAGTATCAAGGTTAATGGACTACCAGTCTCTATTTAAAAAAAAAAAAAAGAAAATTGCTAGGCAACAATGACAGCACCTTAACTGCAGAGTGAGGAGGATTTCTAATAAAATATCCTTGTGATGGCTGTTTTGTGGTAGTTTGCTTTTCAGATGGAATTACTGCAAACATTGGCAAAGATGTTGGTCCTTAAAGTGTTGGTGCTGAGTTGTTAGATAAACATTTAGGATTTGTGAATGTTTTTTTTTTACTTTGTTTGGAATGGCAGATATAAATGCAAGTATTTTCTTACCCTGGACTTCCAAGGAAACACGAGTAGCTTTGAGGTGGTGATCACTTACAGTAAAAGGCATCTGTATAATGCAGAGAAAATTTTTGAAGCAACTAGTGTTTGTGTGCTTCTAATAGATGGCATGGAGGTTAGGTACTCAATGACAGAGACTTCAAGCAGAATCTGAAAGCTATCAAAGGTATTGTGTAGTATAGTAGAATAGCTACGTATAGTAGGTTACCTGACAGTTTTCAGTGTCAAACTGTTGAGTATTGGGCTTAGTACTCTGTGTCAAACACGTCAGAATTCTCATGATGTATAGTTTATTTTAAAATATGTATTTTTGATTCCCATGTTTATTATATACCTTTTCTAATCCTCTTACAGGTGTAATATGGGAAAACGAGCTTAATGGATTTGGCAAGTGCTTTGATTTTAATGTCAGTTCCATTTTAATTTTGTAGATACAATCACAGCCATGTTAGACTGCACAGACAGGCCTGTTCTACAGGCAATTTTCCTCAACAGTAACTGCTTTGAGCATCTCATTCGACTGTTGCAGAACTGCAAGGTAAATTTTATTTTATCTTCACTTCTATAACAAAATTTTTGTTCTCTTTTCCCATAGGATCTAGCATTTAGACGAATCTTTTTTTGTCTCAATCCCAGATAGAACTTCATAATTTGCTACCAATGTCTTTCATTGATTCCTTCGTACATTTTTCTCAACCTCTGCAAAAGACCACAGATACAATGCAAATACAATGCAACTCTGGAATATTTTCATTCTATTTTTCTGATATGTTAGTGGCATTGCTATTTTGAGCTCTTCTAATACTAGATATTGTAATCTACGGAATACAATTTGATTTATCAATTATCAATTTTTATTTGGGATTGCAAAATTTATATATTTTGAATATATGTATTTGGGATTGGGATTTCATTGCAGCAATATATGAAAAATGTCCTTGGATTGGGATTTAGTTGTTATAATTAGTGGCAGAATGCCAGTTTCCTTGAAATGCTTTGAATAATGTCAGTGGGTTGTTTTTTATCTCCAGTCTTCTCCTGAAAATACTTTATTTCACTTTTCCATTATTCTGCTTGGACATCTGCGCCTATTTCTGTACTGACCTCGTACTCTGTAAGAAACTTAGCTCCTAATTTCTTCTTTGGTTATTAAGCATTATGATATTTACTTACTGTAGAATCTGTCTTTGTTCCTGTTCTCATTTGAACAAGTGGGAATTAGAACTTTGGAAAGCAGGAACAGCTACTCTATTAGGTTTTGCCTGCTTTGATTTTTTTTTTTTTTTTTTTGCTGCTTGTTCTCTTCATTTTTAGTCTGCCTTCTTGTCTGTCATAAAATGTACTGTTGGAACGTTTTTCCCTCTGATAGCCTTGCATACTACTGTGATCAATTGAGTCTCAGTACTTCCAGATTGCTACATGGCATTTTTTTAACCTTTGTAGCGGAAATAGCCCCAAGAATGATAAAGAACGGAGGGGGGATAAAGTTATATTTTTCAGTGCATCTTTATACTTGTTTTTTGAAATAGCAAAGATGAATTTAGCAGTGGAAGTAGGATTTATTCTTGTTAATGTAGGAAGATGATCCTGTTTCTGGTCATATTTTTTTCTTACCTATGAAAATTTTGCTGCTGGATTCACTGGCAGGGCTACATGAAGCACATTTCTGCAGCTCTGTATCAGGTGAAAAGGAGAGTACAGACAATATGAAAGTCAGGAATTTCTCGGATCTTCAGCAAATTTGAAGAGAGAAATTTTCATGGAAAAGAGGGGTTAAAGAAAATCCCTACCACAATTTTTGCTATAGGTATCTTGAGATATTCAAACCCATAGTTCTAGTCACCTTTGAAGTCATCTGCTGTCCAGCAATCTTCTAAAATATAGGTTTTTTTGGCAACTGTTGGTTTTAAGCCTTATGGACAAAATTGTCTTCACTTAACTATGCTCTAGGATTATGGATCTGCACAAGAGCTTTTTGAAACTGTTCAGTTAAGTTCTGTTGATCTAAATGTTGCCTTTTGCCTTGTGATATTCAAGTAAGGGACTAAACTTCAGAGATACCAAAAGAGGCTCAGTCTGTCCTAAGTTTTCAAGTAGCTGCTTCTACATACTGTTAAGAATCTAGGGATCAGACTTTGAGCAAAGTGCAATCATCTCTAGCAGTGTGTCTGGTTAAAAGCACATGGTTATTGTCTGAACGGCTTTAAATAGAAGAATTTTCACTTGCATTGATAGAGCTGAATTAACAAATCAGAAAAATTTGTTTTTTCTATGTCTGCCTTTGCTTTTGTTCTTATTTTCACTTGCTAATGCTATAAGCCTCTGAGATGTTGTCATAATTCTGTGATGTGTACTCTTGACTGTGATGTACTTCAGACTGACTTGTGTTTCTGTGTAGGCTTACACTTGTGTAAGTCTAAATAATATTTTGAGTATTTTCTTCTATCTTGTGAAAGCTGATTCATAGTGTTTACTCATCTTCAGAAGGAATACCTAAGTAAGGTACTAGGAGAAAATGCATGAAGAAGAAATGGTTAATGTTTCATTCTTGCCCACTGATAGAAAGTGTTGGGGTTTTTTGTTTGGTTTTGTGCTTCTTAGGTACCTTTAAAACATTTTTGATAGGGGATTTTTAACAGCACTTTGGAGTATATAAACGTATAGTATATAAAAGTATATAAGAAAAGCTGTGGTCATGATTAGATTGTGGCTGACCTATACTCACAAAGTGAGTACAGTGGATTATGAAGGTACTGGAGTCAACTTCAATGTTGCAAATTCAGGTACAGACTAGGGATAAGTTTCTTAGCTGAAAATGTAGGCATATGTTTTATTTACAGCCTGACAGATTGTTAGAGTGTTACCAGACGTAGTTTTGCTTTTCTTCTGTTCTGAAGGCTTATGTGATCAAGATATTCTACTGCTGTTGCTGCTTGATTTAAATATTTTGACTACATATCTTCAGCCGTTACATAGGATAAGACATAAATGGACAGCCTTGAGGCATCTGTATCCATTTCTTTGCTAGTGGTCCACTGTTGTTTTTATTTCTTTAAAGTGAATTTTTGTTGTATTGCACATGGTAAATAAACTCATTGTTGCTAAGCTGGTAAGCAGTATAACATCCATGTAGTTCTGTTTTCTTAGTAGTGACATGTTTTCATCTAATTGTGGACAAAAAATGCAATTACTGCTTAGCAAAACTGTAATCTTCAATATTCTAAGAACTAACAGACAACTAATGTTAGCGGGGGAATGTGTCTCACCAATGTGAGAACTCGTTTCTTGTATGTTAGACACAAATCCTGAGGCAGCCTCCACAGGTATGATGGGAGGATAATTATGTAATGCAATTATTTCCATTATTCTTGTCTCTGTTTCTAACAGCTGTTTTTAAATGCTAACAATAAAGTGGCAGACAAGAGTGAAAAAGACCTTGCCAACAAATTACTGACAGAAATGAATGAGGACCAGGTATCTACCTAATCTGTACTTTGCTTCAATTGAGGTCAAAACACAATGACAGGAAAACTGATTCCTGTGCTTCACCTTAATGATCCTTTTTAAGTCTTCTGTGGCAAGATGATCTTGTTTCTGCAGACATTAGTATTTTCCATCTGTGGAAAGTTATTTCCCAATTAACAGACTGAATTCAACTTTGCTTTTATTAATCTACTTCAAGTTGCAAATATTTCAGTAGGTTGAGCCTCAGTTTTGTATCTTTTAAGGAAAAGGTGAAGTACATGAATGGAATCCAAATAATTCTATTAACCTGGTGGTGATTTTTTTTCCTTTCCTTTCCTTCTTTTTTTTTTTTTTTTTTTGCTTCTTTGTCTCAGCACTGTGGTGTTTTGGATTCTGGGGCCTTGTTTGTGAATCTCAATGGTTGTATTTGATGTCCTGATTCTTTGCTTGTCATCAAGAGCAGATGTTCACAAATCAATGGACAGGCTGAATCAGGGAGGTAGGAATAGCCTGTTGCTTTAATTTTGACGTAATGTTGTGGAAAGTATCACATGCAAGTTGTATTGATTTTGTGGTAGAATGATTTGTTCTGATTAAAAATGTAAAGGTGCTAAGTACAAGGTATGGTAATCTACAAATTGTGATTCTAACAAATGGCTTTGGCTTTTTTAGAAACTCAGTGCAACATTAACTGCATGTAAACATTTCTTCACGTCTAACAGTCTTCTGATTCTTGACATTTCATTTTCAAAATGTCTGATATTTAGAATATTATTTCAGGGGTGGTGGAACTGTTTGTACAGTCTTGCTCATTAGGTTTACTGATGGACCTGAAATACTGCTTGTTTTTGTCCTTAAGACCATGATAGAAATATTACTATAAACAGAAATTAATGGAGGAAAAAAAAAAAAACCAACCCAAAAGTTAATATGAAATTGGAAAGTTGATGATTGAGATAAGAATACGGGTGAGAAAGCCACTTTACTGTGCTGATGTGAGTAATCTCTTACAATTAGTGTGTTGCATTGTGTAGGGACTTATGGAAAAGAAAATACTCTATATGTACTGCAGATGCCTGATTGTTTAGCAGCACACACGCACACAATACAAGAGATATCTTAATTTGTTTTCCTTCCTCCCTCTTGAGGTTGTCCATTAGCCGCATGAGGAAAACGTGTTTGTCCATCAGAGCATTTGAAGTGAAATGAGTTTTGTGAAGGCTTCTCTCCTTCTCTTGAAGTGTTGTCTATTGTTAATGTAATCTTTCTTGTAGGCTATGGGGTACTTTGAAATCATTATTGGTGGAGATGATTTTTGAAGCATGCTAGTAAACTCCATTTTCATCCTGGCAGGAGGGCACAGTACAGTTTTGGAGCAGAATTGCCTTTATGCATTTGTATGTAACCACTGTACTTGCTGCTTTCAGGTATTTCAGGGACGTCTAGACTGCTTGGCAGTATCAACCATTCAGGCTCTCACAGCAGTAATGCACAAGTCTCCAGCTGCTAAGGTAACTATGCATGCAGCTATCTTCTTGTGATAGGCTTCTTAATTTTGTCTAGCTTCTTTTTTTCTTTTTTTTTTTTTTTTCAAAATCCTTGGAATTTTAGTAATTAAGTTGAGCAGCTTGTGATCACTAATTCCTGTCAGATAGGAGCAATGGACTGAGTATCCTCTGTTTCAGCCATTAGAAACAAATAGACATCTTTGTATGAGAACTGGAAAACTGGAGTGCAAATGGTAACTGGAACCTTTTTAAGGAGATTACATAATTACTTACCATGAATATTTGGAGTAGAATTAACAAATTTTTCAAAATACAGCTTCAGGAAGGAGTTAGTTTTTTATTATGTCTGTAATCCAGGATCATATTGCTGTCTAAATGGCAATCTTGCCTTTCCCCTGCCTTTCCTTTGTGATTATTCCTGTGGCTTGATAAATTAACAAGCAATGGCTAGTTTGTGAATCTGACTGAAATATAAAGCCATGGAAGAGTAGTAGATTTATTTTTAGATTGCTGAGTTCATTAGATTAATCCCATGTTTGAATGACTCCTGGCACACTGCAGGTCACAGAGTGAAAGTAGCTTGATTCAGTTGCTGCTTGTAGTACATTCTCAGTTAGAAATGACAAAGTAGTAAATCAGGCTCCTCCAGAGCATGTATCGGAGTACTTGCATCTCCACTGACACTTGGAAGCCTGGGGAAATGTTGTGTGACAGAATGGAGGATTGACTGTAATCCACAAAGTGCCAGTAAAATTTTCAGCTATACTTCCACTACAGTGTGTAATTTTTTCCCCTGTTTACTTAAGTAATTTTCACTTCTACTGGCAGACTCATCCATCTGTTCTAATTTCAGTGCAGAGTACCGCTGGGAGGATAGTATTTGTTTTGTGATGCGTTGGATATTCACTAACCAAACAGTAAACAGATGCTATGTAGTATGTTCTAGGCTTTGTGGCTCGTGTCGCTTTTCTTCGTGTAAAATCAATCAATTTTCAGAAAATCGTTACTGGAACACTTATCTGATTTTTTGAATTATTTAAAATGACTGATTTCTAATCAAGCTGGTCTAGAAAATCTTTCATTCAAAAGTCAGTATCTAGATTCTTAATTCTCAAAATAATAACTTTATTTCAAGCTTCAGTTGGCATTAAAAATAAAGTTATTAATAACTTGCGATAGATTTAACATTTGAGTATACCAAAGAAATACTTTTTGTAATTACTTCTTTGGTCTTACATTTGTTTATCTGCATGCTGCAGTGAGTTCTTTCTTATTTACAGCATGCTAGAGATAGAAATCCTTTCATAGTATGTCCACTGTGCTGAACCAAAAAAAAAAGCAATTCTTACATTCTAATCCTTAAGTCTAATATTGTTTTCAAGTAAACTTCGTTGCAGTAGATGAGCTGTTTGTGTCTATTTCATTTGTTAGTGAGACTGGATTTTTATCCTCAGGAGGTCTTCAAGGAGAGAATCGGTTATGCACATATCTACGAGGTACTTAAGTCACTGGGTCAGCCCTCACGGGAACTGCTGGAAGAACTCATGAATATGGTGAGATATACTGTGAATGCTGTCTG
The DNA here is from genome assembly GCF_019238085.1 of Lagopus leucura. Lineage (NCBI taxonomy): Eukaryota > Metazoa > Chordata > Aves > Galliformes > Phasianidae > Lagopus > Lagopus leucura. The sequence continues at coordinate 8,300,773 of NW_024962267.1, forward strand.
GAATGCTGTGTCTCTTCAGCAGTATCTCTTCTTGACTGTATTTCATGTTTGATTTCTTTGTTTTCCAGGCTGTTGAAGGTGACCACATGGCTGTTGGGATATTAGGCATTAGTAATGTCCAGCCATTATTGCTGCTTATCCAATGGCTTCCAGAGCTTGAGTCACATGACCTGCAGATTTTCATTTCAAATTGGTTGAGGCGGATCTGCTGTATTAACAGGCAGAGTCGTGCCACGTGTGTCAATGCAGACATGGTCATCCGTATCATTGAGACACTAAATCACCACTCTGCACTCCATTGCACTTGTGCAGAGAACCTGATTGCCCTTCTGGGCTCTTTAGGGAGCCAGTCAATGGGGTCAGAAGAACTGCTTCAACTAATACGGCTCCTTAGAACCGAGGAGCCAAAACAGGCTCACCCTTATGTTATTCCAGTGATGCGAGCCATTCTGGCAATGGCTCGGAAACAAGGCATGGCTAGTGCCTTGCAGTATTTCAACTTGTGTCACAGCATGGCGGGAATTGCTGTTCCATCAATTCAGAGGTGGCCAGGCTCTGCATTTTCTTTCAATGCTTGGCTCTGCCTTGATCAAGACCAGGTGGACCCTAGCACAGCTAGCAAAACTGGCAAGCGGAAGCAACTGTATAGGTACGATTACCATAATGACTTCAACAGCACAAATCTAGGTTGTCTGTTCCTTGTGGAATGTGGTATGTGGTACCTCCTAGTCTGTGTGGTACCTGTTCCTTCATAGAATGCAATATAAAGCACTTGATTTGTTTATTTTGTGGAAGGGAGAAGCTTCATCTGTCTTCAAAGCCAGGCTGTGTTACAGAAATAAGCACGTAGCTTCTCAATTACACTGCTTCCTCTACAGTTTCTTGTTTGCAGTTTCATTATCCACAACTCTGAATTGTTAAGGTATATAGCTTAAAAACAACAACCAGAAAAAGCAAAACACCTCAAAACAGAACAATCTGTGGTGGAATTGCGCCACAAACTTTAAAAAGGCAATAGAGCAAATTCTTAGCTGCAAAACACTTTTTCTACATAGTCACCACAATTAGCTATGCATTTTCACCAGTGATGTTCATTCTCATAAAAATCTGCACCAATTGAGATGGTCTACTGTTTCACAGCTGTGATGATGATAGAAAAATGTTGCACACCCGATTCATCTTTTACTGGTGTGAACAGATGGAAGCCAGAAGGTGCCAAATCTGGACGGTATGGTGGGTGTGGTGGGACAGTGCAGCCAAGACAGGCAATGTGCTCTATGTTCTTCCAACTCATATGGGGTCTGGTGTTATTGTGTTGCAAGAGGAAAAATTGTCCTCTTCTCTGGCTTGACTCTGGAGGTTCCAGCATTCAGCTTAGTCATTGTTGCAGCATGGCAATTAGTGGGGAAGGTTTGTCTGGGTTCCAAGAAATCCAGAATGATCACCCCCTTTCCTATCCCAAAAGGCAGTGTGCATCACTTTCCCCACTATAACATCAGTGTCACATTTGTGTTTTATACCAATAAATATTTGATAATACAGTAGTTAATGCCTCCACTTGGAGTCACAGTACCCAAGGGATTATAGCAGGCTTTGATAATACTTCACAGTTTATATATAGTTTTCTATATTCTGTATTATCTTAAAAAGAATGCCAGGTTTCTCAAGGCAAGCCTGTTCGTGCAGGGTTTATTTATAGATAGCTGCTTACAGCTGATCTTCATGATAGAGTGAAATAAGCTATTTAACCATGACTATGTTTATATTTTGCATTAAAATTCTTGCTTATAGGTAATCACAGATTTAAAAATATTTTTAAATCTACACTTACTGTCTCATCAGTTTTAAACCAGATTTGGCTGTAATATTATACGTACAAGCATTCTGAATTTCTGAATTATTCCATTTAGTGTCTTGATCTTTAAAATAAAAACCTTCATATGCAGTGGTATGATGTAGAACTATTAAATTAAGAGAACACATCTACTAGCTATGCCAGCAATCTCACCTAGCTGCATGCATTATTAGCAGCTTTAATGGGGCTGATGGACACAATTAACAGCAAACACCACTGTTTGCAGGCCTTTTAATATCTTCTTTAGTAGAACCTTGTGGCTCTCAGACTGCAACAGTCAGTAGTTGGATAGCTACAAGCTTCTTCGAGAGATGTGGGGGATGCCTTTGTCCTAGCTGTCCTGGGGGTTCCTTTCTTGTGAGATTTGTCTTGTTCTTTTGAACAGAAGTAATAGCTAGGCAGATAATGATGTGAACAGCAACAAAAAGCTCAAGTTGTTTCTCTCCTCAGTGAAAATACTGTTATGTGACTTACAGTATGTATGGTGAAGCAAGTCCTTAGTTTGTTTGTTTTGTCATTCTATAGCTTTTTTACAGGAAGCGGTATGGGTTTTGAAGCCTTTATCACATGCTCTGGTGTATTGGTGGTAGCAGTTTGCACAAAGAGGGAATATGCGACAGTGATGCTGCCTGACCACTGTTTTTTTGACTCACTCTGGGTAAGATGTGATGCTGAAAAGCACTGTTTAGCATAGTAGTGTTAGCTCAGAAGTAGCAAGTTTGATTGCTATTTTATAAGTGATCTATTTTATTATACTTAACTGTGTAAGAACAAATCTGAACTCAGATAATACAAGTGCTTTTTACATAAATTAGTATTTAAGATAAATTATGCCTGTTGTTTTAGCTGTTCTTATTCATAAGCTGGTTATAGTGTTTTTTAAATGTGTGTTTTATATGGGAGTTTTTTAATATATGGATCTTTTTTGTATTCAAACAAACAGCTGTAGTGTTGTGTGCATACTACTGTTTCTGCCGTAACTTATTCTATTCTAAGGACTGATGTGCATGGTCTTGTAAGAACCTATAACCTCTTTTCTTAAAAAAAAAAAAAAAAAAAAAAAAAAGTTTAAAAGTAAAATGCTTAAAAGAAGAGCTGATATCAACAAGGTCAGACCAGCTACTTTGGATTTATTTTCCTAAGGATTTTCGTTAATGATTTCTTCATCAAATTAGTGAAGGTGAGGTTAAATGGTTGTGTATTATCATTTCACTGCTTTTTAATAACTTTATGAATTTATTAATCAGCACAACATAACTATTGTTCACATGCCTGGAAAGAGACCCTTTGGTCAGAGCATTGTGTACATCTATGTCAATGGACAGCAGAAGATCTCTGCCCCACTTCGATTCCCTGCCATGAATGAAGTAAGTTCACCTTCTGTGTCATACACCTGTCCTGATGAACTTCATAGAAGAATGAGAACATAGTTGACTTTTTTTATGCTTGGAAACTCAGTAAGAGTTAAAGGTAGTTTAGAGCATTGTTACTAAGTTGGTTCAAGACTAGATAGTGTCCAAGGTATCATAGTGGAGAAAAAGTAGAACTAACCATTAATTAATGTTTGTTTAGTCATCTTAGTTTTAAAAACAAACTGGGAAAAATATCAGCTTGGTTAAATAGTGGGGTTTTTCAGGACCAGAGCCCTATGATAGAATTTCTGATTAGTCAGCTCTGCAAGTAGTGTGACAGCCCCAGTGAGAAATATTCCATCTTGTTTTCAGTGGCCATTCATTTTATTAATATTTTCTATGTGTTCCCATAACACATGCTAATCTGATACCTGTTACCATCTTATATCATGCTTGGATAAGCATGAACACTAGCAACAAAATGAGAACCTGGCATCTTAAGTTCTTTGTGTGGGATGAATCCTTTCTAACCTGGGCTATAATACTTACCATTCTTCCCCTGTTCAAGTCCTAATTTAATATGTAAGTATTTTGAGTAGTTTTAGTAAGCATTTAAATTAAACACTGTAATAGTGAAATCAGTATAACACTTCAAGAAGTATGTTGCAAGATAGAACTCTGGGTTTTGGCCTACTTGTAAAATAAGCACAATAGAGAAGATATCTATATGTGGGGTTGGTAATCTTCCTCTGAGGGCTTTTGTTCAAGTGGTAAATAATTGATACATATAGCAGGCATAACAGGCTGGTATTTTCAAATACAATCCAGAAGAGGAATGTTTACTAGAGTATCTTACCAGAGTACTGTCCAGGCTCTGTTCCTGGCAGCCTTTTTTGTCACACAATAGTTGAAATGACCAAATTGTTTTCAACTGAATTAGGAGCACTCTGCTGTTGTGAGAAGTATGTGTTCTTTTCTTTTGGATTCTCCAGAGTGTGCCAGTACTTGCTGTTCTTGGTTTAATTTATTTAGTTCAGATTCGACAGAGATAGTCTTCAGATTTGCTTTGTAAAATAGGTGAAGCAGAGGTGGAAAAGGAACGTAGACTTAAACTCAGTGTGTGTTTTGTTTTTTCTTCTATTCTTGCTTCTACAGCCTTTTACTTCTTGCTGCATTGGTTCAGCTGGTCAAAGAACAACAACTCCTCCTCCATCTCAGATACCAGATCCACCTTTTTCTTCCCCTGTCATGCCTCACCGTACATCACTTGGGGGCATTCTCTCTCCAGGAAGCTGGGGTGGGATGCTTGCAAAACCAGAACTCATCACCAAGATGATCTCAGCAGGGACTCAGGATAGTGAATGGGGATGTCCAACATCGTTGGAGGGCCAGCTTGGTTCAGTTATCATTTTTCATGAAGCACTGCAACCCCCTCAGGTGAAAGCATTGTATTTGGCAGGTAAGTAATGATTATACTAATTTTTAGTGAAACAAAATGGTTGAGTTAGGGACAACATCACTTACAGCTTTGCTGTACACAGACATGTAATGATATGACAGACAAGTTACAGTCCAAAATAATTTTAGAACTAACATAAGTGAGGGGGCTCTATAAGAAGCTCAGAAATAAATGATAAGGATTTTTATTTAAGTTAAAATATTAGGTTTCCATAAGCTCATCTATTTATTTATGTACAGGCTTGCCAAAATCTGGATGTTAAGTATATCTTCACTTTTCTTTTTTTTCACTGTTTGCCTACAATTGACCTTACAATTGAAGGTCTTTAAAGTATTGCTCTTGTTGACAACCCACTGAGGTGATTTACACTTCAGAATTTTTCCATGAGAAATCAATTAACTGTGATTTGAAAATAAAAATAAATTATTGATCTGTTTTACTGAAGTATTAAGTGAAGTTCAATAATGACATGGGATTGTTAGAGATTAGCAAGTACTTCAACCATTAAAAGGAAGTATTTTTATGTTGCTAGATAAAGTTGACTTGAATATTTCTTACTGTCTGGCCATTTGAGCTTTTTGATAGGTTGGTGGCAAGTATAGATGTCTGTAAAGAAATGTATCTGTTCAAGTGTCCAAAATATTGTATAGTTTGGCTTTTTATCAAGAATATGTATTTGCTTTTAATAAGAACCCTATGGAATTAATAACTTCATAATATTACTTTAAAGCGTATCTCAAATAGGTATGGTTCAGAGTATCCTGCCACAACAAAGAATGGTTGTATAAAATTTGTGAAATATCCAGTGAAGTCTTAAAAATTAAAAGCAATGTATTTATAGGTCCAAACTGTTTAACTCCATGGAAATCTCAAGAGCCAGAAGTAGCAGATCTCCCCAGTAAGGTGTTGCTGCATTACACGCCAAAGGTATGGAACAATACGGATTTTTCTGTTGCTTTTGCAGTGTGAAGTAATTTCAGAACTTATCTTGAATGGTTTTTTCTTTCAGAAAATTCTTTTAGAATTAGAACAAACTAATGTACCATTAACATGTAAGAACATTTAACATTAACATATTAAGTGTACCATTTTGGCTTTTTTTACACAATGGTAATGGGAAGATGCAGGGTAGCAAAAGCTTTCTTAGACTACAATTTTGGGGAAGGGCGATAGATGTTATTCTTGTTTAGCAAAAGGACAAAATTATTTTGTAGAAGTCAAATCTAAGATGAATAAATTTTCTAGGGTTCCCAAGTTGTTTAAACAACATCCTATCAACACGATGACACTAACTATTATGCATTATTTCAAAGCTTTCTGCATTTTCAAGGATCTGTTGTTTCCTAAATGATACTGTAGCCTCCTTACTTCTCAGGCCTGCAGAAATCCAATTTGTCTTGACCTGTCTGCAAATCTCTTGCATGGAAGACTAACTGGAAACAAAGTAGTGAACTGGGACATCAAGGTAAGTGCTTACTGAACAAGCAGAAGCTGTTGTTTATGTGACAGTTTTCTTACATTCACCTAAGTTTTGGAATGCTAGAAGTTATTGTCATAATGCCAATGACATTTAACAGATAAAAAGTCAGTCTTAACACCGCCTGAGGAAAATGGCTTATTTGCAGCTAGACAGCTTGATCAAGAAACATTGTGATTAATGATTTTTCTGTTCAGATAGAAAATACTAATTCTAATACTAATACTATAGACCTTTGCTTGCAGGGCTCTTTAAGCAGAAAAAAAAACAAAACAGAAACAGAAACAAAGATTGAGGGCAGAGCATGTATCCTATGGACAATTTCTTGTTTTGTTTTGAAGACAAGCATGTGAACAAATAAATGGAATTTTAAATTTTTCTTGTTTAAAATCATTTTCCAATTTCTTACGAATAGTATGCAATCAACTCAATGAGCAAACTAATTAGTAAGGAAATATTGTTTGGGCTACACTGTGCATATGCTCTGACTTAAGGAGATTAATGTTAAGAAAATGGAAATGTTTGCTAGTTAATTTTGCTGTGATGTGAATAGTTAGAAAATACTAAAATTTGTTGTCTTTATCCAGTAGGTAGAAGAGAGGTGGGTGAGGATGGCTTATATCTCTAGCTGTATGGGAAAGTATATTGAAGGTACAAATCTCAGGAGGATAATTAGTTCATTAACAAACAGTGGGGATTGGCACTCTCTTGAGGACTAGAGTGAGGGATAAAACACAAAGCTGATCAAGTCGTTAAAGAGATGAGACAGCTTGAAAGGAGCTACAGTTACTGCTATCTTGTGGTTTGTAGAAATTCAATTTTTTTCAACTTTCAAAAGTGTGATGCTTATTGTTTTGCCTGGCTAATATGGAAATCTTCATCCATGAGATAAATCTTACAGATTTAAAAAAACTCTTAGCTTAACTGTTCAATTTTCTTTAAATATCCCATGTTTATTGAGGCAAATCTAAACAGAGACAGGGGTATCATATGGGCATGTAAACAGTGTAACAATTTAAAAAGTGGAATGTGATGGAGGCAAAAAAGGGTTCCTCTACTTCTCCCCAGTGTTTGTGGGAAGGAAAACTGATGTTCTGTGATTGGCTTACGGGTATTGTTTTACTTTGGATTCTAAGAATTTTAGTATGCAGTGGTTTTCCTTGGGCTAAGGTGGGCAGGTGAACAAGCATCTCTGACTAGTTTGCTGATTATTGTTATCTGTGAGGAGTGGAAATTAAGTGTATTTTTAGTCTTGAATTTGAAAAAGGGTGGAGATAAAAACTGAAGTATACATAAAATTATTTGGAAAAAAAATAATCTTATCATTTTCTAACTACTTGAAGTAGAGATCTTACAGGAACAGGATTAAAACATGTATGTAGTATTTAGTTACTGCAAGTAACTTTGATGTCATGAATGTTTTTACTCTGTTTTTCCAAAATGCTTAATAGAAAATTCTTTCTGATATTTATAATCTTCAGGTTCCCATGTTTATTTTGAGGAGGGTGGAATGAAGTGTAAAAACACAGCTGACAGGAAGTCGTGTAGTTGCAGTGCCTAAAATCTGGGCAATACTCTGTTTAAACTCAGTGTTTTAAACCAGTTTTAAACAGGCATAAAACAACTTTATTGATTTGTGAGTGTATAAAGTTCCTTATCTAATGTGAATTTCTGTGGCATAATTTAGAGAATTTTATTTACGGTTGCTTTCCTTCCATTTCTCTTAATTTTAGGATATGATCAACTGCATTGGTGGAATAAATGTGCTGTTTCCGTTGCTGGAGCAGATCAGTTTTCTTGGTAGACAGATGCCTGAGAAGTCTGTAGGGGAAACTCCACCTCCTGAAGTAGTTACTCCTGTAGAGGGAGACTGGGTGGTATTGTCATCCACAAAGGCATCAGGTAGGTATCAAAGTACAACTGAGATGAACTTTTAAAGTTTGGTTTTAATTAAACATCTTTATGTGAATAGAAGTGATTCTTATACTTGTTGGCTTTTCCAAAGCAGCACTCAAGCTTGACAGGCTGTTGCTTTTTCTAGACATTTGATGGGGTGCTGCATAACAACTATTCAGCACAATGTAAAATGAGCCTGATGATCTATTTGAAATATAAATGCATTTAGCATTGTTTTTTCTCTTAATGGTTTCCTATTGTATTAGTGTCAAAACATGCAATTATTTCTACTTCTTTTGAAAAGCTTGTTGTGATTATTTTGAGAAATTGCTTTCTTTATTCAAAACCTGCTAATATCAATAGGAGGAGGTTTTCAACAGCATGGATGTTGGGTCAGACAGCCAAATAAAGATCATGGAATATCAGATCAGTGCTGTGTAGATTCTGTCACGCTTTCATTTTCTTTGGAAAATGTTCAGACTCCTACTCCTTTCACATGAACAAATCAATATAATTAAAAGGAAGCTTTAAGAACAACTAGGGAGGGGAAAAAAAAAAAACAACAAAAACATCTAATTACCACCGAACTGTACTAGTATAAGTTGGGAATTAATTTTTGTCTTAGCAGAAAACAAGAGGAAAACAGATCTTGCAAGGGAACCATTTTCATTTGTTTTGAATTTGAAATGGTTGAATAAATATGTTTCCTCACTCATTATCATTAATTTTTGCATATTATGTCTAGTTACTGCTGAAGGAGAATGTCTGATGCAGCATATACAAGAAACTGTGACTAAAAGGAGGGAAGTCTCTGTGTAACAGCCTTAAACATGAAGCAAGGATCAGGTTGTCACTTTCTCCTGGAGAAATTTGAAAAGACTGATTCTGCACAGGGGGAGTAAAAGCCACTGAAGAAAGCTTACAGATAGGAAAAAAAAAATGCAGAAAGAGTTAAGGAAGTTCAGGGAGTAGCTTTCAATGCAAACACTTGATTTTATTTTTTCCCTATGATAAACAATTATCTAATGATAAACCGTGAGTCTTACTGATTCTGATTTTGGTACTGCTCTGTTTTGCAGAGGCACGCCTGGAGAAGAACATTGTTGCAACTTTCATCTTGATGATTAAACACTTCATTCAGAGACACCATGTTAATCAAGAAAATCTCGTTCACTCCCATGGAGTTGCCACCCTAGGAACCTTGTTACAGAAGGTGAATAAATTCGAGAAACAACCCTTAGAAATGATTGTTGCAGATGATTTCCAAATTACTTCGGCATCTTCTTAGTTTGTCTAGGATGCAAGGTTTGCCTCAAAGGTTTGCTTAATATGTGCATTTCTTATGCTTCTGAAAAGAAGTGTAAAGAGCTGGCCTTGGTATACAAAGTGAAATGTTTTGAATAATTCATGTTCTTGTTTTGTTTGTTATATTACTTAAAAGCAGGCTTGCTGTAAAAGAGAATCTTAATAAAAAAAAATATTATTTAAAGTAAAGAATATCCTAATAAACTTCATATTTTGAGTGTTAACACCTGTTATTTTGATAGGTGCCAAGCATCCTAATGGATGTGAATGTACTGATGGCTGTACAGCTGTTGATAGAGCAAGTCTCAGTTGAAAAGAACTTGCAACTTCTGCAACAGATGTATCAACACTTACTTTTTGACTTCAGCATCTGGAACAGTGGGGACTTCCCTTTCAGAATTGGTAAGTCCTTGGATATGGGGCAACTGCACAAAGACACAGTACTTCTCATTTGATATAAATATTTTTCTAGGTTCTAATATGAGACCTTATATTGTAGGGCATATACAGTATCTTTCTACGATCATCAAAGACAGCAGAAGGCTCTTCAGAAAGAAGTATGGTGTACAGTTTCTTCTAGACACGCTGAGAGTTTATTATGGGTATGAGTTTTACCTTTTCTAACTTTTTCTTTGTTGTATGCAGTTGTTCTGTTAAGTTGTAGTGGAAATGCTAAGTCATGGCTTGAAACAGTGAGCACCTGGGGGGGAGGCAGGGCCAACCCAGGGAAACTTGGGTGTGTATAAAGCAGTCAATGCACCTGAGTGACCAGAAGGGGTGAGCCAGGATCCCACCACTTTCCGGATCCCATTCAAGGGTTGGCAGTGGAGACAAGGGTATCTTGTTGGATATCCCTGTATACCTGAGGTCTCCTGAATGTAAGCAGCTTCTTTCCTTTATTTCTGTGCCTATGGCTGTTGCAATTTGAGCAAATCTTCATTTGCTGTGGCCTGGAACCTTGCTGCTCTGTTGTCACTGCTGCATTTTCCATCATATTACACATGTTCACCTCTTTACTCCTCTGCCCCTGCTTGTTCTAGTAAGAAAGGAAATAAAACTGGCTGGCTTTTATTGCTTGATTTCATTTTCAAAAAACACATGAACTTGTTTCCATTTTACTTGCTTATCATTTTAAGACACTTAGTTCGTTTATATCCTGGTAGTATTTGAAGTGCAACTCAGTTATTACTGAATTATGGAGCACTTGCTTAGAATTCCTTTCTTGTCTGTTGGCGTTTAGGAGTGGCAGCAAAGACAGTGATTTAACTCCTGATGACTTGAGAACTATACAGACATCCCTTTATGGACTGATCAAATATTTTCTAAGCAAAGGTGGAACACATGAAGAAATACAGAGCATTGTAGGATACATAGCTGCTACCACTGAAGAAGAGCAGGTATCCAGTGTGGTGTAAATTAGTATAAACTGTATGTGATTTGGTTGTAGTTCAGGAGTTAGACTTGATCCTTAAGAGTCCTTTCCAGCTTGGGATATTCTGTATTGTTCCGTTTAGAAATCTTATTTGTATAAAGGGAGGTATGATAAAACACACAAAGAGTTGATTGATTTATGGTTCTAATTGGGTGTGCTTCTACATATAACCTGTCTCAGCTACATGGGGATCCTTACAAAAGTGCTCTGTTGGTAGCTGTAGTTTTACTTATTTTCTCGTGTGTTATGAGAGAAAATGAATTGACTTTGATCATTTTTGTAGTGATGTGAATTCCTATTTCGTAGGCATTATTAGTGCTTGAACTTGATTTGTAGTTCCATTTACAGCTTGATAGTGTCCTGCATATAGCAAAAATATCCACTTAAATGTGATAACAGTGAACAGACAATGTACATTATATAGCAAGAGAGAATAGAAATTAAAGAGCAAGGATTTTTTTTTTTTCTGGATGGAGAATAAAGTCTGCATGAATTCTAGATTAACCCAGTTGTCTTAATTTTCAGCTCTGTGGCATCCTGGAAGTTCTGTTCAGCCTTCTTCATTCCAGCTCAGCCCCAGATCAGCTTTTTTTATTGCTTTTTGAACCAGGAAATGCTGATATTCTTTATGCTTTGTTATTGCACCAGAGGTACTCTGACAGGCTTAGAGAACTTGTGTTCAAGGTAATAAATGAATGATATGTTCATAAATTAATCAACAAAGCATGGATTTGTATTTTTCAGTAGTCAGACTGCAGAAGTGCAAATGCTTACAAAGATGCTGGTAATCCAAGCTTAATTTTTTCTAATATGCAAGCAACAACATGTAGCTAATCACTGTAGTTGCAATGGGGTTAGTGCTCTCCTAATGTCAAGCATTAGAAGTATTGGGACCTTTAAAATTGAGTCTGAATTTTTTATTAAAGGGTTTTTTGTAAACTATGGACTAGTATGCTATGTCGTATGCAGTTAAGTTTAAGAAGTCTAGATGCTTCCTCATTATTTTGCTTTTGTGTGCTTTTTCACACAGATTATGGAAGAGATGCTGAAATGTACTAAAGTTTATGAACGTAGTAAGCACCGTATGAGACTCAGAGAAGTGGGGTACTCTGGACTTGGACTCCTTCTGAATGAATCGTCAGTTACTATTTCTCTCATAAAAAACCTTCTTAACCAAGTTCTCCATGCAGGTAATGGGGAAGTGTTGTCTACTGTTAGTAAATGCCTGTTTGCTCAGAGGCAAATACACTTGCTTTTTGCTCAGGAAAAAGTTACTTTATGAATCTGTTCTATTTGCAGTCCATGCTAGTCTCAGCTGTTTTCTTAATTCCCTGAAGCATGTTCCCTTTGCCATTCCTGGTTGTGGAAGTGACTTCCAAAGCTATTTTTAACACTTAACTGTTACATCACTTGCACGGAATAGTTTGATTTGTTTTTTTCTTCTCCACAGATCCTGCTGTGAATTATAAAGATCTTTTAGCTGTAGTGCATCTGGCTCATAGATCAGATATAAACATGAGAGTGGTTATCTGTAGAAAGGTTAGTTACCTTTAAAAATAGAATACTGTTAAATCCATAAACTATATTGTGTGATGTCTTATTTGAGATGTTTTAGCTACACTGGCTGCTGCTGTTGCTACTTTCCTTTAGTAATGATTTAGGATGTTAGGAAAAAAGCTAATATGGAACTTGATGTTGAACTTCATATATTTAAATCTTTTAAAAAACGAAACCCCAAGTCTCTCCAGTGATTCTCAACTAGCATATTTTTTTTTGTTGTTTTAGAAGTATTGACTTGAATTAGTTTTCTCAAAGGATGCTTAAGCTCAAGGTTTTGTTTCATTCTTAATGTTACTTTTAATACAACATGTAATGGTTCAGAAGAGTATTTAAGGATGCAGAGAGGAGATGGAAAAAGTAATAATTCTTAAATGAGCTCTCTGGCTTGTGTCACTGGAATTGGTAGTACTGAATGTAGTTCCAAGAAACTATATTCTATACCAAAGTTTCTCAAAATAAGCTAAGTGTATGCTATCAATAAGCTAGTAATATTGTAGCTTACTTTAGCTTTCTTAATTTTTCTGTTTAATAGATTCTAATTAAGCATATCGTGTGCTATGATTTTGTTAATGGGATTATTTGCTCTGATAATTGCCTTTTCTAGGAATTGCTGTAGAAGAGTGACTGAAAAGTGAGGACTTACTGATATACATTGATAGTTGGTTTTTTTTTTTTCCCCCATGTTGTATTCCTGGGATTTTTTTTTTTTTTTTGCTCTTATATGCATTTCTAATTTTGAGTGATTTTTGTGATATATATGCTTTCTGTTAATTCAATATGACTTTTTTATAAGCTGCTAAAAAGGTAAAGAAAGCTGTAAGGTCATAAATCTTCTAATTTAAAAGATAGAATGAATGATAGAATTTAGTTTCAAGCTAAAATTAATGTGTAGGTGTGAACTATCTTCTATCCTTAGGTTTTGCATCTTTTGCATTCCCAACTGGATGCAGCACAACAGATTTCTCAGCAGCTGGGCTGGCAGGACACTTTGATCAGACTCTTCCTGAAAGAAAATTCTGAGGTCCGGATTGGCTTTAGAGAAAACAGGGCTGACTCCTCAAGGGAAGAGGAGAAAAATCCTCCTGCTGAAGAACTTCAGAAATATCATGCTGATAAGATGGAGGGAGATAAAGTTGATACCTTTGCATCTATAAATGGATTGTTTGATCAGTGGAGTTTAGAAGACAATAAATCCTTGGATGTCCCAGCTCATTTCTCTGCTATGCCACTGGAAGATGCATCCACAGCAGAGATGTCTTTCAAGTCAGAGGACCGAGAAGATTTGTGGCGCAGTAATCCTTCACACCTGAGTCTAGATCTATCCAGCGTTGACTCTTATGAACTAGCTGACGTTGTGAATCAGATGACAGATAGCCTGCCCAGCACACCATCACCTATAGAGAACAGAAAACCATTTTCTGGGCAGCCTGAAAAGGAGCTAGATGTCATAAGCGCTGTGGGCTTCAGTGCTGCTGATCTATCTTCATTTGAAAATCAAGGAGTAAGTAATTTTCTACCTATGTGGTTAATTTCTCCTAATGACTGCAATTTTTTTCCTTTCTAATTGTATCCCTAATGGGCATATAATATATATAATATAATATAATATATATTGTCCTCATTGTCCTTTTATTCTTATATCTTCTGAAGGAAAATAGCCAATAACGTTCTTACAGTCAGTGGGGACATCTCTGGGTTATGTCTCTTTTTGGTTAGAATTGCTTGGGCAAAGGTGGAATGGGGAGAACAAAAGGGCAGTTAAGGGTTAGGTTTAAATAATGATGTAGAAGTCAATATATGTTACAGTTTCTGGGAAGCCACTTTTTCCCATATTTTGTGTATTTACCTATTAGACTTGAGGCTGTAGAGTTTTCAAACAAAAAAGTGGAAAGCATAGAGAGACTATGATGAAGGAGAAACTGTGAAGATTTATAGGAGTTGAAGGGCTGTAAATGTTCCTTTTCTTTTGCAGGGGGGTGATAATGAACTGATACAGTTACTTACAGACATCCTGCTGTGCATAATGTGGAAAGGCATTGAAAGATCTGATGATGAGGCTTGGGTAGAGAGAGGACAGGTGTTTTCTGCACTGACTAAACTGGGAATATCTAATGAGTTGCTGCGACCTTCTGATGAAATAAAACTCAAGTGAGTGTACTGTTCATGGGCAGGTTCTATCCTTCTTTTGATGAAAAAGGGAAAAAATAAGTGGGCTTCAGTAAGGCTAAGAAGGAATGGATGTTTACCCTCAAGATACAATTTTTTTAGCTCTATCTTCATGTGCTATCAGTATATTTTACTACCTATTAGGTAATGTGGTTTTAAGGTTTTGAAAAGCTGTATTCCAAGTTCCATGTGCTCTTTAAAATCTTTTACATCTCTGTCTTATTGAGAATACAGCAGTTATCGCTGTGGACTGAGAGATTCAATTAAATACTTAATAGGATTTTTTTAAAGCCTCTTACAGCTGGAACATGTAGTAATTACTTCGGGATTTTGTTTTACATGCAGCTTATTGGAGAAGATGTTAGAATGGTCAGTCACTGATAACAGAGATTCTAAAGCTCTCCCTACACACTCTGAAAATGCTTTCCGGCTCTTACTAATTGTACAAGATTTCCTGCAGGCAGAAGGACTTGTTAACTCAAACTTATGGACAGAAAAGGTACAGTAACTGCATAATGGAAATTTTGTGGGCAGAAATAGTAATGAAAAAGTTGTCAACTTGGATAATGTCATCTCCTCAAGGTGTTTGTTTTTAAACTAGATATTGGAGAGCAGTGGTTCATAGTGAAACGTATTAGATTGTCCCTTAATGAGAAAAATCCTAAAAGCTTACTACAGGGAATATTGGGCATACATTCATAAGTAGCTCAGTTTTATACGTGCAGGGAGTCAGAAACAGGAGCCCTGAGGGAGGAAAGAACTAACAATCACAGTAAGTAGTAAGATAGAGAAACTATGTTTCCTGACTGTTTCCTGCTTTCTTCATGTAATTATGTAACTTCAACAATAGTCTTTCCTCTTGCGCTGTGTTGTCCTTGCTTTTCCATTTTTGGCAGATATGAGTTATTTGTTGAAAAAAAAAAAAAAAGTAATGTTAAGTCTTCAATGGAGTAATTGCTAAGCTGCTCTCCATACCGCAGGCTTGTGAACAAACATAGAGTAATTGTAAAGCTTTCCTTTGTGTTTTTTTTTTTTTTAAAGACTGCTCTATGTAAAGGTTTTGCTTTTTGTTATGATCTAGCTTTGTGAAATCTAATTAGAAATGAGATAGGAACTTTGGAGCAATGGGGGATGTGCTTATTGCCATCTCTGAATTGAAAACAATGACTTTTGTAAATTGTCTTCCACTGTGCCTAGGGAGAATTTAAAGCACTGCAGTATTTTAAGCAGCTTTCAGCTTGCTACAGAAGCTTTCTTGTGAGTCTGGGGCTTAACAGAGTAGTAATTTTATATTTTAGAAATTTTTTAGGGAATACACCAACATATGTTATTTTTAAGTAAATGTTTGATGGTAAAATGGGTCATTATCTTATGATTAGCTTCATTTTGTAGTGAGGTTTTTGTCAGGTTTTGGTTTCTATGTTAGGAGAGATTCAGAAAGAACTCCTAATGTAAGGTATTGGTAGTTAAGAAGCTTCAAACTTCTCATCAATTTTAGTATTCATTGATGAAGCCTTGCTTTACTTCTCAAGGCACCATACATATTACTGTTGCTAGTGAATTATATTGGCATTACTCATATCACATAAAACACAAAATAAAAGGATAAAATGAAAACCCATAAATACTGAACTAGAAATTGGTTGTTGGTGTAATGTCTGCATGATTGATAAGAATGTCTTTTCAATTGTAGCAATCCTGCTGCAGGAATCTATAGCTTTTTTTAAGGAGTTGACATTTCCTGGAGTAAGTTAAAGGAAGAAGATAGACATATATACAATATGTTGGTTTTGGCTTTATTCAGGAGACACTTGAGTTAACATACTAGGCTAGTTGTATTTTACAGTCAATTTTTTCATATTACTGGTTTAGCTACAATCTTTTAGGACGATGATATGGCTTTGGGTAACTTAGAAGTGGGAATTCTACAGCTCTTTGAAATGATTGCATCTCCATCTGGAATAGTTACTGGTAATTTGTTTTACAAAAATCTTCTGCTTTTACGACAGCTATTGGAGGAATTAGTGATTCTTATGGATAGCCTGTCAGTCTGGTACTCTGCTGGCCCAGAAGCAGCCTGGTTTTCACAGGTGCAAGTCCAGTTGCTCCTTGGATTCATTGCGCAAGACAACTTACAGGTTTGTTGCAAATTCCAATATATTTTAAGGGCATATCTGGTGTAATTGTTCTGATTCTGAAGGATCTGCTTGTACCAGTGAGAAGAGTGATGGCAGTCTTTTATCCTTCTACATGAAAATGGTAAGCCCCAGTAAAAAAATTTGCAAACTTACTCTGTGGTCCCATCGATGTGCATATCTTGAATGTGTGAATGAGGTAGAGAACAAGCTGTTTGAACTTGGAGGTTATGTAGCTTCTAGTAGCAGTAAGATAGCAGTCCTGATAGCAACTTTTCGTTTCTACCATAAAATGTTTGTTAGTGGTTTCAGGTTTGCATAGATTCAGTGCATGTGAATCTGGACTGTTAGGCTGAATGGACAGTTGTTATAAAGTTAGCAGAGCTGTGTTTGGAATAATGAACCCTTCAGAAAACCCAGACTTGTTTGTTTAGGCACATACTTACCTTAATGCAGACATGTGACTGAGGTTGCAACCGACTCAGGTTGAATTAAGTGAACAGTGCCTGTATGTGATGCCTGTGTGCCCTTAGGCTACCTGAGATACAAACAGAGTATGTAAATACTTCTGTGCTAAAAGATAAGTGCTCCAAATTACTATTTTGAGTTGCACTCACTTTATTGTTTGTCTATGTAGGTCTGTGCTATGGCAGCAGCAAAACTGAACACCCTTCTTCAGACCAAAGTAATAGAGAGTCAACCTGAAGCATGCTACCTGTTGGGGAAGTTAGAAGGCATCTTAAGTAGATCAATTGAAGAGAAGACAGAAACGTACTCATTTTTGATTCCACTCGTTCGGACGCTGGTATCCAAAATTTATGAACTTCTCTTCATGAATCTGCATCTCCCTTCATTGCCTTCTACCAATGGCAGCCCCTCTTTCTTTGAGGACTTCCAAGAATATTGCCGATCTGATGAATGGAAGGTTTATATTGATAAATATGTAAGTAGTTAACTCTTTTGGTGTCATTCATGCTTGTTTTCATCATTAGAGCAGAGCAGTTCATATTCAGAAATCATACTTTGTTTTGATGGGAACAGATTATTCCAAATATGAAGCAGTATGAAGAAAACTCCTTCAGACATGGTCATGAGCAGATGGCAGTTTATTGGAAGGATTGTTATGAGGCATTTATGGTGAATATGCACAAGCGAGATCGGGAGAGAGGAGAAAGCAAGCTGAAATTTCAGGTAAGGTTTTTAGTAGCTTATGTCTCAGGATTAATAAAAAAATAAAATGGAGAAATTGAATTCCAAAATAACCCAATTCAAGTTACTGCAGGCATGTTGGTGGTTCTGTTGAAGATTTTTCTGAGGAGTCTGACTATATATACATGTAGAAGATTTAATTCTGTTGTTTTTAAGAGTCTTGTCTGTAAGCAGAATTATTTCAGGACAGATCTTCCATAGTACAGTAACCTGGGATTATCCTTAGCTATAAGCTATTTTTTTTTCGCTTTGATGTATGTTTTGAATTATTAAAACCTGAGTTATTAAAACCTCCATTATGATATGAGTTAACATTTCAAATTCTCTCAACTCTAGGGAATGTTTTAGAACAGTTAGCAGGTCCCATTTATTGCGTGGAAAAACTGTTTCTGAACTGACCTTTCTGTGTAAGGTTCAGATTTCGTTCAAGCATTAGAATTAACTGTTAAACAGCAGTAAGTCTTCAAAAATCTCTCTTGTAAGCAATGCCTTACATTTTCAGAAATGTCTACTGCTAAACCACTTCTATATATTTGTCATTTGCAAGAATTCTTGCAAGTTACAAAAACCGTTCTTTCAGTATTAGATTTATTTTTAATGGTCTTTCAGGAGCATTTTGTGGAACCGTTCAGCAGAAAGGCTCGACAGGAAAACCTGCGGTATAACAGTATGCTAAAGCAACTTCATAGTCAACACACAGCTACTCTGAGACAGTGGAGAGCAGCCCAACTTTATTTGCTCTCTGAACGTGGTCCTTGGTCTGAAATGTAAGTGAATTTCTTGAATCAAACAGGATATGATGCTTGAAAGGAATTAGTTCGTGTGATTAACTTACTATTTCATATGGCTAGAACCTTGTCAAATTGACTTGAATAGCTGTTCTTGACATGTGGACTTAATATTGAATGTATCCTTAATGATTTCTGCATTTCAATTATAAACATTGGAAGTTTGAAATGTTCTGCTGAGCTGGTTACCTGGAGTGACAAATGCAAATTGATTATCAACATTACTCTTAAAAAAAAAAAAAGACAAAAAATAACCAAAACAACCCTCTTGAGATATTCTACTCTTAAATGGTTCCTTTGGATGGAGAGAATAGTCTTTGAAAATAAGAAGTTAGAGGTTTTTATGTGCATGAAGCTGATGTCAATTTAAAATGCTACATTTTGCCTGCCCTAACTTGTGGGTGAATTCTAACTAAAGACTTTCTGGAACTTCTAGTGTAAACAATTTGCTGTATTTCAGTTGAAAATGAATGCTGCATGCAAAATGTTTTAGGATGATCAGAGCTGCAATATGACATACTATTGAAATGCAATTTGTAGCTTTTATGTTTTGCAGTCTGCCAATGTGTAGGTGGCTTGAGGATTTTTTAAAATACTTATTTCTTTGTAATCGTTTTGCTCATAGGTTTTTACCTTCTTTGAAGTATTTACATGGATATTCTTGTTTTCTCAGGAAACAGCATCCTGTTCACTGGAAACTTTCGAATGTTGAAAATTTTTCACGTATGAGACTAAAACTGGTGCAGAATTACAACTTCAACTCTCATCAGGATGCTAGTGACCTAAGAGATAATTTAGGTAATGTTATACCTAATGGTTTACTTGGATTCTGTGACTTTCTCTGATAGGTCTGTTTTTAACAATCAGTGTGTTACAGGTAGTTAAATCATATTTTTTTTTGTTATTCCCTCTACGGTAATAATGTTTAACATAGCAGTGATGCTTTGATCTGAAGCAGCTTCTTTTCCCAATGGAAAGAAAAATTTCCTCTTGTTCATTGAAGTGTGTATTTTTGGTGGAAAAATAGTTCAAGAGCTCCTTTGTTTTATAATAGGCAGTTGCATATCTTTCTTGGATCCTGTAAACCCAGATTAACTAAAAACAACAACAAGAAAAAACCCCACCAAGGTGCATTTCTCTAAAACCTACATGCTGTAAGAGCATCTGGCAAAACACTATGGAATATCTTAATGGAAATGTCTGCATTAGAATACAGTTTTCAGGGTTTTTGTCTTCCTCGTATAGTTATGTAAATTTTATTTCTCTGTATATATAGGTAATTTATATACATACATAAGACTGTAGAATCCTTAAAGTTGGAAGGGGCTGTTAAAGGTCATCTATTCCAACTCCCCTGCAATGAAGAGGGACACCCATAATTACATGAGGTTGTCCAGAGCCTGATCCAGCCTTGCCTTAAGTCTCCAGGATTGGAACATCTACCACATCTCTGGGCAGCCTCTTCTACTGCCTCACCACCCTCTTGCTTTAATGTTCCTTAATCGTTTTGATGTATTGTGAATACCAGTCAAATTTCACTGTTTTCTGAAATGTACCGTTACCAATTAACTTGACATATATTTGAATGTAATTCATGGAGCATTTTTAAAAAGTTCTGCTTGCCCTCTAAAGTATTGAAAGAGTCTGAAGAAGTTGCTTCTTGATTGAAGATAGCATTCAACAGTAGAAGATCCACTCAGTAGTTTAACTTTCTAAAAATGGATTAGCAAAAATTTTCTGAGCTGTTACACCTGTTACGATAGGTGTGTACCAGACACAACCCTCTAGTGAGTCTCTGCTTCTGGAGGTGGTGAAGCAGGTGAAAGTGAGTGACTTGGAAGATGATGTGCTTGAACTGCCAGAAGAAGACACAGCAGCCAGTTCCAATATGTAAGTGCAACAGCAATGAACTGCTGAAATTCATTTATGTAATTTGTATGTGGGAAGGAATAGGGAATCAACTTCAAGAATTGATTAGCATGCAAAACTTTCCTCTTTGTTTGTCCTTAGTAGTCCAATCCAGGGTTTTGTAGTAATTTGTGTAGCAGAAAAGCTGCTGCTTTCTCATTATAAACAATGATGCATGAAGAGCACCAGAGGAAAGGAAGTCTGAGTGTATTAAGTTCAGAGGAAGCATTTGTGAGGATTTGTGATTCGCTGCTCTCAGTTGGTCTGAGATTGCAGGATTGTTGAGGCTTCCCACTGTGCATTTGTTGTAGTTCTCAGGAGATGGTCTAACCTGTGAGGGTGTGGACCAGTTTGGAACCAGCTCTTGTCCAGGGAAGCCAGAGCTGTTCATTATGCTGTCAGTTGCACAGCATGAATATCTAACTAGTGTAATCTAATAGTCTCATTCAGGGGAGAAGATCAGCTGTGCTTCGTTCATGGACTTTAGGAGACTCTTCCTCTCAGTTTTTTCTTAATAGAGAGGTGGGGATCAAGGAGGAAGAGATGGTAAACACTTGATTCCCTTCACTCTGGCTACTGTGCACATGCCTGTGTGTCTATGCTGTTGAAGCCCAGAAGATGTGGAGGTGGTTTTTTTTTTTTTTTTTTTTTTTTTTAGTGATGCTGATGAATTCTCTTGTACCTCACAGGCAAACATTCAGTAACTTTTGAAAGCATCTCTGTAGACTTAAGATCAGCCACTTCTTCAAATATGTCTGAAGTTCACTTCAGTAACAGGAACCAGGGATTAGCTTCAGGCCAGATCACTCAAGTACCTTCAATACGAAAGAAATGCAACCTGTTGTTTTTGTACTTCAGAGGAAGTCAAGTTCATTGTGCCTGAAACTGAAATAGCAAGCCCGAAAAACAATGTTAAGAAATGTTTTCAAACCAGACTACTGGACTTCTAAATGCTAATGGAAGTGGTTTCATATAAATTTGCATGGTGTATTTTTTGTCTTTCAAATTTGATTCTTTTCTAAGCTGTACCAAGTATCTAAGCAACTGTATAACGTACCCAACCCCTAACACCTAGTGCTTTTTTTGGTAGGGATGACAAGGATGAACAGAGTCAGAAAGAAAAGCTAATATTGTCTGAAAACTGTGAACTGATTACTATAATTGATGTGATACCTGGCAGACTGGAGGTCACTACCCAGCACCTATATTTCTTTGATGGTAGCATCGAAAAAGAGGAGGGTGAGCATAACCAATGGCTTCTTATTTTCAATTCAGCAATTCTGTTTTCAGTAGAGATTTAGCACCAAACTAATTGTAAAAAAGTAGGGTGTGGATCTGTACTTAATATTGTTCCTGAAGGTCAGCCTCTGACCAATCCAATTATAGTAAATAATCTGAAACTATGCAAACTGAGCTCTTATGTTGATTATTTCTATAAAAATAATAGTTGATTTGTTGACAATGCTGCTAATGAGCATCATGCTATTTCCTCTAATTTATTTCTTAAACCACATTTCTGTTCTACATGACATGTTTCATTTATGTGCTGATTAAGAGTAGTAAGTTGTAGTTTTAAGTAGGAGGAGGAGTAAGTAACAGTATGTAAAAATTAATGGCTTTTTTTGTTACTTAAGGAACTTCAATGAAATATGCATGGTTAAGCATGAAAACAGTAAATTGTTGGTAAAATTTGAGAAACTATAGATCAAGAAGCTAACCTTTTGAGAATTCTACACAGAAGCTTAATCAGAAGCTGAGCCTGATTAAGAAAGCAAAGATGTTTCAGTTCATATTTTTTGTCAACAAAATACATTCATAATGTGTTTTGATCAGAAAGCAAAACCAGATTCTTCATCCTATTAGTTATTGCCCGTCTTTTTTTCTCCTGTAGTAGAGCAGATGAGGCTAGTAATGCTTCCAAGCAAAATGTTTCACCAAGCCATGTATAAAAAATGCTTTTTATGGTTGACTGTAGGGTGTTTAATACTGCATTATTTGAATAAGGAAAGTTTTTGAAAAGATTTTGATTCCAAATCCAGTAACCCAAGTGCTCTTCTTAGGGGTTGGTTTTGATTTCAAATGGCACATTTCTCAAATTCGAGAGATACATCTGCGTCGGTACAACCTGAGGAGGTCAGCTTTGGAGATCTTCCTTACAGATCAAACCAACTACTTCCTCAACTTCAATAAGGAGGTCTGTGTTTGCTAAATTTTCTTGTTTACTGTTATTAGTACAAGTGTCAAGTTCTAGTTCACTGACCTTATCTGTATCTGGTGTCTTTCATGAAACTGGCACACTAATGGTGAGTTATTTGCTATGCTTAAAGATTATATAAATTTGCAGCCTCCAAAAAACTCAGTCTGACATATGAAAACTGAGTAAAGATAAATAAAACAAGACTTTCCCTGTCTCTTTTTAGTGATACAGAGCTGTAATTCAACTAAAATTACATCAGTAGTAATCTGAATGTCTTGAACCTGCTTTGGCAGGGGGGTTGGACCCTGATCTCTGGAGGTCCCTACCAACCCCTAAGATTCTGTGAAGCTTGCACTCTTAAAAAAATATTCTAAGTAAATTAATTACTAATAACAGAGACGTTTTTAAATACAAAGTTAGAGATAATATTGTTCTGTGATTTACGATTAATGAACTTTTGTTTTTCTCCTGCGTTAATGTAAATGGTCTATTGAACATGGAACTAAGGTGAATATCAGGACTTAAGGGAAGTTACATATTAGTCAGTCAATTCAAGAATAACAGCTGAAAAACATTCTAAATAAATCAATCTTTGTGTTAGTTTTGTAAGGAAAATAGTGAAAGCTTATTTGAATAGCAGCCTTCTTAGAAGAATATTTAGTGGAATTTCTTTTACTGTAGCATCAACAAAAGTCACTTCACGATGTATGTCCTGAAACTGAAGGATATCGTATCCATGTGTCCAAAGGCTTATACAGCAAGAGACAAATGTTTAAAGTGTAACCATGTTCCATTTGCTTTGCACTGTAACTAACAGTGAAATTGTGTACTTGTCAGCTTCAATATCTAAAATATATATTTTTATGCTGTTTGAACAGGTAAGAAACAAAGTATACAGTCGAATATTGTCACTGCGTTCTCCAAATATTTCTGGGACCCGATCTCCTCAGGAGCTCTTTAAAGCTTCAGGTTTGATGCAGGTATGAAACTTCAGCATAAATGGTATTATCCTGCTCCTTGAAGGAGTTCTATACGTCCCTGAGTACTGATTTTTATTTATCATTTCCAATGGCAACTGCCAACTTCTCTGATGTCTCTCTGATATCTAAACTTCCACATGCATTTTTTTTAGAATTGCAGTCTTCGTGTTCACAGTCACTGAGTTTATGCCACGTAAATAGTCTGGTGCTGATGTGATTATTACAAGTGATCCAACAAGAGTAGAGAACATGGAGGAGACTTGCTTTTGGTCTGTGGTCTTTTACATGTATTCTCAGTCTTCTCTCAATACATGAGCAAATAATGTTCCTGCCATCTTTTCAGGACAGGGCTTTCAGCAAAGCATGTATGAAGGTTGAGCAGGAAGTATGGTTTTAAGGGAATTGGTTTTTCACTTGTAAAAGTAAAAATGGATGTTTTGATATTACCCTAAACATGGATCACTTCTCTAAATACAGTTAATTGATTTTTATTTTCTATCTTGTTATCCTACAATCATTGTCCTCTCTGAGGGAATGGAGGAGGGGAAGGGAGTTCTTACTTAAGAATTTAAAAAATATTGGGAGTACTTCATTTTTAATTTTTTCCCAAGGACATAAGGTATCATTTTGTATATTCATGTAGTATATCTGTATATTCTGTAGTGAAATGTTTCCATCTTACTGCATAAAGCTCTTTAATCCTTCTAATCACAGCTCTGTTGGTTGATTGGTTTAAAATAGAATAATGGAGGAAGGACAACATATGTTTACATGTTCTTCTACCATTAACCAATGGGAGAAAAATTTATAAGTTCTGACCTTTGAACTCTAATGAATTTCAAAGTTCAGTTCCCAGTTCCCATATCTGTTCACCTGTATTCTGTTTCATTTCTATTTTGCTTCCCCTTTTTGTTCTAAGGCTGCTAGCTGTCTGCTGTGTTGCATTTTAAAACAGTACTGATATCAACCAAGGATATGATTTCAATGAAATACAGCACAATCAATGTATTTCAGTGAAATGTAGCAACTCTGTAAAATGTAGTGTAATCATCAAATCAAATGGGAAATAATAGTGACTGTGAGAAATGAAATTTGAACATTCATACCATGCTCATAGTCTAGTGCCTTTTACTTGCTGATAGTACTCTCCAGCAGTGAGGAAATACTGATGTGTAACTTGCTTCCATGTTCTTTATTTATTTTGTCCTTCAGAAATGGGTGAATAGAGAAATATCCAACTTTGACTACCTTATTCAGCTGAACACAATGGCAGGACGAACTTACAATGATCTTGCTCAATATCCTGTGGTAATTATTAAGTTTTTGTTGAACTTCCGTACTGTTTCTGTTTTTTAAAGATGGATTTAATCTGTTTGATTCATTTTTTTCTTTCCAGTTCCCCTGGATTTTACGAGATTATACATCTGAAGAACTGGATCTGAATAATCCAGCAGTCTTTAGGGATCTATCCAAACCCATTGGAGTGGTAAATGAGAAGAATGCTAAGGCTGTGAAAGAGAAGTATGTATTTGAGCACTTAGTTATTTCTTTTTCATTTGAGATTCTATGGTAATAATGTATTTAAAAATGCAATAGTGACACTGAAATTTTAAAAATCTAACGATTTAACATCCCAGATGCTTTTGCAAAGGTTTGACAGTTCTTTGTTTCTACTGTATTCAGATTGGTTAGCTCACGCAGCACTGAAAGGACAAAATTTACTGTTATTAAATTGAGATTTTTCTCTGGGGAGATGAAAAGGTCTGTAGTTTGAAGAGAGATGCTGTGTCTTGTATCTGTTTCAAAATAAGGAATGTGAAATCATGTTGATGAGAAGCTAGATCTGTTTCCTGCTTTTTTTGTGTGTGTGTAGGTTATCTTTGAAATAAAATGTAACTCAGTTGCTCCCAGCAGTTCCTTTCTATGTAGGAATGACAAGTATTTACACCTACACATCAGTGTATCTATCCTTCCTCTTTGCTACTGTGAGGAGTGAGTGCTATTATACCAGATGGCACTTGTCAGGCTTCCTGCAAAACCAGTTTTCTCCATAGAACTTGGAACATGGAGAATTTGCTTTGATTTGGGTCTATTCCTGACTATAATGAAACTGATTCTCTAGCAGTACTCAACTGTAATTTTGCTTACTAGCTTTGTCATGTGGAGGAATATATCAAGTGGGTGGTGGCATAGTACTGTAGAGTGAGTTTGCCAGCAGAAGAGGAAAATGGGCATCTCTGCATCTTGAAATGGTCACACAAACTGATATTTTCAGTCTTGCAGGCAACAAATTCTTTCAGTAATATCCAGCTTATTCATGGGTTTGCTTTTTTCTCTTGTATGAACTCATGCTAAACAGGGCCAGTCTTGCCCTTTATCCAGTTTCTGATATGTTATAACAGATGCATAGGGAAGGGTATAAAGAACAGGTATGCAAAGGGCGATCCACCATATCAAAGTCCCTTTTGCTTAGGGATTTTCTGAGAATTTGTGTTCCCATGTTTAATAGAACTGGATGTGATTCTCCTTCACAAATTACTGTGATCATTTCTTTTGAGTCCTTCCCTCCAATAAGTATAATCTGTGTGTATATCAGCTGCAGTGCTCATTTATATTTATAGAAGTTTTTTGTTGCTGTCTTTTGTTTTTAAAGATATGATAATTTTGAGGATCCCCTTGGAGTGATTGACAAATTTCACTATGGGACACACTACTCAAATGCTGCTGGTGTCATGCATTACCTCATTCGGGTAGAACCTTTCACAACTCTTCATATCCAACTTCAAAGTGGCAGGTACATTATGAGCAAAGTAGTACCAGCTTTTTCTTCCATGTCATTTTTACCAAGGAAGTAATCAATCTGATGCGAGTTTTCTGTCCCCCAGGTTTGATTGTGCTGATCGACAGTTCCATTCTATTCCTGCTACCTGGCAAGCACTCATGGATAACCCCAATGATGTCAAGGAACTTATTCCAGAATTTTTCTACTTCCCAGAATTCCTGGAGAACCAAAATGGTAAATAGACTGCTCAGAATATTCTGCATAGAGCACTCCTCTTCTGAGAAGAATTGTTCCTACCATTTGTGAATACTGTGGTGTATTTTAATCTTTAAGCCTAGTAATATACTTGTGGAAATTACTTCATCGTGCTGACTTCAAAACTGTTCAGTGAGAGCAGTTATATTGAGCAGTAGTCTAAATGTTGTTTAAAACTCAGAGTGGGAGATTAAGGATGGCTAAAACTATTGTTTGGTTAACAAAAGAGCAAAGATGCTCATTTGAATATTTTTTTAAAAAGGTAATAGAAATAGAAATAGATCACATAGAAGTTAGTAGATATTAATTATTATTTGTTATACTAGATTTGTTGAATGATGGCTTGGACAACTTAAAACATCACATCTGTTATTCTAGGCAAATTGTTACTGTTATCTAACAATATCATGTGAAGTTGGTTGATTTTTAGACCCATATAAAATTTTAAAATGTATGAGAAGAGAAGGGGGGGGGGGAAACAAACTATTTCAGTCATATATAAAATTTAGAAGGAGAATGCCCTGAATTCTGATGTGTGAGACTCCTAGATATTTCTTCTTTGAATTTCTTGCCCAGGGGAATTTTTTATTTCCTATTAGGCAGTTTAAAAGTAGATTTGCAAGTTTGTGCTGCTGATAATTTGGTCTGGTAGCTACAGTTACTAGAGTTGTAAGTTACTAAAATTTGCAACACTTAAGTCATGTTTTCAAAAGTCTTTTAAATATTTTAGGGCTGTTATGAAAGCTGGTAGAATTTAAGATTTGGAACCCTTGACTCTAAGATAACTTAAACCTATCAGTTATTAGGTCATACTTACACATAATCTTATTGAAATGTTTTGAAGTTTTAGTGCTGATAAAATAGAGCAAATGCAGGTATGTTTTTCTGATGTGTAAATGACTAATGCTTCTTTTAAGATTGAGACTGCAGCTTCTAGCTCATTTAGATGCTGTGGATAACTATTATCCCATATCACTTAACATTTGAAAGATTCAGAGTAGATCTTAGCCTCCTATGTCCTTGCTAGAATTATTTCCCTTGCATTCTTTTGAACCCTTTGTACCTTTATTGAGAAAGCAAGATTTTGGAAGTATTTTGTAGTAACTCTTCAAATTCTCCAAAATTTTCACTAGGCTTTAACTTGGGTCAGCTTCAAATTTCCAAAGAAGCAGTAAATGATGTTGTTCTCCCCAAGTGGGCCCATTCCCCAGAGGACTTCATTTATAAACATAGAAAAGCTCTGGTAAGATGATGGTTATGCATGAAATAATAAGGAAAGAATTTTCACTTGATAGCCTTGTGCATGTAAATAAAATGCTTGAATGAAAAAAGGAAAGAGCCTAAGGATGCTGATGATTTGAATGTTGCTTCCTTAGGAGATACAATGCAGAACTAAATGATTTTGGGTGATAAGCTTCCCCTTGAATTTTAATAATTATAGAGAACTAGAAGCTTACCTTGCCTTTCATGTCTGCATTTCAACAGCTCTAGATGTGTTGCTTTGTATTAAATTTCTCTCTGGCAGTTGGTGCTTATGCCATATTCTATGCTTTTGCCCCATACATTAGTGTACACTTAATTTGTGCATATGCTTATTTTAGGAATTTCTTTCACAGAAATCAGTAAATACTTCAAGAAGGAACAGCATTCTTACTATTGAGTGGTTTTTTTTTTTTCCTCTAGGAATCAGAGTATGTTTCTGCTCATCTTCATGAATGGATCGATTTGATTTTTGGCTACAAGCAGAGGGGACCAGCTGCAGTGGAGGCACTCAATGTGTTCTATTATTGTACTTATGAAGGTACAAAGCAGTATACTTACTTTCCTGTCGTTATTATCAGAATTGTGGGTTTTTGGGTATTAGCTAGAAAGCACTTGATTTGTGATCATGCCATGTAGTAACATACAGTAAAGCAAGAGAATTATGGAATGTGAGAGCATAACTTGTATTTGTCAGAATACAAGTTTCTTGTTCACTTGCCTAAAAGCATTCATAGGAAAGGCTTAGGAGTTGAGGCAAACTGAATAAAAAATATTGTGAATTAATATTAGTCTAAAATATATATATATAATAAAATATTAGTTTATTAAAAATAATATTAATATTAACACCAAAAGTGAATTTTGGGTGGCTTTTGTGTGTAACACATTGCATGCGTGAAGTGCATTAAATCCATTTGACAAGTCAAAAAATCTGCATTTCTCACACTGACGGAGACAATGGTGTTTTCAGGTTGTATTTTATATGAATGTGTAGTTTGGAGGCTTACCTGTGGGAAAGGGCGATGATGCCGTGATGAATTTCTGTTGTTTTTTTGCTAATCTTTTCTGTGTGAATGGTTTGATTTCTGTTTTTTCTTCTACCCTTCTTGCTGCAATCCAGGAGCAGTGGATTTGGATGCTTTAACAGATGAGAAGGAAAGGAAGGCTTTAGAAGGGATGATAAACAATTTTGGACAAACTCCCTGCCAGCTGTTGAAGGTAATGCTCTTTTCCTTCTCAGTCAAACCTTTGGTTAAATTCAACTGAGTTAGACAACCTGTGAAAAATAAATTTTCCACATTACCATTTCTAAGGATCATTGTGAGGGAAATTTAACATAGCGTTTTCAAAATAAGTTCATTTTCTTTCTGAAAGAAGTTGAGTGTCTGATTTGTCTAATTTGATGCTTCTTCAAATCTCATCTTCCAGGAGCCCCATCCTCAGAGGTTGTCAGCAGAAGAGGTAGTGCAAAGACTAACTAGAAGTGATACCTCTACTCTGAATCTCTTCCAACACCTCACTGAACTGAAGTCATTCTTCATAGAGGTAGATGCATTATTTGAAGCTGATTAAAGTTTGATCTGAGACTTCTGATCTTCTTGAAACAGAAAGCCATAAGCCACATGAAAGTAGACTTGCTTCCTATTTGAAGAAAATCCTTTCAAGTGCAATTTGTATGAAACAATCTATCTTTTTAGTTAGTTTTAAAGAAGTTGAATCCCATAAATCTGTATGTGATGGACATGAATTTGAGTCTTGTTTGGGTATTAAGTTAACAACTAAATCATGAAAGCTAAGAACAGCGCTGGTGGTACCTGAGGATTCGCTAGGTTTGGTGACTAAACTCAAGGTTACAGGGCAGAGCTAGGGTTTATGCCCTGGTGCTTGTGATGCTATATACCTGTATGAACTGAGTACGTGTGTGTCAATGCCCAACTGTACTTTAAAGGTCTGGTTTTGATTAGAGGATTTAGGTTTTAACTCTTAACAGATTCTACACTTGACCTTTACCTCTTGTGTATAATCAAATCAAAACTATGTCCTTTCTCTTAGGGAATCAGTGATGGTGTCCCTATTGTCAAAGCTGTTGTCCCCAAGAATCAGTCGCGTTCCTTTATGTCTCAGGGAAGCCCAGAGATATTGGTAAGTTGCATGTGTCAATATTAATCTTGGAGAGTGCCAGCAGTCAAAATAAATAGGTGCAAATGTGCTGCTTTGCCTTTTTTTATGTAAGTTCCAATACCAGAAAAAGTCTCTAGGTTTCATCAATTTTTCTAACTCTCGCAGGTAACAGCAAGTCTAAATTGTATTATTGGAACCCATGGTTGGCTGCCTTATGATAAAAACATCTCCAACTATTTTACATTCATCAAAGATACTACAGTGACAAATCCCAAGTAAGCAAATGATGAGGACATGAGCTGAATGCATCTATAGTAATAAAATAGAGTAATTGTTTGATAGTAAATGGACTGTACTGTTTTCTTTTGGCTGAATTTTTAACTAGGTATGCATCCTCTAGTGCTTAATATTACCTTCCAAGTAAAGAGCCCTGTAAGGGATATTTCATGGCTCTTCATCTTTAGAGCTACTTCTCATTCTATTTTTCTAGTTATTTATTATAAAACATCATCTTGGAATTTGAGATGAATGCTCTTCATACAGTCTTGAAATATAGTGAAGGTGTAAGTTGTCATTTGTCTCTGATTTTTTAGAAGATTCCTCTTTTACTTTAAAATTACATTATTAGGGTAATTAGTTATTTGTACAGAACTACAAATTGCATGATTTAATCTGTTTTCCACTCTTGGCATTGACAGTTTTGCTGTGGATATCAAGGGGACAGAATTTTATCATTTTTTTATAGCCTCTTCTGTAGATTTCTTCTACAGAATTTCTTTTTTTAAAGATACAAGAATTTAAAAAGAAAGGTTTGAACCAAGTTCACTCTTAATTGTTCATCATTTCCTTCCAGAACACAGCGTAACATGAGTGGTCCTTTTGCACCAGGACTGGAGATCACTTCCAAGTTGTTTGCAGTATCTCATGATGCAAAACTCCTCTTTAGTGGAGGACACTGGGACAATAGCATCAGAGTAACATCTCTTACAAAAGGCAAGCTGGTTGGACAGC
The DNA here is from genome assembly GCF_019238085.1 of Lagopus leucura. Lineage (NCBI taxonomy): Eukaryota > Metazoa > Chordata > Aves > Galliformes > Phasianidae > Lagopus > Lagopus leucura. Next base: position 8,331,924 of record NW_024962267.1, read on the forward strand.
ACATCAGGCACATGGGTTAGTAACTCTTTACATAGTGAAATGAAAGGCTTTATGTATTGTTTGTATTTCTGCAAGAGTTAAAAACCAGTGCACCTAAACTGGCAGGTGCAGTAATCATAACGGAATGGCAGTGTAAGAACAGATTATTAGCTGAACTGTGATTATATGTAAATAGTTGAGTGACTTTTTAGTTGCTGTGATAATTTAATGTAGTTTCAACATAAAGCTTGATGACTGTTGTTAGGGAACAAAGGTGATAGTCACATTAGTACACCTAGTTGTATAATGGCTTCATTGGTTGATACAGCCTCATCAGTTGTTAGCATGGTAGAATGCTTCATGTTGACTGTAAATGAGGCTACACAGTGGACAGTCTGCATGCTCACCATCACACTGTGGTGAAATTACAGTTGAACTACATCAAATTCTTGTTGTTTCTCCTTCATCTAGATATTGTGACCTGCTTGGCGATAGATTACTGTGGAATTCATTTAATTTCTGGATCCAGAGATACAACCTGCATGATATGGCAAATAGTTCAGCAGGTATGTTATTTAGACTTACTCTGAAATGCAGTTTCTGAAACCTTTTCTGTTTCATTATCTTGCTATGATGGTTCACTGATTTTCCTTCTTTCAGATTTAACAGCTTTAGCAGTTGCATTTTAGCATTGCATTTCCTCTGTGGAAAGTACTGGTGACTTAAACCAGGAATTAGCTGAGGTATCACTAGTCTGTTTAACTAGTTTTACATTACGCTGGCATTTCAGAATTCTTTAATGATTTCACACTGTAAAAGTGTACTTAAAAGTGTGATGTTATTTCCATTGTGGCAGTAGTGTTCTGCGTGCTGCCACTTCTGCTCTGCGTTGTTGCCATCTTTCTTAGCTCTTTATTCTGACACTTGTTCTGCAGTTCATGTGTAATCAAGGATTTCAGGACTTGGTGTTGGCAGTCAGATTTCTCTCACATTAGTTATAATGGAGACTCTGCAGAACCATACCTTCTTTACTATACCTTTGCTGTAAGCACAGCTCTTGCTTGAGAGCTGGTCTGACCAAGTCTTTATATGCTGACAGTATACTTGCTGGAGCAAAAGCACTAAATCATCTTGACACCCTGCAATCGTGTGGGCAAATAATACATTGTTTTTAGTAATCATTATTGCAAAATTTCCACTGTATATCATGCCAGTGGCAGTCACTTAGAAGTTTTATTTCCTTATTTTTCCCTAGAAAATCAGAATGAATTTAGTTTTTAAGCAAAACAGGTATCATTTTCCTTGACCTTGTCTATGAAGGCAAGGCTGCATTCCAGGTTAAAATATAAAGAATTGAATAAGCTCAGATAACAAAGTAGTAGTGAGTGGGTGAACAAATGAATCCTGTTTGGAGTGCTCACTGTGGTCCTTGCACACCTGATCATCAGAAGGAATGCGATGGAATTGTCTTTCACCTCTACTTAATGTTTGTATGTTCATTTGTTTCATTTCACTAAATAGGGCTACTGACGTAAAAGGCAATAAATTGAAATGAGTTGTTCCTTTGGTTTCGGCCTATGTCAGATATACACCTCTCACAGCTAACATTGAAGGTACCAGAAACTTATTTTAGTTTATCCTTCAGCTGCAAGAGAATGTCACTGCACTTTTTGTTACTCTCAGGGAGGAATGCCTGTAGGCCTGACACCTAAGCCATTACAGATCCTTTACGGGCATACTGATGAAGTTACAAGTGTTGGCATCAGCACTGAGCTGGACATGGCAGTGTCAGGATCCAGGGTAAGCATCTTCATACTTTCCCTTCTCTGCCAGCTCTTCAGTCCAAGCCTACAGTGTGTTTGATGTTAAGCACAATACCGAAAATGTTTTTTCACAATCTTTTCTTCAACCTTGCGTGTCAAAAAGATGTGCTATCTCCCTTGCTGTCTAAGTCAGCAGTCTCTAAAGAGACTCTACACAGCATAGACCTCAACTAGTATGTCAAGTGAGTTTGTGCTGATGAGCTTCAAAGTGTGTGAACTTACTTGGAGTACTTAAACTTCTTTTAAGAGAAACAATTCTGCAACAGCTTGTTCCCTGTTTGCCTAACCCCAAAGGCTCTTTGCAGCTTACTTGTATTCTGCCTTTCTGTACTGTACTGGCCGACTGCTGAGCTCTGACTACCTAATGTGAATAATGCCTACTCAAAAATGTGTCTTGTAAAAATGGCTGATTTCTTGTCTATCCTTTTCCTCTTGTTCTATTTGAATTTGTTTTTTCATATGCCATTACTACGTGGCCTTGACGGGAAGGATTCTTCATGCAGAGCCCTTAATGCTCAGAAGTCCTAATCCATAGTTGACTTTACTTTCAAAATACTTCATTTTTTAATAAATACTCATTGTGTGTGTTAGTGTAATTTACCTCAGAGCTTGCTGCTGAGTATCAGCTTACCTAAATTTGGTCTCTGCAGGATGGGACTGTTATTATCCGCACCATTCGGAAAGGTCAGTACATGAGAACTTTGCGACCACCTTGTGAGAGTTCCCTCCTGCTGACTGTTCCTAATCTGGCTGTGTCCTGGGAAGGCCATATCGTTGTCCACACCAGCATAGAAGGAAAGACCACTCTTAAGGTACTTAAGAATTACTTAGGTTCATGGAAAATCTGCTTCTTTTGCTAAAGACATCTAATTATAAATGTGCCTGATTTTATCCTCATTTCCTTAACTGTAGGACTTTCGTCCATACCATGTCTTTCCTTTTTATTTTGCCTGTGGATTTTAATTAAACGTGTTGAAAAGATGAATCACAGACACAGCATGCTGCTGTAAGCTTCGTGAACATCTCCAAACACGTGCAAGGAAGATGTCTTAAGAATGCACTAACGAGTATTCCTGGGAGAGTTACTTTGAAATGCAAAACTAGGGGAAACATGCTCCATTACTCACAGTAGTAGAGCTTTATAAGGGGAGCAATATGTTTTAAAGGCAAGATGCCCAGGGAATACGCTGATGAGACTTAATTTTGTGTCAGAAAGGCAGCTATAATGTTCACAGTGTAATTTGTTCTCTCTGAGTAGCTGTGTAGTTGCTCTAACTGTATAACTTATGATTTCTATGAGGATGGGAACTTTTCTGGAAGAAAAATGTACTATAAACATACGTGTACTAGTTGCACTGGAATGATAGGGAAAGATGAAACCAAGGTATTGCAAAACTGGAAGAACTTAAGGTGGTTGTGTTAGCTGTGTCTTCAATACATCAAAAATTCATTGTTTTGTCCAGAAAGTTCTCTCTGTAAAATAGGTATGTTCCTTTCTGCTTCCTGATTGGGGGGTGAGGGTGTTGAAGATAAGAGGACTCTTTTCTTCTTCCTTAAGAAAAATCATCAAAAAATAGGGACCTGTCAATTAAACCTGCGGATGTTTCCAGAAAATTTGGGATTGATTAGATGGATGGGTGTGATGTTACCATGTTATGTCAAGAGTTAATGAAGAATAATTTCAAAAACTTACATATGCGAGCAGGAATATATACATGCCCTCAGTGATGGATTTATTTTTTTATTAGGATAAGAATGCATTACACCTCTATTCTGTTAATGGAAAGCATCTGGGTTCTGAGACTCTGAAGGAAGAAGTGTCAGATATGTGTGTGACTGGCGAGTATATTGTGATGGGCAGCTTACAGGGATTTCTTTCCATACGAGATCTCTACAGGTAATGTGCTTCTGAGTTTCTTATTGAGAAGCAAATACAGAGGTTTATTTAGTAATGTGGGCTCTCCTTGTGCTAATGGTATTAAAAATTGTGGGTTTTTCTGTGTATTAAAAAAAAAAAAATTGTTTAAGGAGAACTAAGATAGAATGTGAAAAATTAGGAGTTGTACTAGGCCCCTTTCCCTGTAGGCATTTATCACAACCATCAGCCTGGAACTACTGTAATTTAGGAAGAGCTGTGTCTGATACAGGCAAGCAGTGATTGTTCCTGTATTTGGTTAGACACTGGGAGCTCATCAGCTACAGTGACTCATATAGTTCTTCTACACTGCTCTTACAGAGCTCCTTTGCAGAGAGATCTTTGTCACTTAAACAGATGTGGGATTAATATTCCTCTTCTTCCACTGAGGCTATCTTAATTTTCTGTATGACCCTCCTGTGCCCTTTGTCATCAGAGCTGTATTCTGATGTATGAGTTGATCTTTCTGTGGAATTTCATAATGGTCAAAATCACAAATTGAATCCATGAGAAACTATTTTGTAGTGCATCCCAAGGACCGTGTGGTCTCCACTGCAATGTGATGCTTTTCAGTATGTAAAAACATACATGTAATTTAATGCTCTGTGGTTTCTGTTCATTTCAGCTTGAATCTGAGCATCTCTCCATTAGCCATGCGACTGCCAATTCATTGCATTTCTGTCACCAAAGAGTATAGCCACATCCTTGTTGGCTTGGAGGATGGCAAGTTGATTGTCGTTGGTGTTGGCAAGCCAGCAGAGGTAAAGCCCACCATCAAGAACTTTTTCTACCGAACAGTGGGAAGTTCACTTATTTCTGCTTTCCAGTTGAGCAAGAGGTCTCCTCTATGGCAGGGTAAATTTAAAAGCAAGTTTCAGTTTTCGGTGGGGAAGAAATAACTTTTGAGACTGCTCTACTGAATTTTCTCATTAAGAGTCAAAGATATTTGGGGATCACAGATGGGAAGCTCAGCTGGACTAACTTTCAGACTTTGTCACTGACATCTGAATAAGACAAGTCATACTAGCTACTTTCTTCTGTACGTGTTAGTGTTGTCAGCTACTTTCTGACAAAATAATTTTCCAAAAGAAAATTGGAAACAAGAGCAAGCTCCTTTATTTTTCATGGTTTCCGTCAGGTGTCCTTTAATATGCACTGACTGACACTGGGGAAAAGATTACTTTTTAAGATTCTCTAATTGTAATGCATAAAGAATCTCTTGTGTAGATTCCCTATGTGCTCTGGCTCCGCGTGATGAATATAAACTTGTTAGTACTGCATATGCAATATCAAAGGCAGAGCATCCATCAAATAGGTGTACCCAGTTCTTCTTGTGCAAAACACAGATTTTGCTCTAAGTACTTGTCATTATTTTCAAAGCACTTAACTTAAACCTGCCTCTCTTTCTAATTCAATCTCCATTGTGCTGCAATGTATCTACTTGAAACTGTGATAATTGCTCCTGCATAACCTTCAGTACATACTGAAGAGTCAGAAGAGTTTGTCTTAACTTTATATTTTATTAATGCAGAGTGGCTTCATTTCTTAGTGTTTAAAGATGTTTTAGCTAGGAGATGTGCAGTTTAATACTTTAAAAAGGCTTCACAGAATTGATTTAGTTTCAGGCAATAGGGGAAGCTTCCAGCTGGACAGCTTTTTCCTACTGTAGAATTGATTAAAATCTGCTTATGGTGTTGTGAAATGTATGTTGTAATAGTAGTTTTAAAGTCACTGCCAACTGTTTCCTGTTCCATAGAAAAAATCTTTTGTAGCCTGAAATGTATGCATCTCATTAGACTGAAGGCTTTCAGTTCTTAATCACCTTTTTTTTTTTTTTTGTATCTCTGGAGAAGGTGCGGTTTCAAAGTCTGGATTCCTTTTGTGAATGTAGAGGCTTTCCAACAGTTTTTTTTTCAGGATTTTCTGTTTATAACTCAAGTCTTCAAGCTCAATATCCATGTAAATAGATGATATATTTATACATACACACACATGTATATATGAAGAACAAAATTATGTCCTAGATTTTCTAGTTTTCTATAATGACAAAAGCCAGTATATTTGAAGAGTGTGTGTGGTGGGGGGCTATTTATTATTTATTTGTAGTTAGGAAGGAGTGTATGAATTAGAACTTAGTTTTTTTTTTTTTTTGGAAGATCCTCTGTAGTTCTGGCTTTTGATGGTGATAGGTATGTGTAGGGTTAAGGGAGATATGTTTTTTATTGTGGATCAAGTGAAATGCCCTTTAGTTTTTCTGCATTGATAGTATCCACTACGAAGTGAAGTATGTGTATTCTTAACAATTGCATAGCTGTTGGGAAGTTGTAGAAGTCAGTGGGATTATCACCTGCTAGCAGCATTGTGCCTTTTATAAAACCCTGCTGCTGTAATGATACAGTTCTTAAGCAAGCTTAATTTGTAGGCCTAATGGTCAAGAACTGTTCTCAAGCTTGTGCTGTTAGGGCATGCATCTTATATTATGAGGGATTTCAGCTGATTGATCACTACTGGCCAGTCATAGGACCTGTATTTAAGAAATGTGAAGTTTCTTACAAATTGTTGGCAGATAGCAGACTCTGGGTGCTGGATTTAAATGGGCTCTAGTTGTTATCTTTACTCATTGAATATTCAATACGAATTATGTATGGTTTAAATTTTACTTTTAGCATTTCACAGGTGATTTTTGGAGGACTGTAAATTTGAGACCAGATATGCTTGTTTTCCTTCCTTCACTCAGTTATCACTGCTCTGCATTATTCCATCACTTAGAGGTGATAATCAAGAATCCATCTTGGTTATCTTTACCTTCTCAATTCTATCACTTTTGTTTGTACTCTCTAAAATAAGAGTCTTTTCTGCTAATTTGGCTCACTTCTGTGAGACATCAATCTCTTCTCATCAAAATACCTAAACTCAACACTAAGCTGTTTAAAGTAGATTCAGAATTAAATCGGAATTACTTGGCAATATCCCTTTAACTGTTCACAATCAAAGACAACAGGTGTTAGTGTTTTGTCTGTTATTTGTTTTTTTGTCAGTCCCAAGAATCATTCCTAAGTGTAATTTTTGGTTTGTTTTTAATAACTTTTGTTAGTGTAACTTTGTTTATTAGTATCTTGTAGTGTCTGCATTTCACCAGAATCAGTGTCTGAAGTTCCTTTTTAATTTATTCGCCTTATCCCTTCCCCTTCCTTTTGTTTCTCTGAATTACTTTTAAACAGATGCGCTCAGGTCAGCTTTCCCGAAAGCTCTGGGGATCAAGCAAACGGCTCAGCCAGATTTCATCAGGAGAGACTGAATATAACACTCAAGATTCCAAGTGATTGCTGCTTCTACCTTCTCTCATGGATTCCAGAAATATATTTTATATTTTGGTCACTTTAAATGTACATCTGTTTTCAGGGGCTTCACTCTCTGTCTGTTGAAGATGAACCTATGGTAGAGGTATAGTAAAAAGCATATGTACTCATGCAAGTTAGCTTGCTTGCATATTTTTCCTTAACCACATTGATTTGGTTACAACAGAATCTCTCTCTAAATAGCTGCTAAAACAGGGTTTCAGGGAAAAAAAGCAAAAAGCAGTCAAACAAAAGGAAATGGACACAAAAACCAAAAACACCAGACCTCCAAACCCAAGCCTTGCTAATTGAACCAAAAATAAGTAGTATTTGATTTAAAACTGGCTCTATTAGCCAGATGCTCCTTGACCACAAGAAAGATACTTGGCAGTGCTTGGAGAGCACTAATTTTCTAACAGTGAATTAACTCTGTTACAGCGGTACTATTCAAAACCAGTATAGTTGACAGTTATGATCTTTTCACTATGTCTTTAGACCAATGAATAACTTCTTGTGATTTGTTCCTGTAAATGGCCATTGCTGTTATCTTTTGTGTAGTTTCAATTTTAGGCTGTCTGCAAGGAGCATCTGTGTTGTACTACTTGATTATCAAAAATTCTTAAAAGTACAGACATGAGTAACTTCAAAAGATTTGAAGGTGATGGATGAGCTGAAGGAGGTAGGAAAACTTGCTGCTAAAGATTGTTTATATTTTTAAGTAGAATAAAACAGGAAGGAATCCCATAATATAGTTAATATCTTGAAGAAATACAGAGGAGGAATTGCATATCCATGTCAGTTAAAGGTCAATCTTTATTAGTAAGGCAACTCCTGCAAAGAAAAAACAAATTCTATTGCAAAATCATTTTAACATTACAGCACAGATTAAATAGCACCTGTTCTTTTTCTTGGCTTAGTATTCACCAAAGCACTTGCTAGCTATACTTTTTTTCTGTTAAGCAGGAAAATAGTGTATCTGCTTTCAAGATGTGTTTAATAGTGGTGAGAAGAAAATATCAGATCTATACATGCTCATTACACAACAAAACAGTTTTTAATTAGATGCTATATTTTTGAAAAGCCATTATTGAATGTTTTCTTAAGCAATATATGATAGAGGAGTGTTTTCCTATCATTCTGGCCTTTTTAATAATATCAATGATATAAATTATAATCCCCATCCTGTTAAAAGCCTGGTGCTGAGGGAAAAATAAGTTTTTTTTTTGACTGGCATGAGAAGGTATGTGTGTATATGTGTCTGTGTGTATATATGTATATACATGTATGTATGTCTATTAAAAAGAGAATATCATTCCTCTTGTATCTTTCTGATGCAAGTAGAGTACAGATAAAAAGCAGAGTTAGAAGTGGTTGTTTGATAATATGTTCCCTTTTGGCTACCATTCTCTTCCCTCTGCCATCACCTTTTTGTTATTTCTATTTATTTATGGAAATGAATGTGCGATGTACCTCCTATAAAGATTATCAGATATATATTCCCTGTGACTGGGGACCTGATGAACTACCTGAGGAACTCCATTGTGTATAATCTCATTTCATTAACTTTTGGCACAATATTTATTATCTTTATTTCTACATGGTTAATCCCTGTTCCTGGAAAAAGATAATTTTTAGAAGTTCAGTTAGTTTCACTAAAACTGTATCCTCTTCCTCAACGTCTTTACTTCAAAAAAAAAAAAAAAAAAAAAAAAAAAAAAAAAAGAAAAAAAAATCCTCTTGTGGGGATTCCCCATGTTCTGGGGAATAATGTTATTTTTTCTCAACTTTAGAGGAAATAGACTAGTGAGAAAAAATGGGTCTATCCATAGTTGCAATATTCTAATTAATCACTGTGACAGACTGGATTGTCTAGAAGGTTAAGAAAAAATAAGAGTAATTTGAGTCACCTGCCAAGAGAGCATTAAATTTCTGAAAGTGAAGTGGTTCATTTTTTTTCAGACTCCATACTTTCAAAGTGAGAACTGCTTTTGTCAATTGCCTATCCAGGAGGAAGAATAAGGTGATTCTGGAAGTATAAAGTGTGCACATCAGAATGTGAAGTAAGCTTGTCCGTAATGATTTCATGAAGAAGGGATTTCAGGGGAGATCTTTGGAGAGTAGTTTTGGGAAGTTGTAAAAGAACTCACTTGGGGCATTACATTGGTTTTTGTAAGTATGCAGATATGTTCTATTTAAATGCATATATGAAGTTAAGGGTATGAATGCAGAGGAAGGGAGAGGCAATAACATTTCAAGTTAGCAGAATCAAGTAGAGAAAAAGCAAAAATGGTTCTTTTATAGTGTTTGTGAAGAAAATCCTTATCACTTGCTCAGAGGTTCACAAATGTTTGAAAAATGTCTTATTGTGTTTAGGTTATGTTTATACAAGAGAATAACTTTAATAATTTAATATTCAAGAATAGTGAATGCAGTGTGTTAGCTTACGTAATGTGTAATGTAGTTGCAGCAATTGGGGATGGGAGGACTTCTGGCGAGGAGCTTTGACATTTGAATACCATCGTTTCAGGTCATTGTGAGTATTAGGTGATCATCAGTCTATCTGAGCCAGGTTGAAATGTGGACAGTTTTGGAGCAGATTTGATAACAGCTTGTGCTCTGCACAAAACAGCAGAATGAGAAAAGGTGAGCTCTGAGCTACTTCATCTTCTATGCAGAATAGCAGCGTATGTTACCTTTTCATCTTGTACACCCCTCATCCTGAAGGATCGTGTACACCACCACACAGTCAATATTCTTGCTAGACCCACTGGAAAGTCCCCAGGGGTTCTAAGGTCTGCACTTTGCCTTTATCTGAAACCAGCTTTGAATAAAGATATAGGTAGTAGTAAGTTTGAGCAGTAGGTGGCATTTTGCTTAATTTCTTCGTATGTCTTTCAAGTAGAAAGTCTTTTTATTTCTGTCAGCTGTTCAGGCTAATTGAATTGCAGTCTATCATTGCAGTACAGAGTATATGACTGAATTATTGATCTTTTACTTTCCTCAAGCCAAGTAGAGCATATTGTTTTTCATGTTGAGTGAGACATTTGTGAAATTAGATTTAAGTGTAAAAAAAGTAAAGCTGTGAGACAAAAAGTATTCTGATTAGGAATTGAGAATAAACAGTGCACAGTTATTTTGTAACACTACATTTGTCTAGATCTTGTTGCTACTTCCTTTCATTTCTTTTTTGGAACATCCTTAATGATGTTTATCAAAGCTAGAGATACGCTTACCTCTGAAGCCAAGTAAGGAAGTGTGTAAATATATATTAAAAAAAAAAAAAAAAAAAACAACTGAAAACTTGCTTTTGCTATTTGTATATAAATTAGATTGAGAAGTTAGCAGTATTGAATAAATTCTTCCTAGCATTTGAAATTGCATACCAAAAGATGATATTTAAAAGACATTTCTCCTTTACTTCAAGTAAAACATTTGTTAGATTTCTCAGTTGGCTTGTAATTCTTGATACTATTTCTAGTATTTTACCTGTAGTGAAGAATCTTGTCTAGCCTTGGCAGTTTTTATACTATACCAGCATTCAGAAAGTGAAATGTTTGCAGTTCAAGTTAGCATCAGACTTAGATGAATTACACCACATCAATATACTTATCTACTACTCCGTCATAAAGTTATAGACTATCATGAAACTGTATCATCTGTCATCCATGTACCTTACCAACACCAGCACAAAATGATAATCTCAGTCTTAAATTAACTGCATTTTTCTTGCATATAAATATATAGCCTAATACCCTAAGGCCTGATCTAATAAATATTGCTAGATAAAAACACTGTGTAGGGTCACATTTAATTTGGTGGGAATTTAAGCATGTACTTCGGTGCTTTTGCAAATGGGCTCTTTATGCCTTTTGGTTTAAAACCTATGTAGTATTCAGTGATAAATGTGACACTGTTAGTAATCAGTTGCCTATGAAGTTCCTGCTACGGAGTGACTTAAGCTGTGCAAATGTATACACTCTAGTTACTAGCATATATTACCAAAATCTCCGGAAAGTATTACAGATGGTTGAAGACAGTTCTTAAATGAGATATACCACAAAGTGCTACACTTCTCCAGACTTTGTTTTCATTCACTGAACTTGATCATTGTTTTTGTGAATGGTCAGTCAGATTTGGTGCTGTAATAGGTAACAGCACAGCAACTACAATGAAGCTAATGAAGAGACTTTAATACAACAGATTGTATTAACTTGCTTTGCTTTAAAATTGTGCGTGTTTGTTTGGCTAAGTCTAAGCAGATGCAGGCAGTGATACAAGAGGTACATCTTCCTTTTGGGGAGAGAAGAATTTTGTGCAATCTCATGTATGTAGGTTCGTTATATACCAATGCCAGACTTAACCAAAGTGTTTGGAAGATGCCTTTCTTTCCATCCCAGGGAACAAATTTCTTGTTATTAATAATAGCTCTTGTTAATGCATACTTGTAAAACAAAGCCAGCCTCTACAGTTAACAATCAGTAGAACACCATCTCCTCCTTCAGTACTATAGTTGTCAGAATGCAGAAAGGCCTCTGAGTGGCAGCATAGCATCACAGTTTACTTTTCAGTCAGCTGTATTATTCATTTTACTGAAGTCTTGAACACTCTACAGGTGTGCTTGTACTGTTTAATCAAAGACAGTCTCAGTTTTTGTCTCAAAGACAGTCCAGTTTTTGCTCACCTTTTTGTTGTGCATCACTGGAAGAATACTGATGTTTTTAGTTACTGTTTACCAAAATGACTCAAACAGAGTTCCTCCAGTTGTGTGTGCTTTCTATTTTCGTTTGATGGAATTGGGTAACTTGGAAAGTATTTCCAGACCTTCCAGGTCTGTGACTAGGCTCTGTGCAGAGACTGTTGTAACTAATTTCTCGTCCCAAAAGCATGATTGTCAGTGCAGATTATGGTTTAATGCTGCTAAGATGTCTTAAGATGGAAAGACAAAACATCTAGCCATACGTACCGTAAATCTAAATGAAGTTAGAAACCATTTATTGATTTAATTTCCTATCTAGTCAGCATTTTCTCATGAGAGAGACGTTTTTGCTTTGCAGTAACAGTTTATTTTAAACTTAAATGTGTACCTGGTAATACTGCTTTAGTTGTATGCAGCTGTGATCTATTAAAGAAAGCCATGAGGAGGAAAAAAACAACCAAAACAACAACAAAACAACGAAAATTTGCTACACGTGTCCTGATCCAACCTTTAGCTATGCAGGAGCATCTTCATGTAAGATTAGGCAAACGCTGCTTTTAGACTTACCTCTCACTGGTCAGTCTTCTGTTGGAAGTTTTGCTGCTACTCAAAGTTTCTTTGATGAAATTCAGTAAGAAATTATTCGATATGCTTCAGCATTTGTTTAAATTTATAAAGCTAAAAAGGCAGTGCAAAGGCCTTATTTAGAGCAACAGTTAATAATGTCTTCTGACTCTTACACATTGTGCAATTGTGGTTACAAATGAATTTTTAAATGCCAAAAAATGCCTTTTCTTAAAAAAAAAAAGAGTTAAATGTTAGGTCTGAGGAGTATTAAGTATGTACTTATGAAAATGAGCCTTCAGGCACTGTAACAAACTTGCTGTTAGTCTTCTGTGCAATATCTCTTTCCCTTCTGGGTGCTTTAAGTGTATACTGTATGTCTTATTTCGGTTTGATCAGTATGTTTTGAGAGTGTGTATATTAGCTAATGATGGAATTTTTTTTCTGTACAGCATGGTGGAAGATGTTTTAAAATTTTGCACTTTTCTAGGATTTGTGAGTTTGTAACCTAACAATTTTTAACATGCACAATTTTGTACATAATTAGCACTGTATATATTTAAAATGAGTATGATGCCAATAAAAATAACTGAATGCAAAAGTTCTCACTTTATTAATTCTGCAAAAATGAAGCTAATGCTGTAAGAGGACACTACATGAACAATTGCTTTATTATACAGGTAAAACAAGGCAGAAGAAAGAGCTGACTCTTAATTGTGTTAAGGTAACTTTCTTTGAGAGAGGAATCAAAATGGAGATGTGAACATAACAGAACTTTTCAGAGTAAGAGTGCTCTTCTATTCTTATTCAAGCATTTCAATAAAGCATGTCTTTGCTGGGAAGGAGAGATTGTCTGAGAAGTGAGCAGGGTGGCAAAGAAGAGCCTAGTAATGCATATTTAGTTTTATTTATAAAGTTAAGGCTGTCTGCCCACTCTTGTACTGCAAGCATTTCTTCCATTCTTCACGTGCTGACTTTTGCTGTAGAATATGCAAGGCTATTGGAAATTGCTGTCAATCAGCAAGAAACTGAAATCTGTTCCAGGCTCATGTTCAGTTGGTTTCTTACCCCTGTAAACAAAATAAACCATGCTGTAAGCTTGAACAGCAGCTAGGTCTACTGATCTTCCATTTGTTATTAGGGACAGAACAAGGATCTTCTGCTTGGTATTAGGGATAGAACAAGGTTCCCTTCCTTGTATTCATCATGAGATATACATTTTAGACTTCTCAGTAGTGTTCATACAACTAACGGCCTGAATTCTCTTGTTCTAGAGTACATTAGGACCGAAGTGGCATTCCCCAGCCTTGAGTACAGAGCCCAGCTGGAGTACTGGGACGCTCTAGATGAATGGTGGCTATAGCTTAGAAACATAGGTGTTGTCATACTAACTGCTTTTTTGGATCACTAATCAGTATTCGTGTTTCTTCTGAACAGAAATGGAAGCAGTTAAGTGACTTGAGTAATGAGGAAGAGGCAGTGTGTACCAGGAGTCTAACCAAGTCTCTCTCTCTTTCACTCAAATTCAAATGAAGCGTTTACCTCAAAAAAAGCCTTGCTCCTGTCACTCCTTGCAAGGTGGCTTTGTCTCCTTCCACAAGCAGCATTGCACCTTCCCGCAAGCCCTAATATAGGTTTAAAAAAAAAACTTTATTTGCAATCTGAGAGGCTAGAGCACTTTTCCCGTTAGGCCAGTTTTAAGTGCAGTGCTTCATGACTATTACTTGCTTATTTTTAACAAAGATACAAAGACAAAGGTGAGTTATCTTGTTTTAGAAGCCAGTTTTCCCGTGTATTTGATAGCCTTTTGAAGAAGGCTATACAAACCACTAAGGAGAAAAACAAAACCAAACTTAAATATACATTCCACAATTACTTCTGCTGCTGCTACTCTTAGATCCGGTTTTGTTGAAGCAACGGTAACCCAGGTTTATCCTCCCTGTCCCTACACCAGCTTTGAGTTTGAAACTTGGTTCCTGGCTTCCCAGACATACTGCTACTACAAATGTATTGAATTGTATTATTTACTGAATGGGCAAACGAAGATACCTCCAGAGATTATGAAGGCAATGATGATGAGGAGACGGTTGGACTAGATGATCTTATAGGTCGTTTCCAACCTTGTGATTCTATGATTAAAACAACATTTAAGGTATAAATATGTCAAAAAAATAAAGGGCAGGTATCTTACCCATCTGCATGCTTACTACCAGCAACATACAATGTATGCCTGACAACCAGTGACTGGGACAGATTGGAGCTGTCTAAAATCCTAGGGCTTGGCAACAGGGCTTCAAGCATCTAACAGCCCGAAAGCATTTTACTTGTTATAATCTATTTTCTGAAAGTGAGAAAATCAAAGGCTGTAGCTGTTTAGCAGGACTATAACTAACCTTCCCTGCTGCAGTTCTGGAGAGCTTGTTAGGAACAGGGTTTCACACTGAAAGCTAGCAAGGACAAACTTTAAAATGCTTACCATGCTACAGACGTAACCTTCCTTACTGGAAACTACAACTCACCAGAACTGGAGGGGTGTTTGGTTCTTCATGATATTGGCGAATTCTTTCCTCTCTTGTTTCCTGCAATAACAAGTGTAGATTTAGCTGCCCAGAGAGTGAAGTAGAACGTGGAGCCATTCAAGTAGTATAATGTTGAACAGCATCTTAACATTAAACAAAGTAGGCATTCCCATCCAAAAGAATGTTTTGATTAGACCAATGTATTGACAAAAGTGGCAGGATTGGCTTTAGTAAATAGATTTACCCTTGATCACTAGTAGCAATTGCTGTAGGTTGATCAGATAGAATCTGCCTGGTCCCAAGCCTGAAAACATGTTTCCAGCCAATTTTTTTATTTTTTATTTTTTTTTTCAAATGTTCTTTTATGTGCTCACTCAAAATAAGAGATGATGAAGATGGTGAAAGCAGATGTATGCGCTGCCTTGTTTGTGAAAGATGATAGCCATAGATTTCTACTAATTATCTGTTTGTTTCGTCTTGAGTAGGAATTATCTGAAGAATTTCCTTCTCTGAATGGCTCTGCCATGTTTCCTGAGTGCTACTGCTTTTGAACCGAGCAATGGTAGTTAAGGAAATCAAACCAGGAGGATTTGTCAGTAAGGACAACAACGTAGGAATACAGCAGGCATTGGTACAGCACAGAGCTTCTACAGTCCTCTCAGTAAAACAGCAAGTTATTTACAGGGAAAGACTGAAGACTGATGCCTTATCTAGAGACAAGCAAGTAGGTTTCACCTTAATGCTGCGTTGCCAGCTTCCCTTCCTACTCAAAAGCTTTAGGAGGGATTAAAGTCTTATTGCCTCTTTGGCATTTCCATCTGACCTAGGGAACAGTTGTTAGTCAGTGTCTAGCTTTGTAAGCCCTTGCACATGCATGCTATTGTTAAACCTTGGCACTCTGTGTTAACTCTGGCATGCTTTACTTACGCCCATATGAGTGCTTTTAACATCTGGATCCAGGTAGTGAGGGTTAATGTTAAAAGGAACTAAACCTAGGGCTTGCAGGGAAGGTGGATAAACAATTGGCATGTCATTGGTAGTGTTGATGCTGACAGTAGCAACGTTAGTTCCTGCACTGGATCCCATGTAAGGAATCCCATCCTGAAAGACAAAAGCAATGATTAGTATGCAGTATCACAATTGACAACTGCATGTTATAGCATCTTCTGTCAAAATTGGAGACTCAACAGCAAAGTCAGACATCTAGCTCATTTTGCTGCTAATTTTACAGGTGAAAAGCAGAAATACAAGAGCTCAGGGTTTGCGGTGGGCAGCAGTTTATGCATATAATGGTTGTCAGAGAGCCAACTATTGGATGTCACTATAGGCATTAGGCTTTGCTATTAAGAGAGGAGACTTACCTACATTACAGTTGTAGAAAATATCTGAAACAGGTGAACTATCTGCTCTTTAGGAAATCAGATCTGAAGCCAAGAACCATTCTGACACACCAGAAATTTGTATATTAAGATGGCCTACCTGACCTTTCTTCTTGTCAGCTGGCCTTTTTAAACATAAAATGGTTTGCATAAATTTGTCTGAAGTTACTCACAGTTTCACAGTACTGGGGGAACACCTTACTTTGGTCTTCCTCCATGGATGGTCTGTTTTTGCTGTGCCTTACGAGATTAACCAAGCCAGAATGGCTGCTGATAGGAGGGGGCTCAATGATGCTCATACGTTGCGATTTTAGATAAAGGAAATACTGAAGGTGAATATACCACTTTCTTTTTTCTTTACTCTATAAAAGGCACATGTAGATCCAATTCTATACTTGGATTATCATTAGGCAACGTGAAGCTTGAACACATCTGTATCAAGCCACAAAGTAGACAAGCTGAGAAACAGGGTTTCTGACCAGCGGTTGAGTCCCACAGTGCTCTTCATTGGTGTATGTTGAGGGGCTTACTTCTATATTACAGCACAGCATTGTACATCCCAAGGTCTTGCAGTTCTAAATCTGGGAAACTGCTGGAGAAGGAAAATTTCTGACCCTAGGCTTTTCAGGATTCCATGACTAACAGAAGCTTCATTTGGGCACAGATTTCAGTTCACCGGCTTGCATGAAATGCCTTCTATTTAAGTACATTAGAAACAAAGTTGTAGAATCTACTTGTATTTCTCTGAACAAATGCTTATTTGTTTGTCATTTAGCCTCAGCCAAAGTCATCTAGTTGTTACCTCAAGAACTCGTTTCCTGATCTCTTGTATCAGTCTGTTGTCATAGAGAGCTTTCAGGAGACGGAATGTATTGCCACCTCCTGCAGGAAAAAGTATCCAACTTATTTAACATGCTTTACTCTAAATTTTACATAGGTGCCACTACAGACTTGCCAGACTCAGATCAGTTCAGGACAATATTCTGCTTTCAGCAGCAGTAAAACCAGAAGCTTTGGAGAAATGCTTACTTGGCAGGCCATGGGCTCGTGCCCTAACTCCCCTTCCTAACACTGATGCTGACTATTTGTCAGCAAATAGTACTTTAATACCCTGGAGTATATTAGGACTGCTCAGTCCAACCACAGTAGGCCTCGCTCCTCTTAGTCCTGAAAAAGTGATAATTCATCTAAAATCATGTCTTTAATGTTGAAGGGCTGTTTAAGTGAGTAATTTAAAACTTACTAGAGAAGCAGTTGCATTGATTAAGTCCCACCTACTTCCATTCCCACCATTAAATTCAGGGTCTTAATGTTCACAAAGTGCTGTTTTCTGCAGCTTCTAATAGCAAGGCAGGACTTTTCTTTTCTCTGTGCTGTCAGTACTACAACAGACTAATACAGTGTCTTATGTAAACCTTCTTTAGGAAGCAAGAAGTAAGACTTACCAATGAATATTGCTTCAGATTTTCTTACAGCTTCCACTGGATCACAAGATTCATGAATGCTGTCCAGCTCATAACCTTAAATTAGAAGTTATTTACCTTTGCCGCTTCACTTGGGAGGAAGAATGTACATTCGGTGCTTCCCTCCTGTTACTTCCCACCCCGCTTCAAGCCAAATGTCTCACAGTAAAAACAGGGGAATCTTAAGGGCTACTACAAGGTATAATGTGTACCCTACATTAGCGTAGGGCTTCTGTATCCCCAGCCACACCAAAACCAATGTTAGCTTTATGGAGATGCTGCTCAGCGTCACAAAAAGCAGAGCACTTTGCTCAGAAGGGGCTAGCTCAGTGCAAACTGCTAACTCAAAAAAGAGAGGAACACTGCTACTGTTCAGCTTGGACATGGGACTTATTGAGCTGTGCCATCAGTATTCTGATTTGAACCTATTTTTTATAATGTCTAAAATGTTTGGCTTTGACAGGTTTGCTCTGCTCGGTTCACTGCATGTAGTAAGGGCCAGGAGACCCAGATGGGCATTTGACAGCAACAGTCTTCCTGCACAGTGAGGAGTGGTGTGACACCCAAGGATGTGAGTACTGGTTGTTACTGGGGTAACGGGTCCAAGGTTATCCTGAGCAGTGCAGATAAGAGGCAGTTACTGCAATAGACCAGTCTGGAAAAATCTTTGCTCAAGGCTTACTGCAAAAAACTTCCTCTCCGAAGGCGTTAGAAGCGTTTGCAACACGATTTTTGCAGAGGCCTCCTGGGCGTCTCCTCCGATGCCGCAGCCCGCCTTCCCCCCGCGGACAGAACCGAGGCGGGGTGCCCCGGGGCGGCTCGGGCCCGCGCCTCAGGGCCTGCCTTACCCAAACTCGCGAACTTCTCCCTGGCGGTGCGGGCGTAGGCGTCCCGGTCGTGCAGCGCGTAGGGCACGAAGAGCACCCGCTTCACCTTCCTGGGGAGAGATAGAAGGGAAAGGGCGCTGGAGCCCGGCGGGGCGCGGCCCGGGCGCCCCCCCCCCCCCACGCGGCACTTACTCCCCGAGGAAGCTCTGGATGTGCTGCTGGCAGTGGCCCAGGTACCCCCCTCCGTGCAGGGTGGAGTTGGAGACCAGCAGCAGGCGCCGTGGGCAGCCCATGCCCGCCCGCATTCGCGGCCCGGCCCGCCCCTTCCTGCCCCGCCGCGAGGCCGCGGGGTGGGGCCCAGCTGTCGCCGCCGCCCGGCCCGGTCCGGCCCCGCCATGCTGGACTTCGCGATCTTTGCCGTCACCTTCCTGCTCATCCTCGTGGGCGCCGTGCTCTATCTCTACCCGGTAATGGCGGTGGGGCCGAGCGGCCCGACTCCCGCTGCAGGGAGCGAGTGGCCGCGGGCTCTTTCGCCCGCGCTGCTGCCGGGGCTGCGGCGTGGCCGCGCAGGGCTGCGCTCCGTGCTGGGGCGGCCGTGCCCCGCCTGTTCCGTGCCCCGATGAGCCCTTTTAGAAAGGCTGTACGCCTCGGCTTATGGTCTGCGTGTGCGCCGGTCCGTGGGCAAAATCCGGGTGTCAGAGCTACGCTGGAGTCTCCCGTTGAATCAGATGGTTAGAGCCTAGTTTGGCCTGTGGGACCAGGCACACGCTCACAGCTGATCACTTCTGTATAACTCGGCAGGTCTGAGGCCTGAGGATGCGCTTTGTCCAGCTCTGTTTAACGTTTGTGAATAGCGCAGAAGTATTGGTTTGGGAAATCTAGTTCTGCTAGAAAGCTGTGAAACTTGCCTAAAATCTACATTCAGAAAGGCTGATAGGGTTTCCTTTTGCTATCTAGGCATCCAGACAGGCATCAGGAATCCCTGGGCTGGCTCCAACTGATGACAAGTAAGTGCTTCCCATCTTAACATTGATTGGGTTCAGCCTTGGTGGTGGATGTTGCAAATGAGTAGATGGCTTCTTTGTGTACCTCAGGGATGGCAACCTGCCAGACATCATTGCCAGCAGAAGTTTGCATGAGTTCTTGGTGAACCTTCATGAGAAATATGGTCCGCTGGTCTCCTTCTGGTTTGGAAGGCGCCTTGTTGTCAGCCTTGGCTCCATTGATCTCCTGAAACAACATGTGAACCCCAACCGTTCATGTAAGCATCATTTGCTTTGTCTTTGAGTCTGTTTGTTCCATATGGCCTTACTGGGCATTATATATCAAAGGAAACAGAAAGAAAATGAAGCTTAGTTTGCAGCTGACATAGTGATTCAGATGTGTCTTTGGTACTGCTTATTGGAATTCAATATTGGTGACCAAGAGCTGCTGCTGCCCAGCAGCTATTGAGAAATTACTGTGCTTTTGCCTTCATCTGCTGCTTACAGGCAGATGTTTATGGGAAGTTCATGTTCGTTAATCACTGGAAGCAGCCAGTTGAAAATCCTATAGGAAATTGAGATATAATTTAAAAGCATCTTGGAATGCAATTTAAGATAGGGAGTTTTACTAAATTAAATCTGAAAAGAGCTGTGATTGGGATAGCTCCCTTACACGGCTCTGTGTGGAGTTTTTTAAAGCCTTATTTCAAGAAGTTCTTTAATTTTCATTTTTGTTTGAGTTGCAGAATTTTGTGCTGAAAACTTCTAATGATCTAGACTTGAAAGTGGTCAGTAGAGCTGGTAGCTGAACTGATCTTAGTCCTGTGAGAATGTTTTAATTTCTAGTGAAGCCTCTCAGGTAGATGTTCTACTTCCTAAGGTAATCACAAACAATAAGGTAGTTAGGTTGTTGTTTAGGTTTAACCTGTGTTTTTTGCAGTTTTTCTTTCTCTGATGTAGATATACGTGCTACTTGCGTACTGCTGATCTGGTAGCACAGGCTCTTTTCAAGCACAGGAAGATAACAGCTATCAGTTTATGCTGGGTTGTGATGAATAAACTTCTTGTACATTTGCATAAACTTAAAAAACTGCTGATGCTCTGGAAAAGAAGTTGGAGTTAAAAATCAGCAAGAATCATTGGATAGTGGTTGCACTCCAGAAGGTGGAAGCTCACCCTGAAAGATTTGAATGCACTCAAGTGTAAGTGTGGGTATGTTTGGAGAAGGTTGAGTAGACATTCACTTTCTGAAAGCTCAGAGAAGTGGTGACAGGCCCTTGAGCAAACAAGTTGTCACAAACATACTGAAGTTGGGAACGTACACAAATACTGGTGAAATGTTGCCTGCGCTTAAATGTAGGAAGCAACCAAGGCAGCTACAGACCAGTCTGGTCTCCTGTAGATGCCAGCAGTTAAATATATTCATTTTAAAATGTGGAGTGGGGAATGCGTTAAAATGTGGTCATGCTTCTTAGATAATCAGACTTCTAGATTTAAAAAAAAAAAAAAAAAGCATAGAACTGTGTTTCTGGACAGTTGAAAGTGTGATACGTTTCACTAAGAGGAGTGCAAATGTAATCCTAGAGTTGTTTTCAAGTCTAGTACAAAGTGTATGAAGTCTGTAGAAGTGCTTGGCAGGACAGAGTTCTGTCTCTGTGAGAGGTTTGTCCCCTGTGGGATCACTGATCTGCTGCCTCTGTAGAGAAATAGATGCTTTCCAAATACTGTAAAGCAAGAGCAGAATTATGCAGAGGGCAGCTGAAGCAGTGCTGAGTTTGCAGCAGTGAATGTAGCAGTGGTGTAGGACTGTCAGTTTGCTAGGGATTGGGTGAGAAAAATATGGAGCTTGCTGCTGAGCTAGCAGTTTCCTTCATCCCTACCAGGAGAACATTGCAGTTTCTGCAGGTGATGGTGTTAAGCATTCTCCTGCCTCTCCACATGGCTCTGCTTGTTAGATTTGCTTTGTGGGCTTTACCATCAGTAAGGGCATTGTGGCATTAATAGCAAAACTGCTCCATGGCAAAGTACTATGGAGGGGAAATTGCCAGCAGCAGCTACAGTCACATAACAGTTTGTTCCATGTGCAGAGCTGCAGGTACCATTTGCAGTGGTAGTGCAGTAGTAGTATGCAGTGCCACAAAGCACATGCATGTACTTCTTGTTGTTGGAAGTGGGAAATGGGATGAGCTGCAGAGCTCTAAAACATTGGAAGGAAAATGGTGTGAGAGAAGAACATTTAGCTCGCTGTATTCATGCCTCTGGTTTCATTAGCTGTCATGTGATAGTAAGTCCTCTGAAGGTAGGAATTGTCTCATTGGGAGTTAGTTCAGGAGCATAATAAGGCTTTGATCTCTGCTGGGTAGAGTCCACAGTAGGTAGAGTCATGTATGTCTAGCCCAGCCCTGATCTTTTGTGATGCTTTGAAGGTATCACTCCATCTGGGAAAAATAACAAACTGTGATAAACATTGAAAATCTCTTGCTTGAAACTCTTTGTGTGCTGCTTTCAAATAGCTGCTTAGAGATTCTACTAGTTCTGTGACACTCACAGAAAGATTCACAGGAATAGGAAAGCATGTCATAGGCTGTGCTCAATTGCACAATTTTGCATTGACTCCTAATGTACTTCACCACATTAATAATGTAGAGGCCCTGGTGGTGAGGTTTGGAGTAAAAGATGTACATGAAGCAAACCGTGAATACAGAAGATATGGGGGGTAGACGTTGGTGGCAGAGCCATCTGGAACTGGGAAGCTTGGAACGAGCTTTCAAAGCATTTTTATGAAAAGTATTGAGAAAAGCAGCTTGGTGGAGTCAGGAGGCAACCTGCACAGGGGGAGCTGAGCACAGGATGGTACCCTGCCACAGGAAAGAATCTTTATGACATCCTAATCCATGTGGAGCAAGAGAAACTTAGCACCCCAAAGAGACCATGCCTGGTGAAGGAGCCATGCCTTGCTCACCTCCCAGAAGCAGCAGCACTCTATCGAAGAGCTGGCTGTTTTCATCGTGCCTGTGCAGAAGAGGCTTCTGAATGATGTTTTCTTTATTTTCAGCGGATCCCTTTGAGATGATGTTGAAATCCTTCTTGAGGTACCAGTCCAGCCTGAATGGGGATACAGGAGAAAGCCACCTGAGAAGAAAGCTGTATGAAAGTGCTGTGACAAAGTCCCTGCAAAGTAACTTGGCTCTCATCCAGAAGGTAACTTCCTCTTCTCCAGTGGAGAAACCCTATGTAGCTCACAGAGGAAAGTTTAATGAGAATGATTACTAGGGTAAAGAAGCTGCATTCAAATTTATACTGGATTTTTAAGCTTGGGAGACAGAGAACAGCTTATGCCTGTTCAAGCACTGTGAGCGTTTGGTTTCTGTAAGCTCCACTGGGCTGAGAGAAAGTTAGGTTTGGTGACGTTTTATGCTAAGACATCAGATGCAATTAAAGATCCTGGAGCATATGGTTTCTGGATTTATTTTACAAGACAGGAGGGAGGAGCAATGAACCAGCTGTTGGGACCACAGACAAGTGGAGAACTGTTCTATTGACTCAGTCCAGCAACTAGTCTTATTTTCTCAATATGGAGCTACTCAGATTAAAGGGTTTAAGGTATTTTCTGTGACGGAGGGAACAGGAGATGGACAGGGCTGTCTTACATTGGGTGAACCATGGGCTCACGCAGGATATATGAGGGCAGAATATTACTGTTCAAGTTAACAATGAAAGGAAACCCTTGAAAGTGTAGATGTACGTCATGGCCTTGAAAGTGTGGTCTATCTGAGGAACTTAGGGTGGGAATGCGTTCAGTTTGGGATATGTTTGGTAAATAGGCTATTGATATTACTGTCAATTAATGGTTCCTTTCTTAAGTTGTCAGAAGAATTGCTAGCCAAATGGCTCTCCCTCCCTGAGGCTCAACATGTACCACTCTGCCAGCACATGCTGGGCTTTGCCATGAAGTCTGTTACCCAGACAGCTATGGGCAGCAGCTTTGAAGATGACCAGGAAGTCATTCGATTCCGCAGGCACCATGATGTAGTAAGTGTCACAAAGAGCCAGGAAGTTTCCTGTACTATTTGTTCAAGCCAACAGCTTGTGTCTGCATGTACAGTTTAGTAAAGGACAGCACAAGCTATTGCTGGGACTTTGACATTAAGCTAACATTAAGCTTTAAAGCTTGAGGACTGTTGACTCAACTATCTGAAGCTAAAACTATCAGAAAGATCCTACTGGTCTTACTGTCGTTAGTCTTAAGCCAGGTATTTCTAAAGAACCAGCAGAAATTGGGATCCAGTGACAATTGAGATGTATTTGATCTACATCAGTTAAAATCTCCAGAGAAGGCCAGTGGAACTTCACATTTTCAGAGAACCTTTGAAGGCTCTGTGGCGTTGTGGAGAGGGAAAACCTGAGGAAATCTGAAGCTGTGTTCACATTTGGGAACGTTAAGTCTGTTGGTGGTATGGTGGGAAAGAAGCGGGTTCACCTCCCTCTCAGGGTGGCCATGCCTTTTCCATACAGTTGTAATTACAGGTTTTTCATTTCAACTCAGTTTCAGCTGTTATACATGTAAGAACTAGAATAAGGCATGGTGTTCTGAAGAGGACACTAATTTCATTTTCTAGAGGACAACTTCATTTTATATAATGTTTTCATTTTACTGAATAAAGCAGAATGAAGGAGTCCCTGCCTGTGGTGAGTGACAATGCTCTTCTCTCTGGCCTTCTTTCAGATCTGGTCAGAGATTGGGAAAGGTTTCTTGGATGGGTCCCTTGACAAAAGCACAACTAGGAAGAAGCTGTATGAAGATGGTAGGTTCTTCCCAAATCCAGTCTTCCTTCTACTTCACTTCTCCACTCTGATTAATGCTTAGGAACTATCAAGCATATGGAAGCACTTGATTTGCCTAGCTGTCTTGGCTTTTCTACAGTTTGTTGTTGTGCTGTAAGCTACCTGATGTGTCGTCTTTACTTTTGCAGAAGATTAAAATATATCATTGTTTAATGGTTCAGAGACAAGCCTGCCATTGTTGGTGTAGTTCTTGTGTCTTTGTGTGCTCGCTACCTGTTCTGTGTCGTATTAACTTCTGACCTCTTGTAGGTAGGCAGCTGCTCTTAGGGAAGACCGATGTGTCATTTGCTCATAGTTAATAGTTTAAGCTTTTCAGTATTGACTAATAAGATCTTAAACCAGAGTAGCCTCTATCTAAAGCTAATAAATTAGTTCTAAATCCTGAATTTGTCTGAATTGGGCAACTTAAACCAGACAGCTAGCAGCATGTAGGTCCCTAACTCCCCCTAGTTCCCACAGTAGCCATCAGTAGCTCATCATCCAGATGTCTTGAGATGAGTGGAACCTTTGTGCCTAAATCCTCCCACACTTGCCCCACTTATCTCTCCCTGTCTATGCCAACTCGTTAGCACCATTTTCCTCTGAAATCATTTCTGTAGAGCTCCTGGCAAAAGGGAGACCATCAGTCAGCAGAGGTGCCTTAACGCTTGAGTAATTGTAACTTCACAGGCAATTCAAGTAGTGTTATCTGGCTTAAATATTTTAATTGTGAGAACTGGTTGAACACAGTACGTGATGGTTTAATGCTGATTATTGTTTGACCTTCCTCTACATGGTTTCAGCTCACAGAGTACACGTCTTGGTTAGACCTGTAAAGTTGGCTTTTTATAGGCAATTGGTGATATTTCATTCCTACATTTTCATCTAAATTAGAAAAATCGCCTTCCAAATTTAATGCTAACAGGTTGCTTCTGTGAGTCCACCAAGGACAACTGTCTGAAAATCTGTTTGGGGAGATGGTTTCACTTCTCTGCAGCTCTCAGAGTGACCATGATTAAAATAATCATTTCTGTTTCTCCAAAGCTCTGAAAGAAATGGAATCTACCTTACGGAAAGTCATAAAGGAACGCCGAGGCAGATCATTTAACAGGCATGTCTTTATAGATACCTTGCTACAGGGGAACCTTAGTGACCAGCAGGTTTGTACAGATGTTGTGTCATCTCACACTAATGGAGCTCTACTAGATTAGCATCTTATTATTTTGTAGCCTTTGGTTAAACTTTGCATTTGAGTGAGATTCCTGACTAATGCAGTGTTCTCTCTGGCTCTTTTTCCAGTCCTGCCACGCTTAATTGAATTAGACCTTGGTAGCTTTCCTTGCCACTATTTCATAGTTATTTTTGTAAACCAGAAGTGTGTTAGTATTAAGCATGTCTGAAGTGCTATTACAGTGGAAGTTCTGTAAGAGAGTTCAGTCTTACAGATGAATTTCCTGCTCTCTGTGCTAAAGAGATTTTGTAGGCTTGAGTGGAGGTTGTGCTGTGTCTTTCTAATCTTTGCATCTCATGGACTTCATTCTCTGAACTAGATTTTGTTTCCTAGATTTTGGAAGATACGATGATTTTCTCCTTGGCAGGATGCATTATTACTGCTAACTGTAAGTCATAAATAACTTTCTGTCCTCAGATTCAGCTGTCTAAAACTGACTGTGATGATGTGAGACTTAATCTCAGCTAATAAAAAGTGATATCCATCATTCTGTCTCTCCTGAGCTACAAACAAATAGAAGCAGGTAGTTTTACAGCACACTCAGTACAGCATCACAGCCAGTGAGTTGAAGCTGTGTTTGACAACCTTCTTAGCCTTTTGGTGAGCTTGTTGCTTTTTGCTTGGACCCTTAACCCCTGTCAAGTGATGCTAAATTTGATGAAAGAGCACCAAAAATTGCGAGTCTCAAAGACAGTGATGTACAATGGCTTCTGTTATGTGGGAAGGAAGTTAGAGCAGAGCCCTGAGGTGTGAGTGGCTGCTTTGAATTTCTGGGGGATGGGTATATTCCATATATGGAAGAGTTCCTCTAGGGGCTACTTTGTTGTTCATAAGGATTTTGAAAAAGAAGTAAATGGAAATATGACCTGAAGCTGTGTAAAATCATTTATAATATGAAGATGGTTTGAACTTAACCCCCTGATTATCAGGTCCTGTATTTCAGTGAATGGGACTGGGACTTCAATCAAAACCTTTCTGTTGCTACTGGATATTGAAAGATGTGGAAAGTAAATGTGGCATCTCCATTAACACTATCCCTGAAGATTATCGTCTCCTCATGGGTTGCTGGATAGTGCTCATAAATAGAAGTGGTAGAAACCATCTTGTAGCTTTAGAGAAACTGCATCCTACACACTTATTTCTTAGGCAAGGTTTATTTCTCGGTGTGCTGTTGAGGATATCTTCTGAGTATCTCACAAGATGGATGTAGAGGAGACAAGTGCTGGCCAATGTGCTGCAGAAAGCTGTACTGTTCTTCTCCTTGCCTGTCAGGAACCCAGACAGGGAATCTTGTGGTGCTGTGAACAAACCAGCCTTTTAGCTGATTGATCTAATAACCCTGGTTTTCCAGAAGGGGTGATTGCTAGAGCATTACAGCTATTTCATGGACCAAAGGGCTGGGAAAAAGACATGCTTTGATTGCTGCTTTGCTGGATTGTGAGGTCTCGAATCCAGGGCTATGAGACTGGATGACTTAGTCTCCTACACAGCTTCCTAAGCTCTTCATAGCCCTAGAAAGAGAATTTAAGCTTGCAGAGTCCCTTGTTACACTGGAGTTCAGCCTCTGCTTCTGACACTGAATATGGAATCAGTACAGTATATAAACAGAGGTCACCCTTGTCTGAGTCAGAAAAATAATGTTGCAAATACAGGAAGCAAAAGGGCTGAATACGGTTAGCAAAGGTTTGAATTTGCTGAATCCAGTGTTGTCTTGATTCCTTCCCCAGTGTGTACCTGGGCAGTCTATTTCCTGACAACATCAGAAGATGTACAGCAGAATCTCTACAAGGAGGTGGACCATGTTCTTGGGAAGGGACCAATTACACACGAGAAAATTGAGCAACTCAGGTGGGTCCCTGATAAGGAAATGCAGAGGAAGGTTTTCTTGTGAAGTGGGAACCAGGGCTTCATGTGCCAGAGGCTGACGACCAGCCTATGCTGGATCAGAAGAAAGCATCCAAAAGCTACTACGTTTTTTGGAAGTGATCGAACACCAGGATGACTAGCAGCAGAAATAGGATCCACTGTAGGACTCCAAATAATGAGGAATGGGATGCTTTCTTCAAGTTGTCTATTAGGAGGCCATTGAAGTTCGTTGATAGGGAAGAAAGCATAGAATTTGTGCCCCAGCTGCTTGAAAAACACTCTGTGCCAAGATAAAACCTGGAAAGTGTCTCTAATGAGCTACCAGAGAATCCTGTCTGTACCAATGGAACTGAAGTCTTTTAAGGAGGAGGGGTAATTCAGAATAAAAGACTGAGAATACATTCTTCATCCTATTCTATGTCTCAAAGAATCAGGTTGGTAAAATTGAATGTGTGTTCAGTTTTGGGTTCACAGCAATAATGGTGTAAGCCTTGCATGGGATAGGGCTGCAAAAATGATGAATGGGAGCAGAGATTTACTCCTGATCTTGATTAAGCCATGTGGATGGAATGGGACAGAGAGCAGTGGCTTCTTTCCCATGTATAAAGAAACAAAGAGAAAAAAAATTGGTGGCTAGCAATTTATTAACTCTAGGCTTAGGATTTCAGGAATAAAGTCATTGGGACCTGATGTTCCGTTTGATCTTTTTTTCAGGCTGTGGAGCAAGGATGAGAGTTAGCATTTTTATGGATGAACAGATAACATTTGTTTTTTGTATAAGTGAAGTCTGCTCTGAGATGCTTTATCCCAAGGTTTCAGGGAGAATATGAGAAATCTCAGTTTCCTACTGATGCTTGCTTATAGCACACAATTAGGGTGGAAATAGTTATTTGAAGAAGGAAATTTGTTTTGCGTTCTGGTTTTCTGAGGATAGGAGTAACCAATAATTTTAATTGTAAGTTTAATGTGAGATGAATTTAGACAGAAAGCTTCAAAGAGTATTCTTTTTCGAGGGCTACAGAAGTAGGAGAGTGATTGGTGAATGGCGTGCCTCTATTTTTCACACATCTGTTCATGTTCAGGGTGTGCTTTATACTGGGACTAGGGTTAAGATTTGAGTAAAGGAGTATATCCTGCTGCTTCCTGTATGAGTGAGAAATGCCGGAAAAGGCATGTTTACCCTTTCTAGCTGGGTTGGTTTGATTTACGGAAGAGGTGGGATGAGATACATTTTGATGAATTGATAATGAGATTTAATGCTTATTGAGAAGGTGCTGGGACTCTTTGTCAAATAAAAATTAAAAAAAAAAGCTCCTCAGCATTGCTGCAGAGACAGCTCCAGGAGCGGACTGGGGCCCTGGAGGGCAGTAGATGACCAAGCTCTCCTTTTCTAGCACAAGGACATGAACAAGCTTCTTTCTGGAAGAGTTAAATTGACCAAGCCTTATTGATTGCAGATATTGTCGGCAAGTCCTATGCGAGACAGTGCGGACAGCAAAGCTTACTCCCATTGCTGCACAGCTGCAGGAACTGGAAGGCAGAGTCGACCAACATACTGTCCCCAAAGAGGTAGGGCAGTACCTCCTGGTACTAGGCACTAGGCCGTCCTGCTTTCCTGAAGGGAAATTTCCTTTTTGCTCTTCATCGTACTTCTTTCTCTAGAGGGGTGAGGGAGGAAGATGATTTCTTTTGACATGTTTAACCTGAGCAGATGATCTGTCATCTGAAAGTACTATTTAGTCAAAGTTTGTCATGTAGTTCCTTTATGGAATAGGCTCTGGGAATTTGTGCTCTCTTCCTGAGCAGGTTGGCTTCTGGTTCTGGGTCTACTGTAAATGAATAATCCTTTGAAGGGGTTTGTGGTCTCAGCTGTGCAAACAAGAGCATGGTTTCAGGCCTAATTATATCACCTGTATTTCCTACATGAGAGTGGTACCTTCCATTGCAGAGAATAAAGAAGCATGCGCATACATACTAGCAAGAGTAGTGGAATGGGATCTGGCCCTCTCTAACTACCAAGATTTGCAGCATGGGTCTTAAGAAGTTAAAATCTTAGCATTTCATTATAGAAATCTGTAGGTGAAAATAACATATAAATGTTTGTAAATGACCTATTAAAATGAGTGGTCCACAGAATAATTGTTGCCCTGTAGAGCCGTCCAGGTGTAGCTTAAATTGTGCGTTTTGTTCTGGTCTGACATATGTATCCTCATTTTTTTTGCAGACACTTGTACTTTATGCTCTTGGTGTGATGTTGCAGGATAGTTCATCTTGGCCATCACCATACAAGTATGTAGAATCAAGGCCTTTATTCTTTCTCAAATGAATTCCTTTCCTTTTTTTAATTAATACTATCTAGATAGATACAGATCTATAGAATTATAGATCTTCTTTTCCTTTTTTTAATTAGTATTCTATAGATCTTGTTTCCATGCTGCAGAGCCTGTCTAAGCAGATTTTGGAGATGAGAGGGAGTCTGTAAGAAAGTGGATTTGTGACAATCCTTGTCTCCTTGGACAGGAGTTTGGGGCAGTTCAAATCATGATCCTCCTAGACTTTTTGTGTGTGTGTATGTTAGAGGTTTACAAGTTTGTTTGTTTGTTTCCACACACGCTGCTTAGGCAAATACCAGTAAATTCGTCTTAATGTTTTCTGTGACAGAGGGAGATTTAAATTTGAATGGTTTTGGAATCACTGTCAGCATGAAACAATGAAAGGGAGGCAATGTCTGACAGAAATTTTGTGTTTTCAGAGTGAAGGAAATGCTATCTCATTACTTTGTCTGTGGAACAAAGCTGGATCCAGGATAGTATATTGGAAGTTAAAAAAAAAAAAAAAAAAGTTGTAGCTTACTGTGGCCTCTGGATGGCAAGTATTAATGGTAGTTTTGTTTACTTCACTTGGGCTGGAAAAAAAAAAAAAAAAGTGGGTCAGTTATTCTAGAGAGAGAAAAAAGAAGGCAGCTGAAATCTAGGAGAAGGAAGAAGCCCTTAGAACAGAGCTTGTTCTCTTCTTCATGCTCTTTCAAGCGTCAGGCATTGATGATCCGTCCTAT
The DNA here is from genome assembly GCF_019238085.1 of Lagopus leucura. NCBI lineage: Eukaryota > Metazoa > Chordata > Aves > Galliformes > Phasianidae > Lagopus > Lagopus leucura. The sequence continues at coordinate 8,362,386 of NW_024962267.1, forward strand.
GAATATCTTGGCAGGGATTGCCCAATAGGATGGGGCATGCACTGTGCTTGGGAGGGCTTCACTGGGGCAGCATGTAAAGAAAGGTGAGGACTGCTGTGAACACTGTTTTTATTCCAAGGAGAAGGAGAGTTGAGGTTGTGATTCTATTTATGTGATAGAGATGGGAGATCTACGCTTTGAAGTCCTTTCACCTATCTACCTTACATATAAGCTCTGTGTTTATTTGCCTTTTTTTCTGTTCATTTGTTTGGCTGAACAGCTGTGATTTCCTCCCTATTTCAGTATATGTGATTTGTCACTTCAGGGGGAATGTAAGCATGATGTTGCTTTAATTGAGGGACAGCATCCACATGACTTTTCATCTTAGTAGAAGCAAAGCTTGGATGTTTATACAAGAAGTCAAAGGCTTGAAGTACAAGCAGAAATATTTAGCAGAAAATGAAAGAGGACTGACTGCCTTCAATCCATTATATTATATATTATATAATCCTGTTTGTTTTTTTTTTAAATTATTATTATTTTTCTGTAATAACTTATATTTAAATTGAATGGTATTTTATTGACCTCCTTTTGGTTAGTTGATTATGGGAACCTTGTTTTAACTTGTGCAAACCCTGTGTAATAGTTTTCTTACAGCCTCCACCATACTAATGCTGGAAGCCACTTTTCTCACTTGAGTGAGTCACCAGCTTCCCTCCCCCAGCATATACACATACACCAGCTGCTTCAAGACAGGGGCGAGGGGCAAGGGAAAAAAAGGAAAATATTTTTGGAGGTGAGAGAGGGGGAGGAATGCAGAGAGACTGGTGGGATAGAGAGGGAAGATAAATCAGATTTGTGTGTGTGCCCCGGAGGGAAATGGAGGACATGTAGCAGCACCAGCTCACTTGTGTACTCGAGCTAAATACCCACTGCTAAGAGGTAAAGCGTACTGTTTCCAGCCCTGTATCACACTCGATTATTAAGCACTTTGACCAAAGTGGGACACAGCTGACCAACAGAGAACGTAGATGGAGTGGATGCACAGTCACCTTCCTATACCTGTATGGAATTACCTAGTATAATTTAGAGAGAGGACTGATGCTTTTTGCAGTTGAGTCATTGCCAGTTCCTTACGGTGATGTGTGTGTGACCATGAATCCAGAGGAAGGATTCTGTGCTCACTCAGTGTGTTGTCTTTCGTAGATTTGACCCAGAGAGATTCAATGAGGATTCAGCCATGACAAACCTCTCCTTGTTGGGTTTTTCAGGAAGCCAGGAGTGCCCGGAGTTGAGGTGAGCATTACAAAGCAGGGTTTTTTTGTGTTTCTGTGGTAGAGAGAAAAGGAGGTTGTTTCAGTGTATTTCAGTCCAAACAGGCAGTTGTTTTTTGACAGATTTACTTCATAGCAAGTTTTTTATTCTCTTTTCTTGCCTCCTTCCTCAGGTTTGCCTATATGGTGGCTACAGTTCTGTTGAGTGTCCTGGTAAGAAAACTGTACCTTCACCCAGTTAAAGGACAAGTCATGGAGACCAAATATGAGCTGGTAACCTCACCAAAGGAGGAAGCCTGGATAACGGTGTCTAAGAGAAGCTAAGAACAAGCAAAACAAGGGTCTGGAAGTGCCAGCAGTGAAGTTCTGGGCAAGTGTCTTAAAGGCAGTCATGCTGGCAGCACAGTGACTCAGCCAAGGAATTTTAAATGCAGATTTTGTTACCTTCCACATTATTATTTGCATAGCCTTCTAGGGTAATTTTTTCTAATTCAACCAATAGTTGTATTAAAGTAGATGTAATCTGTATGCTTTTTTACACTTTTTGCCCAAAGGATTGCAAAGGAAGCAACAAAACCAAGCAGTGGTGTATCTATGAACTGTTCTGTGCCAGCTAGTCGAAGACTGGGCCTCTGGTTAGTCCAGCCCCTTCCTAACAGCAGGCAGATCTGGTGGGTAAGAGACTGTGCTGCAGGGCATGCTTCTTCATGGATAGCAAGTAGATAAGACCTTGAAGGCACAAGGACAAAATCTTTCTCTCTATATAGGTATTTTTATTCAAAGTGTCTTTCCTTCCCTTGAGCTATAGCTATAACTGTCAAGAAGAGCAGATACATCTTGTGGGAAGTATGCGTGAGTGTGTGTGAGAGAAAAAGAAAGTGGGGTGAGAATTGCACCATCGGGTCTCATGCTACGTATGTAATCTTCCTGTGCTGTAGGATTGCAAGAGGATGGATGGCTGAAAAATGCTAGTAAATGAGGAGGAATAAAATTGGTTTGGCCCCTGAGAAAGCAGAAGCATTAGTAACAACATAATGAAATGAAATAAAACCACAGAACAAAGCCCTGGGAAAGGGATTCTCCATCCTGACAGTTCGGAGAGCAGCGTCTAATCTAATCAGCATCAGAAATTGATGACAGGTGCTTGCAATTCATTCATCACTCGGTCAGCAATGAGATTGGTCATGCAAGTACTGGAAAGGAAGAGTGCTGATTTTATAGGGCTCTGAATTAATGTTGTGCTTAATAAGTTAAAAGCCTTTCAAAGAACCTTCCTCCTCCTCCAGAACAAGTGCCAGCCAAAGCAGCATCACATGCCACTCATTCACGTGCTTTTCCCTGCTTCTTTCTTTTTCTCCTGACTGTAACAGATTTTTGAGCACCTTGCTGAATAGCTTTCAGGGCAGGGGCCTCTTACCCCTTTATCTTAGTTACTGGTATTGCCATCTGACCTATTCAGGTTATGTTTCTTCTACTTCCCATTTTATATAGGATCACCCTTTATCTGATCTTGATCTTTTCTCTGTAAATGTAACTTCTTTGTTAGCACCCTCCCCACCCAAACGCTGTGTTGTGTAGGTGAATTGTTACTCAGCCTGCAGCTGTGTATGCCTGAGCTGTTTTGCACAGCTACTGATGCACCCCACAGGGAGGTTCAGGGATGTGTAGCTTCCATTAGAGCTACTTTCTACTGCCTAAGCAAACAGCAGACACTTCACACAGGGACATGGATGTTTTATTTATCTGGGTAGTTGCAATCCCCAGTGCAATTCCCAAGTGCAAACACTGTTCCTTTCTCTGGCTCTTCCGGGTCAGGAAATCAGCTGCTCTTACAAAAATGTTTTGGCTGTTGGATTCCTGCCAAGTGCTGTTCTGAATGCAGTTCTGTCTGCTCTTGAAGGGTTAACATTTGGTGCCAGCCTCTGTGGGCACCAGACAAAGAAAATTCTGCTTTTGGGTTTAATATGTCAGCTCTGCTTTTGGTGAAGCCATGGAGATTCAGATTCTCCCCCTGCAGTGCAACGTGTGTTGGGGGAACAGTAGGACATAGATGCTGTTGAGCTGTTTTTTGTCTGCTGGGCAGAAAAAGGAGGATTGTGCAGTTCATCTTGCTGCCTGTCTTGCATTGATTTTTATAATGAACTGCAAAAAAGCTCTTGCTAATCTGACCTCCATTTAACTGAAGGTTGGTCGTTTCCCCAGATGGCAATTCGTGTTAGCCTTTGCTTCACTGCTTATGCAAAAATGCCTAGTTTTCTTGAAGATTGCAGATGTTTTTTAGGCCTTGTGGAGAAATCTGCATGATAAAGGATTTTACTTTAAAGCATCCCTAGTGTACAGAGGAAGCAAAATGGAGAGGAAAATAATGGTAGAATAGCACTGCCCTGCTAAGAACCAGACTAGAAATAGCTGACTTGGTCACATAACAGATCTTGGCCACTCAATTTTCATAGAGCCATCTGGTAGGAATGAAGCTTTCAGACACCAGAAAAGCTTCCCAGGGGTGATTGTTCATACTTCTTTTAACAGTATTTCTCTGCCTTTCTGGAGCTATATGGGCCAAGTGCCTTGCAGCAGTTGCAGGAATAAAAGGGAATAATTCCATATAATTTGCTAAGAATTTTCAGTCTGTACAGGTATTGCATCCTAAAAGACAGTACTCAGTCTGGGCCATGTTTCCAAACATACTACAGGAGTCTGTGGCTGACAGGAGGGAAGAACGTGGCCCAAAGTGGTGGATAAGGCCAATGATCAGTTTGTGTTTGCTCAAAACTGCTGCAGTCAAGAAAAGGCCCTGACTCATCATTTCAGGTTACGTTTTGAGCTTTGGAAGGAAGGAGAGAAGTGAGCATCTATCAGACGTTCCTTATTCATTGCTCAGAGTGACACCAAGGACATGGCCATATTGTTTGCTGCAGTCTGTAAGTTTCCATTCCACAATTTGTGACAATCATTTCCAGCAGCCTAACTATCAAGGTAAAATGCACTGGTGATCAGCCAAACTGTAGCTCCTCCTATTGTGCAACAAAGACCCTTCTTCCTATGGGAACGTTCATGGATCAGTTCTTTCTCATGGGGTTTTAGTATGTTCCAGCTGGAAGCTTGAAATATTGGTTTTGTTCCATTTCTCCCCTCACCCCTTGTCTCATGTCAAGTGGTACTTTTTTGGCCTCTTTTTCTAAGGAAGATGTAGTCAGATTTGCCTCTCACCCTACTTACGTCTGACCATTTTCTCCTTTTCTCCTCTTCCTACAAGAAGTAACTTCTAAGCCTTTGGATCAAATTAGCTGCATTTGTCAGGAATCGGGGTTTGAAATCTCAACAGAAATTTATAATGTGCATACATATATAATACAGGGGACTTTTGCTTTTAATGCTTCATATCTCTACATCAGAAAGCTACTTCACAACTTCCTCTGGGTGGTTTTGAAGAGCATACAGCGAAGCTGTTATTTCATTCCTTGGACTATTACTGCAGAACAAGCTTTAACAGAAGGCTGCAAATTAATGGAAGGCAAGAGGCTAAATATATCTCGGTGCCTGTGCAACCTGCTGCTGTCAGAAGTAGGCAGCCAGCATGGGTGCTGGGAGCAGTCAGGCCATTGCAAATTGACTCTCGTGGTTAACAAAGGTTTGTTAGCCTCATCTTGGTGGCAACTGGTTAAACAGTTAACATAACTTTGTGGAGTAGACAGCTTGTTGAGCTAGCTTCCTACTGCCTCCAAAATAACCCTGAGTGGCGTTACGTCTAGGTTTTAATTAACCTCGGCTGCATGTAGAGCTGTTATTGCAAAGTAGTAATATCTGTCTCCTTTTCGCAGCAGTTTAAGGACTTGCTGATAATGGCAGTGGCATGCAGTGTAGGGCTGAGGGCTGTACTTTTTATTTTGTGCCCTGTGGAAAGGGTGGTCTTTGCGACTTCTGTCCTGTTTGCTGCAAATGTAAGTGTTGTTTGTTGGACAGAGTGGACATTTGGTGATTTAAAGTACCTCCTTGGGGCTGCTCTTTTGCCAGCTCCCCCATTAGCCAATTACATGAACTAGGGGATGCTGGCAATGCAAAAGTGGGGAAACTGCATATTTATCTCACTGCATAGTTCATTCATCAACATTTTGGTACTACTTGGTCCACAGTTACTTAGTATTGCCATCCTGCTATCTCAAGTGCTGTACACATTCTCACTGAAAAAAGGTTGTCTTACATCTCACTGGGGCCATGGCTGACCTTCCCAAAGTTTGTACTCTTACTACAGGAAGGGCTTCCTGGCAGGCATCCTTGGATATGGATGTGTCTTGGTCAGCAGAGTGAAGTCTGCAGATTACTGGCTTACTTTCTGTGCTTGGATCCTTTTGTAAGGCACATGTAAGTGGGTAGAGCAGTACTTTCATAAAAGTACTGGGAGCATACAGGACTTCACCCATTTCCGTACCAATTTTATCAGGAGTGAGAGGAAAGGAAAAAAAAGATTTGTGAAGAGAACAGAGATGTTCATCACCAGTGGGTCATGCCACCAACAAGTGGAACTGCTGTAGTTACCATGGCAGCTCTTTGCTACTTTCCTCTTGTCCAAAACAGAAATTGCTGGAAAATATTACTGCCACCTTTTTCTGTAGCGTGAGAATGTGCACCCACTTTGGCATCTCTCTCTAGATCAGCTCAGGACTGTTTCTTAGCAGGCAGTTTTCAACTGAACAAAAGGCCTGTTTGACATCTCTTAAGATTTGATGCCAGTTTTTTTGGTGATAGCAGACGGAGAAGAGGAACTACCACACACAGGGGAAAAAAAAAAGATGAAAATGTTCCTCACATATGGAGGGTGGGGAAGGAGAGAAGATAAGGGTTTCCATGGCAACATTCCTTGAAGATAAGTATTTTTAAATCTGTGTGAATTTTAGCATTCAAAACACAGTTGAGTTTCCCACAAAAAGATTTAGAGGAGGGTGGAGCGTAAAGAATCTTTTCCCATATTTTTCAGGTCATTCCTTCTTTTACTGAGGAGCCTGATTCCAAGATAAACAAAGTATATGCAATTGCTCTGATGTTAATGCTCCTGTTAAAGAAAAGTCTTTCCAAGGGGCGAGAAGTATTGGTCAAAGTTCTGTATTTGCACTGGCAACTCTGACCCAAGCATTTGATCATCTCTTTAATAGGAAAAGTAATTTAATTAGATCAGTGCTAGGCCAGTAAGAAGCCACAAGGACAAATTCCAGGTTAAATGCTGTGTAATTCAGAGCATGATCTACACAGATGACTCTCAGCTCAGTGATAGTGATGATAGGGTGATAGAGGTCTTGGCCAAAGACAAAGGGATGTAGCAGAACTGAATGCAGAGGAGCCAGACGCAGTGTGTCCCTGGTGAGTGCCTTGTCTGCAGCAGACAATGAAACATCACTGCAGGTAAGCAGCGGATGTTCCTGTGACGCTATTAGGCAAGACATGTTTGTGCTGTTTATTGAGTATCAGTGCTGGGGCTGCTCCTTGAAGCTTTTTTCTTCCATCTCCGCGTTGCTGAGCTCCTTGTGGGCACTGGCATGCTGTGCTCCCACCTCTCTGCTAACACCCAGGCAGGTCAGCTCTGTCACAAGCCTGGCAGTGAGACAGACAGCCAGTGCTATGCCTGCTTGGCTGCCAACTTTCTCATCTCACCAAAAAAGGCTTTTTTTTTTTTTTTTTTTTTTTTTAAACAGTCACTTCCAACTCAGTAATGACTCAGACACTGCAGCAAGGGTAAAATGATCATCTTCCCTTTCAGACTTTTACGGCAAAAGGCCCTGGGTGGCCTCTCTGAAAAGCCAGAGCTTGCTGGGCAAAGCTGTTGGCTGGATTCAGTTCTTTAATTTAGCGGATCGAACTGATGCTCCTACAGTGCTATATATCTGCTGGCTCAGAGTCTGTGCTTCAGCAGTAGACGAAATGATTCCTACAAACTATTTGTGTTCAGCAGTCTTGGGGAGGGGTGGCTGGGTGGCAAAGAATAGTTGCACATAAAGAGAGGGTGCTGTTAGCTCTCAGGCTCTGTCCCAATATGCCTGGTCATGAATCGAGGAAACAACACTAAAGAGAAAAGCAGTAAACCATATTTGGGCACTTATTTTTTGAGGTAGCGAGGGGAAGCAAATAAGAATGTCTGAAAAAGCAAAGTTCATTTTGTCAGACTATGGAAATCAGCACCTCAGTTTTGTTTTGTCTGAGACCTTGATACAGAATGAACTCAGATCTAGGTAAGGCAAGTTATCAACATCCTTACATCTTCATTGATAAAGCCTAATGGGCAGCATGGAAAAATCTGAATTTTGTCACTCTTGGATTCTCTACTGGAGTTCAGTATTGGAACAAACATTCATGTCCTGATGTCAGCACTAACATGACGATGCATTTGTAGTTTCTTGGACTGAAAAGCAACTGACTTGCTGGTGCAGGACTTATTAGCTGCAAGTTATTGATTAAATATATCATGTTTATTCCTTTGCTTTAGTTAAGGCCGCTGTACCTTTTGTGCTATACTGGTGCTCTTGTTCCATGCGTTTGCCTTACAGCTGAACCCTGGAAGATGCAGAAACTCTGAAATATCTAAATAACAGAAGTGCAGGAATTTCAGTCCCTGCTCGGCAATCTTCAGCATCCAGTGTGTCACAAGCTGACTCTTACTCATCCTCAGGTGCTTGTAAGTTAGCCTATTACAAAAATGGGTTTCAGGATACCATGGGCAGTAGATGGCTGTAAATGGATTGCTGCTGTGCCAGGGAGCAGTTCTCTTGTTGCACCACTTATGAACGTCCACACGTAGCTCTAAGCCCCACAAATAGAGTTTCCAGGCAAAAAGCCCTTCCTTCAGTCAGGCTGTCTGCTTGTGCTTGGGGAGAAAGATTGTTTGTTGCCCGCTGTTAGCTTCTGACCACGTCCTGGCTCTGATGTGGTTGTCCTGCTTTTGCAAGCTCTTCCAGGAGCCTGAGTGGAGGAAAAGTGCCTTGAGAGAAGAATGAAGTGTGTGAGTTAATGGGAGCTGACAGGGATGCCTGCAAGAATACACCATCGCGTATTATGAAAAAGCAGCTGAACCAATGGTTATAGCTGCCCCACGTTTACTGGTGAGCAGGGTATTTGCTAACAGAAAGTATTTTGGAGCACTCAGCATTTCCACTGTGCAGAATTGACATTAAATTTGTAGGAGTGTGCACCTTGATTTTGTGGTATTCTTCTAAAAGGAAGGAGCAAACTCACTGCTTGCTATCAGCTTGCTCTAAATTAACCTCCGGCGTGGGCCTGTGCCTGCAAACCTTTGTATGACTGTGACTGTTATTTATGCTGTGTGATTGCACTGAGGGGCACTGACTATTCATATGTTAGCCTAGCATACAGCTGTGACTTTTACAAACCAAGTTTTTGAAATTGTTTAGGTGTTTGAATTTTGAATACCCCACTAAGCACCTGCCTGGCTAAGTGCCTAGAAGTCTCTGCAAATCCAGTATAGCAACAATGGAAAGAAAAAGGGAATGATACATAGTGGTTGCTGGATCAGGACTCCGGTTTGATATCCCAATAGCTGCATAGCAGCAATAGCTAGCTAGGGCTTATTGCTATATATGCCACAGTTCGTAGCAAACCTCTTTTATGCTTAAGGAAGCTTGATGGTGACTTCTGCACAGTAAAGGTAAAAATACTGCAAACCTACATCCTGCATTAGCCTTTATGTATTTTATAGCTGTAGCGTTCCAGTGTGGTAAACTGAGCCGAGCAATCACATTTTCTCAATTACCCTCAAGAACTGGAAATCCTTATCACCTCCCTGTTTCTTTCTCCCACTGCTGTGCTGGTCTTGAAATTGTCATCAGAGCTAAAAATCTTCATTCTGTAAATTAAACCGTGACTTAAAAAAAAAAAAAGGTAACAGTGCAGCTTCCTCATAAAACTCCACCAAGTCTTTTGCTGATGTGACTCACTCAATTACTCATTTGGGCAGAAGTTCTGATAATAAAAGTAGTTAATGTAAAGCATTGAGAAATACTGCTGGTACCTGAGGAGGCAGGGGAGCAGGGAGGGTGGGAGGCCACTGTGGGCATTTTATCTGAAGAGTTGCTGAATTCACCAAGCTCCCAGACATTTATTTAAGTGAAGAATTTCTCTGTTGTTTTTTTTTTTGTTTGTTTGTTTTTGTTTGTTTTTTAATAGCTTGAAAAATCAAATTGGCTGTAGAGGAACAAAAGTACACCAGCTGTGTATGTGTGTGTGCTCCTGTCCTCCCCTTCCTACGTACTGGAAATGATAGCCAGTCTGTGCCCCAAATCAATCTCTTTATCCTAGCAATGTATATACTTAACACTCAGTACTCAGTAATGAGCTTTGGATTCCTGAATCAAGGAGCACAGCTACCAAGTGGCTAAATGAGCCCGTTGATTGGAGATGTTACCAAGGACCAGATTTTTCTAGCACAAATAATAGGTCACTGAGGTTTGGTTGTGTAATACTGCTACCAGGCAGACATTTCAGTGGATGTACACTGGAGGAATGTGGCATCTTTTGGAGCTGTTGGGACAGGAAATTATTAAAGAATAGTGAGATACTACATGAATGTGGAAGCAACCTTATGCAGTGAATTCATACTTGTCTCCTTGAAACCATCACACAGAATTAAGCCAAAGCTAGTGTACTAGTGGAAGCAGACAAACTGATTAGAGCTGGAGACTGGCTGGCATTTGCAGAACAGCCAGAAGAATTAATTTTTCTGAGGCTGCTAGATAATTGAGGGGGATGACACCCAAATGGCTGTGTGACCCCCTTTGGACAAGAGAGATGTGTTTGAAAATGGAGGGGACATGAGGATGTGCTCATTTCTCATGCAAGATGAGGTGGGAGGGAGACTACAGCTTGACTTGTAAGATAGAGCTTCTGGCACAGAGAAGCATTGCATGGGTGTTGAGGCTGTGGACCTGAGTAAGTAAGCTGTCAGATTATATTTAGCAGATATGCACTGCAGAAAAGCGCAGAGAGAAGGAGGGGAACTAAAGCATAGCTGGGCTCCGTGGGTAAGTGAGCACACAGAGCAAGGAATGAGGCTATTTAGAGAATGAATTGCCTTGGTGCTCCTGATTCAAATAAATCTCTGTGTGAGGCCAGGGTTGTGCACAGACCTGTATGATGTCCCTGAACAGCAGAGCTCAGCTTTATTTATCCTTCAGTAATAGCTCAGCTACAGACGCTTAGATGAAGGGTGACCAACCCATGGCCTTTGAGCCGTTCACCTCTAGCCCCACAGGAGGGTTGTCTCCTGCAGCAATACCATTACCTGGATGTGGAAGCAGTAGGGGCTCTTGAAACCGGTGTTGCAGCTGCTGTACATCCCAGCTGCTCACAGCGCTAAAGAGACAAATGTGGAAAAAATAAATATCTTGTATGAGACAGATTAAACCCTGTATGCTGGTTGATGTGTAGTAGTTGGTTGTTTGGATCCTGTTTTGTACTCCAGGACTACATTTTGTCCTGAATCTCTGCCTGCCCATGAGGTGATAGCACCAGTGCAGTAAGTTGGCCTGATGTGGGCTGCCAAAGGAAGGGAAGGTGTGTTTTTCTTGGGTATGTCCATCATAAAATCATAAATAATGGAGCTTTCTCATGATTAGACTCCTGCTTTCATCATGGTTCCAAGATGTAGGATTGCATGCACATGATTTCAGAAATCTGCTCATACACAGGGAAGGAAAAGAGCTGCAGAGAGACAGCTTGTCTCATGTGAGAAATTTCTGCCAGATGTGTGCAGTGACCCTATGCTACCTGAGAATCAGGTCACTGCTTTAACTACGAAAAGCAACCTTATGCTGATCTGCAAGTAGTGTGCAAATCACACCAATGCAGGGTGGTGCTTTTAAGTGCTCTGGTGGAAGAGCTGGAGAAACATTTTTTTTCATAGCTAGACAGGTAAGCTGATTTTGGTGGGGTGATCAGCTATCCACCAGTAAGGCTACATGCCCACAGAAACATTTAAGTTTGTATTCTTTTCAAAGAGTTAAATCTGAGCTCCTGTGCAAGACAAAGTGGTGGAAAGAGGAAGTGTCTTCTTGGGACCTCAAGTAAAATGTTTGTAAGCCAACATACAGATGTCAGCTTTCACTGTGCAGTGTCCTGATCGTCTGTGGGAAAGGAGATGTGTGGCAGTCTGCAGCCAGAGAGAGGAGGACGAGGCGGAGGAGCTGTGTTTTGATCAGTGCCTTGTGGTTTGAGAAACAATGAGTCCAATTCATGAAACTTGAAAAGGAGCAAAAGTTAACGTGTCTGCAAGTATGATATTAAAAAATAATAATAATAAAGAAAATCCCGTAGCCCAACAAATAGAAAACTAAGTAGAGCTGTGAAACTTATGTGGACGAAGTCGGAGTTCCAGGGTAATAAGTAAAAATGGTTAGGTGGGGAGAAAAAGTTCACAACTTACAGTTGTGGGAGTGGGTTTTTTTGTGTTTGTTTTTGTTGTTGAAGAGTGCTAGTGGTAAGGCTATTGTTGGAATAGCATGAGTATTTCACTTGTGACTGATGTTTGCAATGCATCTGTCACACGATGTGCCTTGTTTTGCACTGCTATCAGCCAAAGCAGGCTGGCGGGGGGAGAGAGAATGTCTCATTCTCATGCATTTTGTGTCTTTCCCGCATGCCCAGTTAGGAGCCCAAGTCCCATCAAACCAATGCCTGAACACTCAAAGACATTAACAAGGACAAGTTTTCATCCTCGTAGTCATTAGTGGGAGATTCAAATGCAGAAAGCAGAAATGGGTCATCCTCTACCTTTGGCTCTGCCGGCTTACATGGGGGAAGAATTTGGCCCCTTGTGTTCAAAATGATTTAGATCTGAAATACTTGTTTTTCTGCTACAGCTCAGCCCTGTGGGGATGCATGCTGTCTGCATGACTTGCCACATAAAGGCACAGAGTCTAGGGTACAAAAAAAACCCAGAAATGTAGATTGTTCCTAAGAGCATAAGTTGCATCCCTGTTATATTTTTTGAGTCTTCATGAAGGAAGGAGTCAGAATAGATGTTAGAAGCAAAAAAAAAAAAAAAAAAAAAAAAAAAGATGAGAACAAAATTCTACTTGCAAGTCTGTTCCATGTAGCTCTGGATCCATTTTGGAGAACCTGGAGACTGGTGACCAAGTGTTTTCTCATACAATGGAGAAAGGTTGGGCAGTGGTGGTCACCTGTGTCACATTCCTCTCAGGTTTTCCATAATCATGTGTGTTAAAGCCCCTACTGGACTATTCTTCTCAACTGTGTTTGTAGATAACTGTAATATTCAGTCCTTTGTTGTACATGCATTCAGAAATGTCACTTGCAATAAGCATCATCCACAACCTGTCCCTGAGAGAGAGATGTAGAAAGAGATGGAGAGAGTGGGAGAGAGTGTGTGTGTGACATGATATAAATGAGCTGACAGCTATGCAGCTGAATTTGCCTTACACCAAATCAGTATCAAACCTGCCTTAGTTGTAAGTCCTGACCCTTTGGTGTCTGCACCTTCAAACCAGACAAAAAGAGCCACTTAACAATACCAGCCTCTTGCTTGGCCCTGTCCACTGTATCACAGCCATGTTCTTCATTGCCTGGGAACTGTTGTTGTTCTTACTTCTGTTCAGCAGAACAACCAGGGTGCTGACCTTGTGACTCTTGACTAGTTTGTGACAGGATGGGGATAGCTTAGACTGTAACACTTTACTGCTGGAAGCTCACTTGTGATTCAGAGATGTCGTGGATTTTGAGATAAATGAATTCTTTATGCTCCCCCTCAGAGACGACAACATGGGAAGGCCTGGCTGCCTTCTGCATGTAAATGCTCTGTCAAACCAATTCCAGGCTGAGGTGGGGGAAGCTGATGGGGCACCATCATTCTCTATCTCCTGTTAGTACTACATCCCTGAGATGTGTGCTGTTACCATACAGTCTAAGGCACCTGTGGGTTCAGCAAGGGCTGGAATGATCCCTGGTGCTGGCTGGGGGCAAGGGCAGAAAGGATAAAGATGGAGGTGCAGATTGATGGCAAACAGAAGCTGTGCAAAGAGGAGCTGCCTTCACAGATAGTGAGAGTGCTTGACCAGATGTGTGATGGAAGCAGGAAGGATGGCTTCACAGATGTGGTTTATTATCCTTCCCATGCAAAGCAGTTATGCTCATTTCAGATACAACACACGGTTGTTTGTTGGCTCCTATGAATATAAAAAGCCCTACAAACTTTTTAAAGTGATTTATGTGGTTAAAACATGATTACAAACAGGACAGGATCAAAAAATCTCCAGGGGCCAAGTTCCCGGAGTTATGTGAGTACCTAAGAATCTGAACTTTAATTAAAACCAGGAAGAAACTGAAACCTCCGAGAATGTTTCTAACTATTGTAGCTGAAGAGGAAACTTGCAAGTATGAGGAGAGCATAAGTAGGCCAGCAAGATCTGATTGAGTCTGTAGCAAGCTTGAAACAATAGCTGAGAGAGGGTGATTTTTCCCATGCACTGCAGTGGAACATTAACTGTATAATCAGCCCTGTAGGGTCTATCTTCTCAGTAGTAATGTCAGATGGACCAGGGGAATGCCACAGGGGTCAGGACAGGATGGAAAGGGACTGAAAATTGGCTTAGTGTCTTTGAGAAGGAATACGAGCAGGAAAAAAAAACAAATTGGTACATTTTTTTCTTTCTCTCCTTCTCTGAGTGCTTTGTTCTTTGAACCTTGAAAGGGAACCTGATGATCAGCTGTGCTTTGTGCTGGCTTGTCTTTGAGACCATTTGTTGCCTGTGTTCTTTTAAAGCTGAAATGTTAGGAAGAGATCATTATTTTTCCTCTTTAGCTTGACCTCTTCCTGCCTTGGAGAGTTTCTTCCCATGTACTGCCTCCCATCCTTCTCACACAATGCTATGTTAAAATAACGTTCAAGAGAAAACTTGAATTCCTAGGGAAAAAAAGCTTGACATTTAGAATGAGGCGAGTCATAGAACAGAAAGACAAGAGTGTCTGCAACATGTCCTGTGCCTCTCCGGAGGTGCTGTGAGGTGGTGGATGTCAGTCACTCACTGCCTCTGTCTGTTTCTGAAATAGCTATGTTAGTGCAAACACTTCCATAAGATGTGAACTACCCCACGGGTAACTTGTGCCCTGTGAACAGTAGGCACTTTACCCAGCAGCAGTTTATCATGAGCAGAAAGGTTATCTGTGGTTACGATCTTGATTGCCCAGCAAATTGCTGAATGCCTGGGGAATTGGAGGAGAATGTGCAGCTGTAGGTTGTGTGGGTTCTTCACTGTTTCACAGCAAGGGCTGGCAGCTGAGTGCTTAAGATGCCACAGGATCCCGACAGTATTTGTTGCAGGCACTGGATGTATGAGCCTCATTCTGTACCAGGCCACCTTGAGGTTGTGGCATAGCCTGGAGTGTTAAATGTGCCAGTGCTCTGCATTGTGAGGCTAGTAAAGATCTGCATCCAGCCAGAGGCAGATCAACACTATCTAAACTAGCCAGGATGGCACAACTATGTTTTTATTGAGGGAGCAACAAAGTACATATTTCAGTTACAGATAATTTTTTTCATTCCTCCTGTTTTTGCTCTTTCCCCCATCCCTGCAGTAAATGCTACCTGCCAGCTAAAGGGCATGGGCCTATTTATATGGCCAGTACACATGACCACCTGTTTGGTGTCAAAGTGCTTTGCCCTTTGTGCAGCTGCAGATCTGCTTGGCTCAATGTGATACAGTGGTGCAGGGATTTGAGGCTTTTGTTTCTGCTGTTTACAAAACATGAAAATTGTGGGTTTTTTTTGTGAAGGAAAAAATGTTCAGAAATGAAAACATCATAAAGCCATATCAGAGCTCCTTACACAAATTAAGTGAAATCCTGCAGCATGATGTGTCAGAGGTCCGACCAGGTCATCTGTCCAAATGGGATTAGGGATTGTGCCATTCTGTCTTCTGTATAGCACATTTAGCAAAGAAAATAGAAGAGACTTTTGATTGCAATGCCTTCCCATGGTGCCAAAAATAGCGGCCTCCAAGCTATCCCGTTATTACTTCTCTCTAATTAAGAATTGGTAATTCAGACTGCAGTATGTAGGACACACAGAGTGCCCAGCTGCGAGATTGCACATGACCAAATGATTTGCTTGTCTGGGCAAGTTTTTGTGCACAGGGACTCCCTTGGGTGATGGGCAGAGGTAAAAATCTGATGTGTGTGAGGGAGCTTGGAGTAAGCTAAATGCTTACCTTTCTTTTTCTTAGGGACTGTTTTCCCAGTGTGCTTAAGTGGAAAATACATTTGCTTCCTAGTCTTGAAGCTGTTGTACCAAGGGAAAATATTGCATAAAAGAATTTTTAAAAATTGGAGAAGTTAACGTGGAATACTGTAATTGAGGCTCAGAGAGTGTAAAAACTTAAAATTAGTTTAGCACATCACTTGGCAGATGGGAAGTCGATTATGTAAATCTAGGAGAGTGGTAGTTGGATTTGGTTGGTCTAATTTAAATGCTGCTTCTAATCATTTTCAGTACGTGTACAGAGAATTATAGGATAACCATTATTCTGCCAAGAGGGCTCTTCGTATTTAAATTTAAATCCACGAAAGAGTACCCTATTAAACTGTAAACATGCTGTGATAACAAGCAGCTAATTATGCGGGCAGGTTAGTCCAGCTGCTCTGCTGGGCAGCTGTGCACACGTACTTCAAATGAGGCCTTTTCTCATATCCTAGAAGTCACTGGCAGGGTCACTGCAGGGTCAGGGGGTGCCTGGGCTGCAATGGGAGCTCCTGTGACTCATGCTGATCTGTGAGCAAATGGGCGCTCACACGTTTCTGGTGAAGCCAGGCCCCGACAGCACCAGGAGCACAGCGTTGGCAGCTCTCCCCTCATCCTGGTTGTCTCCAACTGAACTGCAAACTCTGAGCAGCATCTTTGGAGAACCTTCCTCTTTGTATCTTGACAGCTTTCCTGTTTTGCCAAGAGGAAGATCATAGGGGAGCTGCCTAAATGACAGCTTGGTTTGATACCTGAGCAGTAAATGAAGGGAGAAGGGAAGCCTCAGCCTGGCCCACGGGAGCGTGGGTGTGAGCAACTGCTGGGGCAGTGGCAGGCGGTGTGATGGGGGCAGGAGGGAGATGGGGCCTGGTACCTGACGGTGGAGGTGGTGTTCACCAGCAGGAGGCCATTTTTGTAGATGTGAGGCCCGTGCAGCCTAGCATCACTTCGCAGGTTGATGTTGGTTGGCTTTTCTTTCTTTGCAGCAGGGGCTCAGACTGTATCTCTCGAAAGGTGCGTTAACAATGAGCAGGAGGACCGACGCCAAGGCTTTATTCCTTAAGTACAGCACAACCCGCGTGTTTGGATGCGGAACTCCTGCTTTACAGACGCTGGGGTCAGGAGGCACAGGCTGCTGGAAGCGCGAGAACGGCACTCGGCAGGCGCGCGGCCGGAGCTCCAACCCCCAGCCCGACCTGCGGCCCCCGGCCCCGCTCCTCCGGGCCGGAAGCGGGCGCGCGGGGACGGGAGGAGGGCGGCCGGGGGGAGCGCGCGCATGCGCAGGAGCAGCCGCCGGCCGCGCCCCGCCCCCGGCGCGGAGGGGGTCTGGCGCGCTCCCTGCCCGCGGCGCGAGGCCGGGCCCGGCGGCGGGGAGCGGCGCGGAGGAGCGGCGCGGCGGGAGGGCGTGAGGGAGGGCGGGCGTGCGGCGGACGGTCGGACGGTCGGGGTGAGAGGATGTGAAGATGGCGGAGCTGCAAATGCTGCTGGAGGAGGAGATCCCGGGGGGGCGCCGGGCCCTGTTCGACAGCTACACGAACCTGGAGCGGGTGGCCGAGTACTGCGAGACCAACTACATCCAGGTGCGGCGGGGCGGGGCGCATAACGGTCGCCGTCCGCGCGACGCGGTGCTGAGGCGGCGAGCGGGCAGCCGAGTGTCCTCCCCCGCTCGGCGCCGCAGCGGGCCCGGGGAGTCTGAGGGCGGGGGAGCGGGCGCTGAGGGAGCGGGCCGTGCCGCCTCGTGCCCCTCGGCCGCGTGCGGCTGCTAACGGCGGCTGACGGCTGCGAGGCGCCGCGACGAGCCCAGGAGGCAGCGCTGTGCTGTACGTTCGGCGGCTGCACTCCTTAGCGCTCGGCACGGCGACACGCGCTCGGGTCGCGATCGCGTGGCCGAATGGAAGAGCGTCCCCTGATGCAAAACGGGATCAGTAACGGCCGAGGGTCGTAACGTCGTGGATTTGCGGTGTCGGTGTTGAGCCGAGTGCGAGGGCTCCCTGCGTTTGTGCATTCCGTCCCCGAGAGCGCTCGTGTGGCGGCTGGGGGCGGGGGGAGCGGCCGTGCCTGGGTGGGCGAGACGAGGGGAAGAGTTGTGTGTGTGGGGAGCGCCGGCGGTGTGCCGGGCTGCTGGGGCGCCGACCGACCGCTAGTGAGACATCGCTGCGGATCTGGGGTCATTCACCAAACACAGGGATGCAATTAATAACGTTTCAGCGTGACTTAGCTTGACTTACGTTCTGTAAGAGAAACGCAGTGAAGTATTATTGTCATAAACGGACATACGTGCGTTTAAATTTGTGCTGTTTTAAGAAAAAGGAAAGGGATCTTTTTCTGGAAGCGGAGCATGAAAGGCAGAACTGGATAGGAAGAGGTGGATTTAGCTTGTTGATTTGCTCTTCCCGTGACCTTTTTTATTCCTTTCTTGTAAACCAAAGACTATAAAATCTGTATTGAACAGCTCCACTTTCATTGTTTCAGTAAAAACTGCAGAGCAAGATTCCGTGGTGTTTTATGCAGAGAATGAAAAGATAGGGTTCTTCCCACAGCCGGCATACAGCCCATAAGGACAGCCTGAGCTGAGGGCAGCCAGTTAGTGAGGGAAAGCAGGGAGTGAGGCTTGATTGGTCAGCCCACTGGGTTCTGGCTGCTGTACAGCACTCCGCGGTTGTTGGCAATTTGTCCAAGCATCACTGCAACACAGAGCTGTAAGAGGGAGGTGAGAATGGACGGCAGAAACTGTGCTGTGGTGCTGACTGTGAGGTGCTGTATGGGATCACAGATTGGAAAAATAAAGATTTTAAACAAATGGGAAGCGGATGATCGTAGCTAGGTGATGGCATTGGCCTTTGGAGTTGGCAGAGACTGCAAGGTGACGTTGTTGCAGAGGAGTCCAACTTGAGGGATTTAGTGACATGAGCGTCCTTGTAACAAATCTGATGGAGAACTCACCCCACATTCTCTGTGCTGGAACTGCATAAACTCTTCTTTGGGATAAATATCCAAAGCTGTTTTGTTTTCCTTCTGCAAGAGTAGAAATAGGTAACACAATTAACATCACTGGGGATTTTGTTTCCAATAATAGTAATTCCAAAAATCAATGTACCCAATTAAGTCTAAATTATATATTTTTAAAAAGCTTGGATTTAGTGAAGATGTGCAGGTAATTGCTTGGAGATGTGTGGGAGGAGTAATGTTCCAGAAAGTCAGAAAATCTTCCAGAAGATTGACTAGTTCTACTGTAATCTGTTAATGTTCCATTGTTGACAGAAGGTCTTATCGTGGATATTCTTGAGGCCTCCTGGCAGGGGCTCAGCGTATGACTGAGATCTGAGTTTGATCTGCTAGATGATAGGCAGCGCAGCAATCAGGGCTTGCAGGAATTGCATTGGCCTGTATTTGTCAGTAGACAAACCCATTTGGTGCTTTGAGGTTATTTTATTGTCAGGTACATAAACTGTTGCAAAAAGCAGAGGCGTGGGTCAGTTTTTTAGAGAATTTGAAGTTCAGCACTAGGGTAAATGTGTTTTATCTCTGCCTCCATTAACAATGACATAGCAGCTTTAGAATAATGGAACAGGTAATCTCTTAAATGTTGGGACTGACAGGCCATAGTCAGAGAGCTGTGGTGGTCACAACTCATTTGATTTCTACTTATGAAGTGAAAAATGTTCCTTAAATATTGGTGGTTTATTGTAGAAATTGTGATTGATACTTAGAGAGCTCAGTTACTTTAGCAACAGAAAATGTTCAATGAATTGTTATGGCTCTCTAAAGTCTGTGATACAACAGCATATCAGTGCACATCAGCTTAAAATTTTGTGATTAGTCACTAGGAAATATAGCAAATATGTAGTAAACAGAACTGCAGCAGTGAAAGATGAAAAGCTACTTGTTTGGATTAAAAAAAAAAAAAAAAAAAAAAAGCTTTTTCATTCAATATTTTTCAACCATGATTGTTCCTTTTAAAGTTTCTCTTGGGGTAATTCTGTCTCCCAGCTCCCCAGTCAGCCAGCTGCCTTGTGATGTATTTATCAACAGGCACTATCCAGAAATAGGAAAATAATTTGCAAGAAGAAACCCTAAAAGAATGATTGTCACCTGCATAGTACAACAGTTAGTTCAGTACCTTTTCTGTGATTACTTTACTTTAAATAAGAATATCAGTATATATCTTTGGAAAGTTTTAAGTGCACAAATCAGACAGTTCAATCTGCTTCTGTTACTACTAATATCAAATAACGTTGCTTACCAGGTAGCTCTTCTCATTACTGTAGAAATCACAGTTACTTCTCTGTGTACTTCTTAAGGAGGTGGTAAATATGCATTTTTATTTCAGAAGAGATTTTTGTGGGATTTGATATAATGTTAATCATAGGTTAAATTGTATACTGTTTGTATTTGTGTACTAATGCTGTATTCTGATACTGAGTTCTCAGTGTAAACTGCAACAAAGTAGTTCTGTAAAATCTGATTATTTGATGCACTTGTTGCTATAAAAACATGTTTACAGTCTGTATCGATTCATGTGTCTTCCATGAAAAGCAGGAATGACTTAACGGGACAGTGCTCTGTGCTTACAAGATTTTCATATTCCTGCATTATTTTTGATCAGGACTGTCCTAAAGAAAGTGTCTGGTTATGATGAAGTAAACGACAAATACCCTTTTAAGCACTGGTGTGACTTGCTTGGTTTATTACTGGTATACCAGTGTAAGTTCCAGCACTGCATTGGCCTTTCCACTTTCTTTGAGCTTGTTCTGAGCAAGTCTATTTTGGGCTTATCTCTACCTTGTTTCTAATGATCGGAACTCTTGAAAATGAAATCAGTTTTTCACTTAATGCATTGAACTTTCTAGAGCAATGGAATGCTTGTGCCTGAACCCACTGTTTTGAAAGAGTCAGGAGGAATTCCCAGATGACTGTTTTCTGGACACTGGATATCTGGCAGGACCAGATTCAGGGTGATGGGAAGGCCCAAGAGAGCAAAGCAGCATGCAGAGCTGGGTGAAAAGCTGTGCCCTGTCCAGCTTGCAGAAGGTGTGTGTGCTGTGTTCTCCACATTCTTCAAACAGGATCTGCATTTCTTAGTCTTTCAAGACTATTATGCTTTGTCTTCTGAAGAGGAAGAAGGAACTTCCCGTTTCCCCTCACTTCATGGCCCTCAGGTTGCTGTAGATATTGAGTCTTGTACATAGAAATACCTTTCTCATATTTGGAGGGGAAAGACTAGGAAAAGTATTTTTATTCCTGTTCTGAAGTATTCCATCCTTCTAGTATTGGAACTACCTGCTTTCAGACCTGCAGATAGCTGTGTTTAAATAAACATAATGGTGAGAATTACCTGTTTCTCAGTAGCTTTATTATAGTCCACAGGTTGGTTGGTTTCTTTGTTGTTTTCCACGTGTCTGTTTATTTTACCTGGTCCTGTAAAGCCAAACCAAGTCATTGTATCTTTAACAGCGTCTTCTAGTAGGGCAAAGAGGAGAATGGAACATCCATTAACATAGAAGTTGCAATTTCTGTAATTATGACAGCTTGAGTCCCGAAACAGGAAACTTCTGTTTCTGTGAACTGTCAATACCTTATATACTTACTGAAGTTCTAGAATGATCTTTGCTCTCTTGACTTGAGATACATATCACCTTAACAAAAGGTCACTATGCTGAAAGTATTAAAAAGTAACAGAAGAGCACTGCTTATGCATCTTGAAGCTGAATTTTCTCAAATAAAATTGTCAGGCAGTAGTTTGGCACACACTGTACCTTCCTGGGTTGCAACTATATGAAGTGGTTGCATAAACTTCTACAGCACCTCTCTGTGCTTAAGGCTTATGGAGTACTTGCTGGGAGGTTGGTGTGTTTTCTGGGTTAATCAAAGCATAGGATCAATCCTCTGAATTTTCTTCTGAGAGTCAGAGTAGCTGCTAAGGTTGGTGAAGGATTTATGTCACTACTTCCATCTGCTTTAACTGCACTGTGTTTTGCCGAGAAAGCAAATTTAATTCATTTAATAGGGTCACGAGTTCAAACAGGGGCTCGGAAAGAGTGGAATTGATTTTTTATTGAGTAGTTGTGGTAATAGGGTGAGTCATTTTATCAGCGGTAACACGAGTTATAACAGTAACACTGCATGTAGACAGAGTAAAACTTATGAAACACAAGTTGCCATTAGGAAGTAAGTCTTGTATCACTGTTAGTTACAAGTTGTGTTTTTGTAGTTCCCTCCTACAGCTTGTTTTCTGATAGTAGTAATTGAATGCCATTAAATAAGATTGAATAAGAATTGTAATTCAGGGTAACAGTCTCCTGCATCTTGCTGCTAATAAGTTTGCTGACACTTGTTTTCTACTGCTTGTGTTTGATTGGAGTTTGCAGCCATTAATCTCTGTGGCTTAGCACTGTAGTTGTTAAGGAGGAAGTGGTGTACCACTGTGGGGATGTACAGCAAGACCTCCAGTCAGTACTGGAACAAATGAAGTCTTACCCACTTATATTCAGCACATTATTTCATCGGAGAAGAAAACAGATGAGTTTTATCTGCCGTGCTTTGTAACAAATGTTCAGTAGAAAGTACATGCCAAACCCTCATGGCCTGTTTTAGCGGGCTTTTTTTTTCCCCCACACATTCTGTTTTTCCCTTTAACTGTGCACCTGAAATTAACACATTGGTTAGTAAACAAAGTTCTGTAAGTTTTGTTCAGTACCCTTGTTCTGCTCCCCTCCACCCCCCCACCCCCCAAAAAACAAAACAAAACAAAACAAAACCCAATTGTTTCTAACAGGCCTTTGGTGATACTAGGGAAAGTATTTACAGGTAGAGCAATAGTCCTGTTCAGAAAGAAGAACAGCACTCACCCAGCTGGTGAAGGGGCTCCTGGCTGTGCAGCACTCCTTAGCAACAGCCCAGGTTCAAGGGACGCTCTCCCTTCAGTGGCTGGCCCTTATATGAGCCCAGGGGCTCCACCTGTGCCACCCCTCCTGGTCAGCTGGGGAGCACAGCTGCAAACCATCTGCCTGTGCTCCCTGGGCCAGACACAGCCCTGCACCAGGTGCTCCATCACCACTTCAAGTCCTGCCCAAACCGGTCCCCTGCAGCTCTTATCTGGAATTTTCAGTTCTTGGACTTCTCGTGCTTTGTGAAGCAAAGCTGTGGATTGGGTAATGGCACATGAAGGACTGAATATTGAACTTGGGTACGTTTCTTCCCATAAGGGCTTTCAAAGGTTAGTCTAGCAATTTATTTTTTTTTTTCTTGAAGTGACTAAACTAATGTGTTCTTGCAAATGAATTTTGCCTGTTTTGATAATAAATTTTGATTTTCTGGTTTCTAAATACAACTGACAAGTTCTATCAAATTTAAAGTGATATGCTCTAAACATAATTCTACATGTGTTCACTTTTTTGTATCTTATTTCCTAGTGGATGTCATTGTAATATCTGCTCTTAATGACCTTTCAGTTTGAAATACACGTGCTTGTCTTTTTTGTACTGTTGGCCTGCTGTTACCATTGTGAAGGTGCGTTATGTTCAGTGAATTTCAGGGTGAAGGATGGAAGTTATTAGATTTGGGGCTTTGTTAGCCTGTGTGTCTTGGTTATGTATATTGTCAAAGCTGGTTTTGTGCTGAACTCATAAATCAAGCATGTGTTTTTCCCTTAAAGTTAAAAAGTGTTATAAGTAGTTATGAATGTTGGTATTAGGATACTTTGTAATGTAGTTATGAATTTACTGCTTGAATTTTTGTGAACTCTGTGGGAGTTCTTGGAAATAACTCTTGGGCTTTCTATCTGTTCTTGAGCTGGCTGCTAGTTTAGCAAAGTTGATTTATACTGCAGGTTGTACCAGGTGTTTAAAGCTGTACATTTAGAAGATCAAACTGTGGCCATTAAATTGCTGTTGAACCAGATTTTAGGGAAAGCTGAGATGGTTTTGTTTGAAGATGCTAATTTCAGTCTGCGTGCCGTGATTACCAAAGTGCTTTGAGTTTGTTCCTTTCAATTTTCAAACTGATATTTACATAAATACTATTTCCTGTATTGTGAAGTACTGTTCTTTTGTATCTGTATGCCATCTGTCATATTATGTTGGGATTATGTTGGAAAATAGCAATAAGCAAGCTGATGGCCCTCTCCTTTTTTTATGTGTTTTTTGAAAGAAAATTGTTAAGCAACTTACTGGGAGGTTGATACGATTAATTAGATATTACATTACTAGATGCTATTTTCTGTTGTTTTGGCCGATCTTTTTGGTGAAGTATTAGGATAAACCTTGCAAAAATTTCTGTGAGGTTTTGTATTTTGATGTTAGTATAAATAGATTCACTGTATTCAGTGAAGAAGAAAGTGGTTTCAATTTGCACTTCAGAGTTGAAGAAGTCCTTACTACCTAGAATGAAGTAAATTTTGCTTCAGAGTGGCTTAGGAGAGAGAAATTTGGGAAATGTATTTACTTGCTAGTTGGTGTTGGATTCCAAGTTTCCCTGATGGAATTGAGGGTTTGAGACTGACTGCCCCGATCTGTCCAGCAGTGGAGGGCAGATAGCAGTTCTCTGCATTAGCAGCTGGTGGTGGCCCTGCATTTTGTGCTGGGGGCAGGAATACTAAGAAGCTGAGGTTTGTGAAGGCGTGCCCTAGGCTTGTCCAGTTCTGAAGTGTTGGGGTTAAATAGGCTGCCTGTTGGATCATCGTCATGAAAACTGAGTAGCTGGGGCTGAACCTGTTAAACATGGAAGGATCATGATAGATAGCCTTTAGGTTATGTGTGACTTTTGAAAGCAGAATGAGGGCTTGTCCTTGTGTACCAACTGTGTGATAGAGCAATCTCAGTCTTCTTGAGGTACTGAATTTGTATTCTCGAGTCAATTTCCGAAGAGAAAATTTTAGTCTCTCTCCCAAACAGAGTATGCAAAGCCATTTACTAGTGAGCAGCCTACTGTCAATTCAAGGCACACTAGTTTGTTTTGATTTGAGTGAAGAACTTATAAATATTGTGTGTTTATTGAATGTACAGTGCTGATTCTCAGAATGACTTTGGAACATGTCCTTTCAATGTTGTGAGTCTGAGAGATAGTGGATATTGCCATCTTTGCAATTTGTGCTGATTTTTGTAACTAGGTGGTAAGTTTGTATGTTAGTACGAGAAGTGGAGCAATTTGTCTTTTGCCTGAGCAGAAAAGCCATAGGCCTCTGCATCTTGTGGGAAAGGTAAGTATGTGAAATATCCCTAACTGAATAGCTCTCTTCTATCAGTTAATGTACGTGTATCTGTCTGGAGAATGAGTTGAGGGGGACACGAGTGCAAAGTGCTTAGCCAAAAATACCTCTTATATAACATATTACTAAAGATACCGTGCCATTATGGAAATTGTACAGTGTTGGTGGTTGTAAATATATCTAAAAGGAGAAGTGGTTAAAACAAAAACCAACCTCTTATTCCCCACGCTGGTAGCAGCAAAACAAGAGGCTGAGGTGGGTGACGGACATCAGAGATGTTGAAAAACATCTGTGTGAATAGCACCTGGAAAACAGGGCAGTTATTTTTGACATATAATAAATCAAGGAGTCTGATTATAGTAATATGCAAATAAGCTTGTGAAGAGTATGAATAACATACACTGGTTTTCCACTTTTCTTGAGTAAAGTCTGGGCTTGCGGCTTGGTTTGATAGGTAGTGAGTGCTGCTCAGTGTAAGCTGTGGAATTACTGCTACGGCTGAGGCGTGGTGTTTAATGGGATTCTAAAAAAATGGTAAGACATCTTAAATTATAAATAATAGATCAGAATAAAAGCAGTTTTATCTTTTGCTTCTGTATGTTTTTACTTTGTATTTGCTCTGACTTTGTCCACAATGGAGCTTTATGCCCATTATATGAAGTGTTTGCTGTCCACTGTAATCTCTTTGTATCTGATGCCCATCTGTAAGCAAACAAGTCTGGGTAGCAGAAGGTAGGAAGGTATCTGTGGACTGTGTACCTCTGTTACAGTTGTCTGCTGGTAGTGAAAGTTACTTTAAACCATCTCCAACTTGGGAGCACTTCTCAAATCCCTAAGAGACTTCATGGAGTGAGTTAATAGAACTGTTGTGATCTGATTAAAATTTTAATTTTGCATGTCTTTTATGGATATTATTTACATTGATTTTAGTAAAACATTTTAGAGAGACCTTGAGGTTTGAGGGGTGTGCTTGTGTAAACCTCATGAAGCCCATCTGTGGCATATTTTGAAATGGTACTATGTCTTACTGTGGCATTTCTTGAGCGGATTTGACATCAGCGTTGGGCCTTCTTGGCACCAGCTCATGATAAATGCTATGTTAAATGAAACTCACACGGCTAAAATTCTGTAAATGACACCTGTCATATAGATAGATGTAGGGTGTTAAGCTGTGGAGGTTGAAATGTGAGGAGCTGATTTTTATTTCTGATGAATGCTTAGAGTCTTTTGTGATGCCGTTTCATTCCTTACATGCCTCCTCATGCCAAATCACAACTTGCACAGCCATAACTTGAGCAGTCTACTTTTTATTTATTTATTTTTTTCCCCCTCCACCACTTCCCCCCCACCAGCTTTTCAAACTGGATCTCATATGCACTTGTGGCTGTGTTTGAACACAGTCCTTTAAGGATTGTTTTCATGTTTCTTCTAGGGAATGGGTTGAGAGGGGGAGGGGGGAAAGAACGATATTTCCTGTGTTTTAGGGACAAGCTGTTGAGTAAGAGGGTTGGAAAACAGCGAGTGTTACAGAAAATCAGTTGTCAGTGTCAGGGAGCTGAAGAATTAGACCTCATGCAGTTGGCTGGGCATCCTGCAACATGAATAAGAAAATTGCTTGACTAAAAGCAGCTTGGAAATTCCTTCTACTTCTGTGCCTCTTTCTGTCTGAGTCTCCCTGTCATTTATAACATGAAACTCTTCTTTCCAGGATAGTTTCATTTATTGGTACAGCTAGGTAGGTGTGGAGGTGATTTTATTTAAACATATCTTGTCAAGTTAAAAGGTCATTTGTGCAGCTCTCTGATTCAGCAGGTTTTAGGGACAAGCTGTGTTTTTGTGATGGTAGTAGAAGTTGCTGATGATAGTGTTGTAACAGCCTATTTGGATAACTTGATAACAAGTGAATTAACATCCAGAGAATGACAGAATGTGAAGCAAGAGAACCTTTTGTGAAATAAGGAAATCATTCAGCATTTGAAACGTTATCTCTTGTGTGGTTGCATCTCCCTGCTGTTTCTGTTTTTGTACTAAATGAGAGCTCAGAGCTACCCAAACAATAATGTTGGAATTGGATGAGTAAGCAAGTTTGAGACTTTATGTCAGAACTACGGTGAATGTAAAATCAAAGCTTGGGATTCTTCCGAACTGTAGTAAAACTGCTGAGAGAAATCTTGTGTTCTTTTGCTAGTTGGCAGTGTCACTGTTTGAAGTTATAGAAATGAAAGACTATGGGATGCCATGTCGTGCTGCAATACAATGATGTTAATTAATAACTACATTAAAATACAGTGAGAAGAGCCTCATGATTTTATATCTTCTTCTAAACCAAGATGTTGCTGGAAGACCGGTACCAGTAATGAACAAACCAGCAGTGATGCATGGATTCCTATCTATGACTTGATATTTGAGTGTGGCTTCTTACTTTTGTGGGTTGGCTTTGGCACATCACTGTGCAGCTGGGCCATGCTGCTGGCTGCCACGTGGTCCTTCACTTTGGCATGCAGGGCATCTGTTTTGCTGTCTCAGATGCGGTAGCTCATTCTGCAGAGGTTTCTACTGGACTGCCTTTGCAGTGCTGTGAGTCACAGAATAAAAGGTGTTGAGGTTGAAGACTGCGTTTTCCTTAAGCCCAGATTCATTCGAGCAGAGATAGCAGTCCTGCAGGAAAAAGATTCTGGTGGCTATGTGAATGCCTGTTTTGTGTTACTGTGCTTTTGTGTTAGACTTTGGGCAGCTTGTTTCTTTACCTCTGCAGAGGTGTCAGAGCACTCTGGCTTTTACTGTTTGCCCCCTTCCTTTTGATGATTACTGTTTCCTTAGCTCTACGAAAGATATGGAACCATTTGCCTGGGTTTAATACAAATACATAAATCTAAGTTGGTAGTGCTTCTGAGTGCAGTCCTCACACTTATTTACCATACTTAATTTGTTTGGCTAGTTCATGAGTCAGAGACAGCTCTCCTTGGATTTTGAGCTTGTGGGAGAAAAGTAGGCGCACGTGCTTGTAAGTTGCAGGTGTGCTGGGGTACAGTTCAAGTAGGCTGGCTTCAAGGCTGCACATAATCCTTAGCAATGTGTTTTGTGGCTGAGATCTCACGGTTGTGAGAGTTTCCTGAATGCGTAAAAATATCTGATATTGCTGCTGTGATTGAGTATGATGAAATTTGGCCTGTATGGGCAAAAAGGTAGTAGTTCTTATCTATAGGATTAATGCTGTTCTTTTACTGAGGTATTTGTGACCTGATTTAGAACGTATAGCGGGAAGGAATTGTTTTCCTCTATTTGAGGCAACCATAATCTGTATCTGATTCTTCTTTGAAAATTGTATGTAAAAAAAGTATTGATTTTTGGGGGGAATATTGCATGTGAAAGAATTCATTAGTAGGAACTTAGGTGAAGAAGATAATAATGGATTCATTTATTTTGTGGAAATTCTGAATTGAAGTTTTATTGGACTAAGGATGTTCTGAGGGAAAAATAGCTGTACATTTCTAGCTTCTGCTGAGATGCATGTGACAGATGGTGTCTCATCTGCCCAGTATGAGTTCTTTCTGCTGTATAAATATTGATTGGAGGAGGAAAAAAGGTGCTCCATAGCTTTGAAAAATGTATCTTTGTTGATGCAAGAGCAACTAGGGGATATTTGTACAGGACTTGGGCAGAACAGCACTGGTACACGCAGAAATCACTATCTGAACAAGTCAAAAAGGCTTTGTGAAAGTCTGTCTCTTTAGTAGAGAAAGAGAAGAAAAAGAAATGTTTTTGGGAAATAAAGTAAACGTGGTCCCTGCAATGGCATTTGTGGTTTAAAAAGAAATTCTTCAGTAGAGTGTTGGTCTAGAACGTGCTTAGTTGCTTTGTAGAGAGATGGTCAGCTGCTCATCTTTGGCAGTGCAGGAGCTTTATGCTGCGTTTGGAGAGGTTTGGTGATAACCAGCTGCTTTTGTGACAGAATTGGTAGAAGCTCAGAGCCTTGTGCTGATCCTAAATAGCTTGATCGTGTCATGCTTTTTGTAAGGTAGGTTGATAGAACCATGTTCTGTGGCTGCTCTTTTTACAAGGTCCTGCAGAGAGATTTTTCTTCTGGATGTTGTCTGGAGCGTTGTTGAAATTGTATTTTTTCAACTCCATGCATATTAATTTTTTTAGCCTCCTGTGCTCTTGGTATTTGGTACATAACTCACACACTTCGGGTGCAAGAATAGGACCAGCCATGTAGAATTCATAGGACTTCCACTGAAGTGTCTGTTTCTGTTATTTTGACCATCAGTTAATGCCAGTGCTGTGGTTTTTTTGAGCACTTCCTTGATGTTGCTGTTCTGTTACGTTTTTCCTTTGAATACAGAGTTGAATTTGTACCTTGGGTCTGTCATGTGCACCTTGCAACATAGAATTGCTGTCAGTTATTATCACTTAGGTACGGCTTTTGGAGATCTGCTTCAGATAGGTTTTCTTGGAGTAGCAAACCTGTACCAATAAAAGCACTCGGTTCCAAAGCATCTCCTCATGAAAAGCACTAACATGAAGTCTGCTGCTGTTTCTTTGGTCTAAGTCTGTCCTCTTTTCCTTCTGCAGGGATTAGTGAAATATTTTGATAGAAGAGAGATCATGTATTGACCTGATTTTTTTTTTTTTTTTATTTTTTTATTTTTTTTATTTTCTTCTATAGAAATTGGGTAAAAGTAAATTTGGCTACTAATGCATTTTATCTTCAAATGGGTTTGAATTGTTTTGTGTGCTCAAACATAGAAAAATAGGTGGGTGGGGATCAGGCATTTCTGAATATCATAAACACTGAGTAACTACTAATAAATTGGCAGCAGTCGTATTAAAAATTCGTTATCTGAAATCCTTGGTATTATTCTGAATGAACATTCGGAAAAGTGTAATCCCTGCAGGCTCATCCGACTTGGTGTTCTGAACCATGGTTCTTGGTAGCTGAGCAAGAAGCCCCTTGCTGCTGTTACATTTACATCTCTCAAGATCTGGCTTTTCTATGGCAGAGAAAAAATACTCTATGTTGCTAGAGAGAAATTCTGAAATGACTCCGTGACCTGCAAGAGAATCTTTGTGTTTTCCAGTTTAGGAAATGTAAAAGTTACTGTATGTGGAGAATTGCTGCCCAAGTTACATTTGTTTACCAAGTGTATGGTTTTTTTATACTGCAGTGTGACACTTGTTAATTCCTAAAAGAAGTAATGGTGTCTAATTTGCAGATGGAGCTAGTATTTAAATTGTGTGGAGACGACTGCATTACAGGTATGCTGTAATTAATATGGGAGTTTAAATGCTCTTTGTTTGATGCCTGTAAAAGGCCCTTACACTACATTGGAAAATGGAGTTATTGCTGGCATAAAACAATCTCTGGGCAAGAAGCAATGTAATTAGTGTGAAAGTAGGTTATGCTTAGGAAAATCTGTGTAAAATACAGATCTCAGTGGAAATAATTACAGAAAACTTGATGCTGTGGTGTGAAGTTATATACTGCAGGTTGAATAAAGTCTCTGCTTGCTGTTCTGGAGCTACATACTAACTGACAGAAGGCTTACTTCTAATTATGGAGCACGTGGACCAAAGCTGCTGGTTAAATTCAGGGGAAAAAAAAGAGAATAGCAGCTTGTTATAGTGCCTGCAAAAATGAGGGGTTGTTTGTGTGTTTCCTGCTTATCTTCCCAGATACTGAAATTGTAGAAGCATAGCAAAATTTGAATCTGGTTAAAATGGAAACTTTCCTGTGATTTTCTGTGTTGGCTTTGTGTGTGTGTGTGTGTGTTGATAATAAACACAAATAAAATGGAAGGAATTTTGAAAAATGCTTATTTCTAGGAATCTACCCTTGAGTATTAAGCTGGGGCTCCTCTCTTGCAGAGATGACTTAGTTTATCAGTTGCTCACTCAAGGACTGTAGAACAGATGCAGAGTTTGGCCCCTCTGCAAAAGGGACTTGAATCCCACTCTCACTCTGCCAATACTGTGTTTTTTCCAATGCTATGGTAACAGGAGCAAAAGGTTGTGAAAACATTCTCTGCCAGAAGAGTGAACAGATACAGCGCTGGGGGCACGCAGAGAACAAATCTGTTGAATAGGAGGGAGTGCTTTTGTTCAGCACTTTTTAGAGTGAACTTTTACTGACTTTGTGCCACTTCTTTTTGTTGAGGCTGGTGATTAGTTAGATGTGATGCTTGACTCTTTGATGGCTGCCTGTCTCTGAGTGTCACTGCCAGCTGTGGCAGAGCAGTAGTGCAACATAGGTTGGCTTTACGCAGTTGGCTGTAGGCATTGTAGACAAGTTGTTTGGCCTGTGTGCTGCATCTGCTCCCAGTCTGGTAAACCCTTCCAGTGGAAGAGAGGAAAAAGGCCTGCTGGTTGTGTGCACTGCTGTGATTTTTCAGTTGGACAACAGCGTATTTGTGTCTGGTCATACCTCAACAGGTACAGGTGTGTGTTTTCAGTCGTAAGGCTTGGCACGCATGACAGTGTAGCATTGGAGGAGATGGGGGCTTCAGCCTTTGGAAAGTTCTGCAGTGAGCAGTAGAGGCTTTCCGTCATTTTAAGACAGAGAAGATTGGGGAACTTTTTGTGGGTAGACATAGAGAAGCCTCTTGTTTTCTGAGTTCTCTTGTTTGTGTTCAGCTGCAGCTCTCCGAGGCTCTGGTAGTCCAAGCATATATTTTTGGGTGCTGGCAGTGCCTCTGCTGCCTTAGAGAGGAACATTGTATGTTTGTACTGTTGTGTGAGGGTTTCTTATTTTGATTTATATTTTATTTTGAGAAGTTTTTTTTTTTTTTTTTTTTTTTTTTTGTTATTCTGCCAGCCTATGTATCTGATAAATTTATTCTTTTCTGTATGTCCAGGTCAGTAGCAGCTTTAAAATGTAATAAATAATCATTTCAAATTATTTTCAAGTTTAGAGTTAAACCTTTCCACAATGATCAGTTGTGTAATCGAAGCACACTTATTTACTGGAAATGGAAGAGCACTCATGCAGATTCTGGCCCATGGTTAGTTTAAGGCCTGTCTTTCCAAAATGGCAAACTTCTGTCACTGCCTTATGTCTCTTACGGCACTTTTTAGCCACAGACACAAAGGTGGTTAATTTAAAATATGATAACTTCTGCACTGAAAACATTGTGGGGCCTGTTAATGTGACGAGGAAGTAGACAGGGACCATGGAAGCCATCTGAGGGACTGTGTTCCTGGCTTGGCCGTGTGAGCAGTTGTGAGCTCATTTGTTGTGAGCAGGCAGCAGCGGCTTCCAGCAGCCTGCTCCTGGGGCTGCTTGCATCTTTTACAGTGCCCAAACACGTGGCACTCTGCAGCACAGCTCGATGGCAGCTGGATGTAAGCTGTGGTAACTGATGTGGTTGTCATCTCCACCTGCCTCTTTTTTGGGATCTGCTGGCTGAATAGTGTGTATATCTTACCCTTACATGCTGCAATTACACTCTGGCAATTACAGGCTGTCCTGCCATCTGACTAATTACATAGGCTGTAAAGTATGATGGTGGATGACGTGGCTGTGTCCTACTTAGCTTTTCTTGCTATGAGATTGTAATGTCTGGCAGTGGACACTTGGAAGCAGAACCTGCTTCTACTGCCACATCTCTCTGCTTGTGATTAAAAATTAAAGCTGTTAGTTGACCTCAGTCATCGCCATGTACTGAACCGATGTCAGAATTTGGTGTTGAGTGGAGAAACTGGCAAAGCTGGGAAATAACTGAAACGTTACATAAACCTTTATGTATTGGATGAAGTTTTGGGAAATAGGTGTCCTTTCTTAGAAATGGTTGATTTTTGTCAAATTTCTTGAAAGAGGGGAAAAAAACCTGCTTTGCTGATAGTGCTAAGAAGGAAATGGTATGAATAACGTTTTCTGCATAGTGGAGTGGGATTGTGGTCTGACTCTTAGTTTGTTACAAATTCTAGGGCCACTTTGATTCTGAAAAGTGATCTTTGCAAATGTTGCAATGATGTCATTATCAAGTAGCTGAAAAATCAAGTTTGAGCTGAATTGAATTAATCAGTGATTTTTTTACCTGTACACTCATTGAAAATTAAAGCTTCCTCAGTGAGTGAACAGCTGTAGGACAGCAGGTGCAGGAAACAGAGGCAAGTCTACAGAGCTTTGCTCTTTTTTTGAAGATCTTCACTCAACACATCTGTGTTGGAGTACTCTCTGATGGCAACAAATATGATGAGCTTGTACTGATACTAAAGCTGAAATTGGCCTTGTATTTGCAACTCTGATAAGTATGTTGCCTTATGAAATAGAAAATTATCCACTTCTTTCAGCTGTGTTATTGCTGGAGGGCTAACAGAGTAAGAGAAAGGATTCACTGATGAACAAAAAGAGCAGTGACAACTTCAAATACACATGGAGAATAGGTTTCTGTTGTTGCTGTTGCTTCTCAAGGAAGAGGTATGTTTGATGCTGTAAGGCAGTTATGAGTTACTATTAATATAACTTTATTAACTGTATTTCAGATGCAAATGCATTTGGATGCTAGCATGCTGTTCAATTTCTAGCAATAAGTCATTTGAAATATATTATTTCTGTGTTGAACAACCTTGTCCCCTAGATTTGTATGAATGCAGCATACTGAGGTTGTTTGTTGGTTTGTTTGGCACAAACAGGACTTTGGCTCTACTTACAAAGAATAGGAAGTTGCAAGTTTTGATGGGAGCAGGATATTTGCATGTGAAAAGCTTGCTTGTGACTGTGGGAAAATAAATTCTAAATTTGATCCTGGTGTCACTTAAGGGGAGCAGAGGACATTTATTGCGGTGGCGCTGGTGGCGGAGAAACAGTGGTGCAAGTGATTAGATGTGAGGGAAGCTGTGCTTGTTCGCGGCTGTCATTTGTTACCATCTTTTCTGGATGTGGCAGACTGATAGTCTTGTCAGAAATTTCAAACTAGTGGCTTAGTTTTGTCCTTCCTGGTAGCCTTGAATGCAGTACATATTTTAAAATCTGTTTTCTCATCTCAGGGGCTAGTTAGGATTGGAGTATCGTTTCTTCCTAGCTACTAACCAAACCTGTGTTTTGGGGCTTAATACCAAACGATTCAACTGCAATAGAACCAGAAGATTTTACCTTAATGAGAATGACCTGATACTGACTACAACAGCTGTCTGATTCTGAGTTTCAACTACCTTAAAAGTTAGGAAGTCACGTTTTTGATCAAGAAATTCTAATAATGCTTAGTGTATTATTAAATGTTTCATTAACCTGAAAAATGGAGCAGCTTGATGTCAGAGACTTTATGAATGTATAAGTAGTAAATTTCTCAGCTGGCATGTTTTTATTGGCGTTCAGATAAGTTAAACTAAATTATCATCATTTAAATATAAAAATGGAAATATGTTTGTATTTATAATCATATCGGTGAAATGACCTTGCATTTGGAAATGGCTTTTTTTTTTTAACATTGCATTTATCGCTTCCTTTCTGAATGTTGTTTGAATGATAAAATCTAACGATGGGTTTTATTATATTCTTAATTATAAAAGCAGTAGCTACGGTAATTACTAAGTTTAGCCTGGATGCCAAAGTTCCTTATACAGCCTTTTAATGTACTTGATGTACTCTAAATTACTGTGTGATCTCAGATCAGAAGGTAATATGTTTGATTAGATTTAGAATATTCCCAGTTCACAGTGCAATGGCAGTGCTTTTGTGGAAGTGTGTGCATTAGCAAGAGCTTCCCATTTGCTTATGTTTAACGTTTGCTTGATTCAATGGGTGTACAGTATGACAGTAAATGAGCAAGGTGGCTATCACCTTGTTTTTAAACTAAAATGATATTTCAGTAGACTCTTTGCTAAAATAATGATAACAGTGATATTTAATCAAAATGAGTAAATCTGTAGAGAAAAGTGTGTATGTGTAGAGAGGAATAATTCGGAGATTACAGGATTACAATTGGCAGAAAGGAAAGAAGTTCCCCCAGCTCCAAGTACTTTGGCATTCTGGGTATACTGAAAAATAGGTGAACTGGATTTCCTTCTGTGTTCAATGTATTAATAGAGCGTATGGTTCCTCCAGAACATCTGAAAAGGAGATGCTGAAGTTTTCTATTTGTTCTACATTATTAATTTTTTAAGAGTTCTTTTAATTTTTTAAGTTCTGGAAGATCTTATTTTGTTTTGTCTGTTGTGCCTCTTCTGCTTTTTCATACCCGTTTCACCTTGCAGACCAACTACTTACAAATTGTGAGATACATGCATTTTGTATAGGAAATAGGCAGACCTAGTAATGAAAGGGTAAGGGATGTTCTTTATCAACTATGTGTTTATTGAGGTATTTTGTTAAAACAAAGCTATTGTATTTTTCACTGGCAGTTACATAACTTTTTGGCATGACTCTGTGTTGTTATTGGATTAATGATGCTCAGTTTTCTCCTCCATCATTTTTTCTCACATAACGAAGGTCCTTGGAAAGCATTTAGATAGACTAAGCAAATACCATCTGGGCAGTTGAATAAACATGTGTAAAATACTTAATTACTTGTAGGGCACATTTTGTTCTGAATAACAAAAACTTGCTGAATGAACTCTGTGTCCTCCAGCTTTTGTTTTTGGGGCTTCTTGAAGCTGCTACAACCTAGAGAGAAACCTGAGGAGTTTTGACTGCTGGTCACAGACAGGTGTCCCTTTTGGGTTTTAATCACGGGAAACCACAGCTGTCATATTGATTAAATGCAAAGTCTTATTCTTAACATGTATGAAGTATGAATGAAGTCTTTCATTAGCCAGTCCTATTTTGAATGATATCAAGGGATGCTGTGTATATCAGAGAAATGATTATGAGATTGTGGGTGTACTTCAGTGTAGTTAGTCCCATATTACAATACAGAGCCTCAGCTTTCCTTTTGACACTGAAGTACTGCTGCGTAAAGCGTTACACTGAAGAGAGTCTCCCTGCCTTTAATTTAAAAATAAAAAATACTAAGCTCAGAACAAGAAGTTGAAAAAAATTGTCACATCGATATTAAAGGCAACAACTGGTGTTCTGAGAATTGAACAGTTTATCAACTTGCAGGTCTAAACTTTTGGGCTCTAATAACAGAATTTGTTATGTAAGTGTTGTTAGCCCAGCTGAAAATTTTGCAGTCCCAAGCTGATGATGGCCAGTGGTTGGATAGCCAGAAATGTTCGGTAGTAGGGGAGAAAAGGTAGCTGCATTGGCCAAATAAGCTACCCATGTCTTTTAGTACTTCTTGTGATACACCGCTTTCAGACCTCTCTGAATTAGCTTTTTGTTGCTGTCTTTCTAAATTTTCTCCTGGTAGCATTTCTTGTTTTATCTAGTTAGGTTGATACTGAGTAAATCTTACTATAGAGCTCATGCTGCCTCCATTGTTAGTTTCCTTCTAGTACTTCTTTCTGCATTAGAGGCTGCCTTTATGCACAGAACATTCAGGTTCTTGCAGTGGCCTGGCGGATTTCATCACTGCTCTGGCTGATCACACTTTAGGCTGGGAGGATGCAGTAAATTCTCAGGTGTTTTCTGGTCTTTCTTTTTTGAGGTCTGTAGGCATTTAGACTTTCTTTTAGCTTTCATATAGCTTAATTATGTTGACATTTTCCATACATACTGTAATTTTTTTTCTCACCTGTCTCATGCTTTCTGTTCAGTGTTATTTTTTTCTTCTTTGCAATTGTTATACTATTGCTTCTATAGCATAAACGTTGTATTTCTCTAGGCAGGAAAAAGGCCATGGAGAGGTTTAATTCCTGAAGGAAAAGGATATCTTGTATAGTTAGCAGTTCAGGCCATTTTGTGTTCAAATCTGCTAATGTGATTGTGCTGTGTAAATGTAAATTTCAGGGTGGCTCAAAAAAGTGATGCATCGGCACTGCATCCTGCAGTGAAAAACGGTCAGCTTTGCTCTTGCTGCTGGTTGAATTTTACATCCTTTCTACTGTTGTGCACTCTGTTATACACTCTGGTATGGAGGGAAAAAAAAAAAAAGTATTTTCTGGTGAAGATTTGCACTGTCATTCCTGAAGAGTGTTAGGCTTAGTTTGGACTTGCATATTGAAGTGGTAACTAGTAATGACTTTTTCCAAGCATGTACTGTTGCACCTTTGCTGACTGAATTTGTAGTCTAGGTTGTAGCTCTAAGGCAATCCATCTCATGTAATATATCAAGCTTATAATTTTGTTTTGTTTTTCAAGGAAGCCAAGCAGTGTATTAGTAGTGGGTGCTTCCTACAAACTGGAAACTTTTTCCACGGATTACTGGGCAGTGTTATGGCTGGGGCTTCGGTGCTGGATCCTGCTCCCGCTGCAGTGGGGCTGGTGGCTCTTGCCAGCAGGTGGCACATCCTTCTTGGAGAGCTCTGTGCTGAGGGAAAGCAAAGCTCTCAGGGCTGAGAGCTGGAGGGAGGTACACTGTGCTATGGCTCAGGGGGGACTGCCTGGGGTGGGGTTTGTGGGGGAGAAGAATGCTACCAGGATGGACGCTAAGCTGCTGCTTGCAGATTGGTGATGGCACAGCAAACATAGATGATCCAGAGGTGGTATCTCCTGAAGGCTGTATCTCCTGGTGATCCAGCTGTGATGCTCAGATATCTTCTTAGTACTGCTTGCGAGGTGAAGCTGGAAGTTCAAGGGAAGTTCAAACTTTGTGTCGGAGAACTGGGGACTCTGTATAATGGCATGCAGAGCAAATCATATTTGTTCAGGTTATCAACCAAACACCCAAACGTGGCTCTCAATAAGAAGGGATTTTGTGTGTATAATGGATCCAGATGTGTTTGTAGGTTTTCTTTTGAGAAACAATTTCCCTGTTGAAAGGGTGTAAATGGAAGTGACTTGAATTTGAGTATTGGGTGTACATCAGTGGAAGAACTAGGTTGGAACTTGGATTTATGTTTGAACCTCCTGAAGCAGTAAAACCATAGCAGAGGCTCATAATTTCTAAAACGATAGATTGCTTTCTTTTTGTTCTCAAACACTTTGGCTATTAATGAAGCAAATTGTGCTTGCTGGCTTCTACTCAGCTATTCTGGATGTAGAGTGTACTAATGTAAATCAGCAGTTTTTGCTTCTATAAATAGGCTTCAGTAGCAGCTGCAGAGCAAAACTGACACTCTTCTGGTCATTTTTATTATTGCCATTCAGAAGTTGTTTGAATAGCTGTGAAAATGTCCTGTGGTGTGTGTGCTCACTGATGTGGTATTAGCAGGCTGAGCTGAGGTTACGAGTGGGAAGAGAGCATGTTTTAGATGCTGATGGTGTGAGAGTCGATGCAGAGAGTTCTGTATTCCTCTGTTTGGGAGTTCCTAAGCTAAGTTTGGAGTTCTTTTAGATAAAATATATGTTACCCAGATGGCTGAAAGTCAGCAATTCTTAAATGGGGTTTGAAGACTGTACTTTTCTAAGGGCTTTATGGCTAGGTGTGAGCCATTACATGCATCCTTGCTTGGAGATCATCATCATATTGTGCCCTGAGAAGGCATGATATGATGATGACTGCCCCTTCTGCAGCCCATAGGAGCTCTGCTGCTGTCCTCATTTTGGGAAGCAGAATGGAAAGTGGTACTAGTGGGTCCAGCAAGGAGGAGGAATGTTGCAGGCTGACCATTGCCATGACTGGTTTGCAAAGAGTACTGAACATTTTTGGGCATTTAATTGAAGTCCTATGCTTGTGTTTGTGTTGTGGTGTTGGTATTTATTTATTTATTTATTTATTCCTTGAAATCTTGCTTTTGAGGATCTTAGTGCAAGGTCTGATGAAATACTTCATACTACAAGAATGACTTTCCTGTAATAAGGGTAGGGTTGCTTTCTGTGCCACCTTAAAGCACATGTTGTCAAATGGATGGTAGATTCAGCTTGTGCTGAAGCATGCAGAATTATTTTAATTTCCCTCTCTAATAAAAGCATGTTTCTTGAACCTTGGTACTCAATGTTTGTGAAAAATATATAAAGGAAAAGAAATTGTAAGATGGAGTATTACAATGGCACGTGGGTGTAGAGAGCACTTGTCACCTGCTACTTCAGCAACAGC
This sequence comes from Lagopus leucura, assembly GCF_019238085.1. NCBI lineage: Eukaryota > Metazoa > Chordata > Aves > Galliformes > Phasianidae > Lagopus > Lagopus leucura. The sequence goes on from NW_024962267.1 coordinate 8,401,113, forward strand.
ATCATTGGCCTGTAAGGAGGATAAAGATGACTGAAGTGAAATTCACTGTATCCCTAGCCCTAGCAAACCAGGAACTGAATTTTATTAGTGTCTCATTTGGTGTGTTTTAGCATTGGATTAAGCTGTATTCTTTATGCTGAGTTAGCTTCTACTGATGTTAACTAATTCTAGGAGAAATGCTTTGAGGACTAGGCTTTTAGCTCATTAATTCTCATGGTATTTGAAATTAAATTTGTTTTTATATATGGATCCTCTGGTTTGACAGATTATATATTTTAAGTGCTCTTCTACTAGAATCGTAGGTCATACAAATTCTTTGCAGAAGAAAATACAAAGTGAAAATGATCAAAACATTTAGGAGAACAACAAGAACTTATGTGATTCCATTCATGTTTGAATTCAGCTACCACTTCAAGGGAATAGTAGTAATTAATTCACAGTGGCTGAGTGCCTCCATTTTTAATGACCATTTGTGGCAATAGTGGGGTCAGTATGATTGAGAGGGATGAGGAATATGTACAAAGTTTAAAAGGGAGCCTGAATTCTGTAATAGGAGTGTTTTCTTGTCTCATTGGAGAAACAAACCAAATTGCAACTATGATGAGCATTAAGTATTTTGGAGTGATTTTAAATTTTTTATGGAAGTGTGATAGAAGTTGTGCTTTAAAATATGAAAATGTTCCTAGAAAAGATCAGCATGTTGTATACTATCCTAATTCCTTTTATAAAGTCCTGAAACTGTTAACATACAAAGTTAATGTCTTTTGTGTAGTGGAAAAAAATGTAAAGGAGGAAAAATGGTAGCTTTTATGTACAGTTAGTTTGAATTCTGTAATTCATTGTCCTTTAAAGAAAGGCAAAATGAGTTAATTCCATGAATCTTTGTGCAAGAGACTTACTGAATAAACCTTTTATTTCTGCTTTCAGTCAGCAGATAAGCAGCGAGCCCTAGAAGAAACCAAAGCCTACACAACCCAGTCATTAGCAAGCGTAGCCTATCTGATCAACACTTTGGCAAACAATGTTCTTCAAATGCTGGATATCCAGGCATCTCAACTTCGACGCATGGAATCTTCGATCAACCATATTTCACAAGTGAGACTTCTTTCCTGATTTTTCTTGTTGTCTTTTCTTGAAGTTATACAGCAAGTAAAAACTCACAGTGTGCAACTTACCTGACATTTTGTGAAGAAGAAAAATGGTTAGATTTAAAACTGGGGGATGCATTTCTCTTAGTATTAAACCTAGGAATGGTGTCTGTGTGATTTTTTTTTTATTTTATTTTATTTTATTTTATTTTTTTATGCTTGTATTATTGTGAATATTTTACATAGCATATGTAGCTGAGGCCAGTTTATTGTTTGGAAATGGGTTTGTTTGTTCTGTGTATAAAGTGAAAAGCACAGGTAAACAGCTAATGGAAAATTCAGAAAACTATGCTAAGAGATGGATTATCCTTTCCAACTCTTGTATTCCTGTATGAGGTATTGAATAGCAGCAGATTTTTAGAATAAATTTTAAAAAGTGAAATAGATGGTGGAAAACAATACTTGTCATCTTTTCCCTTTACCTGTTGCTGTCATACTGGTGGCATCTGATGGTAAAAGCACATGTGGCTTTTCATAATTTGTAATGGAGCAAATAGATGGCAAAGTTAACGTCTCAAGTTTCTGTACGGCTACAAAATGCCTGTCACTGCAGTTTAACAGAGCAACAATAAAGTGGTTTACTGTTATCAAGAAGCCATGTGTGACCACAACACTGATGAGGGAGTTTTGATAACAAATCTATAATTCCTTCTCAGTTTATTCTTGTTGGAGGTTTACGTGTCCGAGATAGGTTAAAAGGAGAAAGAGTAATGATACAGAACTTTCTGTTTTTCTACTAGTGTACAGTTACTTGGTTTCCTTACTGAACTGTAAAAAAAAAAAACACCCAACAGATGAGTGAAGTTTATTTTTATCAGTAGGTCAGTGAGAGTGGGTGGATGCAATCTATTAACAAGAAAATGTTGTAGCTGGCTGCCTTGTTCCTTTATGGTTATGTTTTCTCCACCTGAGATTCATCTTCTCTCTTGTGGATGATCTCTCTTATAGTTCTCCAAAAGTTGAAACTCTGTCTGTAAAGTGGATTGAGATCTGTTAACTTGCTTGTGCTGGAAGGGCTGCTAAACTGGTGGAGGACTAGACCAGCAACATTTTGTGCTCTCTTAATGAGCCAAGTTGATTTACTGAGGGGTCAGATGAATTCCAAGCAGGTGCAAAGAAAGGGGCAGCCTGAATTTTCCCTCCTGCTGGTGGCACGCTACTTGATGGCTTCAGCCATCTCATGTGGCTGCATCTTTAGAAAAAACCTCAGAAGTTTCATTTCTTCTGCTGCATAGTTCTTGTAATCCTTAACTCAATATGTATTTTTTTCTCCAGAAAATGTCACAAGTTGCTCTGCGTGACTGTATGTGTATGGGCTGTGTACATGCTGTGTCTGACATTGCTGTGTATTTCTGTTAGGATGTCAGGAAGAAGTTTTTTACTGAGAGAGAGATGAGGTGCTGGAACAGACTGCCCAGAGAGGCAGTGGATGCTCCATCCCTGGAGATGTTCAAGACCAGGTTGGATGGGGCTGTGGGCAGCCTGGTCTAGTGTCAGATCGAGTTGGTGGCCCTGCCTCTGGCGGGGGGGGTTGGAACTTGGTGATCCCTGAGGTCCCTTCCAACACAAGTCATTCTGTGATTTGGATGTGTGTATATACTTCTGCGTGTGTGTGAGGTGGGTGAGCCTGGGTGCATGTATACAGTTCTTAGGAGGCTAGTGCCAGCTGACAGGTATTTTGGCTATTTGAGAGCCTAGCATGGAATACAGAATAAAACTACTTGAACTCAGTGGATTTTCTATTTTAGAGATACATGAAATATATTTGTCACGCAGTTTCTGTAAAGCAATTCTGGGGAAAGGTTCATGGCATTTTTAACTTTTTCCTTCTGAGAACCTGGATTTTATGCAGGTTGACATGTTTAGATCGCATGTTTTTGTCTCTTGTACAAAAGGCGTGGTTACTAAAAATGGAATGCTAAGTTATCAGTACCTGTTACACTCTGCATTTGTACAACCAAGCAAAATTAAATTTTTCTGATTTTTTTTTTTTTTTTAAATATCTCTGTAGAATTGAAAACAGAAGGTTGTTTTTATTGCCTTTTTTGTTTGTTTACTGTATTATCCATATATAGGATGCTCCCCAAATCTTCATGGAAGAAGTGATATCAGAACAGACACTTATATGAAGTGTGCTGGTCCTAGGAACTTAAGACTAAGTTGTATTTAATGCCATCAGAAATGGGTCCATCTGACAATACTGATATTGTGTTATATTCTCAACTTCAGTAGTTACTTTTCTTTAGAAAATTTATTTTTGTCACAGTTGCTATGTAATAAATAATTTCAGTTCAGTAACTTTGACTGTACTCCTGGAACAAGTCAAACCTGTGGAAAATTTCTGCCATCTTTTTTTTTGTTGTTTGTCAAGTGACATTAAATATTTCAGGGTATAATAATACCTCATGGCCAAATTATCATTTCTCTCTGACTTGAAATGATATCAGTAACATAGAACAGATTGGTGACTACCATCTGCTCACATTTGGCAGCACATTACTGCACTAATACTTTGGTCAGTACACAGTGAGATTTAAATTTAGAAAACACTAGTTCAGGTTATGATATGTAGTTGTGTAGCCCTGCTTTTGATTCTCATTCAAAATCCTGCAGGTGCTCCAAAGAGGGGAGCAAAACCCAAGTCTTTGGTGTTTTGCTAAAAGTGTTTGGGTTTTAGTAAAAAAAAAAAAAAAAAAAAAAAAAAAAACTTTTTCAGAAGTGCTTGTTTTGCTTAAATGTAGCTCCAACTCAGAGTCGCAATAACTTCAGAGGATAAAGCATTCTAGTTCTCTGCTCGTACGTAGAATGCAAATTTATGTCACTTTTTGTGTTTCCTTATAAATGTCAACTTAATCAAAGAACCGAGACAGAAACTGATGACCATTTGTGGATGTTCAAATTGCATATAGGTCCTCCATAAGGAAATCATTTTAATGAAAGTGATTAAATCCTGTTAGTCTAAAATCTAGATTACTTTGTTTTGGTTTAAAGCCTGATGAATCTATCTGTTCTTACTTGCTTTCTTGATCTTTGTCCAGTAATAGATAATATGCATTGTTTTATATTTGAATAATTTCAATCCTAAATACAGATCGTCTGTATAAATATTTATACTCGTTAGAAAAATTCTGTTAAAATTTTTTCAAGTTAGCAGATGCTGTGAAACATCATCTCCAAATTCTTTAAAGTAACTTTGCAGATTTTCAGGTTTTACTATTCATATGATTTGGTCAGATTTAGTTATAAAATACTCTTAGTGAGAAAGTTGAGCTTTAAAGCTATTCTCTGCAGGTAATTATATAAACAAGTGTTCTGTCACAAAGAGTTCAAATACAGTAAGAGTGATGTGTTGTCCCCAGTGGTGCTGTAGGATGGAGAAACCTGCTTCATCCTCTTATTGTAGAATTTGTCTCCCATGGTGCTGCCAGTCATGAGCAGCGAATGGATCACAGGCTGAACTCTTCTGTAGTCAGCACATGGTGCTTGGTTGAACTGCAGCAGTGTGCGTGAGCCAGGTGGTCTCTGCATGGAAGCTCCCTTGGATCTTCCACTGAGCTGTCGGTGAAGGCTGGTAACTGTTTTCAGTTGTCTTTTTCTTGTGAATTATGTGTAGCCAGACATTTCTAAAAGTGGCAAGTTCTAATAGACAGACTTGTCTGAAAATGGCATTGCAAATCTAATTTTGCACAGTAGATTTTACCACTTAATTGGGTAGGTAGCTCTTCAGCATCTTAGTGTCATTATGACCTCCTACTGTACAGAACACATTTAAATATGTTGAAGCAACAAAGATGTCACATTTCTGATGTCAGTTCTTCATTTTAAAGTAATAGTCCACTTTTCAAGCTAATTTGAAATAAGATAGTTATATTTAAAAAAACCAAACAAACAACTCACCAAACAACTTAGCATCATTGTGCTTAAGCAGCCTTTTCTCAGAAGGTGTTTTTAAAGTGCATTTTAAAAGCCCAAACAAACTGACAGTATATTGATAATTGAAAATTAGGATGTTTTGAGTAGTGTAAAAATTGAAGGCTGTGGAGACTTTTGTTTCTGAAATTTGACAACAGATTGGGCTTCCAGTGTGCTAGCTTAGTATTCTGGGAAATTTCATTCACAGCAATAAATATTTTTTTTAAACTCTGACTTCTAAGTAAAGTGGTGAATAATATTAGTTTTGTTTTTCTCCTTAAGCCATTGATTGCCTTTTGCAGATGTTATGGAGGGTATTTGGAAAAAATGGTAATGATGAGTCTAGCCTTTAATGAACTTTCTATTATGTAAGTGCTTTTGCCTACTGGAGTGATGGGGGGAAAAATGCATAACACTGTCAGGAGTTAGAAAGTTTTTATCAGACAATAATATTTTAAATTATGGAAGTACAGAGTGTATCCCATCTGCTGCTCCTGCTGGACTTCACAAGTTCAGTGTTCTGCTAATCCAGCTATAACCCCCAACAATGAAACACACTTTGTCATATTCTTGGAGATTTTCTGAAGAGAATCATTTGAAATTGATGCTTCTCAATAGAAGTTTCTGTATCAGTGAATAAATATTCTTTTGACATTTTTCTTAAGGGATTTATGCTAGTATTGGAGACAACAATTATCTGTGCTGTAGATAAATATTTTGATTTTTAGTAGCAGGTTAATCTTTGTTGTGTTTTCTACTAATTAAATAGCTTAATGTTCTTTTCTGCTATTATACAAATGTCTTAAGATCTTATAATTCCAGTAGTCAACTAATCAAGAAAATGAAATTTTTTGAACAACCTTCCGACACAATACAATTTGGGGCATATTTGCCTGAAGTGGATGCTGTTTTAATGAGCTTAGTCAATCATCCCATTGCTGCTAAAGAAAAAGGAGATGTTCTGAATCATAATGCAGGAGAACCCCTGTTAGATGAGCTTCAGGTTGTAATCAGGTTTTATGCTTTTTGTTGCTTGTTACTGAAGTCGTGCCTCGTTTATCACAGTAGTCCTTAAGGAAACTGAATGTTCTTACAATTCCTACTTAATTATTAATAAAACCCTCTCATAATTCATGGAAACAAGTTTCCACAGTGCCAAGATGCTGTCTCTACAATAACACGTGTGTTAAATATCTTCATTCGCCTTATGTTTGTAGATAATTGTGTAATATAATACTAAAAGTGCATGATTAAGTTTGCTGAAGAGATGCACTTGAAATGCAGGGTAAGAAAAACTTCCCAACGCTGTGCTGAATTACTTTCTCCGTTTTGTAGATTGAAGCCAAAGCTCTAAGAACATAGCATCTGAGGTAGAAATAAACTTCTGATTCAGAGCCGCAGGACTGTGATGTTGCTGTACATCTGAAACATTATATAGCAATTGAGAAGCAGTTGCTCCAGCAGCTGGGGTTGTTTAACTTTTCAGCAAATGTGGTCAGAGGCCCATGAGACGGAGAACATAAAATGTTTCTGCGCTTCTCTAGTGTCACGTCTAGATCACAGATGAAGTCTGAGATAGCAGTAAAGAATGGAATTCTTCTGTGGTATTAAACGTAAAACTGTCTTTCAAGTTGTTACAGATGTATGCAGTTAGATTATAAAAACCAAGATGAACAAAACAAACAGATGAAACAATTTGTGCTGAGTCCCCAGCTGCTGAGGCAAAGTTTTTGTAGACCACCTCTTGGGTATAATGATGATGTGAACCACTCCCTCTGCTGAACTGTCAAAGTGAAGGTTTGGCACAGGGTAGGGACTAAAATACGTCAGAAGATGAATAGTAGATTTTACTCTGATGCAAAATGGTACTTTTTTCCTGTGTTGGATTGGAACATATGCATGTGCTGTTTGCTCTGGTGCCATAAGCACTGTATGAGACATGAAGAATCTGACTCACACTGTTCCCTTGGGGGATAGTATCTAGACCTGGTCATCCCAGGAAACTTCAGAAGGGACTTTGGCAAAATTAGTTGTGGAGCAGCTTAATTCTTAAATTAAGCTTGCACAAACTGAATTTCTGCAAAGGTTCATGTGTTGACCAGATTTGGGTGGGTTTTTGTAAGGGTGATGGAGAATGTATCCCAAGTAGTTTAACTGCCCTAATAGATTTCCAGTTGTTACCCAATGAACTTGAGCTTTTCCAAAGACAGGATTGCCAACATATTCCAAGATTAAATAATCTGTTTACTTGGTAGCTTTGTTCGAACAAATAGCTGTGTAGCTTTGGTAGAAGCTTTATTGCTGTAGGCAGGTGGTACCAGAAGTGGCAGAAATGGACAGGACAAAGCTGTATTAATTGATTCAGTTTAGCTAAGGTGCAAGATGTTGAAAATAAGTTGCTGGGAAATAATAGGTAATCTTGATAGATTGTAGTTTAAACTTGCACGTTGTGCCCTGAACATTTGGGGAAATTCTTCTCTGGAAAGAGTTTGAAGAAACGGCTTTTAGGAATTGTTGTTTGTTTATTTTGGTGGGAGTTTTGTATGTTTATTTTGTTTGCATGCTTTTGTTTGTGGTTTTTTGTTCATTTGTTTCATGTTTTAGAATTACTTTCATAGATAATACAGACATACAAGATTGTTTTTGCTGCTTCTGTTATCGTTGGCTCAAGCAGAAGTGTAAAACATTGTAGCCAACCCTGCTGTTCCAGTGCCTGCCCACAGAAAAGTAAAATTCAGAAAACTTTTGTTATGAAAATAATTTCTCATTTGTACCTGTTCCTTCATAATTGCTACAGAGCATTTGTGTTGGCTACAAGAAGTCTCTCTGGTACTGTTCGCGATCAGAAGAAATTTTATGAATGATTAACAATATTAATGATGGTAGTTCTGAGTGTTTTCTCACTTTAACCTGTCACTAAAATGTTCACATCTGTGAAGTTTTTTGTAGGCAAAGTTGTTCTGTCAACAAATGATGATGATGATTTTTTTGGTTAATGCTGCATGCAACTCTGTGCACCTTGCTTTAAGAGGGTTGTTTTTTTCCCTGCAAGAGATGGGTTGGTTTTTTTGATAATGTTCTCTTTTTCCTTCTCCTATTAAAATAAATAAATAAAATTCAAGTACATGTTTTCAAAGAATGAATTTTCAGTAGGACCTTGTTTCTGAGGTAGATATTCTCTGATGGTACTCATGGTATGATTTTTGTGTTATGGGAGGGATGGCTTTTCTTTGCAAGCCTTACCCATTCTAAATGAAGGCACTGGGCTTAACGACGTAAAATTTCACCATTGCTTTTTGATAATGAGTTTGTAATGATTGAAGCACCTTGTCTGATTTGTCTGAGAGAAGCTGTATTCTGCTGTATAGCTACCAGTGCTAGCTTAGCAAACTCTCTTAGTGTGAGAAAAGCAGCTTACAGTTTGTTTTTCAGGTTGTAGAAGTTCAGGTTTGGGAAGATATCCTTACGCTTCATCTCAATGGAGGGTATTTCAAAGACCAGCTGAGGAAGCAGTTGTAGAATTTAAAAAGATAATTAATAGAATTGTATAAATCAGTGTCAGTAAATTCATAGGAAATAAAAAATATTTTGCTCAATTGTTAAGAATGAGAGTAATAGAAAATCCAAAGGACTTGTGGCCGTTAGTGTAGGTTTGGAGGTGACAGGTTCAACAGTAAATCAAAGATGATGTAAGCAAGTATATATAGTGATATGTTTAGCTCAGTATCAAAACATTGGAACTGATTTAGAGGTTTTTTTTTTGTCTACTGACTCTGTATTCAAATGCATACCACTGTTAGTAAATACACTGCGTCTTTTGTAGACGGTGGACATTCACAAAGAGAAAGTTGCTAGAAGAGAAATTGGTATCTTGACTACAAACAAAAACACCTCAAGAACTCACAAAATCATTGCACCAGCTAACTTGGAGCGACCAGTTCGCTACATCAGGAAACCTATTGATTATACAATTCTAGATGATATTGGACATGGAGTGAAGGTAGGTGATATTGTTAAAACAGCCAAACTGCAAATACTTTGTTTATGTGTATTTACAAAATAACCTGATGTTTTTCATGGTAATATACCAGTTTCTTCTTGCCTGGCCAGTGTGTCTATAGGTGTAAGAGGAGTTCTGCAAGACTGCAGTTACTCTTTCCCCTTCCCTTTCTCCTTGAACCTCACAGCTCACTGAATCTTATTTCTGAGGATATTTGGGACTGTACATCTCAGCTTTTACAGTGCTTCTGAATGTGTTCTTGTGTGATGCTGCTCTTACTATTTGGGTCAGTTGTCAGGATATACCTGAGTAATGAAAGGTTAATGACTATCTCTCACTTTTCTCTCTGAATTAGCAACACAGAATATGATCCAGCTTTAATTGGAAGCTCATCTGAAGAAAGTGTTTGCATAAGTAGTACTAGTTGCTCTCTTCTCTAACTTCTGTCAATCTGTCGTACCCATATCTTGTAATGTGCTTTGCTAAAGTGAGCTCTCTACAACTTTTTTGCCACATAGGGTTTCAGAATAGTGGTGCCAGGCTCAAAGCCGGCTGATCCTGGTCTTTTAAGACTAGGATAAGTGAATTTCGGGGTAAAGATCAGAACAAGACACAATTGGTGGCTGTTCTGTACAACTCTTAGAACAGCACAACGGCAGTCATGTCAAGTGTGGGATTACATGTATGTAGATTTTTTTGAAGCATTTCCTGAATGCAAGCAGAGTCTTAGCAGGCATGTCATTGTCTTGTTGTTAAACTGTGCTGCCAGGAAAACAAATATGGAAATGAGAACACTGACAGGGTTAAAGTTCCAGGAGAAGAAAGGTAAATAACACAAAGCTGTGTCATTTGTACGTGACAAACCTACAAATCTATAAGCCTCTGCATTAGTGGTACAGTAAGATGTTTCTTCTAGTCAAACTACACAAGAATTTCTTTTTGTTTGATACCTACCTGCATTGGATTGTCTGTGATGTTCAGTTCAAACTGTCACCTTGGATTTAGGTGACAGCAAGTTGCTTAACCTGACTTTTAAAATTCAAATTCTTAACAGTCCTGTTTAAGTATTTCTTCAGAACAATTTTACTTAAAGTCTTCTTCACATCCTGTTAGTCAACTGAAAAGATTTTTCACCATTTCTTACCAAAACGTTCAACTTCAGTTTGTGACCTTAATCAGATTCTCAACAGACAAGTAACTCCTTAATTTAGAGAAAAAATATGAACAAAGAAAACCAAAACAACTCCTGCAATATCAATAATAGCTCCTATTTTATAATTCTTGTGTTAAGATCTACTACCTATTCAAATTCTGAATATCTGCAGGTCGACAAAACTCTGTCTGGATATTGTTCTTGATAATATATATATAATTATGATCACTTTAATGAAATTATTTTAGAACTCATTAAAAAAAGTTTTAATTGCTCTACAACACAATGTTACTTCCCACTGGCTTTAAACCCTTATAGTTGCTATTCTACTTACCTCAGTGTAGCAGAATCAGACCCACTGTGATGCAGTGGCTGATGAGTCAAATGTGTATTGGCATCCATTTGTTCTGCTTGTGATATACTTGAAACAGCATCCAGATGTACTGTTTGCAATGTACTGTATTTATCTAGAAAAGAATGTGAAAAGCCTTGGAAAAGCATTGTGTGGTTAGTGAAACATTAAGCAAACATTAAGATACGGATCCAATCCTGTGTTCAGTGCTGAAGAAGGAACCACCCTCTTGTTGGTAGGGCGAAAGTGTCCAGTTGTGTTATTATGAGCTTGTTAATTTTGTTCTGCTTGAGTAACTGCAGAGTAGTTTACTAGATCTCCTGCTGGACAAGAAAGAGAAAAAAGATGAAAGTTAGCTTTAAGTGTGCTTATTTATAGTCATTTATTGCTTGAGCTTAAAAGCAATATTGCAATTGAGCATTTTCCCTTAAAATGAGTACTTGACAAGTTAGTGAATAAATAGTGTTGAAGTTGTAGTTATTATTAATCCTCTGTCTACTTTCCTGCTGTAGGGCTTTCCCTCTAGCACTGGGACACAGAGTTATTTATTATCAAGACAGTGGAAAAAGTAGTGTAGCATGCATTCATTGCGGTCCCTGAAAATGATTGTGAACTGGACTGAGAGTAAAATAAAGGGGAAACAGGAGCATCGTTGGCCAAGAAATCCAGCATGCCAAGTTGAAGTAAATAGTTTAACCAGTTTATTAACTAGCTATGTCACTTTCGGAAGTTCAAAACATTGGTGGGTGATTTCTTTGGGAGAAGGTGCTTTACAGAATGATGGGAGAGAATTTAAATGCCACTATATCATTCTAAGTGGTCCCTCATCATCTTGCTTCTCTGAAGCCACAGTGCTGCAAAAATACAAAGAACTTCTTATCTGAAAGGGACTTGCTTTATTCTTTTTGAATGTTTCTTGGGTTACAGAGTCTTCTGCTTTTCCTTCCATGAGGTTTTCTAGTCAGGAGGATGGAAAAGAAAAAAGTTTGATCCATTTGAAGTGGTGTGTAGTTGTATTAAGGTTCTGCAATTACCAAGCAGTACTGCTGAGGAGAGGATCACCCCCTCCTGGGCCCTTTCATGGAATTGACAATCTTTTTGGCCACTACAAGGACACCTGGCTTTCCTGTGAAGCAGTGATTTCTTTTTTGTTAATATCAACATGGAATTTTGAACTTGAAGGCTGCTTTCTAGTAAATCAGATTATGCTTTCTTTGCTACATTAGGTTCTTGTTATAAGCTAAGTGAATGAACCAGATTGGTCCCGGCTGTTGAGATTCTGCCCTGTTTTACATTTGGTGTTGCAAGAAATTGAAGTAATGTGATGTGCAATGTGTTCAGATCAGCTGAACTGAAAACAGATCAGAAGATATTAAAATGGGAGGATTACTTGTACTGATATTTTTATTATGGGGAAAGAAAATATATGGTATTATGCCAGTGAGATATTGTGTGACTTCATGCCAAAAGCACAAGGCATGATGATTTACTCTTGGTCTTTGTTCAGGAGATTTCTCATTGGACCAGATTAAGAGTTAACTACTAGCATTGTCTAGGAAGCAGCATGTATTAGATCAATATTTAGAGGTTTTTTTTCAGCTGGTTGTGAGTATGCTAATGCAGGGAACTGAATTCAGTTGAGCTCAGGGTATTGATACGTCCATTCTTTGGAATGAAAGCTCCAAAAAATAATCTCTGAAATTAATCCATCAAGGTCTTATTTTTCATTCTGAAGGATGGTGACTTACAGTTAGTACTGTAAGAACTCGAGTAAACAGTGTACTGACAACTGAGCTTTAATTTTGAAGTGTTAATGTAAGGGCTTTGTGATCAACATATATTGAAAGTTTCAGCTTGAAAATCTTTTATTCATGACACATTCTGCTTTAGCCACTCTTTCTATGATCTACTGATACATTATTTTGTTGATGCTGAATGCTTAACTTTTTTCTTTCTTTTTCCTTTCTCTTCATATCCTGAAGTTCCAACTAACCTTTCAATGCTTTTTTTCCTTACCTCTTTTATTTGCTCCATTTATGCATTAAGTGGTTGCTTAGATTTAAGGTAAGAAATCCCAGGGCTGGATTACCATTCTTATTCTTCTGAGACTATTACACACGGGGAAATGGTTATGTGAATGTTACAGATTGTTTAAAACAACGTTGCTCTCCTTCCTGTGTATCAGACAATCTGTTGGATGATTTCATTGCAGATAAACATTTTGTGATGGAGATTGACATATTTGCATAAGGAAGCTAGCAGTTCATTTTAAAAGCTTTGTGGCAAAATATTGAGTATCTTAAATGTATCTACCAGATCATTTATAGAGGAGGAATATTGTGCTAACTGCATTTTAAAAAAATAGTGATGACCTAGCAGCTGGACATGAGCCTCCCCCTGTGTAATATTCTTTTTATCCTATATACGGTATGAGTTATTATTTGATTGGGATTAATGTTTCAGCTTAAGCATTGCTCCAATAAGGGGGCTCTAAAGGTGTGTAAAATAAAAGAATAGTAATAATGGAAATCTGTACATATTTTTTAAAGTTGCAGTATCCTTAATTTTTTCAGAAACTGGTAGCAGTATTTAAATATGAAGAGCCACTCAGTGACTGGTAGGCTATTAATTGACTAATGTATCAGAAATTCAGACTGGAGTATGAGAAGTTGCTGAGGATCTCAGAGATATTCAAACTGTAGTGTTAGTGGTTGCAGTACTAACAGCAAAAAGCCTTAAAATTTGACAAGAAGTGGATGAAGTTGCATGATCCAGCATTGGGATGCATTAAGTAGTAAATAGGCTGTAGCCTTTATTGAGCATTTTGGCATTGTTGTCTTCTTGAAGTGCATCTGGTTTGGGCATTTGGGTTAGAGGGAGTGAAATTTCTTTAGTGGCAGCCATGGTTTTAAAGAGGGAACTGCATTTGAGAGCGTAGAATACTAAGGCATCACATGGAAAATATTAATTAAATGAAGTTCCAAGTTGATGTGAAATGTTTTTCATTACTAAGTATTTCCTGTGACTAAAAAGCTAAAAGAAAACCCTGCACATTCCTGTTAAATAGCTGCTAGATATCCTAATGATGCCCCTGTGGGGTTGACCAGCTGATACCTGTGGTAAGGTATTGCTGTGTATGTAGCACATCTGACTGCAATGAACATTTTTTAATAAATAAAAGGAGACTTCTCATGTCAGTGTAAGGTGTAGAGTCGTGTAGTGTTTAATTGTTTTTTGAGGGTTATAAAATAGATCTCCCTGTCTGTTACTGTCTGTCTGTATGAAATGGATACTTCTGGTGCTGATCAGGCCTTATTCTGCATGCAGCCCATGCTAGATGATGCTTTTAGAATGGGAATGGGCAAACTGTGGGTTCCCTTTGTTGCCTTCTGCAGTTATGAACCAGTAATGACCATCCTAGAAAAGTAACTACAGATCATGCGTGAACTGCCATTATCTGTGCATTGTCTGCCGTGGTGGAAAATCTCTTCTACTTTTCAGATTTTCTTAAAAATTCTTTTCATGGGTTTAGAATGAAAGTAACATTATTCGTTATAACACCAGTTGAAGTATTTATCCATTTTATTGGTGTGAACCTGATCGTAAATTCCATTTGGCAGCTAAAATGTCAGGCATCTCCTCATTACCAAAACTGTGAGGGTTTAAAAAGAACCCCATTAGTGGATGTATGTTACTCTTCAGGAGTCCTTATAGTCGCAGTGCATCAGCCTGAAAGGAGAAAACTGAAAGAAGGCCACTAACTGTAGTTCCATGTGGATATGAATTTTACTTCACTTGAGAGACTTCATATGAAATGTTTGGTCTGTGTTTATTTTTTATGGCTACAAAGAAACCTTAGTCTTGGCTGAGAGCTCCAGCATTAAACTGACTGATGAGGCAAACCTTGCTTCTGTCTGCATAGCTTGCTTTTAAATTTAAGAGACACTTTTAAGAAAACTACAGCTACCAGTCAGAGGAGTAGTATCTGCACCATCTCCTGTCAGCACATGAATTTAGAACAACATTGTTGAAGCCTTTTTGTTCTTACTGGACTTGGTTCTTCAATTACTTTATGTAAGTAAACATAGTATAAGCAGGTAAACTTGTTTGCTGAAGCTTTTACTTGTGGCCGTTAGCTAAGACAAGGTTGAAATATAGACTTTCTCTTCCATATCAACTTGTTTATCAACTGAGGGATGTACAGCTTAATTAGATTTCTAGAATAACTAGTCAAGTAGCCAAGCCCAACCTGGCAAAGCGTTTACTCTGAGGGAGCAGATGACAGGCAAAAAAGTGTAGTCTGTCCTCTCTGGACCTTTCACAAGATGAAGTGAGGCATGGGAAGTTTTTGTTCAGCATCAGGTGGTTTTTGCAGTGCCGGGTATTGAATTGCTCAGGAAGGCTGGATAGCTGCTTGGGTCTTCGGAATGTAGTCTGTGGAGCATCACTATGGGGGCTCTATTAGATTTGCCAAATCTTTTGTGACCTGAAAGATCTAGAAAATTTGGTTTGACAGTAAAGCAGCTCTTACAAAATTTTGGGCAGAGTCCAACTTTAGGTTTACTTCTTCCTGAGGTTTGGAATATATACTCTTCAGTCTTTAGGGGGAAATCATTTTATCTTGGTAATGAATCTAACAATGAGATGCTTGGCCAAAAAGTGAATGTGTTCTGGATTTGAATCTTTGTTGCAGTGAAGTTTTTTGAAGCTGTGCGGATCAGCCATATACCTCTGCAGTTCTTGTTCAAGCAATAGTGCCTTTTTTTTTTTTTTTTTTTTTTTTTTAAGCAGAATGGTCTGTTTCAGGCACTTGGGGACCTTTTGTTTCTTTAAAGTTTGTTTTACTGCTGTTACTGTGGAGCTGAGTCTCAGGGCATCCTCCAGGATGTGTTGCTAGCAAGGAGCTGCTTGTTTTAGGTTGCTTATGCAGTTTCTTCCTCAGCAAAGCATCACATTTTAGATCCAGCACTGCCAGACTTACAGCTCTGGTCCTTAGAACTTTTTTGTTGTAGCCCGGTAGCATGCTACTGCATGTTAAAAAAAAATAAAATAAAAAAAAAGTAAAAAACCTTCTGTAAGGTACCCAGTCAAAGAAATGCTTTCTGTGAGTACTTGTGTCCTCTCCCTAGAATTATTTGGAGTCCTTCCATGTAATTCCAATGGATGATGTTTTCTGTGTTTTTGCCTCCTTGGAAAGAGGCAAAACATTGAAAAAATCCCTTTATCCATTCTGTGTAGACCACGTGCAGTGCTGCTCTGGGTTCACAGGATTGTCTTTTACCACAGTCAGTGTTTTTTTCCAACACTTTGTGCCTCGGTCATTATTGCCTCTCTTAATTTTTTCTCATTCTTAGCCCAACAGTGAGCTGCTTTGTGATTTTTAGTTGCAGGCTCTGTTTTGCCATGCAGTTTCCTAAAAGAATTTGCAAGCTCTTAGATCTGTGGTTGGTTTGTATCTGTGGAGACCTGAAGTTACACAAACCACCAACAGGCAGATGTGTTCCTTTGCTTTTCCCTCCAGTAAGCTAGTTGCAGCTGGATATGTAGAGCTATGTGGAACCAGGGGAAATGTCATCGGAAACAGTGCAACTTTTATCTAGAAAGCTCCAGCTTACTTGGGAATTCTGACTGGAACACTGATTTTTGAAAACTGACAGCAACTGTAAATGTGACCATGAGTTCTGGAGCTTCCTTTGGATTGTAGAATCATCTATGAGGGATGATTGTGGATGAGGTTTTGTCTCAAACTATATTTGCAACCATATATGCAAAATGAGAAAGGCAGTAATGACAGAGTAAAGATTTGTTAGGGTCAGGGGGGTGTTAATAGCTTTATTAATAATTATTCTTTTTGCCTCTTAGTCAAAAGGGGAAAAATTTAAAATCTGACAGTGTTTGTATCTCAACAAGAGGTTACCTATAGTACGGTTCTGAAAGTGATTCTTTTTATTTTCTTGAGTTAGTCTGTAGCCTTTCAGTGTCTTGTGTAATAGCATTTCCAGAGATCTGTCCATTTTGATTGCTGAAATAATTTATTTGGCTCTAAGTGAAAGGGGA
The DNA here is from genome assembly GCF_019238085.1 of Lagopus leucura. Taxonomy (NCBI): domain Eukaryota; kingdom Metazoa; phylum Chordata; class Aves; order Galliformes; family Phasianidae; genus Lagopus; species Lagopus leucura. Next base: position 8,417,735 of record NW_024962267.1, read on the forward strand.
TTTTATTCAGATGGAATTGTCTAACTTTCAGTAGCTGGTCTTCAAGTCATCAGTCCTGGCAGATTTGAAGACAGTCCTGTAAACTTCGTTTTCTCAGCATTTCAGTTTCAACCATGAAAAGTCATTTCAAAGAGCCTGAAACTGAGCTCGCTGTCAGTGCATTTCCCCATCTTTCAGCTTCTTTCTGAAGAACTGAGTCTTTGTGATTGAAATTCCTTGTTTAACAAAGGGTCACTTTTTCTTCAGCCATGTTTTCTGAAGCTTTCTTCCCTTCCTGTGCCAGGGACATCTTTGTTAGCAGTAATAACAAAAGCAACTGTCAATAACTGGAATTGTGCATCCATCAGACAAGTATTGCTTCTGCTGACTGTTGGCTGTGCAATGTCGCTGTAGTCTCTAACTGTGCTTTCCTTCCCTTCTCATGTTGCTGTAGCCCAGTGGAAGACTAACACTTCACTTCTTGTATGCAAGTAATATTACTTTTGAAAGTAAGGTTACATACTTAGGATGTTCTGTTAACTGTAAAGTGGTAGTTGGTGCTGGCATTATGTAGGCAGAAGCCAGAGTGGCCAGCTGAAACACCTGCAGGGACTGCTGGGATGCACGTGGATTGGGCTGCTGGCTGTCGTCTAAAGACACCTTTAAGCCCTGTCCTGCTGGGCCTAAGGGGCTCTTTGGAAAAGCTGTAATGAGTGATGTTGCGGTGACTGGGTTTGTTTGTTTGTTTGTTTTGTTCTTCTACAACTGAAGTAGGTGGGTGAAATAGGTGTCTCTAATGAAAGAGGAAATACAAGGGCTGCTGCAACTTTAAAAAAAAAAAAAAAAGAAAAAAAAAAGAGGATTTTGTGATACCTATTAATATTCCGTGTATAGAATAAAATATTCTTCATTTTACACTTTCCATCTTCCCTTCAAGTAATTGTAGTTCAGTGCTTACCCCATTCCTCACTTGAATTAACTTTAGAATTCTTGTTGCTTAGAGTTGGCTTAAAGGACTTTATAATGTTGTTTAAAATACTTTTTTCTTAAATTGACGTTGGAAAGCACTTTTGCACAACTAAGTCCAAATGTTTGGTTTTTGAATCTGACACACAAAACAGAAAAGTCACCAAGCTTGCAGTACTTGGTTTTCTTTTCCTCCCAGGTAATTCAAATTGTGATAGAGTGGGGTTCTTTAGAGCTAGGAAATCAAATTTGAGAGTTAGAATGCTGAATGTATTTCTCTTTATGCTGTCTCAATATTTATAAGTTTAAAAAAGCGAGCATTGTTAGTGGTTTAATGCATTGTTATGGACAAATTATGAAGGAGTAATTTGCCTTTTTAATAATATTTGCAAATGTTCCTAGTGTGTTGATCACTGTGCTTTTCTTTTTTTTAATGGGACATTAGACAAGATTTACCTTTTGGAAATGAGAAAAACTATGAAATCAAACACAACAGGAACAAAAGAAAAAGAGACATGAATGTATTTACTTTAGTTTGTTGAAAATCTCTATATCCAAGCAATAGTCTGAGCATTTGTAGATCAAAAGCTGTTTAACACAGACTTTTAAGAAGGCTGCATACAGATTCCTATAATGGTGAATGCATTGAGAGAATTGTGCTTGGCTGACAGCATACAGGTAAACAAAATGCCATTGGTGGTATTTGTTTATGATACCGAGATTGAGCGGTCAGCTAGGAACGCAGATGATTTCTTTTTCTCTGGAGGTTACAGTAAATTATTTTATATAAAAGTTTCTTTGTTAGTAATTAAACCTGAAAGAATGGGAAGGGGTGACTACAGTCACATCACACCACTGCAAATAATTTTTCTCCCCATACATTCATTTATCAATTATTAGAGATTAATTTGCTACAAATATGATGTGGGAAAAAAGTGCATCTTTATTTTTGTCTATATAGCTTTCTTTATAATTTTAAATGTGTATTGGTAATATTTATAATAAATACTATATTAAATAAGTGAAAATGTTAAAACATTAATGAAACATATTGGAAATTATGTTGACTTTTGTGCATTTTGTATTAATATACTGAATTGTGGCCTACTAGATAAGCTTTAATAGTTTTAAAGAGTACTTAAAAATATTTTTGGAAATTTACTGCTGAATAGGGCAACATCAACTAACTGCCTTTGTTCATAAAGGTTGTCTGGGAGGTTTAAGCAAGTCAGATACAGTGCCTGTATTGTCACTGATCTAATGTTTGTGATAGCCTAAAGGCAAATTCACTCATTTTTGAAAACCCTGAGAAATAAAGAGTCCTTTGAGCACAACTCTTGACTTTCAGCAGAGTGGAAATTACACATAGAATGCATGGCCTCTCAGTTGATCTTTTGTTTGTTTAAACCTTCCCTTACTTGGAGTTAATTGCTGAAGGCATCTCTCCCCCTAGACGCTGAGCTTAGAGAAGGCCATTTCTCTCCTCGTTCTCTCATGCAGGTCAGCACACAGAATATGAAGATGGGTGGGTTGCCACGTACAACACCACCCACCCAGAAGCCACCAAGTCCACCAATGTCAGGAAAAGGAACTATTGGGTAAGTGCAGTTACCAAGCATGTGAAGGGCTTAGGTGAACAGGAACAAAAGATGATTTTCGTGTGGTGTGTTTTGATTGCCTGGTTCTGCTTTAACCATCCACAAAGGTCAACAGGTGGTACATCAGCATCTTGCACTGATCACGTCACTGGTTACATACTGTTGAACACATTTCTGCCAGAATAGGCATCATCAGCCCTTCCCAACAGCAACCTTTTTGTATCATTGCAAAACACATGAACATGCTTTAGAGAAGAATCATCAGCTGTGTGGCTTTGAGAGGTGATGCTAAACAACTGGAAAGTTGGTACATGGCACTGTTGATTTGTGCTGTGTAAGAAAAATAATTCCTTTTAAGACTGTGAACTTGAATTTGACCCAACTTCTACAGGCAAAGTCCTTAGGAAACTTGCTGTAAGCAGAAGGAACGCTGCTTGCTAGTAAGTGATTATGTATGTATGTACAGACTGCAGTGCTTTACCTTTAAAATAAGATACGGATTACTTTTAAAACAAGAATGGAACATGCATCTGAGCTTATGAGTAGGAAAACATCTGGAAATAGAACTACATGAAGAACATTCTTAAATGTTTTTGTCATCCTCCAAAGTAGGTATCGAAAACTTACAGAATAACTTTTTTAACTCTTGATACTGATTAGGATGCAGCTAACTTTTTAAAGACCAAAAAGTGGCTTTGTCTGTACTATCTGATTTGCTTCTTTAATATGGTTTTTGTTGTGTAGGCGTCACTCTCCGTATCGTACGCTGGAGCCAGTACGTCCCCCGGTGGTACCAAATGACTACGTGCCTAGCCCGACGCGCAATATGGCTCCCTCACAGCAGAGCCCTGTTAGAACGGCTTCTGTGAACCAGAGGAATCGCACATACAGGTACCTAGCGTAGTCCTGAGCCAAAGGTGGCTGGTGTTACAGAAGTGTATGGATAAAAATGCTACAACTTGAAAACCATTTGCGCCTCGAAAAGCAAAGCTTTTTCTGATTCATGATATGGACAGGCAATGCCATTTGGTGTGGCAAAAATGTGCTCTAGTGAAACCAGAGTAGTGAGTTGTGTTAACATTGTTAACGTAATCCTGTGATTACCTTGATTTTAATATTAAAACATAGTGGTAGCACTTAATGTTTTACTAAAATTATGTACTGTTTCAAGTAGGTAATTTGCAGTATTCCATTAAATGTTTAAAAACTGGGAAAAGGCTGGATCAAAAGAGACTTGGCCAGCAGATTGAGGGAGGTGATCCTGCCCCTCTGCTCTGCGCTGGTGAGGCTGCACCTGGAGTACTGCGTCTAGATGGGGAGTCCTCAGTACAGGAGAGACAAGGACCTGTTGGAGTGTGTCCAGAAGAGGGCCACAAAAATGATCCCACAAATGGAACACCTCCCTGTGAGGACAGGTTGAGAGAACTGGGACTGTTCAGCCTGGAGAAGAAAAGGCTCCAGAGAGATCTGAGAGTGGCTTTTCAGTATTTTAAGGGGGGAGGGGGGCGGGAGAGCTGTAAGAAAGAAAGGGACAGGGTCTGTTGTGATAGGACAAGGAGGTGTGGTTTCAAACTAAAGGAAGGGAAGATTAGATCGGATATAAGGAAGAGTGGTGAGGCACTGGCACAGATTGCTTGAGGATGTGCTGGATGCCTCATCCCTGGAGATGTTCAAGGTCAGGCTGCACGGGGCTGTGAACAACCTGATCTACATGCAGGGGTCCCTGTTCAGAAGAGTTGGACTAAGTTGGACCTTTAAAACGTCCCTATGAACTCAAACAATTCTGTGATTCTGTGAAGACTTGTGTCCTTCACGTTGAAGGACCTTGTGTTGAATTTATATTTCACATCTCTGTTTGAACAGTTGATATTTTTAGATTGAACAGTTGAAAAAGAGTGTTGCATTTTGAGGATTCTGGTAGTGGCAAACAGAATGAAGCTGAGCTGTGTTACCAAAGGTTATGGAAAAGGTCAGCCTTCTTTCTAGGATACCAAGAAAAGTTTCTTGACATACTAGTTCTTTTGAAATCTTTCCGTTTTGAACATCATAAGTACTTGATGCTAGTGAAATAGATGGGCTTAAAGCATAAGAAAATCTGACTTTATCATTTTAGAATTTTTGTATTTGCATGTTTTATTTTTGGGCAAATTCTCTAGGACTAGCTGAAAAACATTCTGCTGTGATCAAAATGAAGAGGACTTTTTGGAAAAGTTAGATGTATATAGGTTTATATCATCATTTCTTTTTTCTTGTTTCCTGTTACTACTCTGAATTAGCGAAGTGCTTTCTGAGGCCTTTGTGTTTCAGCATGTAGAGCAGCATATTCATTTTGTGCGTTACTTTGGTTTCTTACAGCAGCAGTGGGAGTAGTGGAGGAAGCCACCCAAGCAGTCGGAGCAGTAGTCGTGAGAACAGTGGAAGTGGCAGCGTGGGTGTTCCTATTGCTGTTCCCACACCATCTCCTCCCAGTGTCTACCCAGGTAAATGGAAACTTGCTGTTCCTCTTTCTGTCTCAGTGTTAACTTTAGCATTTGCAGATGTGATGAGGAAGCCTCATGAGGAACCTCAGAATTCATTTTCCAGGAGCATGCAATCATTGAAAATTGCTTGCTATTGGTAACGTGAATTTGAATAATGTAACGTATTTTCTGAAAGTGTGTGAGGCACTTTAGTGTTTATTTTATATACTACTTGACTTCTGAGCATTTTTTGCCTGGCTGCCTGCTTGGAACCAGATAGGAACAATGTCTTTTTTTGGTGGGTGGGGAGAAACTTATCCCTTTTAAGCAAATTGATGCTTTTTCATCGGCTGTTCATGCAGATCTATAGCAGCTTGCTTTTAGACAATTAGATTAAAATAGAGGCAGGCAGAGAGTAAATCCTCAGTACACAATGCAAGCCTAGCTGACTTGTCACGAAAAGGCATTCATTTACTGTAACTACACTGGTCTTTCCAGAAACAGGAAGTGATCTTAGTACTCCTTGCTCGGCACTTTCAGTGAAAAGGAGCATATCGTTTTGGCTAGCTGTGTGAGCTGAAATACATGATGCTTCTGAACCAGAGAAGCACTTTTGGCTTTCCTCTTTTGTGTATTTTCTAATTTGTACAAAAACTCAATGTAGCTATGCTACAGATTGCAGCCTAAATAACAAAGATTAAAGACATCTTTCAAAAGTAATGGCTCTCCCTGGAAAGTTCTAGGTTGTTACCTTCAGACCTGGAAAGAAGCAGCAGGTTTGCTTGACCCTCATGAACTGTCTACGTAAGAATGAGTCTTTCATTAGTAGCTTCATTTTTCCCTCATCTCCTCGTGCATTCTAAAATACTATGCATCTAGTAAGTAGCTAACACTGAAGAGTCAAAGGCTTTCTCTAATCCTTGCTAACATATCTCCTTATTAACTCCACCTCTTCCTCCTCTCTTCACTTAGCCCCTGCTGGCTCGGCTGGCACTTCTCCCCTTCCTTCTACCTCTGCTCCTGCCCCCACCCCTCCTGCTCCAGCCCCTTCCTCCTCTACCCCAGATGCTGCTGCTGCTGCAGGAGCCCAGCCCCTTGCTGATGGCTTCACCTCTCCAACTCCCCCTGCTGTTTCTTCCACGGCCTCTACAGGTGAGTGTCTGCTCCCTTGTGCGGGCAGATGAGCCCAGATGTGATCACGGTCCGAGGCTTTTCAGAGCAAGTTTTCAAGGAGTTGCTTCAATGGGTAACTCCTTAATAACAGACCTTTGAGTTTGATTTCATTTATTCCATCCATTCAAGCAGTTTCTAGCGTTTTCTTCTCCCCAGATGATTCTCTGTATATTTCATGAGTAGCAACAAGATACTTAGTACTGTGTTTTTCTTTGAATAAGTGCAGTTTGTACACGTTGTGTTGCTTGACAGCTGGAGTGCAAAGTGATATTTTTTGCAGGTTTATAAATGAGAACTTCTTATAAATTCAGTTATTATGTTTTATAAAATGGGTAAATGAAAATGATTTACTTTGTGTATGTATATATATACACACATATGTATATATTATATGTCTGTGTACCTTTGCATTTTCTTTTTTTGTGTGTGTGATTAGTGCTGATTACAGGCAGTTGGAGGAATGTTTTTTGTTTGTTTGTTTGTTTGTTTTTTGTAGTGCTGCTGAGACATCCAGTGTTCTGGCAGCTGCGCTGACTGCTTGTAGGATGTAGATTGACTCTAAGAGAACAGAAACTTTTCCTAGCCTTTGAATTTTGAATGTAGCTTTAAAAAAAACAAAAAACAAGCCTAATTCTTCCCTTGGTAACACATTTCTCTTTCTAATCCAGGCCACCCAGTTCAGTTCTACAGCATGAACAGGCCTGCGTCTCGACATACACCACCAACAATAGGGGGATCTTTGCCATATCGGCGTCCTCCTTCGATCACGTCACAGACGAGCCTTCAGAACCAGATAAACGGAGGACCTTTTTATAGCCAGAACCCAGGTAAGAAAGGTTGCCTGCTGTGATGGATGCAACACAGGGTTGAATTGACTGGCTTTCAGATCTCTGAAATCCCATGTTCTGTCTCTGGTGCAGCTCTTGCAGTCAGTCTGAGGTAACTTGCAGTACATTGCTGGAAGCTGTGCTGAAGCGGAGGTGTGAGCACAGAGCATGCAGCTGTTGTTATGGCATGCAGCTTGGGACAATATGGCTTTTGTTGTCAGATAAATTCCTTTTGATCTCCCAGGACTTGCAGGATCTGTTGGACAAACTTCAGTCCTTTACTGCACTGTGTATCAGGTAGCTGCTTTGGTGTATAATAGGCATTTGGTTTTGCAGCAAAACACTGATTCTTCATTAATCAGTCTGTGTGCTTGCGTGCTTTTTCCTTGTGATTAACCACCAGTTCAGTAAATTGCTTGTTATATAGAGGTAAGTGTTAGAGATTTTAGACATCGGTGGTGCTTGGTATAACGTGCAGGGAAGCAATCCTCTGTGAACTTCCATATGTGATGGAAGTTATTCTGGTGGCTGACCTGTCCTCAAACGCATGATGAGATTTTAACAAGCAGTATTGTCCTGTATGTTGGGGAACTCAGCAGCTGTTCATCTCTGGTGTCCTTCTCCCTGAGCTTGTGAGGGGAGGTGAAGGTATTGATATGACAGTAAGGGACGCCTTTTCTTACAAAGCTACAGAAAGATGCAAGGGATGCTGTAGACCTTGTTAGCAAAGGCAAGTCTGAAAGTTGATTTGAAAGTACTGTAGTGCTATTGTGGGGGTGTTTTTGTTGGTGATGATTTGTTTGGCTTTGTTTTAGATGAAGTGTTGAATCAGGAATTAGGTTAGCTGCTACAGTTTGTGTTTAAAGGATCTGGTCGGGTCCAAATATTACTCCTTGTGAGTCAGTCTGCAAAGAGATGTGTGTGATTAAATTGAGAAGGAAGCGGATGGTACTGCTGGGGGCAGAGAGGGTAGAAGAGTTTGATCAAGTGAAGTGCTGCGCTGTTGCATGGAATACGTGGCGTTTGTTAGGCACATTATATGCATATTGAAATCTGAAAGGGAATAAAAGGGAAGGAAGGGAAAGTAACTATAAACATTTCAACATTGCTTTTTGCAGTAAAGAGAATTTTCACCGTATTCAGACATATATATGCCATTTTAGACAGCATATATAACAGTATTGCAGGTAATAATAAAGTTACCAAATTGACTTTACATAAGTTGCATAACTGCAGTTCAGTCTGTGGACCCAAAAGGAAGGTAATGATTATGGTTAAGATAAACAAGGAATGATGTCAGCTAGTGTTAGCATCACCATTTTGATTAAACTGCGTGATCCAAACAAAACAAAGGGATTTTTGTTGTGCTTGCCTAGAGTGCTTGTCTAGGGTGATTTGTCTTTCTACCTGGAAAGCCTTGTTATCTCCTTCAAGGACTTGTATGCAGAACACAATGTGCACAGAAGGGACCCAGGAGACCAAAGCAAGTCTCATATGGTAGATAGGAAGTGTATGATTTCATGTGACTTTGAGTAAAGGAAACATTTTGAAACTAAGTATTTTTATAGTATATGTAATTAAAAAGGAGGCGACTTCATAGTTGGACAGGAACGCTGTATTCTTGAATGCTGTTGCATTTCATTAGTGTTTCAAATTCACGTTCCCTTTTCCTCTTTGAGAAATGCAAGACCAGATCTTTTCCCAGCAGTTGTGGTTACATTTGAAGGAATATATTCTCTCCAAGATCACCTCACTCAAGTCAAAGAAGCTGTAATTAGAAATGTATTTTAAATTTTCTCAAGAAATACCAGTTAAGTGGTGAGGTAATGGAGCCTGCTTTATATGGAGGTACATGGATACTCTTGCAACAAAAACAAACGTTGCTCTGGCTTTTGTGTATATTTTTTGTTTGTGATGTGAGGTAGAAAAAAAGAAGGTGGAACATGACTGGCAGAAGAAATTTAAAGCACTAAATAGAAAACAGTTGCTAAATGAGCAAACAGTGTATTTTGAGATGTGAATTTGAAATAACTTGGGTTGTTTTTTTTTCCATTTGCTGTGATGAGGTGTACTAATTCTGAATAATGCTAAGTCATACATTGCAGCTGTGGGACTAGACTGAAATTTAATTAGCTCAGCTCGGTAAGGTAAATAAACGTACTGGTACAGGAAGTGTAGATTTTTTTTAAAAACTTTTTTTTTTCCTTGGTATTCTCTTGGCCATGATTTAATGTCTGTGTACACCACGCTAACAAGAAATGGTTGTGCTTTTCCTGAGGTGTGCTTTCTGGAAAATATTCCAAGAGCTTTCTTAAAAAAAGAATTGTCTTGCATTATCCTTACAAGGTGAGACTACAGTTTTGTTAACTAGAATTAACTAATTTTTTTGTACTTAGACAATACACTTGCTTATCTAATTAAGTGTAAAAATTTGCACATCTTGTAGAAAGACAGCACTCTCATTAGCAGTAAGCCAGCTGCTCAGAGTTCAGTGTTTTGCAGAATAAGGCAGAAAGGGAAGGCAGCACATTGGACTAGTCTCTGCTGCTCTGCAACAGCAAAGTGTACTTTGTTCTACCAACAAGGCTTCTGTCTGGAAGTCTAAAGTTTCTCAAAGGTACCTTTCTGTTTCACCTAAAATTGCCTCATTTAATTAATTTTCTGTTTTATCTTTTTGCCTGTGTTCTGTAGAAAATTAGCTATATCTATTTTCAGGAATAAGGGTTTGTGGGTGTTTTAATAGAAGAGACATTCAATTTATAAACATAAATCAATTTAAAAGATGGGAAGATTACAGGGGCGAAACTTCTTGATGTCTTTGTTAGGTAGGCCAGTTTGTGGAGTCCTGTGCTGCTGTAAAGAACTTGATGGAATCCTTTCGTGAGATCAAACTTCTGCTTCAGCATTGATTCGTGATCTTAGGAAAAGAGATGGGTTGGAAATGGGTTGAGTTAAAAATGTGGGAATCTCCTTGAAGTAAGGATGAAGTAATGTGCTTACACACCCTAAACCATTTTTTGGTGAATGTTGTCCTTTTTATCTCAGCTTCTTGGCAGCGTGCTACATTGTCTGAGTGTGATGATGTCTACTTTCCTGTTTGCTGCTTTGTGTTTCTAACCGAATGCCTCTTTTTTTAATTTCTGTGGCAGCATCCCTTGCTCCTCCTCCCCCCTCCATCCTACAGGTAACTCCGCAGTTACCACTAATGGGATTTGTTGCCAGAGTTCAAGAAAACAGTAAGTGTGCGCTTTCTTGTGCCATGATTCAGTTCTGCACGTGGCTTTTGTTTTGAGTGGATGAGAGATGTGTCTGTGTGCAGCCAGAATTCTTCGCTGTCTGCATATTTGTCAGAAGTTCCAAAGAAGCAAGGGGGAAGGAAATACTTTCATTGGTTTCACTGCAGGAATGTTCAGTGAGTTCCTTCATTGAACTTTATTGTCTCTAGTGTATTTTCACCACTCCTTACGCGGGTGCTGTAGCCACTAGCCTGGATGTGAAGCATTTCTATAACCTGCAGCCATGGTGGTAGGGGCCGTTTCCCAGGTACAGGGCTGCTCCATTTCAGTTTCAGATACTCCTCCCCCGCCCCCACCTGTGGATGAGCCAGTGTTTGATGAGTCTCCGCCGCCACCCCCACCTCCAGAGGACTATGAGGAGGAAGAGGCAGCAGTGGTGGAGTACAGTGATCCGTACGCAGAGGAGGACCCTCCCTGGGCACCACGTACCTACTTGGAAAAGGGTGGGTTTAAAATTGCAAGGAACAGTGCGATTCGTTTTGTACAGGCAATTTGTATGCATGGCCGTTCAAACTGCTTCTGACAGATGCACAGAACTGGTGCCCCTCTTCCTAAGGGGCAGCCGTGTGACTCTTGACACTAAGACAGTGGGTGTGCTCTCTGCTCACTTACAAGGGGGATGAGTTTGACTCAGGCACTTATCTTTTAGAATCATGCCTGTGCCTTAGAGACATGCGTGGACCCCTGGTACAGGGCCTGGGAAGTGCACCAAGAATCTTAGAAACGTGTGGACGTGCAGCCTCTTATAATGGCCTCATTACAAGGGGTCAGTAAGCACAGCATCTGCAAGGCACATGAGTTCTTCCTTTTAGTGGTGTACGTACGTGATGCATCTCTTGGGTATATTGTATATCTTCTTTTGTAGGTATGTGCGTATGTAGATATGCTGTATGTATTTATGTATGTAGCTACTTATATGTATGTATATATTATTTTTCCCTATAAAACTTCTTAACAACTACACAGGCAAGACTGGAAAGTTCGCTGTATGTGATGCGCACGGACCTTCCGTGTTTGGTATTTGCCAATGTTGTTTTACTGCATTTCTTTGACTTTCTGAAGCAGCTTTCATCTGTTTAGTAAGATAAAGTTCTTTTGTTCCTGTATAAAAAAGATGTTGATATAGTAGGCATGCATTTTATTTTAGAGAGAGGTGCTGCCTTTTTTTTTCTATTTCATAATTTGTTTTCACTTACATTGCTATTACGTACCATGGGAATGACATTAAGTAAGGGAACTGCATTTGAGCATTGTATAGATCTAAGTGTGGAGGTGACTGAGGTGTGTGCTTGTACTTCTTCTAACAGACCATCCTCTGTTCTTTTCTAGTGGTAGCCATCTATGACTACACGAAGGACAAAGAAGATGAGCTCTCATTTCAGGAAGGTGCCATCATTTATGTCATTAAGAAGAATGACGATGGTTGGTACGAAGGGGTCATGAATGGAGTGACGGGGCTCTTCCCAGGGAACTATGTGGAGTCCATCATGCATTACTCAGAGTGAAGACTAGAGGACAGAGCGCTGCGTCTCCTGCTGCAGGAGCTGTCAGGGCTTCCTCATCTCTACCAGCCTCTGGGGCCCCATCCAAAATAGCAGAATGAAGGATAATTGTAACAACCACTCTTTTTTTTTTTTTTTTTTTTTTTTTCCTCCTCATTATAAAACAGTAGTGTTTTGAGTTGTTTGAACAAACGGCTCTTCCAGTTGCCAGCAGAGGCTATCGTGAGCAATCTGATGCTGAAGTAAGCTGACCCATTCAGATCTAACAAACTCATTGATTAGCTATTATGTCCTTCACTCCCATTCTGACTTCTTGACAGGCTCTGGGATCTCTCTCAGGAATCCTGTGCACCATGGTGGCACTACATTTGGCAGCAGTGCCTGGCACTGGGGATGTCCTGGATGCTTGTGGTGAAGGGTTGCTGGCTGGTGGATGTCCTTTCTTCTACACTACACTCCTGTGCAGCTGGAAAAATGCTTGTGTGTTAGCAAACACAGGGATTTGTATGCAAAGTTGTTCATGTATCTGACTTCCTTACAGTTGATTCCATCTTTAGCAAAAATACTTCTGCAGCTGCTCTGCTTTTATAGGCTGACACAGGCACGCAGAGCTGGCTTTGGTTCACTCACCCTTTAGTTTAGACAGTTCTGATGGCTGCAGCCCAGAGGACCCTCGCCCCCATCTCCTCATCTTTTGAATGCAACAGGTTTGGTTTTGGTCATGCGCTGATGTGAATGTGCTGCTCCACACCAAGCTACCTGCCATGGGTGCTGCTGGGTTGTCTGGAACTCACAGATGCCATTGACAGTGAAGGTGAAATTTACAGGTCCTCCTGGGGTCTGAGGATAAACTCTAGGAGCTGTGATCTAAGGTTCAGATCTACTCACACCTGCTTGCACTAGAGAAACATACCCCCAACTTTAGTCTTATGCACAATATAATCTTAAAAATCCAATCAGGTATTGTAAATTGGCTTTTTTGTACTTGATGACTAGATTTGCATATGTACTTTGAGAGCCCTGTGCGGAGGCAGGACAAACGGCAATTGTCGTCTTCATGTCTATTGCCAAAATCTCTTAAGTGGAAGTAAAAAGGGCTGTTGTTGTGTACTGGTTTCCCATGGAAATCCAAGCAGTAACTAGAAGTAGTCCTAGCTCTTCTCCTAGTCTTCTCCAATGTTTATTATGAAGAAATAGGTATTTTAACTGTACTTGTGGATCCAGGGTGGAGTAATAACAAGTGGAGGCCCTGGGCTGATAGTTTGCTTTTTAAGTCTCTGTTAAAAATGCTGCTCTGTGATCGTCAGTGTAAAATGATGGCTATGCTAGTCTGCCCTCAGGAAGGACTAAATGCTGCCTTTGGTTGAATGTCATGCATTATCAGGACAAACCGATTAAACCTCCTGTTGTTGTCCTGCTGCTCCACAAGTGGAGCTGACCTCTGTACTGCCGGAGCCTCCTGGGCCAGGGACACAGTCCCGACTGACATCTGACCAGGTTCCAGCCAACACTAACTGTCAAAGGCAAGGTAGTGCTGCAGCTTTCTTCTGAAGCCTGTGTGTAAAACAGCAGTACAGAGAGCACTGCCGGCGCTGAGTTTGTGATGATATTGGCAGTGGGGCTGGGTACTTGACACGAGCCCCCTGCTCCTCCTTGGTAAGCAGTGCAGTGCCAGGTTGGAGGCACACGTTTGGTACAGACTCGCTCAGGGAGAAGCGGTAGCTGCTCAAGGGGAAAGAAACAGACGGTGTGCTTGTAGGAGGTGAGTGAACTTGATCACCTGCTGTGAGCTCGCAGAAGAGCGTGTTAATCCTGTGACAGTGAGTAAAGCTCAGTGGAAGCCTACAAGAAGTACTGCTTTGAAGGAACCTGTGCAAACATAGAAGTTACTTTCTCCCCTGTTCAGTCCACAGCTGTGTAGCCAAAACACTAGTCTTTTCTTTCTGGAAGTTGGCAGCATTACTGTTTGGAATAGATGTTAGCCAGGAGAGATGCTTTTCTACTTTCCTTTGCAAAAGCTTCTGTCTTACAGCAAGATCAGCGGAAGAAGCCACGTTCAGTTCCTTCAGCCCATCATTTCTCTAGGAGCACACCTACAAACACTGGTTGTGCTGTAGCTGGGATGTGTGTTTCCAGCATCACGGGTTGTGCCTACACTTTTTGCACAGGTCAGTGGTTCTTGCAGCCTGGCTAGAGAGTGGGGCGACTGCACTGCAGCAGTGCTCCAGAGCCACCCCCTCAGCACCAAAGAATTGTGTTTTCCAGGACCGTCAAAGCTTCCCTGGCTTCTTCTGTCCTGGTTGTGTTTTTGGTGATGACAGCACACAGTGCTCAAATGTACTGAGTTATGGCAGCCTAATGAGTTACTACATGACAGCTAATATTCTCTTCTTGTGCACCCACATTCCAGCTGGGAGGTGATGAATTGGTGGAATGTGTCTTTAACTCAGTCTGTCAAGAGCATGTGCTTGTTGAATACTTCTGACAGACAGGTGGTGGCTGTGTGTACTTGCATAGTGTGTGATACACTCACCTGGTTGTGTATCATGTAAGTTTCGTGTGTTGAGAGCTGCCAAAGCAGAGCAGTGTGAACTCCAGAAAGTGCTGCGTACTTGTTGGAGCTCAGGACAGAAGATGAAACTGCAAAACCTTGAAGGTGAAATGTGGGAAGCTCCATGGCTGGTTTTGAGAGGTTAGTCTGGTCTCTGTTGATAGCATTTAGTTTTTTGTTCTCTAAGAGCTGCTGTGGATGGAATTTCTGGGTCACCTCCTGCTGGTTTTATGCTTTATTATGCAGTACTAATGCAAAGAAAAGAGTTTTATGCATACTTTTTATTTTGTACAGATCTTAATTCTGTAGTTTGTTTGGGGATGATGTGATGTTATGTTCATAGACCAGGCCAAGGTAAACAAGCTTTTTGTATTAATGTTGCCTAGACTGCATGCTAGCATAGTCAAAGTCAGTGAGGGTTGTGTTTTTAATTTTGTCCCTTGTACATCTCCTTTTTAGAAACCTTCCTTCCCCACTTTCTTTACGTTTCCTTCTAAAAGGGGGTTGAGGGAAGTGGGAAGAAAAAAACCAACACCCTTGTAGGTGCAAACTTCTCTTCATTGAGTTCTACCACACCTGGAGATGTTCAGCATCAGCTGTCAGTCAGAGCAGAGGGTATGCATGCCAGAGAGCTGGCAGAAGGAGACACTACAGAATAGCCCAGAGTGCTACATGGCCAAAAGAAACATTTTCTCCCTTCTTGAGAGCTACATTGCCTGCAGCCAGCTGCTTTCATTGTGCTTAAACAGGCAGGACTCTAGCTGCAGCTTCTGCTTTGATTTGCTCTAGCAGAGATTTTCTTCCTTGCTGTCAGCCCTCTTGGGACAAATCTATTAACTAGAGCTGCCCCTCTGACATGTGCCTGTGTGGAAAGGATGTCACAGACTGTCCCCAGATAGTGCAGAAGCAGACTATTTTAATATGTGTTCAGCATCAAGGTGGCTAAGGTTGCATGTATCTCACCCATTGATTTTTATCTTTTTCTTCTTTCTCCTTGTCCTTATCATCTTTGTTTCTTCTTTCTTTTTTCTTTGTTGCCCTAGAGGGGTGAGAGGGGCAGGAAAAGCAAGCAGCCTATTTTATGCTTGACATCCCTATGGTGCTTCTATGCCCAACAGCTGGAGCAGGCACCAGAGAACAGGCACTAGGAGCCATTGCTCCCTGTGAAGGACAAGAGGTGGAGCATGGCCCTGGGACTCAGCCTGTCTTTGTGGTATGCGCTAGCAAGGAAGCAGCTGAGCTGGAAGTTCCTTGAAATGGCTGGAGATTGCTGCTGGTTTGCACCTCAGCTCCTGCACAGTCCACGGAGGCTCTGGCAGGATGGCTTACCAGAGAACTAGTGAGCACTCGCCACAGCGGTTTGTTCACTTCTCACACCTCCTGAGAATGTTCTTTGCTGCCAAGGGCTCTCCCGGTGCAGTGCTTCTGTGACTAAGAGGATGTGCATGTCTTCTACTTGCACCAGCACACTGGTCTTGTCGAGGTAGCCCCACCTTACTGTTTGCAAGTAGGCAGAATGCTTGGCCCCCTGCCTGGTGTGGTTCTCCAGCACTTTTGTGACAGCCTATAACCAAAGTTCAATTGGCAACAACGCAGCTTCTGCAAAGTGGCATTTTTACTTAGGATGCTTTAGATGGGCTTGAGAAGAGAAGCAGTAGCAGGACTGATGGTCTTTTTCTGGCAGAGGGTGTGCTGCCTGCTGTTCCCCTGATGGAGGAGGGGTGTGCTGGTGCAGCCTGCTGTGCTTCTGTGCTATCTTGTGCCTATGCCGGAAGGCAGGTTATTGCTGTGCTTTTCCCAGCAGCTTCCACCAGTTCCTAGCAAATGCTGCAGATGCACTTCTTCCCTAGAAATGAGCATCAGACGTAAATCAAATGCAAAACTTAACACGAGCCCCCTGCCCCTCCTTGGTAAGCAGTGCAGTGCCAGGTTGGAGGCGCACGTTTGGTACAGACTCGCTCAGGGAGAAGCGGTAGCTGCTCAAGGGGGAAGAAACAGACGGTGTGCTTGTAGGAGGTGAACTTTTACCTTTTCCTTCTGGCAAGGGCAGGACTTTTTGTTGATTGGTACCCAGCAGCAGCATCAGTACAACTTTTTTGGAAGCTGTTAGAGGATGCTGTTGGAAAGAGTGTAGTGCTGTGGCTTCAACTGGGTTTGCTGAGTGTGGAGGACTGCAGTATTTAATGAAATGTTACAAAATCCATGCAGAGGCTTTAGTTCCTATGTTGACAACAACAGTGGCAGTGGGAAACGTGCAGAACTGTTGCATTCACAAAGGCAAATACTTCATGTTGAGAAGAGGCAGTGTTGTAAAACAAACAGCATGGGAAGGTAGGTGATGGACTATAGCTTATAGGGAGCCACGTTCAAGAATTTATTGTGCTTACAATGTATTTTCCACCTACCCCACCCTTTGGCATCACTCAGTATTAGGCACAGCCACATTTTGTGGCTAAAATGGTATGTTATACAGAGGTCAGAATAGGGCAAGAGGGAACTTTTTTTCTTTTCAATAGCTGGTTGGTGCGTAGCAACAGTCATCTTGATTTTTACGATTGTGCAACTAGTGTGACCCTCATCTCCTGTCTGTGGGAAGGTTTGCTGAGCACTTGATGCAGCCAAGTTTTGCCAACTGCTGTTGCAAGTAATTCAAACCATGATGTTCTGCATTAATTCAAAGCAGCAATGTGTTTTGTGCAACTTTCTGCAAATGCAGGAACTGTTTGTTTTCTTTGGTGCTCTGAACGTCCTCATTAACACCTTTGCTTATTCCAACATGGGTTGCAAGAAGGTAAAAAGACAGCAGGAGCCTGTTGGCCAGAGGTAAGCCTACACCCAGCATCCTGCTGGACAGGTATGTGGTGGCAGTACGTTTCCTGTTTCTCTTAAAACCTCAGAAAAGTCCTTCTATTTACAAAATGAGGAAGAGCTGTGTACAAATTCATTTCCATTACAGCGCCTTGCTAAAGTGCTGACATCTGAGTTTTGTTTTGTTTTTTTGTTTGTTTTTTTTTTGGAAAGCCCAAGTGCTTCTTTTCACATTTGAAAAAGTGTCTTTTGCAACTTGCATGGACAAGTAGTTTCTATGAATTCTCTGGAAATGTTAGTGTCTAACATGGATTTTTTTTGTCCATGTACTTTTCTGCAAGCAGAACCCCCCCTCACACACATTTGGGTTGCAGTTGGAAGGGAAGCACTCTGTGCTTTTTGATTTTTGGTGCTGCTGATGCAGTGGAGAAGTGCAGAGCCCACTGTAAATGATCGAGCCTGCAAGAGTCTGGGGAGCTGCGTGCTGCCGGTAACGTTTTATTGTGTGTGCCATTTGAACCATCTTCCAAGTGAGTGCAAAACCCAATTTTTAAATTTTTTTAATTGTACTTGGAATTAACTGTTGCTGTGTACTAAACCCTCTTGTTACAAGCCCTGAATAAAAGGAACAAAGCACACACTGTGTTCTGTGAGTGTGCCACCACTGCGTCACTTTCCTTCTCTTGTTACAGGCTTTTTGAAACGTGTTGAGGGATGGGGAGACGTGGCTTGTGTATACAGGAGCCCTGTTCAGAGAAGGTGAGCTCAGCTCTTCCCCCAGCCTAGGTTTGAATACTGGCATCCAGCTGGCAGCCTTCAGCAGCTCATGTCTCCACTTCTGTGACTGTATTTCCTGTAATTGGCCAGTGCTAGGACACCAGCTTCTTCTTCCAGCACGGATGCTCATGTTGCATTCACAGCTCTGAGCTGCTGTTCACTAGTAACAACTTTACTTTTAGGCTAAGATTCTTCTGAGCTGACTGGAGTGTTCTTGTTCACCTTTCCTAAACACCACTCTGCATCTCCAGCATTCAGGCAGAGCTTACTTCCTTGAGACCTGCAAGAACAAACAGCTTCTCTTCTTTCAGTGATGACATGAGTGACCTGGGGCCATGACACTCCAATTGATTTCCCTGTGGTGCAGGCAGCTCTGCTTGTGGTTCAAGTTCTGTTCATGCAGCTGAGTTCTGGTTTTGGTACTGCTGTACTGCTGCAGCTTTTGGCTCAAGGCAGAAATGACTTCAGTTTTACATGTAAGCCCAAGTACCTCAGAGCCTCTCAGAATTAGTGCCCTTCCTACATGAGCAGGAATTCAGTGTGAGTTCTTTAATCTTAATTTTCAAATCCCTGCAGTAGCAGCTCACAAGTGCTGCACAACCAGCCTCTGTGCATCCCCCATGGTGTACAGCATAATGAATTCCCTGCAGTGGACCCCAGTGAAGGGCTGCACCAGCATTTACCAGCCATCAGCTGTTTGAGCAGAGCTGAACTGAGTAATGCCAGGACCTTGCACATCTGAGGGAACAGGCAGATGGAAAAGGTGAGCTTACACTCTGGGTCTTCTTTAGACCTGTGGCTGCTATGTACAATGCTACTGATACAGCCAGCTCTGATCCACTGGAAAGAGCTGTGCAAAGGAACAATAAGTAGTAATTTTATCAAGAATGAGCAACCTGTAGCAAAGCAGGAGCCCTGTAAAAGGGAGCTGCTGCTGCCCTGAGAACAGAAGGTGGGTTCTGAAGAAGGAAAAGGGCAAGACAGAGGATTAAAACAAATTATTAAATTTAACTACATCTTTATTGAATTGTGCATATTCCATTGTATAATGATCTATATTGGGTACTCTATAATGTATTTCTTTTGTCCTCTCTCATGCTTAAAAAAGTATATTTATACATATATTTATATATATTTATAATATGGCAAAGCTCCCCCCAACCTGAAGCTAGCAGTCTAAAAGAGCTTTGATATTTCTTTTTTGGAAAGGGAAGAAGAGGGGAGGCAATCCCATTGAAAGACAGAATGTGCAATTTTCTTTTTTAAAGCAGTAAACATGAATGTATTTACAGCACTCATCACAAGTTTGCTGTATAGACAGATCATCATTGCAGTGACACTTTCTTCTTACATTTGCATCCCCAGTATCGTACAGGATATCACTAGTGGCTGCTACCAGTAGTTACTGTAAGCCATAAAACAATCCGCTGCTCCAGTTAATTTCTGCTCCATGGCAGTCCACTAGGACGAAAGCTAAGATTACAATTGTAACTTGTGAAAGTATTGATTTTCCTTTTACTTTTAATTTAAAAAGTGCTGCACCAAATTAGCAACAAGGGAGTCTTTGAGCACAGGTTCTCTAGCTAAACCGGCCTTTGCCCACGCCCCTTGCACGTCTGTACTCTGTACTCACTTACCTACAATGGTGAGTCAAAGCAAGGGCTGCAGGGCAGCTGACAGCAGCAGCCCTGCTCTCCTGCCACACAGCAGCTGCAGCCCCTGGCAGCTTAGCCTCAGGAGCAGCTGCTGCAAGCACATCTGCGTACCTGAAATGTAGCTCTGAATGCATCTTTGGCATCTTCGGAATTCCTGAGTGAGAGAGAACTATTTTCCACTCCAAGGAACAGTTGGTTCAATTCCAAAGTGCAACAGACAGGTTGCCTTTAAGTGTTAACACTTAAGGGGGTTTCCAAAATCTGTTGTTCCAGTTTCTTCTCACTCATTCCCCTCACTAAATTCCTGCTGTAGGGGACTGGGCATAGATGCAGCACCAGCTCCTGTTCCTTCCAGTTCTTCTCTAGCTCTCCTCATTGAGGACATACAATTCCCACAAACAGAGCTCACTGAATCCTTGTCCTACTTATTTTTCTCACATTAGTGGCAGTTACTTTAATTTTACATATGATGGCCAATCATTTGCAATTTAGTGGCTTAAAACTTTTCAAAACTAGACAAAGCCTGTGTCTCATTGGATTGCAGTATTAGTGAGTGCTGACCCCTGCACTGTAATGCTGGTTTTGTCACTTATTTTTTTTTAACTAAAGGAGAAAAGGAATTCAGAAAGGAAAATTGTTTTAGAAAAATGTACTTATACTTCTAAAATAGAAAGTTTAAAAAGCACCAGCATTTTATAGAAGCTTGTAAGGGAAAGCTGTAGTGTTAAATGCTCTCTGGATTGCAGTCTACTCCAAGTGAAAAAAGGAACACAAAACTGAACACCAGGAGCCACAAATAAGGAAGCTCCTACAACCAAAGAAATAAAACTGCCCTTGTCCCCAGGTCAGGAGCACTGTTTGAACAAGAATATAACTCTACATCTTCACAATGAGAGGGGAAAAAAAAAAAGGAAAAACCACCACCAAGAAAACAAAAATGCTCATTTGTTCTGATCACATCTTCACTGTCTTTACTACATTCTGGCAGGAGTTCACATTGCTCATGTTTGGACTGAGACAGAACTGCAAGAAAGCACACGTGTGTGACTTCCATCTTATCAGCATATTTATGCCAAACAGAAAATACCTTTACAAACTACTGCTGCTACTTGGAAGTAAATACTAAAAACCAGGAAGAGCATCAAGTGTTGAAAATTCTGCAGGTAACAAATTGAATAAAAATACCACTACAGCTCTAGGAATTTGGCTCTATGTTAGCAATATTTTCAGATGGTAAATCTTATTCTCTACCACAGCAAATGTTCTCAAGATATAGTTAAAGCCATACAATGTCCCAATTAATCAAGGAGATGCAACTGATTTTAATGTGACTCACTA
Source organism: Lagopus leucura (assembly GCF_019238085.1). NCBI lineage: Eukaryota > Metazoa > Chordata > Aves > Galliformes > Phasianidae > Lagopus > Lagopus leucura. Next base: position 8,438,664 of record NW_024962267.1, read on the forward strand.
CTGGAAGTAATGCTCAAGTAAGACCCATTTATCTTACTTTGAATAAGAGAATTTTACCAGTAATGGCACTACTGCATTGTAGTACTGCTTTACTACTGTACAACAATTTAAATCTATGCAGTTTTCTGTAATAAGCAGAAAAAAAATCTTTTTTGCCCTTCTGCAGTTGAAACAGCACTTTTGGTTCCTTTAACTGTGTAAAGAAATAATTTTAACCCAGAGCAAGACTGGCCACTCTGATCTGTGCTACCTGGTTGCCTAAGAGCACAGAACAAAGAAATTAGGAAAACAACAACAACAAAACTCCACACGTGCAACTCCACAACAGTAAATCTTAAAATGCACTTGTTAAAAAATTGCTCCCTCTCCCATTAGTCCTGAAGACAAAGTGATTCAGGTACCTTGTTGTCGTTCCCTGGTGCTCTGCAGGACACTGCACAGTAAGTTCAGGAGAGGAGCTCTTTGGCTTTGGGGCTGTGCACCACGTTAGAGCAAGTAGTCTTTTGTTGCACGAGGAAGCTACTGCGCAGAGGAAAGCAGGTAATTTCCATGTAAAGAATTGAAATAACTAGATTACTTTCTTTTTTGTGGGTCTTGTGCCTCCTTCCTGGTTTGAAAGGCAAAACAGAAGACTGGCACGTCCATCTCAAACGTATTACCAATTATTTGTTTAGAACCACTTGCTAAAGAGCTTTCTTGTTACATCTTTTCTCTCCTCTTGTTACTGCTGTTAGGAGAGCCTAGTTTTTCCCTTCAAAAGCAATCCCCCAAGAGCAGAATTAAAGGGAAGTCAGTGAGCCCCTGCTTTCTATGCCCACACCACACGGAGTGAACTCTGCTCTCTGCTGGATGAACAGAGCCCAGCTACCCGTAGAGGCAGATGTCACCACTGGAGGAAATCTGAAAGAACAGGCACTGGAACAGAGTGTGCAGAATGCCACTATCTGCTTTCACCAACTCCTGCAGAAGCAAGGCTTTCCCTGACATTGAGTCAAATTGTACACATACATGTAATTAGGGCTATCCATTTTCAGCATTCTAGGATGAAACCATGTGCCATCTTTGTGTACAGAGGGTGCTAGCTCGGCCCTCACTTGTTCATTTGAACAGTGCCAAAACATAGCCCCGCATTTGCAGCAAGAAGCATCTTCCTGCATGTCTGAAATTTGGCTCCTTTGTTTTCTGATGATTTTAGCAAAGAAAATGGTAGAATTCTGAAACCAGTGCACAAGGGCAAAAAACAGCTTGTAAATAAGGCATGCAGATGTGCTGTCATAAAAGCAGTAAATACACTAGAAAAGCAAGTTATGTCAACAGGTCTCAGAAGGAGAAAAGGCATCCAGATTTTCCAAACCACTCTGTATCCAGATTTCAGTGCTCATCAGAAGGAAAGCTGCAGCCACTTGCTATATTTCTATATGACTACTTACTAATGAAGGAAGCTGTACTAAGAAGGGTGCCACCTTTGCTGATGCTCATTCTTTGTGCTGTAAAGTTGGTGTTCAATTTCTGTCTCCCAGCAAGCTCTTTAGTAGCCTGCAAAATTAAGCATGGATTTACCGTCTCGTGGGAGATAGTGGGTAAATGAACTCGGGCACAGGAACATTAAAAGAACAAAGCTCAAACACCTCAGAAAAACCTGCACTCAAAACATTGCTCTGCCAAATGCAAATCCCAGAGGCACCTGCACTGAATGAACAGAAGAAAAAAAAATGGAACCATCACACACCAACAGAACTGTTTTGCAGAGAAAGAAAGAGGAGATAAGCAGAATTCCCTGATTGCTCTCGTCTGGGAGCACGCACTGCATCAACTCACATTTGCACCCTACCAGGGAGCAGAGAATGTGCCACCTGCCTACTGCCAGTATCAGCTGGGGAGTTGTAACTGTGTCTGCACACATTTTGCACCACTGGTGGGTACGAGCCCCTGGAGCTGTATACAGTACAAAGCAGCAGAAGGACCAACGTAGAAAATTACAGCACCCATGAATTCCAGTATAGCTTAACAATTTTTCTATTAACTTATTAGCCAGCTATACTGACTATGCTCAAAATCAACAACATAAATGCTTTTAAGGACACTTCATAAGCACAAAAGTAGTAGAAACAGAAATTTGCGAACAATCTGAAAGATAGAAAAAAAGTGCCTTTCCACAGCAGTGCTTTAAAAATGCACACAATGGTATATCCTTATTGCTCAAAAAAACTAGTCTGAAATACTAAAATAATTTCCAGAGGTGCTGAAAGAGATTTCAAGAAGGGATATGAAACAGGAAGGCAGAAACAGCACCATTGATTTTTCTCTTTTCATGATGCACTTATTTAAAATTATATAGTTATAGATGCGTCATTTTTCCTTCTAATTGGCAAACTTTTTCCTATTGATAAATTATTCACAAAGACATTTATTTTATTATTTAGATTTTTAAAAAACTATAAAAAAGGAACAGCAAGCCCTCTCACAATATTTCTATCAGCCAGAATTTCTCTACCACGAGCTTAGCTTGTACCTTACTTTAACGCTTGAAGACACCGTCAGGTTAAACTACTGCCTTTGTTTCACTTTTTGTGGGAAGGAAAGCATGTAATAATACTTGCTTTTAGAGAAAAGGTAAACAATAATAAAATCCTTTTGACATCTGAGCCTTGACAGCATCCCTGTTGTGACCAAGGAAGTTGTAACAACCAAGGATGACCTGGGTACAGGCCCGATATTCTGCTTAACCTACATAGATTGTATACCACTACCCTGTACGGAGCATGCATAACACACAAGAGCACTTACGCTAACTGCACTAACTTACTGTGTCCAAACCATGGCTAAAGCAGCATCGTGAAACTTCCAAAGTACAAAAAAAGGACTGTGGTACCTGATGCCGTGATTGTGACTCTGTGGCAAACAAAAAAAACACCAAAGCAAATATTTCCTACTCATGCAGCCCCTTAAAACTGTCTGCAAACATTATTGCCTCTCAAAGATTTTTTTTTCCAGTCCTCCCCTTGGCTGTTAGAAGTACAACTTCATAATTAACAGCTCTATGTGTTGGTCACAGTTCCTGGTACGTCAGAGAAAAGAAACTGCAGCTGTGTTTGCCTCAAGTTACCAATACTTTCTCTCTTTCTAGAAAGTAATATTTTCTGACAGCTACTAATGAATTACAAACAGTACTTTTAACTGTTTCCAGACACTTGTTTCTGTAACGGTAACACATCTTACTGGGCACAGACAGCATGAGACTGCGCTAGGTATGTTCAGTTGAGAACGTAACACTGCCAAAACCTACCTGTTTGTTCAGGGAAAGAGTTACACGTACAAGTGGTGCATCCACAGGGGTCAGCCTTGTGGGTCGGCACTGGTTGCAGGAGTCCTGGCAGCTTTCAGAAGGGGTTAACAGAAATAGTCACCTTGTGTCATAAAAACAAATGATCAAGCCTACTATAAAGTCAAGATGCATAATGGATTGGAATAGATGTACTTCTCCTAGTTATTCATGGACAAATAACTTCAAATTAATTTGTAGCAGTGTATATTTTTAAACTATTTGGAAGGAAGGGGGAGGTTCTTTATAGTATAAATATATTTCACTCCAGCCCACTATATATAAAATCTATTTTCTTCCTCATAACATACTCGTTTTCAGTAGTATTATGACCAGAATGTTTTGGTATGTTGTGTTTGCATTTTTAATCAATGACCAGCGTGCAGTTACTAGCAGACTCAACTCTGCACCATTTACCCATCACAAACTGCCAAATTGTTTGTTTGTTTGTTTTCCCTGCTTTTTTTTTTTCCTTTCTTCCTTTCTCCTTCTTTCTTTAAAGTGCCCCCGACAGTTTCATCTTTACAATCAGATTGGTTACAGAGTCCGATTCCCAATAACATAGCGACTGAAACAATAAATACGGATCTACAAAAACATTCTGGTTATCTTCTATAATTGCAATGAAATATATCACAATATATTATATACCTACACTTATAATACATGCACAAACATGTCTCACATGGACAGACACTACAAAAAATTATCTTCCCCCCCAAATGCAGAAAAAGTAAGAAAAAGGGATTTTGGTCCAATCCATATGAAGGGTAAAAGAAATTGAAAATGTTAAGTCAACACCTCTCTACCCACCTCCCCCAATAAAATACTGACAACCCCCTGCCCCCAACTGTTTTGGCCTAGCCATAAGGGGGGAATGTCTATCTTTAGCCTTGACTACAGTTTGAGATCACCTCTTTTGACAGGGCTATTATCCACGTCCCCACATTCTCTCCAAGTGCACAACATCACGGGTTGGCTGGTCACAGAGCAGCCACAAGTCATGGAGAGCACCGGCCCTGGGTGACCGACTACCAGTCCCGTGACAACTTAGTGTTCTGATCCCTCTTGGGAGGCGCGGGGGGTGGCCCCCTCCGTAATGTTGCATAGCCAGATATGTGGCTGCCCCCGAAGCTGCTCGTCTTCTGCTGATCGGCCAGAAGCTCCGGTGGGGGCGGCGGCAAGGCCATGTCGTCCATGGTGGCAGTGGGCTCTGCTCTGGACATCCGGGCAGAGGAGAGGGAGCCGTGCCGGGTGATGGATTTCCGCTGCAGCGTCCGGTTGAGGTCTGCCAGGAATCCTGGCTGAACGCTAAGGCTAGACTTGGGTGAAGTGGGCACTTGGGGGCCAGGTGTTGCCGGTGACTCTGCGACGTCTGCCTGTGTCAGCCGAGTGCTGTCGTTCCGCTTCGGACGTGTGGGTGGTGGAGCTTTTTTAACTGATGGTTTCGACCACGCCTGAGGCTGAGGGTTGACCACAGCAACTTTTGGAGAAGTGCTGCCTGAAAACACGGATGGTATCTCAACGGGGGGGAGAGGAAGATCTATTTCAGGTGGTGGTGGTGGAAAGTCTGAATCCGACGGCGGAGAAGGAAATTCAACCATAGGTTCCTTCCCTGATACACCTGGAGCAAGAGCCTTGGCCGGGATCCCTCCCTGCGGAAGGACGATGGGCAAGCTCACACCAGAGAGATTGAGCTTTCCGGGCTTTGGAGGGGCCACAGGAGGTGATGACTCCTTTGATGGAGACCCTGATGGCTCTGGTGGGTGTGCAAATTTGCTGACAAGGTGGTCCACTGAAGGTCTCTTGGACTCACTGTACTCAGTGGAGCTGGTGGACTTGATGCTGGAGTTCCGCTGAGGTGTTGGAGGTGGTTTCTTTGCTCCAGGGCTTGATGTCTTGCTGGTCTTTTTGACTGGAGACCCTGATTTGTCAGGGGGGGGAGAACCTGCAGAGGTAGCTGGGGAAGGAGGCGGAGGAGGAAACACTAAGCTGCTCTCTGGTGGAGGAGGTGGGAAATCCGGTGAGGGAGCAGAGGCAGGCTGCCATTTGGGTTTTGCCTTCACCGCTGGAGGTGACTGGGGAGCCACACTCAAAGGAAGGGGTTTCAGAGGCTGGGGCTCAGTGGCAGGTGGGGTGGGAGGAGGTGGGAACTGGCTGACTATCTGCTTCACTACTGACAGCACTGGGGATTGAGGTGATGGGGGAGGCTTCATAGAAAAACTCTGCTGCTTTGGAAATGTTGGGGGAGGAGTGGGGCCCAGAGGGGCCGGGGGCAGCGGAGGCACCTGGGGAGATGTGACACTTGGCTGTTTCTTACTTGCAAGAGGCAAGGGAACTGGCACAGGGGAGGTGATGTGTGAGACCCCTGGTGACGCTGCCTTCCTGCTAGGCTGTGGGGGGAGAGCTGTCATGAGAGGCTTTGGGGGTGCTTGGGGTGGTGGTGGGGCAGGCACAGGGGGAGGTGGTGGTGGCAATGGTGAGGCAGCAGCAGCCACCTGACTTACATTTGGTTGAACCTGATGGATTTTGGGAGGGGGTGGTGGAGGTGTGAACTGTGGTACAGAGGGGGCAACAGGTGCCGGCTTCAGTTGTGCCATGGCTGAGCCCGGTGTGGGGGGAGGAGGAGGAGGGGGGGGAGGTGGCATGACTCCATTGGGCGGCACCAGTATCTGAGGCTTGCCTGAGGATGGAGGGGGCAGGGGGGGCTGCTGTGCAGCAGCAGGGGCCTTGGAAAAAGGCCCACCGTGCTGGGCAGCATTCTGCAGCCTGGTGATGGTGCTGTACTTAACAAACATGGCAGCAGGTGAGGCAGCAGATGGGGCGGCCTGGCTGGGGAGCGGAGGTGGCGGAGGAGGAGGAGGAGGTGGTGGCGGAGGAGGAGGAGGGGGGGGAGGGGGTAGTGGGGGGGATGGCTGTGATGCTGAATAGGGGGTCACCACTTTTGTCTGTGGGGACACAGGAGGTGCAACAGAGATGAAGGGCCGACCTGCAGGCTCCATTCGCACCTATTTAGAAGGGATTTTTAGTGAAAGTAGAGAGGGAGAAAAAGATAGAGAGGAAGGGAGGGAGGGAGACAAAGAGATTATGAAGTCAAGATCTAAATGAACCTATCATTAAAAATTAAGTGGCAGGATTATAGCATGCAGGAATATTAGGAAAACAACGCAGCAAGAGATAGTCCTTTACCCTGACAAGCCTGAACTGTACAGTATGGCCAGCCAGGCCGGTAGGGGGAGCTGGCAAGAATCACCGGGACCAGGTCTACTTCAATCTATGCTGAACAGCAGGAAGAAAATAGGTTTTTTTTTCTGGGGGACAGGCAGCTGTACCAAGTGCGAATCACTGATCCTCCTGTGAGCAAGCATAATGAACCAGACTGAACGTTGCCCAGAGTGCTCCTGGCCACAACAAATGACACCATGCAGAGCAAGAGCCTGCAGGCATCTTTTCACTCAGTAAAACTAGAGTTAAACCATACCCAGGCCTCCCTGAGCATCTGGCAAGCCTTCGTGTTGTTAGCTTAGGCCTTAATACTGCTTAGCATTACAGAGCGCAGAAATCCTGAACTGCTCTAAAACACATGAAGAGCAAGCTCTATGGAGATTCTGAGATCCTTCTATTCCACATGCTCTGACATCAAATGCTGTCAAGGGAAAAAAAAAAAAAAGAGCAGAAAGAGGGAGTAATGAAGTCTCCTAAGAAAATTTCCCCAGAAGGAAACGCTTAGAGACAGTTAGCTTGGAAAAGCTAGGCATGCAGCTATTATGTCATTAGAAAAAAGAAAGACTGGGGAGAACTGTATAAGTGAAACAGCAATGGAAAAGCAGCAGGCAATGCTTTAGTCTACTTATTGGGTTTTCTTCTTGTTAAATTGTTTCTCTAAAATTGTAAACCTACATTCTTATTAAAAATTAAAAATTAAAAAGGTAATGACATTATTCAAGTTTATCAGAACTACAATCACCTAGTACAAAGTGGTTTTGCTACAAGCCAAGTTGTCATCTTCACAGTGTACAGCTTAAAATCATGCATTAGAAACATAACACCAACACAGCAACTAAGCACACTCCGTACCTAACTTCACTGGTATGTATTATGCCACAAATTAGCCCAATTATGCTCATTTGTGCTGCATAAGCTTGCTTATAGTTGTTTTAAACACAGGTGCGCAGTTTCTATATGCACAGGAATAACACAAATGTTAGAGTAAGAAACAATAAATAGTAATTTACAACTAACGTAGGTGTGCCTCTACCTGTCATATTAAGCATGTAAAGCAAGAGTGTACATGGTTCGGGAGCTACCTCAACGTGTTCACACAAGCAAGGGGAAATCTTGATCTCTTGCGCATTGTTAGTCTGTAATTACCATTCTCCCAATCACTCAAGTTAATGTATTTTCAAGTAGCAGCCCCTGACCTTAATTCTGCCCTGTATAAGGCACCACGGGTGTGCTGACCTTAGCTGTGCTGAGCTTCGCTTTTGATACCTGAGACAGCAAAAGGCAACAGGAAAAATAAAAGCAGCATAAAACAAATAGGGAGACTGAGACATAAAAGAACAGCTATCTCTGAACAGCAAGATTTTAGAGAATCTGAAACAGGGAGCTGTCCCTCATGCCTTGTCACGTAAACACACAGAGCACTCACTTTGACACCATGTGTAGCATCTCATTTGAAATAACATTTTCAAAATCTAACAAGAAAAACAAGACAATGAGATTTTCACTGCCCAGCTGTGATGAATGTGTGTGGGTGAACACAGCATTCTTTAGGCAGAGTAGCCTTTCAAAATACGAACTGGACAGACTGGCATTTTGGAAAGGCAGCCACTTAAGTCTTAGGTTTACCTCATCCATTGAAGACAGTCATTTTCACAGTGAGCAAATTGAGCACGCAATGGGAAAGATTACTGTACCGCAGGATGGCAATCTATTCCCACTCTCATATAAGCAAATTACATTTCCACAATCAGAAAAAAATTTCAATCAGACTTTGCTTATAGAAAAACCTTGAAACAGATATACTATCTCAATTCATATTTTTATCATATATCACCATGGCTATCTGGAAATCCCCAAAATCCTATAAAAATAACAGTAACTACTGTTTAAAATAGTAACTGTGAGGTTTCTTCAGCTGTTTTTCCTAAGTAAACAAGCTTTTGCATTTGAATTGTTTGCAATCTCTTCCTGTGACAGTTGCTTTTGGACTGGTTGGCCAATTTCAGCCAAACATGACATCTCAGTATATTTTCAACTTCAAAAAATGGAAGTGAAATTATTTGCACCTTTAAATGGGGGAAAAGCAGGCAGAACCAACCAGTGCAACATCCCGACCAGCCTCAATGTCATCAACCTGCTGAGCCAAGAGGTGCTCTGTTCTGCCCTTCTTGTTGAAGAAGGTAAGAAAAGGGTGACATGGGGAAGAGACAGTTGCAGAAGTGGAAAGGACACACTGAACAAGCCAAGCCTCCATTAATTTTGACACTTGCAACAACCTGCCTTTATATATTTCTTAAGCAAGCTCTGTCACCAAAAGCTAAAGCACTGGAGAATTACTAACTCTGAAGATACTGTTTGGAGACTGATCTCCCTAAACCAGCACGGCTCAGTTTGCCGTCTGCAAATCTGCAATCTGCTCTACAATTGCAGGTGCTTTTTCACGTCAATTACATTGTATCAATACTGTTGTTTCCTTTCTCCTAACAGTTAAATATTTTCTGTTGTTAACCCTTCCTTGGGCCAGACCTGCACAGGTTAAAAAAAAAAAAAAAGTACTGTAGTTCTACTTAAGTTAAATTTGTGACCAATTTACTCAGGATTTTCTTAGCATGGTTTCAAGGTTTTCAATAATTTTACAAGGTTAATTTCATTTGAATTCTTTGGATGTTTTGCTTTGATCCCTTCACCTGTGCTATGTGTGAGGAAGAAAAATACACCTTGTAGTAAATTTGTACAAATAAAGGAATTAGAATTGATGAAAGCTTGAAACATGGATGGCTCTTAATAGGGAATAGTCTGAATATTTTATTTGTAAAAATGCTTTAATCAGATAACAAAAATTATTGGGGTTTATGTAAATAAATGAGCAATTGCCATTGGCACTGTGGACTGGATAAGAACAGCGGTGGTCCAAGGTGCTAAAATTCAAATTTTCTCCAAAATTTCATAGAAGCAAGAAGCAAGATCTCGTATGAAAACCAAAACCTCAGAAAACACTGACATTACAGTCTCATAGCAGTACTCTTCCATCTCTGTTGGATAACATGCTAGACAGACTCACATGCCCTGTCTTTTTGATCCACCCAGCCCCTGCACAAATGATGCATCCTGTACACATACACAAGCCATGTGCTGATGAACATGCAGCAGGTTTTGCACACATGCAGCAGAAAAATCTGGGTCAGAGTTTAGCAAGCTATGTTCCTGGGCTGTGTACTACTTTGCTATTACATTGAGATAATTTCCAAGCCTGCAGACACTAACAGAAAATTTCCAAGTCTCAAAGAAAACAGCCAAGTCAGTTTTCACATTGCGCCACCTGTACTTTTTCATTTGTACATGTAATTAACATTGTGTCTTATTTCTAGCTATTCATCTGATGCACCAACATCAGGTGTAGTGACCCATGGTTTTCTTTTAAAAAACCTGCTTCTCTGGCTTGAACCTACAGTCTGAGAAAGATTCAAAACTGCATGAGTGAAGGTACCTTCCCGCAATGTACATAACTGCTGCACTTAATACCAGTATTATGGCTGTTCAGGAAATTCCTTTGAGCCTCACAACCAACCAGATGAAAGGACGGTTCTGCCATCTGTGAAGGCATTCACTACACCAGTCAACTACTAGACATAAAACTAACCAAATCACCACAGGCCCCAGGAGTAAATGGATTAGTGTCTTTTGTAACTTTCTATCAGCAACAGAAAATAAAGTCTTTAACCTCAAACGAAGTCGATTTTAATACTGCTGCTTAACAGTACTTGTGTCTACCGCCTTCATTTCCACACAATATAATACCAAACGTTGGAATCCAAACTACTAGAGTGCGCCTTATACAGGCGTACCTGCCTTCAGGTCTCAGTTGTCTGTGGAATTTACAGTGGAAAGATGTGGCCAGTTAACAGAAGAAAATCTTAGTGAATTAATTTCATGTGTTAGCTTTTAACAGCTGATCTTTTTATTTGTTCTTTATACAACGCTAATTCATAAGATTATTGTGAAGGGCCGTTGCATGCCTTCAAAGACCAAAAGGCTTCTGTGCACACTAATAAAAACAAGAACAGAAAGTTCTATGAGTGAATTCCCTGAAAAAGTGATTCCTGGGGAAAAAAAAAACAAACCAAACCAATTACATGGCAGTGTATGTAAATAACAGAGTAAAAAAGATGAGAAAAATCCATCCCCACTTCAGACAGAGGTGGAAGAGGTAATGCTCTGTCTTGTGCATTCTGTTGTGTGTTGATTCTCAAACTAAAGTCTTCTTGTTACCTTGCTGGATTCCTCCAGTTGCGTGCCTCGCTTCCAGGCCTCAGAGAACATGGAGCTGACAATACTTTGGGAACGGACATGTCCAGTTGGCTGGGTGTCAGAAACTCCACTGTCAGATTGATTAGAATGATTTGATTGAGATTCTGTTTAAAAGAAAGTGAAGAAACAGCATATGTTTCTGAACATAAGAGTGAAGCCACCATGCTTACAGTGGAACTCTATGTGACATTTACTAGTCATGCTTGTTAAACATTTAATTCCAACAAATGACACTGTTCCCACAAACGACTCTGTATGTTCCCACTCACAGCCAGCCCACTGAAGACTGCTGTCTAGACGACAAAACAGAATAACAGAGCATATTCCTGCAGGCACACAAAATTTGCCCCAGAAGCAGAATCCCCATTTTGAATCTCTGACGAGACTGTGTGGAAGTTTCTCTTTGGGCAGTGATTCTTTCCCAATTACCAATTTAAAAAATGTCAGTCAGCAAAAGCCACTTGCACCATTAAAGCATAGAGCTGGATTTTTTTAAATGATTTTTTTCCAATACATGAAGATAGAGGCATCACAAATTTGAAATGAGGCTTCCTCTTCTCAGTATCAGAAAAACAAACTCTTCTGGAGGCTCATGACAAAGTACTATAAGTTCTGAAAATACACCACTGCAAGTAACGTAAAACACATTTTTAGATTAATAGTCCATTCCCCCCTCAAATAGCTTCACTTACAGTCTCCAAGTATTTGGTAACAAAAAAGTAGTAATTAAATCTTTCTATTAAGAGACAAGTCACATAATTACCTGGCAAACTAGATGAGCTGGAGCCTGACTTGATACTGGAGCTAGACAAGGAAGTCCAGTCATATGCCGATTCTGTTCTCTTTAGTGCATCTTGATAGTTCATATACAGTTGCTTCCCATACTAAGTGAAATGACAAACAAATTTAACTACTCCATAGGCTAACTACTATATAGGCTGTGTACCCTTTTCGGTCTGTTGATCTTCAACTTTAGCTTCTTTGTTCCACCTTTTTCCCCCCTCAGAAAAAGGAGAAACACCCAGAGACAAAAAAGCATGCTCTCTGTGAAGGATTTCACACAGAATTAATTCAGTGCAAATTTCATTTTGCTTTACTTAACAGCAGTGGCAGCTTCCTCACCACAAACTTTTGCATTTTACTTAATGAATTGCTAAAAGAAAATTAAAAAATGTCTATGCTAGAACAGACAGCATCAAACCAGCTAGATAATGCAAGAAGTGGGCCTAACACAAGCTGGAGATACTAGAAAACAATTATGTGAAACCCAAAAGGGAGCTGGCAAACATTAAGCCAAGATACCAATTTTGTCATTTGACAATTAAGGTTACCAGAAATAGAAGGAAAGGATTCGTGTGGATTCAGCATGTGTTTTGCCAAATAACTGCAAATAGTTTCATACAGACCATGACAACAATGGAAGACTGGCTGGAGGATGTTACCTTAGCAATGCGGATGCCATTGATCCATTGGTGTAGAGTTCTTACATCATCACAGCAAAGATACTTGATATACTGGGATTTCTTCTGGATCTGAGGATGCTGCATAAAAACATTAGCAATAACCATTATTTTAATGGGTAGGAAGGTAAGGAGAGCTATTTAACTGCTAAGTTTTATAAAGACAAATTTACTGCTCTTCGATGGTAGTACATGTTTTGAGTTCACTTACAAATATTTGAAAGCATTTCAGGAGGTAGGGGAACTGTTTTACACAGAGATTGGCAGCGTGTCAGTGAGCACTGACTTCGGGTATGAAACACTAGGAAAGGGTGAGTCTTTCAGTATTTTAGTTCTGCACCTTTTATCTACCTACAGAGCCTTCTGTACCATGAGGCTCTTCATACATGTTTCTACTCTCAAACCAAGTGGTCAGAACAGTCTCAGCTTGTAAAAACATTGCAAGCAAAAGACAGCCAAAGTGCACAGAGTTGTCTCCTTTACTGCCCCCCTATGGACTAACCACCACTGCAGGGAGACAAATAGTATTTCAATCTTCCCTCACGCCGACGTACAGTACCGTGGAGGACACTCTTCTTCTAATTTTTAACTAACGATAAAAATTTAACTTCAATATTCTCTTGTCTTCCCTTATGCTCACAACAGTAATAAATTACTTTTTTAAAATCTATTGACATAAAACTTTGGTTTATTCTGGGTGATCAATACACTTGAAAAAAATAATTCATCCATAAAAATGATACAGATAGAAAGTGGCATACAAACATAAGAAATCAATTTTACACAAGTAACTTATAATTATACCTACAAACAGTGGTATTTTTGCATTTAATTGCATTCAATTAACTATTCCAGTGACTTATAAGAACAAAGAAAATATTTCCAATCTTAATTTTATGCCTTCCTCTTTAATCTCATATCCCAAACTTGACACTCAATGTCTACCTGTCAGTGGGCCCAAACATTATGCCCTCTGTTAAAAGAAGGGCAACATGTTTTCTTCACATCACAGACAGGCAGCCACACACTCCAGGCACAACAACCATTTTAATGTACTGATGTCAGTACCCAGCACCACTTGACACAAGATGATATGAAGTTAGAAGGAAAATTTAAGTCTAACTGTAACTATCTTGTTACTTGCGCCATTTTCAAATTCATGAAAATACTTTACTTGCTACAAACATACTGTGAAAATATGTTAAATAGCTTTGTAGCTAGCTATCTTGCAGGAACTAACACTATTTTGAACAATGTGTGAGAGTTAAGGAAGGTTTTTGTTTTGTTTTGTTTTGTTTTTCTTTGTAGGGGCAAGTAGTGACAGGAGGAGGGAAATGGCTTTAAACTGAAAGAAGGTAGATTTAGACTAGATATCAGGAAGAAATTCTTTACTGTGAGGGTGGTGAGACATTGGAACAGGTTGCACAGAGAGGTTGTGAATGCCCCCTCCCTGGAAGCATTCAAGGCCAGGCTGGATGGGGCTGTGAGCAACCTGGTCTAGAGGAAGGTGTCCCTGCCTATAGCAGGGGGGTTGGAGTCAGATGAGCTTAAAGGTCCATTCCAACTCAAACCACACTATGATTCTATGAAATTGATGCAATCTAAAACAACCAAAAGCATTAATTAATAACTCTACAGTTTAAGATTAGGTCACTGATTTCATAACGTTTTTTTTCTACTTGTACTTCTATTTGTCTTAATACTAAGAAGTTTCTTCCCTTACAGCATCCCTGTCTCCCCAGGTTGGGCAATATGGGTGGGCTTGACACTAATCCCAATTTGTGCACTACTCTGAACATATGCTCTGAGAGGACAGGAAAACCCTGACATTAGTGTTTCAAAGAGCATTAAATCCACTAAGTCTGCATTCCTGTAAGGCAGCTGCCAAAGATTTTGGTGTAATACTTGATAACAATTAAATAGAACGATTAAATAGAGTAGGAATCGTCAGTCTGGCAGTTCAGAGCAATATGTAAATATTTACCAAGTCATGAGGAGCACAGAGAACAGGCAACAACTATTCTCCTACCTTCAGCACTAAGCAGTAGTCTGTGGGAGCTTTGTATTTGTTCCGATAGTCCTGTCCGTAGTAAACGTTGACATGATCTAGCTGTAGAAAGCACACGAGATCCCGCGAGACCTATTGAGTACAAAAATACTAATTTACAAAACAGCTATGTAAGAAAACCACAAACACTGAAAAAGAAAAAAAAAAATAAATAAATAAAAAATCAAACCACTTTAGTGTTAAGATTCAATACTAATATGATACTATCATTAGTTTCAATCTGATTCTAACACTACCAGTACAGCAAGGGAATACAGCCATGCATAAACTCTTCCATCAGACCTTTTTAATCAGGATATTCTTTTTCAAATTCTGTCTATTGTGTGTTCATTTGTATTTTGCCTCTTGACAACCAATTACAGCAGACTGCTAATAATTACTCAGCATTGCTATCAGAATGGATTAAATAGGACTGATTTGACTGGGAACTTTTACATTTGCTGTTAATTAATCTCAGTGAATCTTGGGTGTTTCTGACCACCTAAGCCCAAACTCACTCAACAAACAGACTCCCGTTGTCTTGCATTTTTAAATATGGGGTTAGACAATTCATATCAAGTGTTACCACAGTAATTTATAGTAAATCTACAATTCACTTGCACAACAAAGCTGCACTTTTAATTAAAGGCTCTGGGCAGGGCACACAGCTAATAAAGCTGAGTCTTGTGCCCAAATGATTTCTCAGCAATAAACAAGACAGGTAAATTGCTTTAAAATAGCATACCTTTGCCTTCCCCTTAGGAACATAGTAGATTCCTGAAGCTCGTAGAAGAAAGTAACGTTTCTTCCAAGATTTCTTACCATCCTCTTTCAGCCACAGAACTCCTTCAATTTCTGGCACAGTTACAGAACTTCCACAGAAACATTCCTGGAGATAAAAACGGTGGTTTGAAAAGTGACAGAAAGAGAACGTACAGCATGCAGTGTTTTGTTTTGCTTTTTATTGAGACTGAAATTCCGCATCTAAGGAATGCACACTGATTAAGGAAAGGTTTTTCTCTGTGCAATATGATCAAGTGGAAGCTATCACACTTCAGCATAGGTATGTCTCTACAAAAACATCTCAAAATTATTCTGTTTTCAGCTTATGAATGCTACAATTTGTTTGATCTCTTTACTCCACGCTTCCTTTTTTGTTGTCCTTAGTTCTGTGAATTGTTTAATACTGAACACATTACATAACTTCCCTTTCTGTCACTCACTTTTAAAATCTAATTTTTAGTGGTTTATTTTAAAGTGTAACTGAAATTGTTTTTAACTACTTTGCTTACTAACAAAACTCAAGATTCTAACATGGAACTAGTCACTGAACCAACACTACAGAATTTCGTACTGAGTAACAATTTGGAGGGTGCTCAAAAAAATTCTGTCATCTCAGGTCAACAGATAAGCAGTAGTTCTCCAGATTTCAACTGTTTAACCACCACTACAGGTAACCTCATTTTGGTTGCCAAAGAAAATAAAGACACATTCAAAGTAACCTATTTTATATGAAATACAGTGACATTAAAATAGTTATTTTTCCTCAAATGTAACATATTCCATTTTCCCATTCAGATCCATCCATTAGATTCAATAACCACAAAGTTTTAGAGTTTAGTTTCAAATGCTGATGTTCTTTTTGTTTTGGCAGTCTCACCTCTAGCAGCACCTCTTTATTTCTGTCTGCCATCTCAGAGGTTTCTTTTTTCCCCAGGAGATAGTTCTGTAACAAGAGAGAGGTCAGGATTTCTATAGGCATTCTGAAATAAAGCCAAATAACATTTCTCATTTGCCTTTCTATAGGAGTAAGAAACAAGGTGTTAAGAATGATACTCTAATTAAAAACTTTATAATCCAGATGAAACTATCAGATGGCTACATCATACATGGAACTTAATAAACAACCACCTCTTCCGAAGTGCCAATCAGTCCCAGCTCTTATCCTAAAGCAATAGTCTCATAATAATATTTTCCTGGCTTTCCACACAACAAGCTGACTGGTGTAACATATCCAGAAACAAAAGTAGGGTGAACTTGAAAATGCCACAGTATCTTAAAACGTGTTAAATCTTGACATTACTGGTGTGTTGACAGAAGCACACGCAGAAGAAATGCATGTCTTTTCACCTTGTGCTGATAGTTTCTCTGAAAAAAAATATTTCACAGAACTACTAAATACTCCTTGTCTTATCAGAAGGAGCTTTTAAGCAACAGGTACTCTATCTTATTTAAGAACTACTCCTATGCTTTTCTTCAGCTTGGAAAGGATAAAGGCGATGAAAATCTTCTTCCCAACCTCTAGCTCTTACTGGAAAAAAAAGAAAACAATATTCATAAGTTCCAGATCAAGCCTTCAAATAAAGGTGAAATATGTGTATTTAAAAATTGGTTTTACGCTGGTGTCTTGTGCTCTTGACAGTGCATACTACATGTAATGTAGTAAACGTTTATCAACACAGTCTTAAAACAGTTTTTTTTGCAGAGCTTTGCAGCTTCCTAACAAAGCACTGGAGTAAGACCCAATTTTCAGTTTTTGCTTGAAAGTAAATTTACAGCGTACAAAAGGATGTCCATGCAAAATTGCTACTCAGCTTGCTAGGTAAACAGGGAGTCTAGATCCAAGAAGTTACCACATAAATGCCATATCATATATGTCAATATAAAAATAATCCATGACCTCAAGTGGCAAGTCGCTACTAAGAGTTAGAAGAGATCAAATTATAGTATATACAAAACTTTTCAGCTCCAAATTCTTCAAAGAGCTGCCTCCTTGGTAATGAACTGCTGCTGGATATCAAATATGTAGTTAACATTTTGAAATCTCCACTATCATCCCTCAATAATCAGTTCCCAAGAGAGAAGAGGACCCTTTTGTTTCCTAAACAGGGAACATGGATGAATAGAGGCAAGTCCCAACTTTCACAGGGAAGTGTAAGTCCTCCTCTTGTGTCACTTGACCACAGTGTGTGGATATCCTCTTCAGAATGTTCACCTTGTCAGTAAACAAAGAACACAGTGGAGCAGCAATACTCTCAGCAATACCTGCCAATACCTTGCTTGTATACTTATTTTTGTGAACAGCACTAAGTGCAATTGCTGTGAAACTGTCTGCCTTTATCACTATTAAAATTGCTCATGAATACATTAGGAAACAGCTTCGGCTCGGGTTTTTCTGTTACACATCTGATCTTTTATCAATCACAGCATGGATGTATGTGGCACTGAGATGTAAGGTTGCCTGGCATTTTTATATGGACACAAGTATCAAAATAGAAATATTAAAATGAATGCTAACAAAAGCATTATGAAATTGCCATCAGACATGCACATACATACAGTCAACATACGCCTCAGGCTTACCTGGGGATTCTTAAAAAGTGCGTATTTCTCTATACGTTCCACGAACATTAGCTTGTTTTGACTGTCTCTCGTCCAATTGAGAAGATTTTCAACTAAATTTTCATGATCTTCAAAGATCCTTTCTGCAGCAATAATAAAAGAGCAAACATTTTAATCTGTCACTTTCTGTGAAATAAGCTACACTGTAATTTCACCAGGGAGATGAGGCATGTATGGAAAAAAATACACTTCAAGACCTACTAAAATGAAGAAGAAATTTACAACACAAACTAGAAAGAATTTAGTGAACGTTTGCAAGTGCCCAGCTTAATTTTACACACACACACTATTTTCACTTCTCTCTGTTCAGGCTTACGTAACCATCTGTATAACAAGCCTGAATAACCCATTTGTTGAACTTGACAAAGCTAACTATCCCACATGAATACAACAAATTCAAATAACAATATCTGACATGTTGTAAGAACAAATAAAAAAAACAATCACATTTATATATACTCTGGTTAACAGAGCTCTTAGAGGAATTTCTTAGGTGGCTTTTTCAGCATTAATTTTGTATCTACATCCCCAGTTGCTATCTCACTCAAAGTGTCAAAAAAAGTCATAAACAGTGCTTAGAGGGAAAACAAAATGTTTCTGAAAGGTAGAATAACCCTAGTTAGTAGGAGTATGGTAGAAGAATTTGGAAAATGGATTATGCCTCTGTATTGAGATGGTTATCACCAGTATAGGACGATGAAAAATCAGCAAAAAGGAAGAGGGGAATTTTTAAAAAGACAAAAATTTACTGAAGTGGTAGAGAAATATCTGAAAATTCTTATCCTAAGTCTTTGGGAAATCACTGACCAACACTCTTCTCTAAATGATTCTCAAGTAGCACCTTGCTCTCAGCAATTATTTCCCCTTTCACATAGGCCATATTGTCACTCAGGCAAAAAAGTTTTCAGAATTCTTTGGGACTTGTTTTAACTTGCCTGTTAAAACCAAACATATTCCTCTCCAAATCAATTACACCACATTTTTACAGAGAGCATATGGCACTCACCATATCCAGATCAAGGAGCTCTTACTAAAGGAGCCTGAGATGACATAGGACAACTCAAAATCCTCAGTAATTAAGAACACTAAGAGTGAATGCAACAAAATGCCATCTGTAGGGAATGAACTAAGATTTAAGATAGCAGAGGAACAACACAGGAAGTTAATAAGGTCTGGGTGATATCTTTAAGATTCATAAGGTAATGAGTTATCCTCTAACAGACTTTTTTGTATGGTGAGATTTTTTTTTTTTATTCCTCGTCTCACTCTTACATGAAGAACACATCAAAACCAAGAGGCTCAGTCAATAGACATTACTACAATTCCTCTATCAAGCCTTCCAATTTAGACATCGTTTTAATACCAAGGAAGAAAACATTCCCACATCCATTTGAAACAATGCGTAGTGAAGTTCATGCAGAATTATAGTCTGGCAAACAAATTCACAATGATGAAAGAAGATTACTAGCCCTGGATATTAAATACTATGAAGTTAAGAATTTAAATTACTCTGAAGACATCAATATGCATAAGTACCACATCAACAGATAAGAATGACAAACGTTTATAAATAAATTACTTACCCATCTGCAATTCAGAGATGGTTTCCACCAACGACCAGTCTAAACTATAACCACAATGTGATTTGTCCATCAGATTGTCTAATACTTGTCTCACTGTCTGCCTCTCATCCACCATCATTGTTTTTGAGCTGTCATCAGACATGTGGACTCTGATCACCAACTATTGAGCAGAAAATCAGAAAAACACAAAGAGGTTCAACTTACCACATTTTCTACATTTCAAGTAAAAATGTACTTTTTAAGGCCTTTTTCTAAGATTTTGTTAAATAACAAAATATTCAGATCATTCAACATTCTCCTCAAAACGTAAAAACCCATAAACATCTGAATGACAATTTTCTCACAAAGAGGAAAATATGTAGGTGGCACAAGCATAGATTGAGAATTATACCAACTTACACAGAACATATTTCTTCAGATTTGCAAGTCAAGCTTTCTGCCTGCTTTTTCTCTATTTTCTAACAACGTTATCATATATGCAGCACACCTATACTGTCTTATTTTCCTGGAGACATTAAGCATTAGTATACAACAAATATACTTTTAAAACACAGTGGCTTTTCAGAGTCCACTTTAAAGAGGTCACTGCCCAGAAAGAAAAATGCACTTATTTTTTCAACTAATAAAAAAATCTGAAGTCAATAGATTTTTCTTGCTAATCATTATGCTGCTTGCTTCCTTTTTACTTCTTGCTCAGCTGCAAAAGTTAAAATGCAGTAGTTGTAATACACTAGTACTACTAAGTTTTAATTCCCATCTTCCAACTCAGGACATTTTTTAGGTTTTGATTTATAAACACTAAATGTAGAAGACAAAATTACTGGAACGCTTCAAAATTAAAATAAGAAGGCTAAATCTGGAAGGAACATCTTTGATGTTGCGTCAGGTGGTGTCAGACTTCCTTCACTTTGTAACCTCTCTGTGTAATCTGAAACATTTGCATTCTATTTATCGCTGGAAAATCTGACAACACACGTGTGTAAAGAAAGGATTTGTGAAGAAACTCACATTTGAGGTGAGAGTGCTTAATACACAAAGACAGTCTCAGGAGGCTAAATCTTTGTTTCAGCTGTGGTGGCAAACTATTCTAACAGCACACTGGCTGCAAAATTCCTTAAGCAAAACATATTTGTATTAGATATGCTAGGATTTTTTGACTGGCGTCCAGATGAAAAGGTACATTATCACTCTAGATCAGATCTGATCACTACAGCGTTCCTGTTTTCTTTAAGGTATCGCAATGGTAATAGACACAAATGAGAAGTATTATGCCTGCATTTTCCAGGTGAAAAAGTGTAAAAAAAAAATCTCATAAAACAGCATAAATAATTTACCTTTTTCACTTGTGCTTCTTTAATCTTCTCTAACGCCACTCTAATCTTCTCAGCTTTCAGTTTAGCAGCCTGTTCCTCCTGAGGGGGCAAGACACACCAAATTACAGTTAAACACACTCCAGGTGAGCTTTAGTGGATTTCATTTTGAAGCTACCACACTTGAACACAACTGAAACTCACCCACCTATAATTCCACAACTTTTTGTCAGCAATGATGAAGACTATTATTTTTTAGAAAGTGTTACTTCACGTGTCTGACGCTTAGAAACACTAATGCCATTGCCTCCAAAATAACATATTAGAGGTATATATTTTATATATGCACACATGGTCTATCTCTATTCTCTTTATTTTAAGTAGCCTGGCACATTATCACCAGGTACTTTACCATACTTATTTAAAGTCACTCTCTTGGACAAGACACATTCAACAACAGTTCACAACTGAGTGCAACCAACAGACATACGACAAATACAAGAGCATAAAGAAAGTACTGAAAACAAATCCTTCAAATAGAGTTTCACACTATGCGCACGGGTTTAGAAGAATTAGCAATAAGTAGCCAGGACACTTTACTAAAACTAGACTACTCAAAACCATAGAACTATTTTTTTCCACTTCTCAGTGAGCTACTAACATTCCTACCAACTGCAAAACGCTATTTCCTCTGCCACCTGTATTATTACTTAACAGCTTTTACTCCCTCACATCTGTGCCCATGCTATGCACCGAAAAGAAACATCAACTAGGTAAGACAATCAGCTGCCCTCACAGAAATATAATGTTTGACAATAAAAGGAACCAGTAAATTCACGCGAGCAGAAATAATATTGACTTGAAACTCTATTTGGGAACTCAACTACCTTAAAACGCATTTTTAATTAGTCTACAGGGAACCAAAATTCTTATTTATCGTAAGAATGGTGTCACAGAACATGGAAAGGTTAAATCAGAATAGCATTCTATTAAAAGAAAACAAAAAAAAAAGTGCCATTTCAAATTGTTTCAATGCAAAACACATCTAGAATTCTACAGTACTCTTTCTTGGTTGCTTCCATCTACAGAAATAAATTATTACCAAAACCTGAGGTTTAAAATATTTCTAACAGTGATGGTATGCATCCATGCATTTAAAAACGCATGGATGATTTTGTTGATTTAAAAATCAACAAAAGATTTTCTGAAGTTATCACACATTTTGAGAGACTTGGCTTGCAGTTTAAAAAGCTGCTCAGTAATTCAACCATAAACTTTTATTGCTGTACAAAGGTTGACAGCACATTTGGTTTTGCTCTTTGCTAACAGCAGGCAGCACAATTTTCCACCCCATTTCACTGTGCACCTGTGCAATGCAGCTACTGAGAGCTCGTCCCAGCAAGAGCACTTCATAGAACTGAACACAGGTACCTGCAGCAACAGCCAAGAGAAAGCAGCAATCAGCTGGGGACCTCTCATCCACCTGCGCCAGTACAACCAATCTCTCTGTTTATCTCAAAGTTCATAATCCATTATTACTCCCTAAAATGCTTTTAAAAATGCTAGAATATAAACAATTCCAAGGATTTACTATTCTACCATCAATTACTTTTCAATTCGCACTACACCTACATGAGGATTCAGAGATCAGGAGTTCTTATACTGTGTTATATTTTAACAAAGTCAGTTCAAATTTAAACAAAAAACAGACTGAAGATGTAAAACAAAGAATTGTTTTTAGCCAGCTATATATCATAAAGAGAGGTCTGGATGGAAGAAAGAATTAGAATGTTTGAAAGCGCAGGACAGTCAAGCATTTTAAAGTATTTCATTTTGACCTTGTAGTTAGTTTTAAGACCAAGGCCGCAGCATTGCTGATACAGCACATGTTGTTTCAGGAGAGCAGCAGAAAGAACTATCTATTTTGATCACTTAAATGACAGAGTAACTACTGCATTCTTCAAAACTCACAGTGACTTACTCTATTCTTAACTGCCCAAGTAGAACCACTCATCCATATTTCCCCATGAGAGCCACTCCCAAAACCTTCCCTTCACTGCTAAATCCTTTTAGTATCAGTGATATGAGTCATGTTGCCAAATGGTCAATAAACACACATATAAATGGCAAGCAGAACTGCTGCCTAAGTCATTTCACAAGTGACATGTACAAATGTAAATCCCTGGGATGGCTGATACGTCTGCCTCACAGTGCTGCTGCAGCCACAAAAACAATGGGGGAGGTGACCTTGTTGAAAATTAACACAGCATAAATACTGCTTTTCAGCAGAATTCCCATTTAGACAGGATTGCTTTTACAGTCACGTTATATAAAAACATAAAGGACATACAGAGGTCTAAGACCACAAAACATGGTGTTTTCTCTCCACCTCTACTGGGAAAAGGTCACTGTTTTAGCAGCAGTACGCATGACTTCAATCACCACATAAATTCCTTCTTCAAAAGACAACTTCAGGTGTACTGTTATACTTGCACTTAGGGCTTGAGCCTTCATTGGCTTTAAACCTTGCTGAGTTTACATGGAGTTACGGACAAAAGTAAACCTGTTTAAATAATGCTTTGTAATACATTTATGCTAAGAACTTGTTTATTTTAACATACTGCAAACTAAAATTAGGAGTACAACTCCACAACACGCTGGTCTTCAATTTCAAGACTTTTTAAATTATTTTTTAAACTAGAACTCAGCTTATAGTTATTTTACCCTATACTTTAACACTGGAAAAATAACTCCAAAAATCTCAAGTTTAGATTTCATTAGTATGACAGTTAATCTCCTGCTCTAGTTCCAAGTTAAATGTGCAGTAAAAGATATTCTGCTTGCGTTTCAACATTAAGCATGCAACGTATGTGCTACGGCAGGGGTGAATTTGCTCAAATTAAGCTTACTATTTCTAGGTTAGGGATTTATTTTTCGTTTCATTGTATGCTTTTAAGAGGTCATTAACCGATTTTTCTTACTTGCCAGGCAGAACAGAAGGAAGGAGGAAAATATCACTGAAAAAGTTTACAGTGCTTAGAAAAGCTAGCAGTTAAACAACAAGAGGTAAACAGCTAAGTCCATACCTCACTGAAGTGACATGGAGGATACAGAGATCATAAGATGCACACAAGAAGAAATGTGTTTAATGTTTAATTTCAAATTATTTCAGTAAAGTCTTACTTGAATAATTAGATGTATATAAGCAATATTGAAGAACTAGAAGCACGTATCCAGTGTTTGTTTTTCCAACTATAATCTCACCTCAGGTAGAAAGGAAATCGCTTGTTTAGCAAATGATTTTCTTTACTCCAGGGTTTTAACTAAGGCAGAAGCTCCTTTTGTCTCAAAGCATCATATTAACATCTTAAATTCTGCATGTTCCCCAAACCTCAAGACATCTTTATTATTCCTATATTTAGCCTATATCAATCAGAATATCACTGAAGAGTTTTCTGTTTATTTTTTACTAGAACAACTGTATATGCACTCAGCACTCGAAGGCAAAAGTTAGATGAGTGCATAAGCTAGCAGAATCATCCTCTGCCCCAATTCAAAAAGTGATTTTTAACTACAGCTTTGGATTTCCTGACAAATTCATTAAGATTCATAAAACACAAACAACGTGCAGCAATATTCCACTTATGAACACTCAATTTGTGTTTGCAGAATTAACTTTTTTTTTTTTTTTTTAAATTGTATTTTCGCCTCAAAGTAACCAAGAATAATCTAAATCCATGGAAAGCAAGAGGGAGAAAAAAGACACTTCTCTCTTCTGAAGCTCACTTACTGTTAGAGAGTACAGCACCCTCTTCCACAGTGAGAAGCTCACCATGCTAAGGTGGCAGGCCCTTGCTCCACATACTGCCTTCTCCCTTCCCAACTCAATACGGCATTTCCTGTAGCTCCCTGTCACAGCATTTCTATCACATTAATAAGCATGGAAACGCACGTGAAACAGTAGGGTGGTTTTGGGGATTGTGCCTGAGACTGTCTGAGACAACAGTTCACCTGAAATGCTTGAATTATGATGATGATACAACACACAAGAAAACAAGGGCACACAAGATTGTGATTTTTACTTTAACTGAAAAGGGAGGAGAAAAATTTAGGAAGACCACTCGGTGTCCGTCAATCATTTCAAAAGCAGACAGACCTGTTTTCTCAGTCTCAATAGCTCCCATGAATGCAGGTTTGTTTTGTTTCTTTTTTCCCCAAAATCTATGCACCACTCACAAGCTTTTTGCTATTAGAAGACCAAGTCCAACACAGATGATGGCTTCTGAAGGAAAAGTGGAAAGCAGCAGTCACGTTTTAACTGCATCTCAAAGTCACACTGTCCCTTACCAAGAGCTCTTAGAGAAGAGATCTTTCCCCTGCCGTCTATTAAGGATAAGAAGGAAGGGAAAGAGATAGACAGCTGTTGTTTATGAATTCAGTGCAGAAGTGTGTCTACAAACCTCTCTAGAGCCTCCCACATTTGATCAAAATTCACAAGTATTTAAGTGCTGTGCGCTTATCACTGGTACACAGCTAAGCCTCACATAGCTCTTTGTTCCTCAACCCACTCAGAGGAAGTGAAGAGAAGAGAAGAACTCGTGGTCAGAGATAACAAGAGCTTAATAGATAAATCAAAAGTTGTATGTGCAAGCAAAGCAAAATAAGTTCATTTATTTGTTACTTCCCATCTGCAGGAAGATGTTTAGTCTTTCCCAGGAAAACTGTGCTTCATTATGTACAACAGTTAACTGGGAAGCTAATTCCAAATAGCCCTCTTCTTTCTTTGCCTTTTCCCCCAGCTCTTACTGCTACACAGGACATCATATAGCATGAAACAATTAGTTTTGTCCAAAATGTGGAAAATGTATCTCTCTACTTCTGGGAAACCTGCTTTTCCCACTTTTCAGAGAACAACAGAATGGTTGAAGTCAGCTTATTCAACCCTCTACTCAAACAGGGTCGCCTACTGCTGATTCCCCAGGACCATGACCAAAAGGCTACTGAATACTTCCAAGGACTGAGACTTCATAACCTCTCTGGGCAACCTGTGCCAGCACTCAGTAAACTTCAGTGTCTACCTGATGCTCAGAGGGAACCTCCTGCATTTCAGCACATATCCATGGTTTCTTGTCATGTCCCAGTGAAAAAAAGCCCACCTCCATCCCATATTATACACTTCCTTCAAGTATTTGTAGACATTGATGTGATCACCCCTGAACCTTCTCAGCTTTTCCCCTTAGAATAAAAGCTTCAGTCACTTCTCCAGCCTCAGAATCTTCTAATGGACTCCATTCACTATCTCCATAACTATCATACATTGGAGAATCACCCCAGTGGGTGCTGCCACCCCAGTGCTGGTTAAATGGAAGCATCATATTCCTTAATGTGCTGGCAACATTCCTAATCTAACCTAGGATACTGTTAGCTTTCTTTGTGGCAAGGGCACACTGCTGGCTCACTGTCAAGATGATGCCCACCAAAACCCCCAGGTTCTATTTTGCCATGATGTTTCTCAGTTGGGCAGCCCCCAGCATACACTGGTACCTGTGGCAGTTCCTCCCAAGCTGCAAGACTTCACACTTCCCCTTAACGAACTTCACAAAATTCCTGTCAGCCCACTTCTCCAGCCTGTTGAGGTTCCTTTGAATAGCAGCATGACCATCTAGTATATCCTCCCTTCCTCCTAGTTTTGCTAAGGGTATGCCCTACCCATCAACCAGATCATTAACAAAGATGTTAAACAGTACCAGACCACTACTGAATCCTGCAGTGCACCACTGGTTACTGGCCTCCAATTAGACCTCATACCATTTTGAAGGCATACTTCAATGTAAGACAGAGGAGAATCTTATGCAACAAGGACGTATGTTATGCTGTCTCCCTGAAAAAGTGCCTATACTAGGCTTGACAAAATCAGTAGTGATTTCAGAGTGGGAAAAAAAAAATAGTGCAAAGGATTTCACTTACACAGATTCAGTAACAAGCACATCTGAACCAGACTGACCTGAGATGCATGAAGATCACTTTGCAGCTGATTTATTCTCAAGTCTGGAGGGATTACACAGTGTAGTAACCAAAACCTACAAAACCAGGGCAATCTGCACTCATAACAAGATTATTTGCCTTTCAGGTCAATGAGAAAGACATTACTAGACATTTTCTGAAGATGCTGACATTCGTATCTGCAGCTTTACATCACTAAATCACCATCACCTGTCTTCCTGAATGTAGTCTAAGTTTCACATACATCAGAACAGTTAAATAACTGATAACTCAGAAATGTGACATGCAATTTTATTTCCCATTTGCATGTCCTAGGCTAGAATATATTCTGAATATTCTCCCAAAATTATTTGTGTCTGTGTTGCTCTGTATTTCATAGCCATAAAGAATTACAGACTTCAAAATCTATAGCTTAGCTAGATGGCTTACTTCCAAACAAGCCTGAAGCTTAGACTTTAAAGATTAATTGCTTTGTTTTCAACATTCTGTAATTTATCTCACTGATATATATTCACTTCTGTTTCATGAAAAAAAAACAAAAGAAAAGAGGGTGGGATGTGGGGTAAATGCTGTGAGCAATAAAGCACAGAACTACATTTAAAAATGAAGAGACCAGCACAATGAAAAAATATATATATTTTGGGGAGGGGCTGTGACCTTCCATGTGCTGCAAAATGAATTGTGTCTAGGCACAAATGCAAAGCAACAAGAACCTAGTTCATTTCCAGAATTTTTAAAAGGAGTTACATTATCAGAGAACAAGATTTGTATTTCTTTCTCAAAATCTCCTTATTCTGAATATAAGGAGTAGATAAATGAAGGGGAAGAATACAAGAAACAGTAAGACATAAAACAACTAATTGGCAGGCCAGAGCCACCAGATTAGAGCTGTAACGTGATCATACATTTAACAGATCTAATACCTAAGTACAATTGCAAGTAAAAGCCCTACTTCTTAAGATGGCATCTCTCATAATGGGGCTTATCTAACGTCACTACAATGTCACTTATCCACCATACTTGAAAAGCTGTGGCAGTCCAGTGACTAGAAAAAGAGGAAGATAACCCGTATTTTTAAAAGGGAAAAAAGAATACTTGAGGAACTACAGGCCAGCCAGTCTCACCTCTGTACTTAGCAAGATCACGGTGCAGATGACCCACAAAGCACAGTGAAAACAGAGAGGTGACCAGAGGCAGCCAGGAAAGCATCACCAAAGGCAAAAACGTGATTGACAAACTCAGTAGCCTTTACATTGGGATTACAGCATTAGCGGAAAAGAGCAAAGGATGAGGCCTACCTGGACTGCAAAGCATGCAATGCTTTGCACCACACAACATCCTTCTCTCTAAAATGGACAGATGTGGATTCAATGGACATGCTGCCTGGTGGATAAGGAGTTGACTGGATGGCCAAATTCAAGGTGTTGTGGCCAAAGGCTTCATGTCCAGGTTGAGTGGGATCAGTGATGAGCAGCGTTCCTTGGAGGTCTGTACTGACTGGTATTGTTTAACATCTCCGTCAGTGACACGGACAGTGGGATTGAGTGCACTCTGGACGACATCAAGCTGAGTGGTGCAATTGATATGCCCGAAGGAAGGCATGCCATTGTGAGGGATCTCAACAGACTTGAGAGATAGAGAGAGATAGGTCTGTACGAACATGCTGTTCAACAAGACCAAGTGCAAAGCCCTGCACCTGGGTCGGTACAGTTCCAAGCACAAATACAAGCTGGACAGTGAGGAGGAGTTGGAGGTTTTTGAGATGAAGAACAGAATTGTTTTCTGGAGAACCCATGGATGCCTTATCCCTGGAAGTGTTCAAGGTCAGATTCGATGCAGCTTTTTGGCAACCTGATCTAGTGGAATGTAATCACTGCTCATAGCAAGATGGCTGGAATTAGATGACTGATAAGGTCCTTTCCAACATAGACCATTCTATGATTCTACGAATCATATCATTTTACTAACAAAACTTCTCTCTACAGGAGGTCAGATGGGAACCACTAAAGGTATTCACACCAGAACTGTATGCTCGATAGTCAGTAGAGGGCTCAGCTATACTAAGATTATCCTATGCTGAGTTAACAAGAAATACTATCCTTAGAATGTCAGGAAAGTCATCATAAGCACCTGACTCTAAGGGCTTTGAAGCCAAATAAGACAAAGATTTAAAAATCCAAAAAATTAACTTCATGAGTATTGTTAGAACTACTCATACAAAGTAGTTTGTGCTCACATAATCTGATAGACTTGATATTTTGTCTTTTTTTTTTTTTTTTTTTTAAATAAGCCTGAAGTTCCATATGGTAACCAATGCACATTCAGTATTTAAATAACCTGAAGGGAAGATATGAAAACAGATGGAGGCAAAAAAATATTATGGCTTCTGTTTGTGTTGCAACAAAGCAAGATTTGCTGGCTTGATGGCTGTTTGCTTCGTTACTGATGCTAGAGTTATGGAAGTGTGTGTATATATTGATGGAATGGGGGAAGCTGACAGGCTAAAGGGAAAGTAGCACAGACTTGAGGTTTAGAAGCAACAGTCACAAAAGAAGAAAACTATGTGGCTTCATCTGCTATTTAGAGAGCCAAAAACTGTTGCACAAGATGCACACTGGGCATTCTGGGAAGAATCTTCAGATACCTAAGGAAGCAGTATTTCCAAACTT
The DNA here is from genome assembly GCF_019238085.1 of Lagopus leucura. Lineage (NCBI taxonomy): Eukaryota > Metazoa > Chordata > Aves > Galliformes > Phasianidae > Lagopus > Lagopus leucura. The sequence goes on from NW_024962267.1 coordinate 8,467,993, forward strand.
TTATTGGAAAATACAGACTACTTCAGCTAATCAAACATTCTCTCTATTGTTTTGAAGTGATAAAATCTACCTTGGCAAATTCAGGTTTGTTCAAGATATTTTTTTTTCTCCATGTCATCTTTTAGAAAAATAACACATGGAGTGTTAGATAAGTAGGTAAATAGCATCAGACATATCTGACACTTCAGATATCGAACAAAGTTTTCTCACCAATGTGAAAGTGCATACACTTCATCTCAGCATGCTTTTTTTTTTGTTTTTCATCTGGGAGATTTTTGGCTTGCTCTATCTCTCCTAATCTAGTTTCAAAGGGAAACACATATGAAAATTGCAACTTTTAAATTGAACCAGAGGAAATGATCAGCAATTTGTGGACTCTTAATAGATCACTGACCCATAAGGAAAATGTATTTATGATCAGGCTTTGTTTACACCTGACTCACTATACCATTGTCTTATTATAACACTATCACCCTATATTATATCTAAATTGCCTTTGTTTAAAATAAATTAATTCTATTACTCGCTACATTTTATCTTCATAAAGTGACTGAACTTCCATACAGGATACTAATGCATTTTAACAGCATAGAATACTCTCATCTATATTCTACCACTGCAGCTCTTCTTTATTTTCTTAAAGTATTGAGTGGGAATAGGAACAAAACAGCTCCTAGCTCAGTATGTTTCCTTTGTAGCTAACGCATTTTTAACCTGCTGATATAATTATTAAGTATTTGCCAAGAAACTGAACACTTTGATAAACGTGCAAAGACAGTAAAATGCTCTTCAAAAACACCTTGGGCAAACAGGAAAATAATCTAAGCAAATGCAAAAGTTCCTGGAAAGGGCAGGGGTGGGAGGAGTACAGCATACCGCAAAAGCTACTTTCTACATAGGAACAGTCACATGCAGGTGGAAAGAAGAAGCATCACCTTGGTCAGCAAGTGAGAAGGCTTTCCTGCAATGTTTCTCAGAAGGAGGGAGGTTTCCCTGTCCAAATAGGAGTGCTTGTTCAGAAAGAAAGAGAAAGAACATAGGTCAAAAGTAGTCAGTAATTTTATAGCATATTGACTACAGAAGATAAGCAGAGTTTAAGGGGAAAAAACAACACAACGCACCTACATCTTCTGTTCTTTTCCCTCCCATAAAAATGTGAACATTCCCAAATAATACAAACCTAACACTCATATAAAAGCAGTCACGCTAAGAGGACACAAGTTTAATCAACTTTCTCTGAACAAAAGGTCACAGAATAGAATTAAGAGCTTTGCTTACCTGCTACTGGTTTCTTTTCTGCAAGAAACGACTTATTTTTAAAGAACATTTAGAACAAAAACATTCATTTGTCAAAAATCCTGTACAGTCCTGTAAAACTGAAAATTCTGCTTCTGCTGTACAAAGTTACTAAAAGCTGATCACATGGAGGCAAAGAACTGGTTCCATGCCTTCTATGCTGACTATTACTTTAAAAGATGTCACCATAAATAATCTAAACTTTACTGACAACTAAGCTTTTTTTCCCCACTTTTTTTTTTTTTTTGTAAAAAATAATGCAAGTTTCTCAGAAAATACACTTTAAACTGTACAAAAAGGAAACAAAACAAGCAGCAACCTGTAAGGAATGCTTCTTAAACATAGAAATTGAAGAATAACAGAGTTAGAGGGATCATCATCTGCAGCATCTATTACAGAACAGCAAAATCATCAGCTCGGTCTACAGAATTTCAGTCACAAGTCTGCTGAGGAAATCAGATTGATACCATGGTATTAAACAAGAACATTGAATGTATCTCACGTACCATCACTACACTGCAAATTTCCTCCCTTGTGGCTGCATGTCTCAGCTGTTACTACCATGTTGATTGATTTTACCATGTAGAGAGGGACAAGTTCAAGCAATTCTTTCAAAGAATTCTTTCTGGATGGACTTCTAATCACCGATCACAATCTCTGACAAGTTGCATCACTTTTTCTTAATGAATTGTGCAGTAGGGTAAAAAGAACATTACAGTGCACATTCACAACCTCTTTCCTAGGGTTTAGTATAAGGAATATCTATTTAAAAGCAAATACCATTTCCCAGAAAATACTTATCCAATAGAGAATCTTAAGGGAGATAATTTAACCTTTGTCCTATCACTGTTCCTTTCGGCTGTTCCCATCTTATATTGAAGAACAGCACCATATTTATCCAGTAATAAGTTTTTATTCTATTCTAATACTGCTTTGCTAGACTTGCAACAAAATATGAAAACAGATAACCACAGTAAAATTATTTGGATGTTAAGAATAATGGTCCTTCATAAGAACAAGTATTGCCAATAAAATGCGTAGTCTGAGCTGGAGAGAAACATGTAGAGTCATGCACATGCATCTTTTGACAATGTCTTGACAAATTCCTTACTTCTATGTAACACATTTCTACAGTACTCCAGATAACCAAAAGTTAGAATGGTTAGATGGAGTAAAGCAAACCAGCTGACTTCTGAGATATTACATAGCTTGGCTAAACACGTGCATATCACTTCAAATGTTTGATCTACATAAACCCAGAGAAAAAAAAAATTAGTTCATGCAGTAAGCAGACAGGGATTATAAACAAAGTTTCCTTTAAAAAAAACAATTAGAGGATGCTTCATTTTGGAACAACGTGCTATTCCTTTACAACTGCAATTGTAAAATATTTTGTCTATTTTAGAGGATGGACCAGATCAAACGCCAGAGGGGAACTGATGCTGCCTTTTAATACAGGCTTCCCAGGAATACTCCACTGTTCAGAGGTAGATAAATATTCTGTTCAAAGGAGGGTAACAAAGCTGGTGAGGGGTCTGGAACACAGGCCATATGAGGAGAGGCTGAAGGAGCTGGGAATGTTCAGCCTGGAGAAGAGGAGGCTCAGGGGAGACCTCATTGCTCTCTATAACTTCCTGAAGGGAGGTTGTAGTGAGCTGGGGGTCGGCCTCTTCTCTCGTGTCATTAGTGATAGGACCAGGGGGAATGGTTTCAAGCTACGGCAGGGGAGATTCAGGCTGGACATGAGGAAGTATTACTTTTCAGAAAGGGTGGTCAGGCACTGGAATGGACTGCCCAGGGAGGTGGTGGAGTCACTGAGCCTGGGGGTGTTCAAGGAAAGACTGGATGTTGTGTTGAGGGACATGGTTTAGTAGGAGCTATTGGGAATAGGTGAACGGTTGGACTGGGTGATCTTTTAGGTCTTTTCCAACCTTGGTGATCCTGTGATTCTGTTATAATGCCATAAGATAATATGACTACACTGAACTACGATGAGGATCTAAATGGCTCATCCCTCCTCCCTACTCCTAAAGTTCAAATTTAAATCAAAGTTCTGACAACATAAATGCCTAATTTCTATAAATAATCTACTTTTCCGTCCAAAGTACTTTCCCTGACAAACAAATAACACCAATGAAATCTAGGAAAACAAAGCCAAAACTTGAATTACTACTTGAGAGACCTTCTTGGTCATCCACCGTGAAACCCATCCAGTGTCCTTCCACCTGCTCCCACCACAATATTGGGATCTCATGTCCTGGCACAAAGCTGTCTCTCTCCCAGCACAATTTAATAGTAACTCATATCTAGTTAAACCAGCTGGTGGCACTCTTGTGCCACTAATCTGAATTTAATTGATGACAGCTAAGAAACACAATAAGACTTTTTTTAAAAAGCCTACCTCTTTCACCAGGAACCAAACTTAAATAAGGAAAATACAGAATGCAGTGAGCAGTGTCTGATAAAAACCTCTATGCTCACAAAACTTTCTTAAAAAGGAAACTACCACAGTTTATGACTACATTGGTATATTGAATTCTTTAGACAATCAGCAGAAACAGCTAGAATACACTATTTTTAAAACAGAACTCAAGAATTGTATTTTATTTTTTTGTATATACACATACACACTTTTTTTTAAACGTTGTCCCAAAAAGAGTACAAAGAGGGGAAGGGAGAACCAAATTTTTTCTTTGCAAATTCTTTGAGATTGTGTTTTCGTGTGGAACATATAAGAACACACATTACAAAGTGATTAATATATAACTTAAAGATTTCATTTCATGCCTTCCTTTGCAATGGACTGCCAGGAACAATTATGCTTCCAAAGAAAAGAAAAAAACTTTTAAGTGTATTTCAAGTAGGCTCCTCTAATTAACTAGAAAACAGGTAATGATCAACTTCAGATTGAGAAAGTCTAACTTTAACAATGTACTTAGTGTGCTATCATGGTACCAGAGGATACAAATGAAGTTATTAATGTGATTTTTTTTATATTACAGGCAAATTGATGCAAATGCCAACAAACTGAAACTATACATAGATGTGACAGTAACTTACAGGAGTCATTTCAGCTTCCTCTTCTGAAGAGTTAATGGGATGCTTGGACTGATTAATGGAATGTCCCACAGAGAGAGAGAGTAAAAAAGCAGGAAAATGAGGAGGAAAAAATGCAAAAGGAAAAGAGGGGAAAAGAAAGGGGAAGAAAAGAAAGCCTTTATTCTCAGTCAGGAAAGGGAATAAAAAAGCGATGACAATTAATGAAATTAAAGGAAACCAAACTACATTTAAAAATTGCAGTGTCCCTTATGCCAATTTCTTACAAAGGATCAATGACTTCAATCAGCCATGACTCAAAGACGAGATTCAGGCTTTTTCTCATCCTATTGGAAGGGAAAGAGATTGGATGCAAGGAAGAGTGGAAATCATCATTAACTTAAGATAAAACACTGCAGTAAAACATTTGTAGACACACACAAACAAACCCAGGTAGTCCTTGTCCATCGAGAATGCTAAATAACAGCTGTGTGTTAAAACCTCTAAATAAAACAACACAACAGCCTGTCACTTCATATAACTTCATATACTTTCTGCATCAATTTCTTCATACTAGGAAGTAACATAAATATGCTTTAATGACAATTAGTAAACATAACAAGAAAAAGTGGATACAGATTTACCTCTTCTTCAGCTGGATATACTGCTCTAGACCCAAGCATCCTCATACCATTATTTATTTAAAAAAGAAATGAAAGTATTTTTCTATTTCCCTAATTTTTTTTCTTAAGAGTAAAGGTTGCAGTGTCTTAGGATAGGATATATGTGTCTCCTAAAAGTCAGTGCCTAAAGTGTCTAAAGATTTCCAGTGTGGCATTCAATGCTTACCCCTTTTTATCAAAAGTACAGATATTTATTTCAGGCACATTAATTTTGCTAACTTAGTTACCGAGTGAGGGATTGATAGATACAGAAATGAAAAGGAAGTTGCAGTTTATTCTTATCAAAACGCCAGAAAAAGAATACATATGTTTAGAATGATAGAATCATTAAGGCTGGAAAAAGTCACTAAGATCATCTGGTCTTACCATCACTTAGAAACTAATGTTGTACCATTAGAGAGCAGAATTGTCTGACATTTCCACACATACAACATATTTTCAGCTCTTTAAACACATTTTGCCAAGCTATAACCAAGACAGAAATTTTCCATGATGGTTTACTATTAAAGGATGGTTACTATTAATTCCTTCAAAACAGAATTATTTTTAAGGCTTTAATACCTCTGTATGCCTGACCATGAAATGGATTGTTGTCAATGACATCCTCAAAGACCATTATTCTGCTGGTCCATGGGAACTTAACTAAATTTTTCTGAGCAGGAGCCTTCAGAATTAAAACTGTAATCTACAAAGCCTTACTGAAGCCTAGTCCATCACAATTAAAAACCTCAAGGCTGAATTCTTTCATATGGCACTGCCCAGTCTTTCAATTGAGCTGCAAACAACTAACCATGAACAAAAGATTGGCCAAGTTCAGGAATGCTTGGGCCACGGTTGGGAGAATACCAAAAACTGCCAAGTCTTCTTACAACTGCAATGCCTGGCTGCTGCAGAGCATATTGGAGCCAGACACTGGAAGTGACAATCCAGAACTATTACTCTGCATTCCCAAGTGGCCAGCCCTCCTGGAGCTTGTGCAACTCCATCTCACAACAGGCAATTGGAATTTCCTAACTCCAAATGTTCAGTTTAGAAGCTGTTTTTTACATTGTTGTTGTCTTGTTTTTGTTATTTTTTTTTTCCTCTGAACTGTATCAGGAGTAAAAAAATGAAATAATATCTAATTTACAGCACATATTGCTTAACTGTTATGGATCCTTATAACTTTATGTCAGTTCTGACTATTATAGCATAATCCTACTGAAATATGCTGCAATTTAAGAAACAAGTCTGCAGACATTCCACATCAACAAACTGCTGAACTATGCGCAGGAGAAGCACTATTTGTTCATCTATGTGCCTCTCAAGAGAGAGAGCAGACATTGTAAAGGTTTCTTGTTGTACACAAACTCCTTGGGAAACACAGGAGGACAGAGAGAAAGGATTGTAAATGCTGGTAAACAGTTCAATTTTAGTTTCACTACCAGTGAAGAACTTTAAGGCAGAACTGCTTCAGGAGTCAATTCTAACCTTCCTCAACCATAGGCTCATGCACCTCTCATGTGGTCAACAGCGATTCTGACCACATCATCCAAGAGATCAGGGAACAACTTACGCAGAAGGATTATTTTTCAGGGAGACCACGAGCTGATACAAATCACTGGGCAGCTGCACAAACACTAGTGCCAACACAAGGTGGGGCAAGACTATCTAACTCAGCAACAGCACAAATCGAAATGAGCGTAAACTGAACATGAAATCCCAAATAAAATATGTCTGCAGGAAAGAGGTTTCAAGCAGTGGAATTTTCCCAAAAGGAAAAACATAGGAGGAAAAAAAAAAAAAAGGTGAAATGTAGCTTCATGGAAAATAGTCGTCTGTCCTGTCCAAAAAGAGATGTTTGCTTAAGCGGAACACTGAAAGGAAGGATAAAAGCCCACAAACTTTACTACAATTGACTGATGAAGGACTGCTTTAATTACAGGAAGAATTATGAAGACATCACCCCATGGATGATTTTACTTACAACACAGGAAAACAAGACAAAGCAGTTAAGAAACCCAAGGAATGTGTAGCTTTTTTGTTTGTTTGTTTGTTTTTACACTATGCAGTAACATTTGCTTATCTTCCACGTTTGTTGACTACTAAACTATACCTCAGTTCTAAAAAAACTTATTATAGACATCAAGTCATCAAAAATTCCATCACTAGAAGACAATGGATATGCATAGCTGGGGAGATGTTCACCCTTTCAATTAGGAGGGTACAGGACATATGCAAAAAAAAAAAAAAAAAAAACAAACTGAAAACAATTAAACGATAAGAACCCACTAATACGGATGCTCTAAAACCTAGAAGAACTTTTAAGAACATGAGATTAAATAAAATGTTCAACATAAAGAAACGTAATCAAGGCTGTAAGTCTGGTTAATTAAAAACAAAACGTATGCAACTCTATTCACAGGCAGTCATCATTACACCGTTAGGGACTGAACACCAACCAGCATGCACAATACTGACGCAGCTAGAAGATCACTTCTCAGCTGTTTCATCAGAACACAAAGTTTTACTCTGTGGGTTCAAACTCCTTTGCTAATATGACAAACCCTAGCTTTTGTCCTATATCATAACAGTATATGCAACTGAAGCAAACTGCATAAATTCCTTTCTCCTCTTAGATTTTAATGCCCCACAGTTGACTGCTGTGTTCTCAATTTTTGTCATCTGTTCCAAATTTGATTTTTGGCAATCTGAATTAAAGACAAACAAGTCATCTGTTGCATATTTTCTACAGATGTGATATTTCTGTTCCCTAGTCTAATTATAAGTTTAAAAATAAAAAAAAAAAAAAAAAGAATTTATCTTTGTTTCAAGTAGACTGGTATATCTACAAAAAAAATGTACAGTTTCAAAAGCTCCACTAAATCACAGCTTGTAGTTTCCAGTGAATGTACTGCTCTACAACAGAAATAGAGTACAACTCCTACCAGCGTTTTTGACAAAATTTGGTACCATCATAGTGCAAGCATGAGAATTTCCAAACCCAGGTCTATTGGCTTCTTCTGAGATGTATGTTGTCTACGTATACTTTGTCACTGATCAGGTTTTTCTTCCTCTTGTAGATTAATCAATTAAGAGTTCTAGCCTCTAATCAAGCATTTTCTCAGCTTGTCTGTACTAACGTTCTATTTTTTTCTTAGTAAACTCTGCCACAAAAACAAGGATCTCTCTAAAACACTATGGAATCTAAATGAAGTCAATGAGATCTATTAAAAAAAAAAAAAACTGAGGCAGTACCCGGTTTAAAATGCCTTCCACAACTGACAGAAGTCAGTGATGGTGATTTCTCTAAGCAATGCATGTGAAGACGAAAAAGGAGAAGCTAAAAGGATAACAAAGACCACTGGACAGCAGATAAGAAGAGCATCCCTTTAGCATTATTCATCAAAACAGCACACATACACCATCCTCCACAGAAGCTGGTAACGAGAAAGTGGAGAATGATGAAGCTTGAACTATGTGCCTTCATCTTAAGAAGTCACAAGAGCTGCACCTGAGAAACTATCAAGCACCTGCTATCTTCAGAAGAAGATAAAGGAAGAAAGAATGAGAATATTAAAGGCAAATTTTTACTGATAAAGCACTACTTTTCTGGAGACAAACAAAGGGCTACCATGAAAGTTTCTGTGCAAATCAACAGGCAGCAGAGGCAGCTGATTCGGTAGCCCAAAGAAGACACCAACACTACAGAACAACACAGAAGAACAATGTTTAGGTATAAATAATGCCTTTTGTTTTCAGTGTTGTGGTTTTAGCTACGACAGAGTTAATTTTCTTCACAAACACTCATCTATGGTGCTGTGTTTTGCATTGTTGATGGTGTTGAGAAAATGCTGTTTTTGCTGAGCAGAACTAAGGACTTCACAGCTTCTCATGCTGCCCTGACAGCAAGGAACTTGGAGTGCACAAAAAACTGGGAGGGGACAGAACTACAACAGCTGACCTACACTAACCAAAGGGATATCCCATACCACTTGGCACCATGCTCAGCAATAAAAGCTGGGGTACAGAATGAGGAAGAGAGGGACGTTTGAAGTGACAGTGCTTGCCTTCCCAATAACTGCACGCAGCGAGCTCTGTGACTGAATACCCACCAACTGATGGAAACTAGCAAATGAATTCCCTTTTTTGCCTTCACACATTGTTTTTGTTTTCACTTAGCAAACTGTCTTTAACTCAATCCATGAGTTCCTTCATTTTTACCTCTCTAATTTTCACCCCTATTCCACCCAGCGAGAATGGGCAGCAACTGAATGGTAAGGAGCCGCCTGCCGGGGTTAAACCTGATGATGGTAACAAAATAACCTATAACTGAAAGTTTTGTGCTGATAGCAACTTTGCTAGCCAGCTGCATCAAAGTACACAATTATACTATTCCTTTTCCTGTTCCTTCTGGGGAAGAAATTTTTAAGCTTAATCATCAGTGTCAGAGAAATTTGACTAGAAATCTCAGAAGGTAAATATATTCTTCCTACTTTTACACTAACCAGCTTCCTGCTACAATTTCATGAGTCTCCTCCTACATGGAAAACATTGCACAAGTTCTAAATTTGCAGCCTGATGAAATCATGAAATCAACCTGATACACCGATCACACAATCAAGACCTACCAATACAAAGATAATGCTTATATCCTTATTTCTCTTTCACTTATTTTAATTTGACAAACAAAAAATCCACACAATTTTAGCCATATTTTTGTGCAATACAACACTTTTAGTGATCACACAGAAAACATGGCCCATAATACTCTGTTATGGTTAAAAAAGCTTCTGTACTCCTTTGTGTGGAAACTAAAATAACCCATATGAGAATCAAGGCAAAATAGCTGTGAAACACAAACTTTGTTTTTCCTTATATCCATTCCAAATTTTCTACTTTATCCCACAGGAGTTTCTGGCCAATACAGATTATGGTCTTCTCCAACCTTGGTGATTCTGTGATTCTATATGGGAAATACTGTGATAGGGGGATGACTGGACTGGATGATCTTGGAGGTCTTTTTCAACCTTGATGATTCTATGATTTATATAAATGTACAATCAGCTAAATTATTATTACATCAAATTAGAAGTTATCTTTGTATGCAAGTCAGGATCTCTACTTATGCCAATTGGGTTACAAAGAACTATATCATGTTCGGAGGGAGGTGGTGAGGGATGCCATCTGAGTCAGACCAGATGGCAGACTTCAAACTTATCTGTGATGCCTTCATTAAGCGTATGCAGGACAGTAACAATGACTGATCATGAACAGGCTTTTTTTTTTTTTTAAATCATCAGACGTCTTGCTAGCTATACAAGCAGGATCAACACAGTTCTCTGTTCTTTCCCCACTACTTCTTTCTCCTTTTGATCTACCACAGCTCACTGCAAAAAGAGAATTTCTGGTAGCAGGGGTACAGAAGGAATGGAGGGCAGAAACAATTAGTACTGGAAGGTGAAGGGGACAAGTTACTCATGCAGCCATCGCTTCCTCTTCCTTATTCTTGCTACTGCTACACTCATTCAGTTCTACATTCATGTAAAATATCTGATCAGCAGAAATTAACATTTAAAGTGGATGCCACTCATTATAGATTTACAAACATGGAAGATGAAAAGCAATCTACCAATTTAAAAAGAATACAGTTGGAGCATGGATTTGGGAAGTAGTTTTGTGGAAAACAATTTCAACTGAGTAAAAACTGCAGGGGACAGAGCATTGAGAAGGTGGAAGCAACTTTTCTCACTCAGCAATGCTGAGTGATAAGAGCACAAGTGCAGACAGACAACACTTAGTACCACCAACAAAAAATCTTGAGACTACAGAAGTTATTAACATTCCCAGTATCCAAATAGGTAACATTAAGAATCATTAAGAAAGGAAAAAACAAATAATTACGGCTACAAATAAAACTGATTTTAGACAATTCAGGGAATTTCAGTCAACTCCCCTGGAAGCAGTACACACAAATTCAGGACATTGTGAACCAACAAGGATGGTTCTGGTGAACAGGATCATTGAGAGTCACTATTTGTCATGATGCTGCTGCATTTTCCATAACATGAAGTCCATACATGACAGACTGCTAGGACAAGTAAGAACGCAAGTGCCATTCCTACTGCTCAGTCAAGAAGATTTGAAGAATCCATTACCACGAACAGATGTACTCCCTCTAGCTCTTGCCTACACACTCCCCCCCTTCCCCCCCCCCCAAGTATCTGCACACATCAGCAATCCTCCCTCATTCCCTCTCATTTTTGGTGGCTATAGAACTGCAGATCTTTACATAATATCTATCACTATTATTGGTCAGAAAGGGTGCCAGACTATCCATGACTTTAGTCATGCCAGTGCACGGTCATTCCTTCACAGCATTTCCCTACATTTCCAGGCCAAGTGGCTCAAACACATTGCAGAACTATTTTCCAAGATACAACACTGAAGTTAGTAACTACAAAGCTTAATTTTCTTTTTCAGGCAAGCACTTTCTCCTGTCAGAAGTCCTCTATTTTACTTATGTTATTCCCGTCCTCTAGTGATTCCTATAAAACTAAGTCGTGGAAGACAATTTCTATTATTATTATTTTTAAATTATTATTATTTATTTTTAAGTCCTTACACTGCCTGGAGAGGACAGAGTGGATCAGTCAAAAGGGTAGAGCTGCCAAGTCACTGACTCTTTGACAAGAACCATAGCAGCAAAGAATTGTAAAGGTCAGCTCAAGACCAGAAAGGCCACAAGGAAGACAGGCAAAAAGAAAAGAGCAAACTTAAAGTATTTGGTGGGAATAACAAATTAAAAATGCATCTGCTAAAGCCATGAAGTATAGCTTCTCCCAGTTTCTCCGTAATAATAATAATCATAATAATCATAATAATTTAAAAAACCAAGTGGTTTTAGTGTTTTGCTGGTTTTCTTTTCCCCCACATTGGCAGCAGGTCCTTTCCCAAAGCTTTTATATTGAGTAGTTAAATATAAATTCTAAAGCTTGCTGTAAAATCTCTCAGAGATAAATACTTTCCTCAGACTACTGAAATTAAGATGACAGCTCAGACAGCGTGGAACAAAGCAACACTGTTGATCACTAGAAAGATTTTCGCTCTCAAGTAGAGAGCAGAATTTGGCTCTCAAATTAACACCACTTTCTGGTTACCTCCCTTGAAGGAGTCATTCTTAGCAGCTTATCTGAGCAAAGAAACAATAGCCACAATTCTTCCGAGAAGCAATCACCGAGTTTACAAAGACAGCTCTCAAATGCCCCTAAAGCTTGGGGGGGAAAGTGTTGAGCTTCTGAGTCAATGACTAAAAGAGCTCAGAAAGCAACTGAGAAAGCAACTGCAACACTTGAAGCAATATGGATTAGCTTCCTGTGAAGACAAACTTCTGGAACCGTGCCTATTGATTCAACAATATCCAGTCACACAGGCGGAGCAAGTGGTTTGTTGATCGTTCATTTCCATGCAAAGAATTGAAAAATGGGAGACTGGAAGGGTAACCTTATTGATGCCTCAGCATATCACTTCTTAAAAAAGAAAGGCTGATATCTAGACTGATACCTGCAAAAATCAACTACCAAGAACAGCTTAAATTTTTAATAAGTGAAATAAAGATTTCTTATACCATGCAACTCACTGAAGAGAGGAACTCAAGAAATAGAAAAGTCATTTTAGCTCGAGGAGAGTGCATTATCATACGAAGTTAATCATTAAAAGAGATATCTCCATGACTGTCAGCATGACTGTCAGGGATCCAAAAGAAAAGTAAGTCTTATATCACAGAAACAAGATGACTGACAAATGAAAACCAATACAATCAGACTGTCACAAGCTGGGCTCTAATCTACAGCAATATTGAATAGGTTTGCATTTCAACTTTTGAAAGAGAAAAGAATACATTTCTATCTACCTCTGTTTTTCTACACTCAATACAAATCCAAAAATAATAGAAAATACTGATAATCAGCTTTTTCTGTAAGAAGCTGTAACACATTTCTCACCATTTCAAATAAAAATTTAAAGTATCACCTTGATGAGTTATCATGAAACTGATAAGTCTGCATCACTCTTTGCATCATCTGAAATTTTGGTGCAGATGTATAAAGACGTGGTTTAAGCGCAATTCATTCAAATTAGTGTTTATTATTGATTTGGTGAACTTAGCTTGTTCCACTTGTCTTTTTGGTACAGAGAAAACTGAAAGTGAACGTTTGTTTTAGTACAGCTGTCTTTTGACTAATAAGTCAGGTTTTTGTTTCTCCTTAAATTCTGAAATTCAATGGAAAATGTTCCATTTCTCATGTAACACACCAGCACTTCTCAAACATTTCTCAAACTTACTGTGCTTTTACTGAGGAAAAAAAAAATTGCTGTCTGATTATTATTAACCAATGCACACGAACAAATCTCAAATTTGGTACTGCTCTACCATGAACCAGTTGGTTTTCTGTGTTGGGCATTGTTTGGAAGAGTCCTCCTTGCCACACATTTAAGAGGAATATTAAGAAGTGGCGAACTGTTGTTACAGCTCCAGACAGACATTCACAGTATGTGTCACACATGCAGTAGTCTGAGCATACAGTAACACAACTGTAGTAATGTCCTTCAACTTTTCATTCCCTTTTTCAAAGCTGTATACTTCTTAGATTTAAATTTAAAAGCAGCATATAGGATTTACTTAAAAGAAAAACATTACATATAAAACATTAAAACACATGAGTTGATATGGAAGATGAAAAGCTGAGGAAAGTTCTTGGAAGAAAAATAAAAAGAACTACAACAACACCTTTTACATTAAGATTCCTTGCAGATAGACAAAAGCTAAAAAAAAAAAAGCCACAGTGTGTAGCCCATGTGCAAGCAATCCTGATCTGTAATCAGTTTTGTTGTATGGAACATGTTTAGCAGGGAGTATCAGCCTAAAAGAAAGGGGGGGGGGGAAAAGAAGAAAAAAAAATACTTGTAGAAAAAACACCAAAAGAATTATTAAATTAATGACATTACCTCGGTGATTGGTTGCCCTTGTGATGTTAAGTCCAGTTCTTGAGGTCTTGTCACCTTATCAATATCCAAAGAGTCCATGCTGGAAGCTGCAGAAGTTATGCTGGAACGGGAGGAGTTACTGATTGAGCGCACCTCAGCATCACTCACTGTGCCAGCAGATGCTGTCCTCCTGTGCTGGGCATTAACTACTGGTTTGGCATCTTCTGCTACAGACTGCTGGGCTGCCTCATCCATGCTCAAAGAAGCTTTCTCTAATTGTGCAGTGATGTCATCCAAAGAAACGTTGGCATGTGATGGTTTAGTAACCTTACCAGATGAAGAGGATAATCCTTTCATACTGCCATGCTTAGTAGAAGGACGGCTACTAGGTGGTTTCTGAACTTTGGATTCTGTGGCAAGGCGTTTCACTGCAGTATTATTTGCTGAATGAGACCCAATGCTGCTGAGTTCCTGCTCTATGGAGCAGAGATCAGCCATGAGTGCATCTAGATCCACAGTCTCCCCCTGATTCAGAGCTTCTGCAATGAAGAAGAGTTTTTAGTATGAGCAGGGTTGCTTTATTTCTCTAAGCAGCTCTTCATTTTATGTTACTGAATTTAATAGCTGAAAGACAAGGGCCAAGGAAACTGTATTTTCCCATCTATATTGCAAAACCTGTCCTCACTGATAAACACTAAGTTTATTTGCACTAGTATTCTTGACTGGTCTAAAAGAAAAAAAAATATATATATAGGGTAAATATACTTTCTGATAGGAGAAACTCGTGAATTTTTAGTTACATTTGAAAGGTTGAAACTGCTCTGCTGTAAACAGAATTTAAAAATGTATACATCATGCTTCAGCTTCTCAATGAAATGTGTTTTGCTAGGCAAATGTGACATTACTTTAAAAACAAAAACAAAAAACCAACCCACGACACTAAAATACTATACACACACTCAAACTCCAAATTACAAGCTTCCTGTATTACAACTTATTACAATACATATTAATTCCTTTTTTCACGAGACCAGATCCCAGTACAAGTTTTCTTTATAAATATCGGACTACAATTCTTAGATACTAGGTGCTATAAAAGACAAGGTTGGAGAACATTCAAAGTTCTCTGCCATAAGAAAGCAAGGCTGTTATCAAACACATTCTCACTTCTAGCTACAGTGTATTTTAGCATTCTTTGAAACCATTTCAGAATGTTCTCATTTATGGTTAAACAATTTTTTATTTTTTTTCCTAAAATAATACTTTAGAAGGTAAATAAGTCAACGAACCATTCAAATTGTACATGGAGAAACGATAAGAGAAGTTGGCAAGGTTGGTTTCTTGATGGAGAGGTGATCTCTTCACTGGTGCCACAGGCTTGTCTGAATCCAAACTCTGAAAAAGATAAGAAAAGGTGGAGAATATAATTTGACAAAGAAATCCTCAAGGTTGATGAAAATAAATTTTCTTTATAACCAATTTGATATGCTCCTGGCATATCAAAAGCGTTTGTTTTTTTTTTCTTCCAGGATTTTGACTAAAAAACATGTCACTACATCACAAAGACTTAGCTGCAGAAAAGAGATTAATCTTTCTTGTTACTGATTTAAAAGGGAACAAATTCCGAATGCATGTTTCAGCTGTGTTTCAAAATGAGCTAATACGTAACACAGCTGATTTATCCATAACAACTACTCTGCAGAGAGTTGTGCAGGAGTTAAACACATGCAAACTGTGACACCCTAAGAAATGCGTCCTTTGATTATGAGCATATCTGTGGTATAAGCACAGAAAAGCGCTCAATGGAGAACTCCTTTTTTATAAAAGATCTTTAATTACTAATTTTAGGTATTTTTCTCATAAGTCTTTTCCATGAAAAATATGGAGTTGTGAAAGTGACCCCCTCCCAAATATGATAGTGTTTTGAAAAAAATATATATGCAAAAACAAAAAAAAACAACAAACAAAAAAACAACCAAACAAACAAAAAAAACAACCAAACATCTAGTAAGGGATTAAAAAAAAATAACACAAAACAAAACATGAAATCAAAAGACAATTAACGGACATAGAACTTTGCAGTTAATCAGCAGCAGTAAGAAGCAAGCAGTAGGGCACTATGATCCAATGGGTAACCCAAAAGTTGCATGACACCTGCAGAGTGAGAAGTGCTATGTGGTGAATCTAGCTCCTGGCGTTGCTTGACAGGCCTGCAGAGGGTGTGAATAAAAGCAACACTTCTAATAATAAAGCTTTCCCAAATACACGTTTGTCTAAAAGAAGGGCATCTTCTAGCACAAAAAGTTTTAAGTTTTTTATCCACACTTTTTTTATTTTCTGTGTCCTTGCTTAAGGAAGGCAGTCATCAGTTAATGATCACAAGGCAGTGATCCAGAACTATTTTCTATTATGTGGAAAAAACAGCTCTAGTGGAGTTTATATATCATTCCATACAGAACTGTTGAAAAACATCAGATTAAAACCCTACAGGCAGCAAAGAAAACTTGAAACAAAGCAGGCACATTAGGGATCATTCCTTTCAACTGAACCAAGAGATTGCCTGCAAAGCAAACATATTCTGGATAAAAACATCTAAAGTATGTTTTATTAAATTTAAGAACAATTATGTTAGTACACAGGGTTGTGAATGTCCCCTTCACGGGAGCGTTCAAGGCCCAGCAAGATGGGGCTGTGAGCAACCTGGGCTAGAGGGAGGTATCCCTGCCTATAGCAGGGCGTTGGAACTAGATGATCTTAAAGGTTCCTTCCAACCCAAACCATTGTATGATTCTACCCTTTGAAATAACTGGGATATACTCTTACTATGTAGACCACTCCAAACATTATGCCTCCTATTTACTTCCATGAAAGTAAAGAGCACAATAACACTATTTGATCAAGTAAATTCTTGGCTACTGAACACTGTTTTTCAACACAGTCACCACTCTTAGCTGTGCATTTTTAAGTTTTTTTTTTGTTTTGTTTTGTTTTTGTTTTTCTAACCAGCAACCAACAGAAACCTGCATGCTGCGCTTGTAAAAATCTCCTCAGCTGTCTGGAACATCACTTATTTTTCATGTCATTTACATCACTGCTGAAATGCAGCCCCCACTGCCTCACTGCACACACACCCACTGCTTGGTCTCCATAAACATTCAGCAAAAATGGACAAATGTCAATGGGTGCCATTTTTTCCTGCATGGAAGAGTTCAACAACACACCTTTGTTTCATACGCACTTCCATGCCAGACACCATTTTGTAAGGCTGCCATCTGCTACACAACAACAAAATGTAACTGAATACTGGTGGGCAGGTTCAACCCGACCACCATACTACCAACATCCACCTCTGACATTGTGGACCAACATAATGAAATAGGAGGCATTAGTTTCGGAATAGCCCTTGTATTATTAGAGAACAATCTCCATAATTAATAATGCAAATTTCATTTTTGGAAGCTGCTGAGAACTGAAACAGCACTAAAAGACTAGTTCTGGAAAATGAGAATACTTACTTCATTGAACAGGGTAACCAGACACCAATTGCTAATGCAGACACTGCTCACATGTGTTGAAAATTTCATGGTTGCATTTTATAATGCTTTTACTAGGCAAAGGGTTAAAAAGGGCAAAGTGAATTCAAATTATCTCAAAGGCATCTTAACAATTTCATATCTTTTAACAAAGAATTCCTGTCTGGAAAGGAACCTAGGTCTTACTTTCAATCTTCCCAAAACAAATACACAGAAGTAGAAAATTTGAAAAAGAAGTTACAAGTTCAAGGAACTTGGGGACAAAATTCTTCTTCCACTGCTTTCAGAGTGCTGCTGATAAACAGCAACAAATGCTAAAACTACACCAGAGCGCTCTTTGGAGCTCATTAAATTTAATCACGCCCCTTTACTGGGTCCTCAGCTGAATCAAGACATAACTATTTACCAAACAAGCAATCTGAGACACAACAGACTGCATTAACTTGTTTATACAAAATATTATGAGGTTATTCAAAGTTCTGGGGGAAATGTCACTTCTCAGTAGTTACAAAAGACAGAAGTTCAACTGAATGGCTAAACTGTAGACTGTGTTGCATAGCAGTACATAAGTGAGAAACAGCTTTTAAGCATTCTGCATGGATTAGGACGCAAATTCAGGTATCAGCAGAAAGTCTGTATATTAAATGTACAGCTGCGAGCCCTAAGTAAGACACACATATTTGGAAGTTACTCATATTTGCTGAAGTGAAACCAAGAACAAAAAATCTAATACTAATTACCAATTGTGCTCCTACATGACGATCCCCATTAGAGGCAATCTGAAGGCATAGGGTCTTTGAAAGGACTCTCACCATTAAAAATCTTTCACAGGGAGTTAAAGACAATAAGAATTATGATATTTAGACTTATTACAGGTTATCTTCTATTCATTTGAAAAGGTAGGATTCCTTATTGACCCATTTTCCCATACTTTAAAAGGCCATCTGCATTTAGAACTTGCAGGTAGTCCTTTAAACCAAAGATAACGTGCATGAGACTGAATCTGAAATGTTCTGTTGTATGATTAACTCCATTTTATGTCAGTCTTCTCATAAGATGAAGATTCTTCCTTTTCCCCCAAGCATACAGTAACGAAGTGATGAGAGAAGCCTCTTCCCATCTACCTTATTGAAACTTGGAGCATCACATCATTACTTAAAATCTATACAAAGAATGAGAAAATGAATTATACTGTTCAGGAGAGCCAGCACACATGGCTGGAAAAAACAAAGCAGGAGATCACAGAGAAATGGACTTTTATCTTGGAACTCTGTCATACCGTGCAAAATGTAAGATTTGCTTGTGAAGAAAAGAAAAAGCACTAAAAAAAAAAACGCCAAAAGGTGTCCTGTTAGCTGCCACTCTGATGCTGGAAAAGCACTCTGGAATAATGGTCCTCTAGGGTGCATCAGGTGACCTTAGCACATCATCATTGACATCATTCACACTTTCTTGTTCCTTATTGCTGTTCAGGTGCAACAAATAGATTCAATTACATTGCCACTAGACAATGCTCAACTGTGTGTTTGGAGATACAGCCTAGCACTAGCCAGCTGAAGTCTGTATTTCTCTATGTACATGAGGACAAAAGATCAATTCCATAGTTTTCCAAATGGATTGTACCCTTCGGGAGTGGTATAACTACCAGGTTGTGAAAAACAAATTTAACAACTTGGAAATGGGGAAAATAAGTTAATTCAGTACTCTTTTAAGAACACTGAGTTGGTCATATGCTACATCTAGTCTTGCTCCAAGTGGTAGTGCTAATGAACTGAGAAGAGAGGCATCTTCTATCCTCACACAATAAAACAGCTAAGGATATATACTTGACCCTGACAAAGCACCACAGCTAGAAGTCTTAATTCATACTCACCCGAATTGTTCAAAAAGATCCTCGTTAAGGTTAAAGTAGTTAGCTTTCAAATGAAAATAAACACGTAATAATCATTTATAATTATTCTATGACATGACTGAAACCTCCCCAACCTGTGTGAGTTTGTCCAGTTCTCCTAGCCAGGCTCCAAACATCTTGTCCAGATCCTGATCTTCCTTATCACTGTCTTCTTCTGCACCATGGTCAAGCTCTTCATCTGATAATTGCTCCATCTGAAAAAAAGAAAAAAGAAAAAAAAAGAGTAATACTCAAACTGTATCTGTGTCCAAGAAAGCTAGTGTCAGCTGCTATACTCCTGAAAAAACATTCTGAAGTCAAGGCATGTTTGTCCATAAGCTCTACAGAAATTGCACATTCACACTAAGTTGATGATAGTGCTCACTTCTGAAAAGTAAGCATGAAAGTTGCAATAGATAACTAGCCATTCTTACATTCCACTTCATGTCAGAATAATGCAAAAAAAAAAAAAAAAAAAAAAAAAAAAATGAAGAACAAAGTCCAGAATACTTAATACAACAGCTAACCTTATAGAATGCCTCCAGGGACAGGGCATCCACGACCTCCCTGGACAGCCTGTTTCAGTGTGTCATCACCCCCTGAGTGAAAGACTTCCTCCTAATATCTAACCTAAATCTCCCGTCTCAGTTAAAAACCATTCCCCCTTGTCCTATCACTATCAATCCCTGTAAACAATCGTTCCTTCTCCAGTTTGCACACTCCCTTTAAGTACTGGAAGGCCACAGTGAGGCCTCCCTGGAACCTTCTTTCTCCAAGAATTCTCTTCAACTTTGCACATGTATTCATTGCCAGCTATTATCAGCAAAGTCTACAGACTTTACATTAAAAAAATTTGACTCTGTTCCAAAGAATTCAGCTGACCTACAGGAAGTGCAATCCCACTACGCAACAAATAGCTGACTTTACACATCTGTAAACAGAAATGCTTAAGCAAGCTACAGAAAATATGAGCAATCAAGTTGTTTAAATCTTGGACACTCTCCAGATCACTTCAGTGATAGTACACAATTTCCATCCGACCAAGAAACCCCTCACCTATTAACAAATGGTCACCATTACAGCCAGCTGACTCTCCTTTATTTAACAAGGCTGAGCGACCAAAGTAGACTTAACATTCTCCAAAGGTTACCTGTTATGAACTGAAAGAAAATTTGTTAAAAAAGCCTCTCTACCCCAAACACATCCTCCAAGCCCCTTCTACTGGGTTAAGACACAGACATCTTGCTTGGTATATCCACATTTTAAACCCGGGATTTGTTCATTACAAGAATTTAGAGATATTTTTACATACTCTGAGAGAAAATGATATAGGTAGCAATTCAGGAGTGATTAGGCACAAAAAAAGAGTAAACGCTTGCAATATTATATAGAACACTCAAAGAGATGTGAGCAGACCATTCAAAGAAAAAACCCAACAGACCATAGATTGCAGCGTCCCTTGATATGGTCAACCCATGGACAGCATGGAAATTTGCTATACAGGCTTTCAAATGCACCACTTTAAATTTTGTAAACTTAGAAGCAACGTTTTAAGTGCTAGTCCTCAGGAAGACAAATGTTGATCTGAAAGACATCACTGTACTGCAGAGTTGAACTGATGACAGAGATTACCAAAGACTACAAAAGTGTTCTCTGTTCAATCAGCTTTAGACTATTTATAGCAGTAGTTCATGCAAAAAAAGACCTCCATGATTTAAAACAATCTTTACTTCTATTCCTGTATTATTTATATTTCACTTCACCTTAGTAATCAGGCAACAGAAGACCAGAGGCAACCTACTACTCTGAGGGCAGCAGAAGACAGAGCCTTCCACATGTACAAGATACTGCCATCCAGGTGCTCTAGATAAAGCAGCTTCAAAATCCTACTGAAATTTTACTTCTGTGGGAGAAAAGAATGCAGGACCTTATTTTAAAGGGGCAATAATATAGACAGGCTTGAGCAGTGGACCCAGGAGAATCACAGAGTTGTATGGGTTGGAAGGGACCTCTAGAGATCATTGAGTCCAAGCCCCTAAATCATGTAACAATTGTGTTTCACAAGGAAGAGAAAAAAATGCTGTCTTCATCAGCATGACATTTTTTTTTCTGTGTTAGGGAGTGTTGTAGCTCAAAGAAAGTAGAACTGTCAATACATCAGACTTGCTCCTCTTTACTCCATGACACTAGATCAGTTTGTAATTTCACAACACAGAGAAGGCTCTTTCACAGTCATGCTCTCAACAGAAACAGAAGCACATCTTTGTAAAATTGCAAGAATTTTCCCAATACCCATTCACATATTGTCCTCAGCTTAATTTTAAAAATGCCAAGCAACCAGGTTTCTTCGTTGGAAAGATTCACTCCATCCACCACAAGCCCTCCCTGGGCTTAGCATTTTCTAATCATGCTTTTTATTTGCATTTAATCCTCTACATTTTACCAAGTCTTTCACACTAAAACATTCTCTTTTCCTCTCAGAGTCTTCTAAACATTACTTAACTAAGCTATCCACATTGCAATCTTAAATCTTTTCTTGTAAATCAAGTCCTTTACCCTTTCCCAAAAATAAAATTGCAAGTTTCTTCAGGTAAGGTGCTCAGACGCAAACATGACAAGCCTGTCTGGAAGCTACTATGCCCTGTTCTAGAAGTATTGTGCTGTTGATGCAGCAAAAGAATGCTCCACTGCTCCCCAAAATCACAGCAACCACAGCAGCAACAGGTTTAGTGAACAAAGCTGCTCTGCATAAGCATCACTTGAGACAACTTTCTTCAACTCAAAATTAAACAATTCTGCCAAGTACAAAATTTTGCACCTGGGTTGTGGCAATCCCTATTATCAATAAAGGCTGGGGGATGAAAAGATTGCATACAGTCCTGCCAAAAATCTCGAAGGACTGTAGACTGCAAGCTGGACATGATCCAGCAATGTGTCCTCACAACCCTGGAAGCCAACTATATCCCAGGCTGAATCAAAAGTATGGCCAATAGGTCAAGGGAGGTGATCCTGCTCCTCTACTCTGCACAGGTAAAGCCTCACCTGGAGTACTGCATCCAGATGTGGAGTCCTCAGTAGAGGAGACATAGACCTGTTGGAGTGCATCCAGAAGAGGGCCACAAAAATCATCCCAGGGATGGAACACCTTCCCCCCTGCCCCCTGTCCTGTGAGAAGTCTGAGAGAGCCCTTCAGAGGAGAGTCTGAAGGAGCTTTTCAGACTGGAGAAGAAAAGCCTCCAGGAAAATCTGATAGCCGCCTTCCAGTATCTTAAGTGGGAGATGTAAGAAAGAAAGGGACAGACTCTTTAGCAGGGTCCGTGGTGACAGGACAAGGAGAAATGGTTTCAAACTTAAAGAGGGGAGATTTAGATTGGATATATGAGAAAAGCTTTCATTTTTTTCTTATGATAGGGGTAGTGAAGCACTGAAACAGATTGCCCAGAGATGTGGTGGGTACCCCATATGTGGAGGTGCTCGAGCTCTGGCTGGATGAAGCTCTGAACAATTTGATCTAACTGCAGATGTCTCTGCTTATTGCAGAGCGGCTGGACTAGACCTTTAAAGGTCTCTTCAAACTCAGACAATTCCATGATTCTATGAATATTTAAGCTAACATAGCATGGCATACTGCAGTGAAGCTGCAAAACAGATTAAATTCACCTTCTGACTCTTATTTCTCCCCACACTTATTCTGAAACTATTCAGTATTTCAGGCACTCCTGGAAAGGGAAGAAAGTTCTTCTGAAAAATCTACAAGTGATACTGAAATCCAAAAAATATTGATATGCTCATATAATCAGGCAGCATACTTTCACCAAGATCACACCAGTTTCTATGCCTTTTATGTCAGGCGCATCTACTTCCACCACCACCACCTGACCACTCAAAGGCTCTGCTCTATAATGTTACCCCAAAACCCTCTCCACATACAGAACTGGAGACAGCGGGGGATATTTTCTACCTAACCTTCTGCAAAACAAACAGAAGCTGGATTTTCACATCCCTTGAAAGCTTTATTAGCCCCTAGGCTTTTATGAGAACCAGAAGTATTGTAGATTCAAGCCAAAACACTTTATACTTAAGGTGATGTGGTAAATAAACTACAGCAACTGTTCTCATTTGAGAATATATCATTTCTCAATGTCTGACTACACTTGATGTTAGGAATTTTTATGTGAAGGTTAAGGGAAGCTATTAAAAATGTGCCTTAGGAAACACGGCTATAAACTGGTGAATCAAACAGATACTGTGATATAAAACAGACAGAGCTCAATATTTACAGACATTCTACACAGCACAGCTAGCTTTTCCTTCTTCAAGCTGTTTATGACACTCTACAGTTAGATGGAATTTGTTCTGCAGTGCATTCACTCTATGACACTGTTCATAATTCATCCTTTCAGGATGAGAGGAGTTTGCTGGTTTCTTTCCACAACTCAAATCTTCAGAAATAGTTAGTAATAAGAACATTCTCAATTTCCTATAAGTTGTTCCTTTTGCTATATTACCTTGGCATTAGAGACACTGCTTCAGTTCCAGTTACTCTGAAGACAGAATTAGCCACCTAAAGAAAACTTTTACAAGCAAAGTACTGTTGTGTCAGCAAGCCTGGCACTAAATCCTGTAGTATTTGCCAGCTCCCTGTAGTCCCCACCCAAGCTTTCTAACGTCAGCTGCATATCCTCTAAGTCTGTCAATGTTTGCTTGCAAAAGGCACACAGAGGACAGTGTCTCACTTAAGAAATGGCAAATATTAACTTGCTAGTCCTCTAAAATGGATCTCTTCACACAAGCTCCACTAGCGAATTAAACTGATGAATTAAGGCAGAGGAGATAAAACACTGAGCTAAGACTTTCTGAGCTTTCCAGTAACAGAACTAGAAACAGTAACAACTCAAAACAGTGCACATCCCAATCAAAATTAAGAAGTTCAAACTTTTCCTGTTTAGAGAAATCTTCACACTGCTGTTGAACACAGCATACATAGGTCATACTTCAGCAAACTAGGACCTTTCTAAGGCTATGACATTTTCTTGTATAACAAGAAAGGACAACTGCAGATGTTTAAATGTTTCTTTTTTCTTTTTCTTTCTTTTTTTTTTTTTTTTTTTTTTCCCCCCAAGAAATCATTTGGAACCAAGTTAATCTAAGAAATAGAAAACAAGCCAGTTACAGTTCTAAAGCACTTGCAGGTTAGTAGAATTTAAGTAGCTCACAATTCTATTTAGCTCATACTGGGAGAAATGACAAAGTACTTTTAAGATTTAAGCCATTTTTCAACACTTTTGTCCTATTAATTTCAAGCACCTGTCAAAACAGAATTTAATGGAAATGAGCAGCTTTCAGGTTTTATTTGAGCAATCCGTAATACAGAACAATGTTTTGAATGTGCCCACTGAAATTTCAGTCAAATGCTCATCTGTGCTTGACTCCTCAATGGCAGCTCAGCAGTAGAACGAACTGAACAGACTCAGTAGGACAAAGCACTCAAATCAGAGAAAGCACAACAAAGGTTCGCTGCCCATGTGTCATTTGTACAACAAGGTTCTAACCTGTTCTCTCACATAATACCCTGTTATGATTCTAGTTGCACCCCAAATATGACACAACAAGGCTCTTTAAAGAGATTCTGACATTCAAAATTGTTGGGTATTTCCTCCCCTAAACATATTCAGTGACTAAACTTGGTGCTCAAACACTTACACAGTAACCATCATGGGAAATTCTCAAAACTCTGTCCTTGAACTGGGGCACTTGATGGCAGAGACAACTTCAATTTGACCCTACTTCTGGAGTGAAACAGCACTGACAGCTTTCCAGATCTCTTATTCTTCCAAGAACCCTTGCCAAGCAACAATTCAAGAAAGACTTTTTCTAAAGGCGTACACACATTCTGACCTTAAGCATTTTTCTATTTCTACCTTAGTAAGATCCATCTAAACCAGTTACAATAAACATGACTCCTGGATGTCTGCTTCTCTTCAGCACTAACGCTCTGTCAACCCTCATTGGTTTTGTTTTGCTGTCATAACAAATTGGATAGGACTAACCTGAATGAGAATAACCAACGCACTAATGAGATTACGTTAAGCTGCAAATATCAGGTGCCCTTTCAAGGAGCATTTTTCATTGCAGCACTTTGACTCTCATTTTTCCAGAACATCAACTGTAACATATGAAGACATCACAGACTGTAAAAATACTTAGCTTTCAGTCTTTAACCCCTCATGAAAAGGGCTTCTTAGCATGTCATTTTAGGACACCTATAAAAATGAGGTCTCAACATGGTGTAGCCTTCCACACACAAGTAAGGCTTCCTGCACTGAAGTGTGATCTATGTATTATCTTATTATCCAGTCTGGAGTGCATCAGCCAGCTTGATCCGTTTGAAACGTTATTTAAATAGGCAGATCCATAATCTGTGGTAAATCCCCTCGTTTCCAAAACAATTCATTAGGTTTGATCACCTTTGAAAGCAGGAGGCCCAGTACTCCAGTGTTATTTATGAGAAGGCAATGAGACTTTCAGTAGAAGCCAACAGTTGCAACATTTAAACATAACACTATGTTAAATACACAGTAAAGCAAAAAATTATCACTCATTTAGAAAAAAAAAAGCATTTACTTTTTTGAATTTTTTCTTTGCAATCTGTCAATTTTGTATGCTGAGATGAACATAAGATGATGCAATATAAAAAAAAAAAAAAAAAAAAAACCAAAACAAACAAAAAAATCCACAAGCCCACATGTAAGGCAACATGAAAAGCCCACGAACAATGTTTCAGACGTACCCTTCTGACATTTGCGCAACCAGACACCACTGCAGAATTCCAAAGCTAAACTGCTACTATTCGAATGCAACAGCCCATCTCTCGGACACCAAGAAGTTCTGAAAGTATTTCCAGTGTCTTTCACTGAGGCCCTGTACTGAAGATTTGCACTTCAACACTGCAGTTCTTACCTTAAACCTACCCAGCCCAAGACAATAGTGAAGTTTCATTACATTAACAGGACTTCCTTTAATAAAAGCACTTTGCATTGAAATAAGTCATTGTGGGGAAAAAAAAAAGGAAAAAAACATCAGAGAATTTGTGCTGCCACACTTACTCAATGATGGAAACATTTAAAAAAAAAAAAAAAAACCAACAAAAAAAACAGAAAAAAACACCAGAATTGCAAACACAACTGGAAAAGCCAATGTCCTTAAAGGCTCAAGATTGTGTCTATTCACTGTACTTCTAGAAGCAGCATAACACGCATTTTGTGCTAACAATGCTAAGAATATTCAATGAAAACTGGTAGCATAAAACCCTAATATTTAAACCAACTCTCTTCCATGCAACTGATGTTTTCTCCTCCACCCTTTCTTATTATTCATGAACAACTTTGTACAAGCTTATGCTTGTTACTGAATTAAGGATTTGCTTCTTCAAGGCAACTATGGAATTTGGTTAAAAAAAAAAATCTACTCAAGGGATAAACAATAC
Source organism: Lagopus leucura (assembly GCF_019238085.1). Taxonomy (NCBI): domain Eukaryota; kingdom Metazoa; phylum Chordata; class Aves; order Galliformes; family Phasianidae; genus Lagopus; species Lagopus leucura. The sequence continues at coordinate 8,494,882 of NW_024962267.1, forward strand.
ACAAATGGTCAAAACACCATCTGAATAACCAACTGAACTGCTGCCTTTTGAAAACCTAGTCTCCTGAACACAGAGAACTACACAGAACACACAAGGATATTTTCAGAAGTTAGAGCTCTGCGTCCACTTGTGACCATGCCAGCATCCACTACCCATTCAAGAAGTTACACATGACAGAAAACCACTTTAACGGGCCACACAAGAAACATTCTAGCAGGTTTTTTACCCATAACACTCATTTGTCTGACTGCTTAAAGAAAATGTAAAATGTAACTTCGGGCTTGAGGGGTTACTTGTAGAGGAGTAAATGAATTTGATAGACAACTGCAAAACAACCAAAACACATATTCACAGTTCTCCACATTTCCTTGAAGTTACAGTAAACAACAAAAGGCGGTTTGAGCAGACAAGTTATTTCTTTCATATTGATCCTCTGCTCGCATGCCAAAGAAAAAATCCTCATGCCCTTCAGTTAAAAAGAAAAATGTATATATATTTATATATATATATAGAATTCTTATGCCATAATTGACACTAACATTTCTCCTTTGATTTTAATACTGAATCAATAAGCAAGTGATGAACTGTAGATCACGCCTTTTAGTACTTCCATGTTTCCTCTCAAGACTCTTAATTTCCTCTTAACACTTCCTCTTAAAGCATTCTGAAATCTATTACTCTCAGGGGAAAAAAATTAAAAAGGAGGAAAGAAAAGATCTGGAACAAGAATAGAAGTTATGGGAAGTTCTCTGTGTATAATCCAATGTCCTATAAACCAGCTTAAATCAAGAGTAATCTAGATGAAAACCTGAACAAGAGTTCTTAGGTTCAAACATCACAGGTACAGGCTGGATATATCCCAATGCTCTTATATCAGAGACATTCCAACAGCTCTCAAATTGCAACACTGAGGTAGAAAATGTCAGCTAAAATATCAAATTCAAGACATCCCAAATAAAAGTCTTGTACTATGGAAAGGCCTCTTTCTACACAGTATTTTGAGCTGATGTTTTTCTTTTTTATTTTTTCAAACCATGCTTCAGGCAATAGTTTTCTAGGCTTGTACTCAACACAATATGCTGAAAACACATGGAATGTCTGATGAAAGAAAAACCTTTAGCCACTTCAGTAAAAATAGAAAGACCTTAACAGTCACTAAGTTTGTATGCTTCTGAAATTGCTCAGGCAGTAATTCTGTCAAAATTCTGTATTTGTTTAATGCATCGAGACAACATACATTGTTACAGTTTAAAAATCATTTCTGTGAGCTCTTTTTACCAGTTAAACAACAAATTATTTCTGCAAAGTAGCTTTGAAATGAAAAAAGTAAGAGCTATACCTTGCACTTACAAAGAGGCTCACATCAGAAGCACTGTGGTGACTCCCTAAGGTCCCTGGCAGCCATCTCTACCTGTCTCCGTATAAGATCCAGAAAGAAATAGTTGCATTTAATCACATCACAAGAATCTATTTCAGTAGTTTGTTACTGGATTATAAGGGAACGTGACAATCTCTGACCCAAGTTTATCTGTTTCCAGCTCATCCCTTTTCCCTGACTCATCAATAATGTTTTCATTAAATTAATCAACATGATCTGCTACAACTCTGTTCACTTGTCCTGTCAAATTCAACTTCTCCCTTACTGCTGAACTGGGGGAGTCAGCATTACTTCAGGAAACTATTTCATTCCTTACTTATTTATTAAAATAGTTAGTAGCAATTTGAAGACAGAAATGTCTGCACTGAGTTTTCAGTAATGCATGGGGTTCACCTTTAATCTGTCCTTCAAAATTAAAACGTGGCTTTGCACTTCAGCAAAAAATCATCATCTTCAAACATAGGAAGTCAAGATCAAAACACAAGATGCATAACACTTCACCATTCAAGGAAATTGGGATAGCAAAGGCAGCATTAGGCAATGTGCATTAAAAAAAAAAAAAAAAAAAGGTCTAAAAAGCAATATGTATTTTGAACTTACTTCATTTCCAACTCTTTTACTTGACCAGGCAGTTAGCCTGAGAAGTGGAACTCCACTAAATCTGAAAACCAGGCATCCTCACTGCAAGGCCTTATTCTCAGCTTTAACTGGGAGGCACAAAACAGACAGCATGCAACTGTCCCTCCTTTACCCAGCAATGTGAGTAATGTGTAAGAAAGTCTCTGAAAAGAAATCCTCACGACTGGAAGTGCATGTTTTGCATTGCAGATGGGTTGAAATTTCAATAAACAATCAATTAAAAACTGCTGAAAGTAACAGTCAATCAAGCATACACAGCACGACTTCTAGCCCTACTCCTAAAATTAAGCACAAGTCTGTACAAGAACTTGGCTTTGCCTCCAGCTGTTTGTGTTTAAGCCCGGTCAAATAATAACTTTTTCAGTAAGCCCTTAAAAATATTTTTCTTTACATTAACTATCAGTTTGGAATACAAATGTTTGTGCAACACAACACAACTTTAATTAAGAGTTTCTAAAATTCATTTAACAACTGTCTGAATAAGCAACTGGAACAAGAGAAGTCTTAATCAGATATCAGACATCAAAGCGAACTGTCTCAGTGTTCTTGGAATCCCCCAAAATACATCAGTGCAGTATACAGTAAACAGAAATTTTCTAAACAGCACAAGGTGTTCATGCTAGAGTTGCAGCACTCTTCAGATTATAACAGCCTGTTCAACTATCCCAGAGATTTGAACTACAAAAACACCAAACGTACCATAGTTGCTCCCTAATTTTCTTCAGATTCAGAACCAAAAGTTTCAATTAAAGCAGTCAGTCAGTTGAGCAGGAATAAGAAATCACAGCACTCTTCACAGACAAAGCGACAGAAAATAAGTTCTTTCTGGCTAATGGCATCAAGGAATAAAAACAATTTTCCACATGCACACCCACTGCAACTACTGATTCCTTTTGTATTTAATCAAAGTTTTAATCAATTTAATCAAACATTCTCTAACTTTAGTTTACTGTCACCCACCAATTTCCTGAAATAAACTAAGTGAAGATCCTAGCATGTTTACTTCATCATCTCTATTTCCAACAAACAGGAAATTCCCCTAATGTGCCACAGCAAGAACACCTATAAAATATCCACCCCACCCTTTCTTTGCTTGATAGCTACAAGAGAGAGGTAAAACATGAAGTGGATCAGGTAGAAGTCCACCCTGTATTCCACGTGATTAGTTTCTCATTAAGACTGTAGTACTTTTAGTTTTAAATATAATATATATATAATAAATATATATTTATATATGTAAAATATGTATTTATATTTAATATTTATATTTTAAATAAATATATATTATTTAAATATTATATATACATATTATATATATTATATAATATAGATAGATAAATCATATAACATGAAATTTCAAATCAGCCTCCATAAAGTAACCTCCTATACACCAAAATACACTTAGAAGATGTTTCTTCTTGATAGGGGACAAGCCAAAATTGCTGAAAAGTCTACCGAAGAATTTATCTAATTGCATCTGAAATCAGCTCTGCAGAGAAGGCACACAATAAAACCTTTATTTCCTCCAATACATTTCAGTGCCCGTCTCATATTTAGCCAAACAAGCATTGCTTTAAAAAGACAGGGCTCCATCCATCACTGTGCCCAATTTCCAGAACCAAGATTTCAGCCAGAGAACCCAAATGGTATTAAGTTCTGTATAAGGAGCATCCTAGATAACAGAAAATTCTTTACAAAGACAGTTGTAAAAATCTGCATAGAGAGAAATCATATATACAAAAGTCACGTCTGCTAAAAATACTGTTCCAAATAACACAAAGAAACCTAGGTGTTATCCAAAAGAATGTAATTCATCGCCAGCTGCAGGAGCCAACATCCTCATATTACCAGTTTTTAAAATTTTAAATACGGAAACAAAATGAGGTTATGCAAGCCGGGAAAATGTATAGCTTTGAATCTGTATTAGAAGTACAGCCTGCCTCCATTAGGCACAGCTATGCATTTAAAAACATACATTAGTTCCCATTTCCCAGAGTCTTCTGTATGCAGTTAATTGTAGCACAGTTATAGCATCTCTTCCAATTCAGTTTTAACTTTGACACCTGACACCCAAAAAGAAATACTAAATATTAACAAGCTGATGTACAAACAGAGAAGCAATACTAAGCCTTACACAACGTGAACAGGAGCATAAGGCTGCAACCTCTAGGAGAATAAATCTGCATAATTCATCTTTGTAAGAAGTAGACAGAAATGCATTTTGCCTTGTAAGTGAAAGTATCTCAGAGTAGCTGCAGCCTTGTCAAAAAAGGTTCCATCGTTAAGCTAAGCTTTATTATGCATTTCAAGAAGGTACAAATTCAAGTTCTAAATCGGGGTTACTTACATACTTGACTCCAACAAAGATATACTTCGAATACAACCGTGACAGTATTTCCAGAAGGCAGAAATACATAACCAAGTCACCTGGTCTTAAAGGTTTCCAAATAAATGACAAAATTTAAGTTAGTAAATAATCATTAAGAAGCATCTTTCTTCCCCACTGAAATTCCATAAGCAACTCACAACAACTTATGCTATTCCACTGGAGCTTTTCTTTCAGAACCTTCCTCAAAGTCCTCAACAATGCACTTCCTAAATCTTGCAGACCCTTGATCTTCTGCAGGTATACTGACAGCAACAATGTTTTCATCAGAAAAAAAGAGATGCTAAAGGTTGCTGAAGCCTCTACAGTAAGTAAGAATTGACCAAGCAAAAATAGTTCAGGTGCTGCCTCTACGAGGTGATTCAAGTCTATACTGACTAGAAATGAGAAAAGCCCTGTGACATTTCTTGACAATTTGATCTGAGGGACAGAGCTAGAACGGACTACAGCTAAGTGACTGGTGACAGCAAGCATCACTTCACCAAGGGCAAATCATTCCTGACAAATCTGGTGGAAATTTACAACAAATTTAGATGTCTGAACTTCTATGGGAGCTTTCCAAGCACTTAATGATTCGAGTGAGAACACAAGCCTTTCACATTTTTGTACACAATTATCAGCAAGCCTACAGCAGGCACGTTGGAAGAGTGAAGAAAAAAGGCAGTTTCCAATTTTCAATTTACAGATAAGAGCCATGTTAAAGAACACAAAGCAAACTTGGCATTGTTTGGAAAAACAGTTCAAGGAGAACTGCTCACATCCATAACTGCATCTTCAGAAACATCCTGCATGTAACAACAGAACATAAAATGCAACATGCATGGTATTTTGCATAAACAGTTTAAGAATTCTGTTTTGCTATAAAGGCAATATTTCCACACATACTATTTGCAACAGTCCAAACAATTCTTCAAGAAGTCTAACAGCTGGTAGTTCTGCTGTGTGCTATTTGGCCTTCTCTTTCTTCAAGAGCTGCTGAAGTTAAACGAATTAGAAGAAAAAAAGAATATATCAAAACCAACCAAAAGCAAACAACAAAAGCAAAGCTGTCTTATTCTACAGATGCACCATACAACCTCATTCAAAAGCAAAATTCAACTCAAATATGGACAAAACATTTTCATGATGCATAAAACTGCATGAAGGGATGTGTATTTTGGTGGGGGGATGTTTTATTATGTTTAATAAGCTACAGTACAGGTGAGCATATTTCCTCCTGAGGCTCTCAGCAAACCCATCATAATCATATGTAGACAACAATGCAGTACTTGGATTCAGTACACTTAAAAACTATCCTTTGCCCAAGGGACCCTCACAAAGGTTAAAAATAATAATTATGCCAGTGCTCATTTAAGATACCACACCAAACACCAACAATTTGTAAGATGTAGTTACTATCTAATAGGACTCAAAACAAGTTGCCAAATCCCTTTCCATAAGAACAGTATATCAGCCACAGTTCAAAAAATGACTGAGCAGTGTTTTAACTATGATAAAAGAAACGACACTGTTCACAAGTTGCTTTATATAAAATTTCACACCATGTTATATACTCTTTAACCTCAGCTGCAATAGGCTGGAAGGTGATTTAGGATTTCTGCTAAGAATTAAGACTACATTATCACAAAGGTTGGAAAAGATCTTCATGGTCACATACGACCAGTATTTCCCCACTACACCATGCTCCTTAGTATAGCATCTAAACATTTCTTGAACATCTCCACGGACAGAGACCCAACCACCTCCCTGGGCAGTGTGTTCCAGCACCTGACAACTCTGAAAGAGAGAAATTTTTCCCTGATGTGCAAACTGAACCTTCCCTCATGCAACTTGAGGCCATTCCCTCTAGTCCTACTGCTAGTTACGCAGGAGAAGAGGCTGATGCCCACCTGACCAGAATCTCCTTTCCCTCATCCAATGGGAAGGTAACGTGATCATGGAAGGAGATCAAGTTGGTCAACCAGGACCTTCCTTTCATGAACTCATGCTGGCTGGGCCTGATCCCCCAGCTGTCCCACACAAGCTATGTAATCTCACTCAAGATGATTTGCTCCATAACCTTCCCTGGCACCAAGGTCAGGCTGACAGACCTGTCCTTCTCTGGATCCTCCTTAATACCTTTCTTATAGATGGGAGTCACACTGGCAAGTCTACAATCCTTTGGGACCTCTTTCCTCGATCAGGAACACCGCTAGATGGTGGAAAGCAGCTTGGCAATCACCTCAGCCAGCTCCCTGAGTACCCTTGGGTGAATCCCGTCTGGTCCCACAGACTTGAGACAGAGACCTACAACTCCATCTGGACTATTTCCACCTGAACTGTGGGGGTTTGTTCTGCTCCCCATCCCAGATTCATAGGTTAGACGGTAAAGTACCTCAAGGATAGTTGGTCTGACTTTTAAAAACAGATGTAAAGAAGGCATTATGAACAGCTGGAAATACCATCTCCATAAAACGTTCTCCTATTTTTCAGAAAACTCACAACTTAAATTTGAAACCTGAAGTACACTAACATTTCATTATTAGCATTTATGAGTCAGCACATTTTGAGCACAGTTTTATCATTAGTCATCAAACATTTGAAAAAAATGTTTTGAGGATGAAAAGGGAAATAATCTTTCGGCTGAGACATTATCAAAGAAAAGGAAAAACACAGCTTACAAGACATCTGCTTTACTTTAAATCCCTTCCTAACAAGTTGAGCAAAAGAACAATAATAGTGAAACAAAAACTACGCTTATCTAAATCACAAGCTATACCAGAGCAATTAATTTTGCATTTTAAACCACTAGCAAGACAAAGTTATTGGGAATTCAAATTGGCAGTCAATTTCTCTCCCCCAATTTCAATGCAAACTGCAAGCAGACACATAAATCCCCTTCTACCCCCATTATTGTTTCAACACCTACTTCAATGCAGAAGAATGTGTAATTTCTTTAGGTACATGGCAGAGAAGGATAACTAATTTGGCAGGGGAAATCCACAAGGACATTACCAGAAAATACAGATACAATATGTAAGGAGTTTTCCATGGAGAATCTGCATCCTGACGGAGACTTGGAAGGACTGCATTGAGGAGAATACAGAGAGTCTAGGAGAATCACCAAAATGGAACACGGCAGAGAGAACTTCCAGGAGCCAAGACTGGACAGAAAGGCTGGATTCTAGTAGAAATTCTATTATATACATGTTCTAATAGTATTCTATTATATGAAAGACCAAGAGATCATTTGGCAGTAAACAGGATTAAGCAAAATCTCATTATCACTATTAACCTCACATGCAATAAAAACAGAAGGTCAACTTCCTGTTGCATTAACTACAGCTCACTCTTTCTTTGTTGATATGGCAGAATCTAAGCTGTTTTACTGACAACCCTATAAAAAGAAGGAAAAAAAAAAAAAAAAAGTCCCGTACTTATACAAAAACTCTTCTCAGTACTTGCTCTCATTCTCCTCAGAAAGAGAGGAGCCATTCCAGAAGTGACCTCAAATCCCAAAGGAACTTCTGTGAGACATCTGGTCCAGTAAAGTATCAAAGTCTGCAGTAATTCCACCACTATTCTCCAACTAAGCCTGTATGAATTTCTGAAAATGAGAAAGCCTGGGCTGATACAGAATGGCTCACTCATCACTGATGAAGGCTGAAAAGTATAAAGGTATCAAATTTGACACGGCCAATTAATAGGCATGAAAGTGCTGTCCACTGAACACTGTTCTTATTTTCCAATTTATGTCTCACGAAACTCCAAATTTATTAAAATATTTTAAGAAATTAATTTTGTACACTTAATATGTGCTATACAGATACACGTTCATGCTGAAAAGCTGCATTACTTCAGCTTCTAAATAAATCATGGCAGCAGAGCCTGAGGAAGAGAAGAGGGAAGAACACTAGCAGTGGACTCTACTTCCCGGAAAGAAAAGCTTAAACAATAAAGCACTCTCAACATAAAAAGGTTTTCGTTATGTAAAAGGTTTGAGACCTTTTCTAAAAGCCAGTTAAGCACCAACTGATGCACATCAAAATGACCTGACTTAGGATTTAATTGTGGAGATTAAGGCAGAATGTAAATATTTAACACAGAACCAATGTTTTAAAGCACGGATTCCTGACAACATTAAAAAAAAAAAAAAAAAAAAAAAAAAAAAAAAAAAAAAAAAAAAAAAATCAGTTTCCACTGCAAAAAGCAAAGGAAAAAAGAAAGTGCAAATCTTATCACCAAGGACGTGAACATGACATTTCTATACAGTAGGACAACTATGGAGGACAAAGCTGACAGCTGAATCTTGTTAAAGAAGGACTTACAACAGAAAGATTTTAATTCACAGGGATCAGGCCAGCATTCCTAAGGAAACACTGTTCAGATCCTACACTGCAGAGGCCTTGTCTAAACGGCTCAGCACCCGAGTCAAATAGACAAGTACTGTCTGGAAAGTCTGCTGCCAACACACTCCACAGCTTTGTGAATGGAGTTTTTCTTGCACATGGAAACTAAGACAGTAGACTGCTTTGGTGCTGCACATCAAGAGGAGGTAGGGGACAAAGGAGAGGGGAATTGACAAAACAGCAATAACAAAAAAAACAAAATGTGAGCTGATGGACTCTGTATTGCCATTCACAAACAGAATAATTAAAAAAAATCTGAACTTCTTTTTTTTTTTTTTTAAAGTTCTTGGTTAAAACTAACTACCCCAATTTTATTCAGTGAAGGAACATAATCCAAAGCAAGTGATTGAAGGCAGCCTTATACTGGGGCATATGTACACTGCACACTGTGTTCCACATCAAAAGCAGTGTTTCAAGGAAATTATAAGTTCTACCACTCCGTATCCTATTATTCTCGTTTGTCATCTAAGTTTAATGCTGTGGGAAAGCGATAAACGGAACTCAGATTTTAGATGGCAAAGAGAAAATTAATGCCAAGAGTTGGCTAAACTAAGTTTAAGGTAAATCAAACTTTTAAAAATTTTTTTCACCACTTGTATGATTTGTGGCTACTCTTAAGGCCACCATCTGAAAGTGGCATGGCTAGCAAAATTTTTTCCATTCAAACTTCTGTTTTTTTTTTTTTGTTTGCTTGTTATTTGCTTTAAATACTGAAGGTACATGAGCAGTTTCTAACACCAAGGTAAGACCAACTGAATAGGACTGTATAATAGTCTAATTTTTACATTAAACACAAATTTATAGGGACCAGGAGACAATCCCTGGCATTCATCCATGTGGGGCATTAATACCCTTTTACAATAACTGAACTGTGATCACAAAAAGTCTGGAGCTCTGAAGCTCTCGAAGATATTAAGAATGGTACCCTACAGTATGGCTCAATGCCTTCACCACATAGCACCTTCCCAAAGAGTCCTCAGCAGCCAAATACAGGAACATTGATAGATGTATGTTATTTACTATCAAAACATGCTACCTCCAATTTCTTTCCCACAGACTATAAACAGCCACATCCTCACATAGACATAATTACACGTAATTTCTAAATATTAAAGATGAGTTAGAAAAATCAGTGCTAGATGCAGACTTATACTGTAAGACACGCTGATTTTGCGTCAGTGCTCAAAGAGCCGTGCCCTTCTTAAGTCAAAACATTACCTCAGCTTACAGTATCACTGTAGTCAATCACAGTTCCTTTCCAAACTACTTAAGCCTGTGCCCATAAGGTTGATCACCGTGCTGTCATTTCCTCCACTACAATTTGGAAAACAGCAGGAAACATGGCTTCACAACAAATGCAGGAATACCAGACATACACAAAAGAAATAGTATCTACTAACCACTCTGAGCCGATTTTTTAAAGTCTAAGTAGGTTATATTGCAATTTCACCACAGCAAACACCTCCTGGAATTAAGGGTATTCTGTTCAACAACTGTCACAAATGAGTATTTTTCTGCTGCGTAAAACCAGGACATACATTCCTTTGGTGGGACTCGGGCAGAGGTTATATCTAGTTCACAGAAAATTGGGTCATCCATTTCAATCAAATATAAACTGTGTATGTAAATATGTAAGCATTGTATAGATGCTCTACCTCAACAAAAATTTGGAAAAAATTTTTCTCTGCCTGCAGCTACATTATTTATAAATGCAGGCGGAAGGAAGTTCATATTTACAAACTTAGTCAAACAAAAAAGCCATTATATCATCTTAACAGCTGTGTAACAATTTGGCAAGCTTGGCAGTAAAGAGTTTTTCCTCAGTGTCCCAAAACAACAATTATTTTTGTTTCCTCCAAAATATCTTCTTGGGTATAAAGGCCTCCCTAAGAATTGAGCCAGATGAATAAACTACCGAACAGAACAGAACTCCGCAAGCAGAATGTGTGCCACAATGGGCATTTTTACTGCTGAAAGCAGCTGAACTGAGTTGACCACACTGCATACGGAATGTCATTTGTGACACAAGAAATGGTAATTAGTTGGAACACATTCACATCTTGTTAAGGACAAGGGTTGGCAAGACAGAACTGATTTGCATTGATTTGTTGTAGCTGAATAAGCCACAGAACAGAAACGTCTACTATTTAAAAAGTAGATGATGGGCTAGTTTAAAAGCCACATGATAATACATACTTTAATTCATTAGCACCTTAATATTTAAAAGCAAAACAATTTCTAATTGTGTTTGTCTCCTGCATTTTGTCCAAATTCAGTCAGAAAGTGCATCCAGATGCTTGTGGAACACTCCATTAACATACAGTCTTACTGCTACTGATTGTTAACAGTGAGGTGTGAATTATCTGGAAGATTGCCATTGGCTGAAATTCCATTCAGATTATTTGACAAACAAAAAATAACCCCACAAGTATTTAATTGCTTTAACTGTTTTTATATTTGTCTTTACATCTCCAAATGTCCCTTTAGAACTAAAAGTTGCTGGCAACTTATTCCTGTAATCTTTCCAAAGTATTCATCAAGTTTTGCTGACAGGAGCTATAACCTAGCTCACCTTTAAGGGTCAGTTTGTGACAAATCAAAACAGTTTTTACGATCCAGGAAAATAAGTCTTTTGGCAGCATTACAGATTTCGTTCAGTTTATCTGGGATTTTCGCATGTTCTAACTGCATCCCAAGATAACCTGGCAGTAATAGCAGCACTACTAAAATATGCAATGTAATTTTTTATATACATGCCTATTTGTGAATAACTTCTGCCATGGATCACATTCAGACTGTAAAGGAATGCCTCATTTTCTTGTGCCACACATCTGTTTCCATCTGCAGGAGGACAACACTGCAATGCAGTGAGGTCCAGCACAAGTGCCATACTCTGCCTGTCATACTCCATATTCAGAATTAGAGACATCGTTCCATGTCAAGAATGATGTAGGACTGCTCTTGCCCCTTTCATCCAGGTTGGGGCATCTCGACTACATACATCAAGCAGGTAATTCACCTGACTAACGCCAGGGTACGCAGAGGGATGGCTACAGAACATAGTTGTGCAGCTAAAAATGCAGCTCTTTCATTAAGGTATCCCTTGAAATTAATCTCCCTTCTCCTTCTGTACAATAGTAAAAATAGACCTAAAATACTTGACTCCCAATCTTCAAAAATAAACAAGAAATTTCTTAAAAGAAGAAACATCAGAACAAAGTAAACTTCATCTTTTCAATTAACGTGACACATCAGTAGAACCAACAAACATAAGAAAATCTGATTTTAAAATGAATATTCTAACTTCTGTAAAGTATTTCCAGAACATGATTAGCAATTTTTAATTTTAAGTCTAACATGCAAGGACACTTTCATTGCTTTTCAGGATGACAGCGTGGCACAAGTACCATTATAGAGCTAGATTTTGGATGAAATATTTCATGAGGAGAACGGGTTTTCACACTGCAACCTGATGAAACAGAACTTGATTGGCTTTGAGCATAAGTGAGGGAAGTTAACTTTGCATGCTAAAAATAAAATAATAAAGGAAACAACAGAGTCAACTTCGTAACATACAAGGCATCTGAATTTTCATAGCACATAGCCATATCAAGAGAAGAATGAGAGATTAAATTACAGTATGTGTCACTCAGTGGCTGAAAGGCTTGGACATAATTCCAAGCTACAGTTTTAAACAGGTCAAATAATAACAAACCATTACGCACAGAAATTATCCACCAATATCTGAGCCATTTATAGAATCACCAAGGTTGGAAAAGACCTCCAAGATCACCCGGTTCAACTGTCCAACCATCACCAATATTTCCCACTAAACCACGGCCCTCAGTTCAACAACTAAACTTAATGCAGACTTAATGGTTTCTAAGGAGTTCTGATATATCTTCTCCATGCATATTTCTGTATAAAACGGAACTTAACATCAAATTGATATTGCACATTGGGGCAGAAAAAAAAAAGAAAGAAAGAAAGAAAGAAAGAAGAATCAGACTGTGAAATCAGGTCAAAGACAACAGAAACATGTAATAAAGTTTAGGAACAGAAACAGAAGAAAAGTGTAGGAAGGCCCCTATTCCTGTTGATCGCTAAGTAAATTATTTCAAATGCCACAATACCAACCTTGGGATATAATTTTTTAAAAATATTCTAGTTAACAGTGTCATGCTTAAACACAAAAGATCGTGCACAAATTCAGTTTGTAGGTTATGCGAAGTTAGAATTAGATGAAAGATGCGAACGAGGCATTTAGCATTATTCCTAACTTCTTCTACTGATATTTTTCCCCCACAAATTAGGTTTTTCCCACTGCAAAGACCTTCAAAAAACTGCTGAAATGACTAATCCCAACCACTTCATTTTGGCACTGGAGATTTCTCATGCAAAGCTCCCATGTAAGTATAAACACATCAAACCCCTCTCATAATCAACTACTGAAAGAAACCAGATGATTTCTGCTTCCCATCATAGGAAAAAGGTTAAGACTAAACTATATGCAGGATGCAGGAGACAATCCATGGACTTGTACATGCGTAACCAGAAAAATCCAACATTCTCTATGTAAGTCTTCTGATTGATCTAAAGCAACTTAGGTATTCTTTTTCCAAGAGGAAGTGATAGCAAAGGGAAGAAAAGTGGTATTAAGAAAAAAAAACAAGAAACATTCCACTTACAATAGTTAATGCTGAACTGGATGATGTTATATACAAGGGGAAGTATTCAATTTAAAATTTGATTTTACAAGTTGAAGACTGGGAAAACAAACATCCAAAATATATATTAAACAAACAAACAAACATGATAAAAAACCTTCCCTTCTCAAGTAAAGAAAAACAACTGAGAAAAGCCCACCTTCTGTAGTTAAAAGAAAAAGAAGCTCAGAAATTAGTAGAAGAAAGTTCAGAAAGATTTCCACACACTGGTATTATTGCAGTGCTAAACACAGCTGGTCACATGGACCAAGGGTGAACTGTTAGTATTCACAACCACCGCTTTTTAGCAGCAGCTGTATTAGAGAGGTCAGAAAATTATAACAGCAGAACGCTGTTGTTTTCACTACATATCATATTGGGATACGTTGACTCTCGTGTCGTTGTTGCACATCTGATAATAAAATGCATAGAGGCACACGGTAGTATACACAGAACATATATAGTAGTATATAGAATATACAGCAGCATAGCAAAAGCTTGACAGAACCGTAATCAGTGCAATGCCAGTATGGTAGCCATTCCTTAAAATAACGATCAAGGTAAACACGGAAGTTTTAATCAAGAAACTCTCCAAAATTCATCACTTACTTCCTGGAAAGTAGCTACTACTATCAGCAGTGGGTGACTCCACACCTAGGTGTTAGTAAGCAGGCAGAACAGATGTAAGTGATGCTTCAGAACTGCCAGCGGATCCTCTTGGGTATTAAGGGAACGGACTGGCTGGTCCCACAGCAACAATGCTGAGAATTACTGCCAGGAATGCACACCTGGCAGCACTACTTGTATATCACTGTCACTACCCATTCAGTGCAACCATTTACAGGATCTGGAGACAAAATGCAGATAGCAATCTTTAAAGTTACAATGTTTCACATCATTCACAGCTCTCTAAGCTAACTAAGGTTAATTCCCGGCTCCATTTATTCCTGAAAATGCAAGCAAGTTATGGGTAACAAGTTGCTAATCCATTTCTCAGTTGTAGTGTGTCAGAAGGATTTCTCCCAGTGGGAGAGGACATGCAGGTAACACAGTACAGGAACACAGCTAATCATACTATCCGATCTCCCTTATGTACACTTTGAGATGGGGAATGTAAGAACAACATTCTTGTCCAACTCTCAGCATTCATAGTCTCTCCTGTTGGACACCTCTAGCCAAAACTTCAGAGCACACATGCGAATATAAGATCTAATACAGGAAGCAGTAGTGAACAGAAAGAAGAGTACTTTTCTACCTATCCAGTTTCAAATTGAGAATTGCAGAAGCAAACATTCCAAGATCAATAGCTGAAAAGAGCACCAGAGAACTACACACAGAATGTCCCAAACTACTACAGCTCTCAGCAACACAGATATACCACTGGAAACTGTGTAAAGAAAAAAAAAAAAAAAAAAAAAAAAAGCATACATGTAACAAGAGAGACAGTAGAAAAAAAGACAAAGGCAGCATTTAATCCATAATATAATGCTTCCTCTGTGGCAGACCCAACTTCCTCTTTTTAAGTAATATCATATTCCTCAAGGCACTAAAAAAAGATAAGCAATACACTGAAGGTACAAATCAATTATTTAGAGAGTGGAGAGCCATAGGCATAATTTCAGTCCCATCTTCGGAAAGAGAAAGACCGGAGTTAGTTACAAACAGATTTTCTAAGCATGATCTATAAAATGTATTAAGTAAAATGGTAAAAAAAAGTATGAGAACTACACAGTTCTTGATCTGTATCCATTAGATTCTCAATCCGTTAAATACCAGGCTGCATGACAGCAGTGTCAGGAAGATCATTTTTTTAATACTGTTAATAAAGAAGCCTCAAACCAAACTTCAAACTAGTTGCACGTATACAGACAATTCTCAATGCACACAGGATCAGACAGCTGCTACCCTGCTGGCCCCAGTGAAAGGACAGTAGTAACACTGCAGAGACAAGCTGAACTTCAGAAGTGACAAATACTGAGTAAATGCAGGGCTTCTTTCACCTTCAGTTACCACATGAAGTGGTCTTCCTTAGCTTAATAATCATGGCACTAACAAATAACCATAAAGACTAGTGTCAAGCAAGATTAAAAGATTTTCTTAACTAAAAGTGTACAAATCAAGCATTTTAACTGGTTAGCCACCTACATTTTCCAAATTATATACTATTAGAAAATAATAAAAAAGCTTCCCACCCCAAGTACTAGTTTTGAACAACGGCTATCACTGCTCCAATGATTTAGCTTGAGTGACCATATTGCTGCTAAACACTGCCTGAACCTTGCTTAAATACCAACATTTTAAGGAAAGCAAACCAGCAAAAGTCATTTTAGGAATGAAGAAGCAGCTGCCAAATCTGCTGGCAGGCCATGCCTTCTCAACTGCTATGGCACATCATAACACAGAGAAAGCACGCTCAGTTGTAAAATCAAGTATTTAAAACCATACTGGAAGGCAAAAAGAATGCAGACAACGTAAGGTCAGCTGTCACTTTCAACATTTTCATGAGAGCACAACCGGCCATTTATCTCACTTCCCAATTCAGTCAAAATAGCAAAACAAAAATTTAGGTGGCATTACCTGGAGTAGGAGTCTAAGCAAAGCCTTGCAACATTTTATCACGTTTTATCAGATACATGGAAATGTTACTCTTAAAGTGCTCACAGCCTGGCAACAGATACATCAAAGGGAAGACAAACCTCATCTCAGACAGTTAACAATGATCACAAATACAAAATAAATAAAAAAATAAAAAGGGGGGAAAGGGGATTCTGACCTTCCAGTCTCAGGCGATTCTGAACAGAAGGAAGATCGTGTGCCTTCAAGAATCAAAAAAAATTAAATGGATGGGAACCAACTTCAGAACGTATGGAGGATTTTATGCCCTGCAAGTCCAAGAAACTAAAAGAAAGTCCTGGTAAAACACTGCAAACCAAACCAGCACATTCCCCATTGCCCTACTAACACTTCTGACCTACTATATTACTGGTATGGGACTCCTTGTTTCACAAATGCTAATGCAATGTTACAAAATGTAGCTGGCCCACTGTCACGGCATGTAGCGATGCAACAATTCATGCAGACATCCTCAAAATGGAAAGCATGCAGCTCACAAGAATGAGCCTAGACCTCCACCACCAGAAGGTGCTACAGATAGGAGGAATAACTTCAAATGTTACAAATAATACAGTAATGTTCCTCAGGTAGTGCACTTAGATTAGCCCTCAGTCTAGAAAGCAAGCAGCAACAATTAAATATAAACTCTTTTCATGACAATCACAACAGCAAACTGCCTGTACTTTAAATGAAAATAATTTGAGTGAAAACATTTTTCCTATATTATGTATATTTTAAATTTGAAGGCCATGCTCATCTAGTATACTTTTGAGAGATCTAGGCCCAGAAATAAAGACAGAAACTCACACCCAGAAGCTTGGGGAGTAACAGTCTACCCAAGCTAAGTTCCTACATGACAGCTGTAAATATTACCTGGTACTTCAGGAGAATGAAGATTAAACAATCCGTCTCTTCTAAGAGAGACGCTTAAGGCATTGCATTTCAGAAACGAAACACCACTGAAGTTGAAAGTGCACAGTCTGAAAATACTTTGTTTGCTTTACTCTGAACTTTCAACCCTTCAATGCGCGTTAGTCATTCCAGGAATATTCCATTTCACATGATAAAAGATAATTTAGGGTTTGTCATTACAAAGCAGTAGTAAGTCACTCCAAGGGCTTTTTTCTGTTTATTTGGTTTTGAGGAGCTTTTTGAAGCTCTTGCACAAATTGAAACTAAATAGGAATAATCAATACAACAATAGAAAGTTTCATTCAATCTAACCACAAGCTTTTGAGTGGTTGTTTCTTGCTGTTGCTGCTGCATTTTAAACAGGAAACTCTGATTTATCACTAACTAGGATAGTAAGCACAAAAGCTTAAGCTGTATGCTGCTCTACCAGTGAGAATTTAGTTAAGACAGAGCAGTCTTCATGAAGACACTGCATGCTTCACTTTCAGAAATGTGACATGAATATGTGGTTCTTCTTAAGAATTTCATTCATTTCCCTATTGCTTCGATTTTCCGCTCTGCCAGCTGCTAGAAAGGAGGACAACAGTCACGCTTTTCTATGAGGCGCTCCTTTCATGTAATTACTGAAAATAAGACTTCACTTCTGCTACGCACTTCAGAGAGGATCTCTGAGCTCTCTAACCCAGAGCAACCAAATATTTAGTGAGACCTGCTGTAGGGAACCTGCTTTGGCAGGGGGGTTGGACTCAATGATCTCTGGAGGTCCCTTCCAACCCCTACAATTCTGTGATTCTGTGAATTTATTGTTGGTACTCACATCAGTCTGACAAAAAGTCTTTATGTTTCACAGAACTGATTACAAGATATCACTAAGTTACTTATTGATAGATATACCTGAGTCGAGGTGAAAATAAGAGTGATTGTCTGTCATCCAGCTTCAGGCAGAACTGTTTTCCTGACCTGTGACATGCTGGGAGATGGCCAAAGGAAGTGACAAGTTCCAGTCACCATTACTACTTTGCTAAGTTACTAGTGAATGAAAACTACTTAATTTCCTGTTGCTTAACTAAAATACCACTATTTAGTAGCTACAAATATTTTTCTAAAGCCATCAGACAACTACAATTCAAATGACTAGAAATTTTTAAATGCTCTATTAAACACATTTATACCGAATGTCTTTAGTCAACTGGCTGCAGGCAGCTGGGAAACCCAAACCTTTCTTATTGTATCAAAACAAAACAGATTCTGACAAAAGTGAACTCCGGTTTAGAAGGTGCAACAAGATTACAGTGATCCTTCTGCTAGCAAGAAAGACAGCAGGAAACAAAATGGCTAAACAGTAAATTAAAAAGAGCTTGGAATGTTTGGCTTCTGGCACAGAACCAAAAATCCCATGCAAGATGCTTCATCATTATATAGGCATGAACTAAGCGAGTCAGTCTGACATGAAAAGCAATTGTACATGAACAGGAAACTGCCTAGGAATAGTCCACAGTGTACTACCAAAGAGTGAAGGGTTATTTTAAGTAGAGATGCAATCCAGCAGCAATGTGCCTTACGTAGAGCAACTGGCAGGAACCTCCCTGAGCTTTGAACCCTGAAGAAAGTTTGAATAGATGTGACCTTTTTTCCCTACACAGTGCCTCGTGCTTTAAGACATCGGCAGAAGAGTCTGTATCCTTTAAGCAATTACTCAGCAAGTGCTTTTAAAGAGGCTATAATAGACTCAGGAAAGTCATCTTCTCTCAACAGAAGAAATTCAAGACTGTTCTCTTGACCACCAGGCTGGTCTAGAAGAAGAGACTCTCATTCCTGCTGTAGGAGTTTGGCCACTTCAGCAAAAGATCTTTTTGGCTGAAGAAGAAATGAATTACAAATTGGACAAAGAAAAACAAGAACAAAAAATATCATTAGCAGCATCAAATACCCAAAGGCTGATTTGTTAATGCACTGCCACCTTCATTTATTTCAAAAGCCCAGGAACAAAAGGTAACAGTTACGCATGACAAGTGGATGAATTTACACAGACATCAACGCTGCACGTGAGAGGTGTTTGCAGCTACAGTTCAGAACAGCCCAGTACTCAGCATCACTGTAAAGAACAGTGGTAAAAGCCACTCCAGGTAAATTTTCTACTGCACATTCCTGAACCTTTGCTGGGGGCCATTTCCAATTACAGAACTACACAGAGACAAATCTGCACTTGACTACCTGTTTGAGTTACTTAGCAGTAACAGCCCCTTGTCAAGAGCTGATAGAAGATTTCACAGAATCACACATTGCGCTCACTGCTCTTCAGTATCGGGACACAAACTATTACTTAACACACAGTTATGGATAACCGTACACTAACTTCACAAATACCCAGATAATATGACTTCACTATTTATTTTTTCAGTTTTATTTTGATTTTCCTTTCCCTCCAGGCTCTTCCATAACAGAGTCCACATTCTTACAGCAACACTTCAGAGGTAACTCAAATTTAAGAACTTCTGACCCTTGTACCATACTTTCAGACAATAATATGAGAAAACCAGAGCGAATGCTATCATGGTCACAATAACACACTTTCAACTTTGTGGTGGGAATACAAATATTCTGTAATTCTCTTCTTCTTGTTCTATGCCATAAAGGAGAGGAGTACCCAGCAGTGAGTTCAGAGACGAAGCAGAAAGGCACAGGATTAAAATTAAGGCAATTGGTATGGAAGTATGGTGTTTCTGCAGAACTAATAAAGCTCCCCATGATATTTTCACCTTTGGATGATTATTGTTAGGCTGCAGAAAGCAGCTTCATTCATGAGATGTTTGAAAACATCTTGAAAACTTGATTTTAATATTCAGCTAGAGTAATATTCAGCTTCAGTTTCGTACACCAGCTTTCACAAAAAATAAGCGTAGATAATATTTGTCACCTGGATGTGCAAACAAATGCAATTATGAAATTGTAGTGCATTATTATTCATTAGGACTCTGAAATTCTGGATAAATGCCTTTTAATGACCTTAAAATGCAAACAGCAGCCTAAAAAAGGAGTTTGTCGTTCTTTAAGTAATGCTTTCACATCCCAGGCATATGAGAATCACTCATTTTGACAAAGCGTATAAGCACTGTCTAAAAAGGTACAGCCTCTCTACCTCTCTCAACAGCTTCCCAGTTAACCTCCATCTTTCACCACAACTCATCACCCCTTCAATTTTTACCAGCCTGGCATTTCATGGGTCTGAAGCGGATTACAGAGTGTACAAGGATTAAATCTCCCCAGCCTCTTCTTTTCAGGAGGGTACTCCTAGTGCACAACAGTTCAGTGTTCCCTAAAGCTAGGTAAGATCTCAAGATATTTCAGCCAAGAAAGGAAGAAAAAATCTCTAATCTCATCTCTTCCTTTTTGCTCTTATTAACACCATTTCATAAAGAACTTGCTAGGAAGATATTGAAGGGAAGGCAAAATTCTCAAGATTAAATCAGTACCACCGAGGATACAAGCAAACCTGTGGCTATACCAGCCTAAATACAATGCACTGGTATAAAGATTAATGATTGGAATGTTTAAAGTGATACAAGAAGCAACTTTATTTCCTCCAAAAAAATACGTAGATTTGTTTTTCTAACACTATCTTCTGTAGAGCCTGTAATGAAATCTAACCAGTGACATCTCACGATGGAAAGCCAGCAAGTGAGACCCTTCTGAAGGTTTCCTTCTGAACATTTGTCTTTTCAGTACAAGTTTATTGGCAAGGATCAATTCAGCTACTTTGGAGTCAAATCACACTTCAAGTCTACCAGCCCTTTAACAGAGAGGAAAATCTGCCTGTTTCAGCATTTTTTCCTCCACGGTTAATCACACAAGCATTTTAGAAAAAAAAAAAAAAAAAAAAAAAAAAAAGGATTTTATCATAACAGTCAATAGAAAAACTGAAAAGAAGACCAGAAATGTGAAAAAGAACCTCAACATTTTTTATTACTGATTAAAACAACTTCATTTGGGAAAAACTGTCTCAATACCAGCTGAATGTTCCAAAAAAGCAAAACTCCACACAACAACACAACTCCAAAACACAACACTTCCACAGATTCTATTTTGTAAAAGATACCACTTTTCACAACATGCAGTAACACACTCAATTTTTAATATTGCACTTACCCTTAGCAGGCAGGTCCACAATACACATTGAAGAGATTTAAATGCAACAATGCTACAAGACAACTGTTTTAGACAAAATTATTTTACCAACAATTGAATTTCATCCTTTGCACTTCTAACACTTCAACAACTGCAGGAGACCGGTTTGGGCAGGACTTGAAGTGGTGATGGAGCACCTGGTGCAGGGCTGTGTCTGGCCCAGGGAGCACAGGCAGATTGTTTGCATCTGTGCTCCCCAGCTGACCAGGAGGGGTGGCACAGGTGGAGCCCCTGGGCTCATTATAAGAGCCAGCCACTGAAGGGAGAGCGTCCCTTGGACCTGGGCTGTTGCTAAGGAGTGCTGCATAGCCACAAGCTGATTCCCCAGCTGGGTGAGTGCTGTTTTTCTTTCTGTACAGGACTATTGGTCTATGTGCAAGTGCTTTGGTATCACCAAGAATCTGACAAAAACCTTTTTTTCTTTGTGAGCAGAATAACAGCTTAGCCTTTGTAATTAAGTTTTACATGCAGATAAAGTAAATTTACCAGTTACCATTGCATTAAAATAGTAAACTAGTCTTTAGGATGCTTTTGAAAAGGTTTTTGTGATGAAAAAAGATCTCAGAAAATTAAAAAAACTTGCAGTAGAACTATGAAAAGGATCCCAGGACTTCCTGGAAGAATCTGTGGTTTTCACAAACCACTGATACATGACAGTATGATATGATGTATCACTGGAAAGCTACAAGCTCCACCAGGAGCTTTTCCTTAAGGAGCAAACTATTAAACTGTTCCACATGAAAAACCCCTAAAGCTACAACAAAAAAATTACCAAAAGTAACTGTAATACATACCAACTCAGCACAGAGTAGTTGCAATCCTGTTTAATCCAGCTAGTAATGGCAAGAAAGGTATGACAGAACAGCACAGGGCCTATGAGCACAGCACAGGGGGAAGTCTGTGGGGAGTGGGAAAGACCAGAGAAAACAACCCTAGTGCTGGCAGTAGGGAAAAACGCCCTGCTGCCATCACTGCTCTCAACTCTCATGTGCTCATGAACAATCACTTCTGTCAGTCCCTGTGCAACACTTCTTTAGGCTTCATAATGGAGAAAATATCAGAGAGGATGAAGGATACAGGAGGCTGGAAGGAGATGCATGTACCTGTTCTATTTAGTTTATTTTTCCATTTAATACATGCATTTGAGAGAAATTTCACTGTTCTCCAACTTCCAATAATCTTCTCTAAATGAAAGTACAACACTGACATAAAAACTGATCAGAACTGGACAACATTGTTACCCTTCTTGCTTTCATAACTTTCTAATCCTCATCTGCTAGAAATTGGCTATACATGGGGGAAAAAAAAAAAAAAACTTTCAAGTTACACTCTGCTCTCTGCAAGACAAAAATCAGAATAATGAAGGCTCAATCATCTTTCTGACTACAGCATCTTATATGCATAAGATGAAACTAGAAATATAGTGACACATAAAAATATTTCTGTGGCTAAACAAATTTCCAACCTATTGTCACAGTAGCTCTGGAATTCCTAGCCTTCCCCCCACACTTCTTCTTTCCCTCCCTGGTATTTTAAACTAGGTACTTACTACTCCTTCCTGGTATTAGCCTTTTGAAAATAGATGCTATTTTGAATGAATACTGTTTTTAGGTGGTTATATTGCTTGCAGAGGACCAAGAAGAAACATTAATTCCTCGCTAATCTGATTAGCTACTGTAACAGGTAATTACAGCACAACTTTCTCCAATGACACTCTCTAACCTTGTAGACATTCCTAAAGATGGAAAGCATTCCAAGTGTGTTCTCGCTACCTGTGACAGCTAATCATGGTAGAGAAATATTTTGAATCCTTAGGAGGATTTAATTAATAACATAACACTACTTTCTAAGTTACCTTTCCTGAAAATTAACATAAATTAGTTATATTCCACATAGAAATATAGTAAACTTGACTACTCCTCAGTCTGCTGTAGTTTCTATGCTACCTTAAATCTTTGTCAGTAATAAAGACAAATTGATCACCTATTTTGTAAAACTGACTTGATATTGCCTGGTTCAGCTGTAAGCCAGCATGTCATCTTCCAGCAATTGTATAGAATGGTGTAAAGCCTCTCAGTGCCAGCATCCATAAGTCTTTATTCTTAGGGATGAAATACAAGTTGACCATCTCTCACTCAGCTGTGTGTCTGTAACAAGTTCTAGATATTACCAGCAGGATTCTCAGCGTGAACAGATATTAAGAAGAAGCTGGAACATTGTTTCAATTCTCATCTATTTAGTTCAGTAATAAAACTACTGGTGAATGGACCAGAAAAGATTACTTCTGCAATTTTTTGCTTCATTTGTTGAGATATTTGCATTTTTCTACTACTTAATGGTGATCTAGTTTATTTCATGCCTGGAATCCATCTTCATTGCTCATACTATTTGCCTGAGTTAGATTTAACTCTGTCCCAGTTTGACAGATATATTTTTTCCCCTCTAGTGGCTGAAAGACATTTTAAGAAGGAACAAATTCTAGCGGCCATAGAGCATGAAGATGTTCAATACAGAGCACAAAGAAATCACACCTTTTCTGGAGGGGGGAAGAAACCCTTTATTTAAAAACCTGAATGCTGAAGGAGAGGAAAAGGAGCACATGTTCATAATGGCACACACACACACAAAAAAAAAAAAAAAAGAATCAGCAACAGACTGGTTCTACAGCTGAAATAATTTCAGTGGCTTGAGGAACTGGAAAAATAAAGATGTTCACAAATACTGATAACCAAGATATCATGAGATGCGCTCTTGAGAAAACTAAGCCTCTTAAAATCAACTGTGTGAACCATTACCTATAAAAGGTAGCTGTCTCATACATTCCTGTAAATCAACAGGTGTCCTCTGTACCAAGGTTTACCTTACTAAAAAAAAAAAAAAGGAAAAAAAAACAGAAAAAAAAAACCAGCAGGATGTTGTAATACACAGGAAGTTCAAAAGCATTCACATCAACTCATCGCTCTGCTGGAAAATAATATTTTGAATTAAAAACTGAGAGCAATGGCTTCAAGATATGCAAGGAAAACAACCGAAATTTCAAAAATCTGTCAGTGTTCCTTCTCATGTTACTTTTAATAATCTTTTGGGAGATTAGCATCTGGCAAACTATGCGTTTTGTTTTGTTTTTTTTAATCACTGTTATGCACTGTTCCTCTCTTTCTCTGATGCTGAGTCAGAGAAACACTGGCAGAAGGACCCTTCACTGCAAGTCATGTGAATTCCTTAAAATGGCTTGGCTTTTTGATTATCTAAAAATGAAATTTCTAGAAAAAGTATCAAGTCAATTCCTTCGTACTGCTTACCTCTTTGTTCTATTAGAGCAAAAGTCCTCCCTAACGCACTTCAATTTGAGTATCATCCACTGAGATAAAAATCCTATGTCAAGTTAGGTGCGATATACCAGCTCTGTATTCTGCTGTCTGCCACACCCACCCAAGGGTATAAGCATATTAAATACGGATACATCCACATCTTTAAATCTTACTGTTTAATGCATTCCCAGAACTTACATTCATTTCCGAGGATGATTTAGCTAGTGATTTTTCTGTTTGTGTTTTTATAAGAAATTTCTTAGCCAAGAAAAGCTGATTAAACAGATAGTAAAAGATAAAGGTTTGCTGGTTTAGATATATTAAATGTTATTAATAAATATCTAACTTTATTTTTTGTCCCAATGGAGTTTTATAAGTAATTGCATCCCGGATCAGAGGACAGGGGAGTGAGGGGAAACAGATGAGAAAGGCCTTTCTGGTTAGCATGAAGCTATGTGTGGGTGTGATTCTTCAGTCCCACAGACAGTAGTTCTACTCCACCACGTGAATGACAACCCAGACATCGTAGCTGTGTGAATACTGCTCCAAACTGAGCACACTTCTACCCCTCCAGCAGAAGGGGTATTACACATACTGACAGGTTCCTCCCTTCTCAGTAGATATAGTCAGGTTAAAAAAAAATAGGTCACACTACCAGTAAAAATGATGAAATAAAATGGTACAACAGCACCCAAACACTTAAATGGTTATCTTCTGCCACACAAGACAACATATCCAAGACAAATGGTCCAACACTGACAGCTCAGTCACTGGCTTCTTGCGACAGTTAACACGAATGCAGGAGAAAAGCAGCGTACCTGTGTCAGGCTCACGTGATACACACGTACGCAGACACTCCTTCCCCTCCCAGCACCAATGATCGCCCAGACGCAATTAAGTGTGCAGATACATGTCTATATGAATACATACAAATACGTACACGCACATCTTCACGAGCACCGAGGCAGACAACAGCCTCGCCTTCCACACGCCAGCCCGCCTTCGCTAAGCCCTACAGCTAGAAGGACTAATAGACGCGGGACTTGAAACCACCAACCAAACGAACAAAAAAGCCCCGCGGCGCCGCGACGAACCCCGAGCGCTCGCTCCCTCCTGCGCCGGGAGAAAGGACTCGAGCGGCCGGGCTCGGCAGCGCCACGCGGGGGGAACCCGTCCGCCCGCAGCTCCGCAGGGTGGGGACTCGCTCACCCAAGCTGACATTGTGTGGATGCTGCACACCGCAGCCCCGCCGCGCCGCCCAGCCCGCTCCGAGGCACGCCTCACGCGGGGAACAGCGAGCCCCCGCCGGCCATCGGCGTGCAAACGCTCGCTTTGAAAGAAACGCCCCCGGCGCCGCGCGGGGCGGCTACCGCCGCCTCGCCGATCCCCCGCCGCTCCTCCGCCCCGCTCCTCCGCCCGGCGCGGTCCCTCCGCAGCCCGCGGTGAGCCGAGGGAGGCGGCAGAAAAGGCGCTGCCCGCCCTCTCCCCCTCAGCCGCCGGCCCCCAGAGGCGATGCGGCGCACCCCCCGGCGGAGGGCGGCTCCCCTGCTCACCTCGCCCCGGCTCGGGGAGCCCCCGGCGGGAGGACGGCGGCGATCCCCCGGAGCTCAGAGGGCAGAAACGGCAGGCACGCTCTCGCTGGCGGCGGCGGCACCGGAGCTCCGCTCGCGCTCCGCCTCGCAGCCCCCCGCGGCTGCGGCTGCTGCTGCCGCTACCCGCCGCTCCTCCTCCCGCCGCTAATGGTGGCCGCCACCGCCGGCTCTCTGCTGCCGCTCCCTTCCTTTCCCGTTTCTTGTTTCCGCCGAGCGCGGAACTGCCCGGCAGCCGGAGCACGTCCCTGCCCGGCAGCGGAGACAGCGCTCCCGCCCCAGTCCCCGCCGCCGCTCCGGGCTCTCCCCCCGCCGCTCACTTCCGGCGAGGCTGCGGCTCGCCCCGCCCAGCGGGCCCGCCGCCAGAGCTCGGGGGGCGGCTGGGGCCCCGCGGTGCCGGGTGGCCGCCGGCCGTTGGGCGGGCGACGGTTGGGCGATTAGCGCGCGGGAGCCGTTGGCGCGCGGGGGGCGGTCGGGCGATTCGCGCGCGGTCCCGCACAGCGCCGCCGCCCCTCCGCGCGCCGGGTCGCGCCGCCGAGTTCCGCGGAACGAGAACGGAGCGGGGCGGCGGGCGGCACGCGCGGCGCATGGCGCGGCCGAGGCGGCCTGGAGCGGCGGCGTCCGCCTCGTGCCGACCGGCGGGTCTCCCGCGCGGGGCGCGTTCTCCCATCTTGGGAATGCACGCCATTCCGCGGTCGCGTCTCCCGCGGAGCCGGCCGCGGCCGCCCAGAGCCAACGCGAGCCGCGCCACGCGGGCACGGTGTCCCCGAGCGGGAGCTCCGCAGCAAACCTTCGTTCTGCGGGGCGCGCTGCTTTCCGAGACTGATAACAACCGTGCACGATGGTGCCTGGGCTACCTGTGCAAATACTGAATTACCGATAAGGTTATAAGGTGGGTTAAAAGCGGTGTGAAGAGGCAGCTTTAAAACACAAGCTAGCAAGCAGGGAAGGTATGTTCATGTATACGTACTATTAAGTGGTTTGAAAACAGAGTCCACACGGAATTGCACTGCAATGGAAACGAACAAATCTGCACCATGTGAACCTGCTGCAGCACAAGAGTGCTGCTCAGATCTGGACAGCACACAGAATGTCAGCTGCAAACATCTCGGGCGAGCTGAGATCAGTGCTATGGGTGCAAAAACACCTTGCCTCAATTGCACCTCTGAACTTCTATAAAATATCAGTGTGAAATAACAGTATGAGCTTATCCCTTAGAAACTGCAGCAGCCTCCTGCAATTGCAAAATTTTCATCTAACCATGCAAAATAATACCTCACTGAGGCTACAGTGCCCCTGTTCACAACGAGTGAACGTGTGGGCTCATGCTGTTTAAAAGCAGCAGTAAGGACTTGAGTACTGTTCTGCAGCTGCTGAGTGTCAGCAACAAACCCGACGTTACAGGCAGGTTGGGGTTGTCACCATGTGCATTAATCCCACCAGGCTATGAATGATCCTCCATGGTCCTACTGGGATCAGGCAACCACCACCCTCCCCAGAGGCAGAATGGGCTCATGGTGTCAGGCACAGCCATTGCAATGCCACTGCATGGAGCAGCCAGTGTGCACACTGAACCTAGCACGGCCACAGTGCCAGCTCACCTTCAGCTATGGAGCTGCATGGCCATGGGGTGTGCAAAGCTTCACACATTCAGCTGTGAAAATGTACAAGGAAAAAGAGGCCATGGGTGATGAGTGCAAACTTTCTGGCATGTGGAAATGTTGTTCTTGTATATCAAACTTGTTAAAGGGCCTTGAGTCAAAGCAGACAATGCAATTAATTTAATGTAGAGTAGAAAGCAGAGCCAGACCATTTTAAGTGTGACAATCAGATTGGATCTCTGTGCATCCTACAGAACCACTATCCAATTACAGCAGTTACTAGCGTAAAGTCATCCCTCATCTGGGGAAATAGCAGTACATGGTGGGTAAGGTCTTCAGAAAAGCATAGGGAATTTACTCACACATCTCCCAATAAAATTAACATGAAATAATGAAAGTAGTCCAGTCTTTTGAATAAGTTAAAAGCTATACACATTTCCAGATAAGAAAAGATAAAGTGCATCGCTGCTTTTAATGGGCTACAGACCTGTTCTCCTTCCTAAATGTTGTCTATCAGTCTTGATGTTAAGAATGGCTGAGCGGCACTGGAGCTGAGCTTAACTTTGAATCCTTTAGAAATTTTACTTTCTGTGTATATATAATTCTGAAGTAGAAAACAAAGACGAGGTAGACTTTTGGATCATTAGACAGTTGCAGGAACTTCTGCAAAGGAAATGTCAGGTGAAGGCTGAAAATCAACATCATGTAATTCACATCTTGGTTGGTTTTTTGGACCCAAGAAAGTCCAAAGACTCCTGCAGCAGAAATCCATACTTTGGTGATGTGTCAAGTTTTGCCTCCTCAGCACAAGAGAAAACTTGGACATACTGGTAAGAGTCCAACATAAGGCCACCAAGAGGCTGAGGGAACTGGGACTGTTCATCCTGGAGGAGGCTCAGGGAGTGTCTTATTAATGTCTATAAATACCTGAAAGGATAGAACCAGGCCCTTTTCAGTAGTGCCAGAGACAGGGCAAGGGGCAATGGCCACAATCTAGAACAAGAGTTCCAGTTCCATCCAGCGAAAGTTTTCTTGTGCATCAGTGACTTGCTCAACCTGTACTTTATCTTTTTCTACTCAGCTAGCTGTAATGGATTTCCAAATGGGAGTTATGATGAAGTATTGCAGCATTTCTTAGCAACAGGTATAGCACCCATAGCCATTAACATAAATAATTCAGCTCATTCAGCCTATACTTCAAAAATGTCTTTTCTCAGATTTTATCTACTGCTCAAAGTAAACAAGAATATCTGAAAGGCTTCTGACCTTGAAACAAGAAGGTGTAATGACAACAGTCTAGAACAGGAACAAAGACTTGGACATGAGCTTGTGGGGCTTCAAGCCAGCCATCGTGATGCACAATCCATTGCAGAAACTTCTGTTCAGGGTTAAGGCTGCTGGACTTTCTTGGGGCTACTGCTCTTTCTTAGGATGGGCTGCTGTTATTTGCATGTAGGAACAAGACCAAACCACAAGCAATGGAGTGAAAGCACTATTTTCTGGACTCATTTCATCAGTGTAAATTAGAAAAATCTTGAGTAATTCCAGCTGAAGATTTACAGAAGGTAACAGAAGGTCTGTCTCCAAAGCACACAGTGTAAATGAAAATGTGACCATTCTCTTCTTATGTACTTTGCTTTTGTTGTGCTTCTGGAAAGTAGAGAAATACACCTTATTATGTCAAGGTGATAATTTAAAGCACAGAGAGAGTAACCTAACCTACAGTTAGTGAGGAAGTCTCTTTTTGAGACAAGGTCAGATTCCTGTTCTCACTGGTCCCAAGCCAATCTCTTGCTTGGGAAATCACTCTTCATCAGGACTTATTGACTGAGATTCCTTTTATAGAAGTACCAAGGTTGCCATGATACAGACGAGCAAATAATCTACCTATAGCATTCATCATCATCATCACTCCTGTTAGTGAAAAGTCAAACCATCCCATCACACAGCTCTATAAACCAGCAGGGCTAACACATGGCAAGAAAACATTCCTTCTTGACTCTCAAAGCAATCAGCTTATGCCGCTGAAGCAGGAAGCTTGTTTGTCCCCTGCACTGTTTTAATCTAGCACATGTAGCTGCAAATGTTGTCTTTGCTCACAAAGCTTCCTAAATCCTTTTTTTTTTTTTTCCTAATTCTACTAAACTCTTTGCCCTGATGACTGCCAATGGCAACTGGGCCCCATAGGTAGACAACATACTGCACAAAATAATATTGAAAACGTGTTCTGGAAGGTTTTGCTCTATAATTTGGAACATGGAGGCTGCCACTAGCTGACTTCACTAGGCACTTGATGAAGTTCCATCTTAAATGAAGTTCCCCTTTCCTCCATGATTTATGTTACCCTCCATGATTTATACTACTTTCCTTTATCCTTTATTCTTTATTCCACACAGGTGACTTACTGGTCCTTTTTTAGGTCCTCTGAGGAAAATGATGGCTTTCACAAATGTATCTGAGTATATCTGTGTAGCCATGTGTGTAAATATAGGGAAGCAGCAAAGGTTAAGATCTTCCAACCTATAGAGCACCACAGGGACTCTCTGGAGTCCCCTTCTGTGCTGATGTCAGTAAATGATTTTAATGGGAGCAGGTCTGAGCTAATGCTGGCACTTTGGAAAATCTCACCCAAGGGATTCAATGATGTTGAAAGTGCTTGAGGCAGGTTAACTGTAGGGCATTTCCACTAATGAGGAATGGCACAGTTGTCTTTATTAATTTTCCTTCTCTCACAGTACAATTAGAGTGTATATATTTTATATCTAGAGGAAAAAAAAGTTTAAAATACTTTTATTTTTAGAATTTCTTACTGAGAAGCAGACCAATGAGTATCTTTTTGCATCACAGCTACAGGACTTGAGATCTACTATTGCCCCCAAGCTCTAGTAATACTCCCTAGTTGCCTCTCCTCTTCCTTCATCTGACTTAATATGATTACAGGGGAAAATGATGTGACTGCGGTTCCAACCAAAGCAGTTTTGTTGGCCTTTCATAGAACTTCCTCATCTCCTTGGAGGTGGGAGGTGCCAATACTTTTCTGTAAGGCAGTACCTTGAAAACCAAGACAAAAAATCTCAGTAGAGACTGATTGGAAAAGGCACATCAGCACAGGAGAAAAAGAAACAGTGACAAACTGGAATGAGGTGCCCAAAGCAAGGTAGGTGTTGTAAACAAATGCTAATGTAGGAGACACTGACTGTGGCACAGTATTTTTCTGGGAAGTCCCTACATGGTGAGTGATCAGTCTGAAAAAAAAAAAAAAAAAAAAAAAAAAGCCAAAGCCACAGCAGCAACTTTGCAAACAAATCTGCTAGTCAATATGCCCTGGAGTGTCTTTGTTTTCCTTAAGCTATGACTCTTAAATTGTGTTGTCATTAATTCATAAGAATTATGAAGATCTGGCCTTAATTCACTTAAAATACAAATATCGATCCTTTCCTACACTTTCATTCAAACAACACTAGACTTTTCCAGAGAGGAGCAAACATCCCATGCAACTTCATAAACATTAAGTCATCCCATTTGCTATGATGTAATGTTTGGTCATTAACATCATGGTGGAAAGACAGAAGTATGCCAGAAGTTCTGTATTCACAAAAATAATTACATTAATTAAAAAAAACCAAACCTAGTCCATAGCACATTTAAAAGATACAGTGAGGTAAATGGCAGAGTGGGATAGGAAAACGTTCAACATGCCATCAACCAGAGCCCCCAGATCCCTTCCTCCAATCTGTACATATACCCAGTGTTGCCCCATCCCATGTGTACAGTCTGGCCCTGCTCTTGGCAGATTTCATATGGCTGGTGATTGCTCAGCCGTGTGATTTGTCAAGATCTGTCTGCAAGACCTCTCTGCCTTTGAGGCATCCAACCACTCCTCCCAGTTTAGTGTTGTCCACAGACTTACTTAGTATACATTTGAGTCTTGCATCCAGGTCCTTTATGAAAACATTAAAAAGAATTGGGAACACTAAAGAGATTTAATCCTCATTACAGAATGATTACTTGCTATATCTGATTTGATAGTTATTAAAGTATAAGTGATTTTATCAGCATGCAATAAAGGAGACACTGAAGTTTTCTGTCAAGTTGCTGTCTGAGATAGAACAGTATTTTGGAGCTTCTCCTGCCACAATGTGAAAATCCAGTATACTACAACTAATTTCTACCCTTCTTCTTGGAGGGCAGACATGAAATTCAAACTCATTTTTTGCACTGAACAAAATTGCAGAGGGGAGCTTTGTGTGTGTGCACTGCAGCTTTGTAGTATAGTTTCTGAACCTAGGGGGATAAATATACACAACTCTGGGAAAGCCTTGGCACTACTGTTTGATTCTTTAGTTATCATCAGCTGTTACTATCTTCAGCCATGCTTTGTATGCCCAGATCCCATTCTGAACAGTGCCATGCTGAAGTGGTCCTTTTTCCTTTCAGGAGCCAGCTGCCACCAATCAAGTTGTAAGACTGGATAGAAAGTACAGCTTTCACCAAAAGTTCTGTTATTTAACCTCATCTATGTTTATATAGCTGCACTATTTTTTTTTCCATGTCATTTTTGTGCATATGTGAATTATTTGACATATGCCTTGTAAGTCATAAATTAGGATTTACTGGAATTTCTCTCTTGGCCACTTGAAGTGACACTGGCTGGACTTGTCACATTTTTTTAGAAGCTTAGAGTAGTGCTGTTCTTTAACTAGCAAGTGGCTGACAACAGCTTCTGGGACATTCCAGATTGTTTTGAACAGCTGTACATGACAACAGATTTTTGAACTGCAAAATTTTGCTTTTTTACTGATGCGATTTTGAAACTTTCACAGTTTATTTCAAAACTGTAGTTTTGAAGTAAAAAATGGAAAATAAACATTTCTCCACGTTTTACAGGGCTTGTGCAATGTTTCTGGGCTTATAAAAAGAGGGCATCATGATTTCTGGAATAAATTCAAAGGTGAGGTAGAAAGTACTAAACGGCACTTCAGAATCACTTTCAAGATTTGATGGGCAAAAATGCAAGCAAAACTCATTAGTAATTCAGAGAAATTTTCCTTTTTGAATCTTAATGTGTGCTTCTGAGGTAGACTACTCATGAGTGTTTGTTTCAGGAAAACTCATCTGTCTTAAATACCAGTGTGATCTCTTAGTTTGATACTGCACACATATGTAATGTTATATATGGGTACATACACACTATATGAATGCATACAATTTGTACTGAAGCACTCAGGGATTACCTCTAACTAAACGAAGAGTGAGATTAAGTGAACATATGGTGTTAAGAAAGCTGGAAATAAAATCCCCCTCCATCTTACTCTGCCACACTTATATTGCTTGTTAGAGGATTACTTCTGAGTCAGAGCGGACAACCCTCTGAAGAAGGATTGACAGGCAGAACGTTTGACAGACTGGTACAGGTTCTGAGGGAAGTCCAGCACAATAATACTACTGTCTAGGTGAAAGGTACTCCGTTTTCTGTCAGCACCTTAAAACTATGTACATACAGAGGAAAAGAGGACCTAGTGAATGTTTTTTGTTTTTTGTTTTTTGACTCAGCATCTTACTGTGACAGGTAGCTTTACTGTAAGTCACACTAGAGTCATAACTGGATGCTGTTTTCTTATTAAATGTCCTTTTGTATGCATATTAAATAGTTATGGGAAAATTTAGAAGTCCAAACTAAAATTGTCAGTTATTCAGCTATAAGATCTAGAAGTCACAGAGTAACAGAATAGCTTGGGTCAGAAAGGACCTTAAAAACCATCCACCTCCAAACTCCTGCCATGGCAAAGGCTGCCCCCCACCAGCACAGGCTGCCCAGGGCTCCATCCACCTCGGGCTTGAATGTCTCCAGGCATGGGGTGTCCATAGCTTATCTGGGCAGCTGTGCCAGTAATTTCAATGTATTTAGGGGGTTATTTATGACATTAGATATAAACCTGATGATTTTTCTGATTACTTAACTGACAACTAGTCCTAAAAGAGATACAAAAAATCTGGCAACAACTGTATATACAAACAAGCAGCAAACTAGAGATCACAGAGTGAAAATAGCTTCAAAGGACAGACCCTGTTGTTTCCTAGTAACTGTAAACTTCTGCATTGAATAGTATTAGTTCACATTTAGCAACTTCAGTGAGTTCCTCCAGAACATAATTTGGAAAGCTTTTTAATGGTACTTCTCTTTTTAGGGCTGTATGCTAGGCAATTCTGTAGGCTTGCTTCATCCTCCAGATCCTCCCAAAGGTCTATTCATGCTAACTAATTTGCCCAATAGACCTCTTCCCATAAGTTTCAAATTCTTGTAAAACCCATCCAAGTCTAAATATTTCCTCCTCCTCCACTGAACAGTTGCCTTCTCCTAAAAGTGCAATCTGTCTTCTCTTCTGTATCCTAAAATAAACTCTCTGGACAAAAATATGAAACCACTGCATGGTCCCTGAGAAACCTATTCCATATGCATTCCATTTTGACATCTGTAACCACCACCACTGTAACCAGTAAGAATCCAGATGTCTCAAAATAGCAGTCTGGCAATGCTTACAGTGCACAAAATGTCATTGCCTGTTCTTATCTTTGCTATTCTTCCCCTTCCTTTCCCATTTCCTCCACTGAATGTTCTTCCACTTTTTCTATTGTGTCAAAACTGACTGTCAGCTCTTTACTAAGATGTAGGCCCCCTTTTACACATGTGTGAATATCTGGCATGGAAAAGCGCTGAAAGTAGAGGCTGGATCTGTGTTACCACAACCCTACTATTCCTGGGACAGCAATACTGACACACAGCAGGCAGCAAATCCCATGTATTCAGGATGCTTCAGCTGTACTACAGTCCTGCTGCCCAGCAGTCAGCCTGCAAGCAGTACACATGCTGCCCTTGGGCACAGGGAGGAGCAGGTCTGGTTGGAGTGCCTGAGCTGGAGACATCTAGCCAGCACCTCCAGACAAACATCCGCCTTCCACTACGGAGACATTTCTGCACCGCAGCCTGTGTCCTTTAACAAGACAAACAAGAAATGGTACAAAAGAAGCCTGGTCTTCCCAGGGGCGTACTCCTGCTGATTCACAAAATGCTGGAGAAGATGCATGCTGCCTGCCTGAGCTCCCTCCGCACCAGGCGAGGGGCCAGGCTGCAGCTGCAGGCCTGCCCCAGGGCAGCCAGTTGTGTTGGCACGCAGGCTGCGGCTCTAGGCCATGCTGCACGTGCTGCAGCAGGTAGGTGTCCTGCTGCTCTGCCAGGGCCAGGGAGCAACACTGGCAATGCCAGACCTTTGGGGCTGCAGGAGGATGTGGCAAGGCTCTTCAAGCAGCCACTCTTTCCTGAGCGATTCTCCTCTGTCACAGCCAAAAAACAGCAGTGGGCAGGGTCTGTGCTGCTGGGCCAGGCTGGAGAGCGATGATGCATGTAGCTGTGTCTCCTGTACATAGCCTGTGAGCCGTGCTCATTGTTTTGGTTGTTTTACCACCAGTTAGAAACTGGCCTCAGAAGAATCCCATATGTTCTGACTGTTTCGCTTGCTTGGATATGTCTATTACATTGGTTTATTTAGGATCTAATTAAGACTCTGTCATGGGTTTTCTGTAAATGCTGTCAGAGACATGAAACTGAGCCCACCACCCATGTTTAAAACATTATGATTGTGTCTGGAAAGTCAGAAAAGTGGGAGTATAATTTGTTCTGAGCTATTCTTACACCATTGTAAACACATCCAACTAGCTAAATAGAAATCCTGCCACTAAATACCAGTGTCAAGTTGCAACCAGATCCCCAGCGTGCCAAGGCCACATCCCCATAGTTCCAGATTTCCCTTTCAATGAGTAACCTGGTAGCACCTGGCATTGCGCAGCTGACAGCATAGGACTGTGTTAGCTACGTCCTGCTCAGCTGCCTTCCCATGTACAGCTCCACCTCGCCGCATGTCACCTGGGACGGAGGGAAGACACACAACCTCTCTTCCCCAGAAGAATATAACTACAGCGTGAATTACTGCCGGTCAGAAAGTTGGATGCAAGATGGTGAAAGATGCATTGAAGTTTAGTCCCACACCTTGGGAAAAGGTGTTCTTCCATAAAACCTGCATATATTTCAAAGAGCCGAATTCACTCTGCTACATCCTTAGGTCTCCAGAATCTTCCCTAATCCCATCTACTGCCTCACCACCTTACCTTTGTTCATTGAAAGGCATTTCTCTATCATTTTCTGTTGCTGTTAAGACTATGTTGAAACCTCTTAGTCTGCAATATACAGTGCCATGTGAGGGTTCAGACTATTTGCAAGCTCTTGTAAATGCTTCCTGCTTTAAGATTTCAAGATCCAAATTGCTCCCTAGGTGCTTGTGTATTTGTTGCTTCCTTCGAACCTGAAGGCTCTACAGATAACAAGGAGATGTATACAAAAAACACAGGCTGTTAATTCTTTCTGGAAGTCCAAGATTAAAGCTAATACTGCTAAAAGCCTGTGCCACTGTCTCACAGAAAGAAATGTTGGCAGCATTTATAACTCTTACATACGTGACAGTGTTCTAAGAGGAAAGTGTTTTGGTCATTGTAACTAATGCTGGACTAGTGTAAACTGTAAGGGTTAAGTCTTACTTGTTTTCCAACTGTATTGCTTGCCCCTCCAGTAGGAGGAATTGTTTGAACAGTTGGCAAACTCAGTCTAGCATTGACCTGTCACGTTGTTTCAGGCTACATGCGTTACTGTTCCTTTCTTATCAAGCATCACGTGGGATGAGCACCATAAATCTAGATGAGAGTTGAGAGGCAGTGCTCATTTTTAATTTTTTGTGTTCTTTAGATCGTGATACAGTCCAAATATGGATGGAACTCAGTGTGTGTATTTAACTTGCTATGTATTTAACTTTGCCTTTCCCACTGAAATGTGTCATCTGTACTGAAGAGTTCTGCAGCACAAATTCCCTTCTGTCTAAGTAGTTATTGCTGTGCAAAAATGAGGTCGTGCTTTGTAAGGAACATATTTTTAAATGTTTATGAAATCCTGCATTAAGAGAATAAAAACGGATATTTCAAACTGATGTGGTTCTGTTGTTTGCTGCTGCAAAATCAGTCTTGAATACTTACAGCAGCATGCCAAATAGGGCTGAGACGGAGTAGGCCAAGAATATTTCTTAACGGAAGGGATTTTTTGCTGAAGCAGAGCTGCATGAAGCAAGGGAAGGTCTCAAACCTGGCTGCTTAAATTTAGGCGTCTGTGTGTCGATGACTAAATAAAATGGCCTGGTTCTCCAAAATGCTTGGCAGGCACCCACATTTCTCACTGAAATCAACAGGCATTGCATATGCTTAACACCCTGGAAAATCAGGCTGCTTATATTTAGGAGTTTAAATATGACATTTGAAGTTTAAAGTTCATCTCCTAGAGTTAAAATGATAAGCTAGAGTATCTAAAGCCTATTTGGAAGTAGCATGTTGTTGTAGTGGTTGAGATTACAGTTGACAAAGATTAATAATTCTCATGCTGACCTCCACACCCTGCCATAAAAACATTATCTATAAAGTTCTTGGAGACCCTTCTGTCAGCAATGTTCTTCATGG
Source organism: Lagopus leucura (assembly GCF_019238085.1). Taxonomy (NCBI): domain Eukaryota; kingdom Metazoa; phylum Chordata; class Aves; order Galliformes; family Phasianidae; genus Lagopus; species Lagopus leucura. Next base: position 8,532,142 of record NW_024962267.1, read on the forward strand.
ACGTGAGCACTAGCAGTTAGTATTTTCTTAAGCAAAATCATATTTGAATGCAACTTTTCAAAATAAGGACTTTGCTACTTGGCACATTTGGTTGTAAATATAGCAGAAATAGTACCTATGCAAGTTTCATCTGGGGCAGAGGTACTACTGCCCTCTGAGAAGGGCTGGCCACCTGAGACCTTAGTGCTCTGCTGCTCTGTTGTCTGAACTTCCAGACTGGAGAAGACAGGTTTTTGAGGAAAGCATCTCTCACAAGTGGTGCTGAATTGGCATGGACATTCAATCGTACCGCTCCAGTCCTTTCCCAGCAAATATTTAGTCAAAAGCAAGCACAAGTAAAAGAGTTTCCTTGCTTCTAATTCATTAAATAGAAGCTTAATTTGTTTCTCGCTGCTTGGCTTGGGCTGTTAAGAGGGGAACCAATTTGCTTTTGTGAGTAACCACTATTACAACAACACTCCTCTTGAGAGAACAGAGAGAGTGATGAGGGTTTGTGGTTTCCTCTTTGCTCTAAAAAAGGATGAAGCACCCCTTCCCTTCAGTCCTTGAGATCCCTGTTCCTGCTCTGGTAACAGAAAAAGTCATTATGATAGGTTCCAGTTGGAATCTGGCTTAATATATTGAGAGTGCTGAAAACCATGGCACCACTTTGCCAGTCACCATGGATGCTAAAGCCCATCCTTACGTCATTATGAAAAAATAGTTTATTACTTCAAAAAATACTCTGAGCATCATACATAGCTCTGCCCATTGTAACATCATGGATGTAGAATCCTAGACTTCTCTCAGCACTCTGCCTGTGTTAAGGTACTGTAAGGACCAGCACAGCTCTGGGCAGGGATCTGGAGTGCTATGCAGCTAATTCGGGGCCTAGCAGCAGCAGAGAGCAGCCATGGGTATGTGGAGCTTGTCCTCAGTAGTTACATTAAAATTGCAGCTGCAGAGTTTTGCAGTGATTTTCCTGTGTCTGCATAGCTATCTTTAGTATGCACTTCCAGCATGTAGCCCATTTTTTTTTTTTAATGTTAGGAAAAAATCCCTTAAATAAATGTAAGCTCTTTCAAAGAATTTGTTATGTCATCATAACTCCATTTCTAAATGCCCTAGCAAGCATAGGATTCCTAAAAACAGCATTTTCCATTTCCATTTACCTTCCTCCAGCCACAGGCAGTGGTTGCAGCCCCCTCTCCCTGGTTTGTCTGGCAGAAGGGAATTGAAGAAAATCACTACTCTGTGGTTTGAAAGAAGATCTAAAGAGCAAATGCTACAGATTGCAGGAGTCTAAATGTTATTTTTTAAATACCGTTTGGACAGTGCCCATGGTGGAAAGTCCTTTATCTTCTAGAGGCCAAGACTTCCCCAGTAGTGTAAACACTCTCTCAGAAGCCAGCTGTGTGTTAGATCGTCACTGTGTTTGTGAGTTCTCCAGAGCTCTGATTCCCACTCACTTTAATTAGGAAAGACTCTTGGACTCTTTGGACCAGATCTTACCCATCAGCAGCAGTGAATGTATGTGTGACCCAGATTCGAGAATGAGATCTGATAGATGTATTTTCCAGATAAAGACTGAGTCCTGGTGGGGACTGTGGTGACAACGCAGCTCCCTGGAGCCAGCTCTGAGCACTGTGTGTGACTACAGTCTGCCTCAGGCCATGACCTGCATCTTCAGAAATCTTTCTGCCATTGTTTATTCTTTCAATACTTCTGTAGGGAAAGCTCTAACGATAGCTTATTGCAAAAGAAGAGAACAGAGAAGCAGGGCTGCATTTTCAGGTGTTGAATATGAGGATTATGAAAAAAAGCTAAGATACATTTTCTGGGGAAAACTCAGGCTTCTGCTTACTTATCCTTTTGTCTGAAGGCCAGAACTAAAACTTAAAAGTTCCTGGCTTAGACCAAAAACCCTTTATGGGATAATGTTTCATTATAGAAGTTATTTATCTACTGAAACTATTTAAAGACAGGAAGTGTTATCTGTGGCTAGGATTAATCATCTCTGTCACGTTGTCTGTCTCCTGAATGGGAGATTAATGTAGAGTATAGCTTCCTGACAGGCAAGTAGCAATGGTATGGATTTTCTTAATTTCTGTGGTAAGAAACAAAGCCAAGTAAATTGCACAATGCATGGCACGTTGGGACACAGTCAGCCAAAAATATCTCAGTTGAGACTGCTCATTGTGCTAGATTTCATAGCTGGAAAAGGGCAAGGAAACCTCTGTCACTCTCCAACATCCAAGTCTACTGTGACAAAAAGGGAGAATGACCATTGGACATCTGCAAAGAGGAAGTAGCTTCATCTTTCCTGCCAAACTTCTGCACTCCTTCAAGAAAAATGGGAGACCACAGAGAGATGGAGCGAACATGTGGAATGACAATAGTAAAGACACCGGCATAGAAACGGAGACAGAATGGCAGAAAACACGGCAGCCTGAGTTGATATTTGCTGTCCTGTGTGCTCAGCCAGTCCAGGCACACTCATCACACACATGCACATAGGGCACAGTGAGAACTGTCTGCAGAACATCCTACCTGAGCTCTTGTCATGCTGTCAAAGCTGCAGATGTAATGCTTTGCCCTTTGTGCATTTTCACACAGGATGGGAACTTGTAGCAGTGAGCTGGATAGGGTCTTACTTGTTTAACTTGATGGAAGGAGGTCACCACACGTACGTTTTGTCTCCCTAGATGAGGCTGCCTCATCTGCTCTTCTATTTGTGTAGCCGTCTACACAGCTGAAATGTTTGCATTTCTTTTTCTGGGCCCTGCAGACAGTGCACCGTTTGAGCTGGTAAGAAGCCAGACTTTTACTCAGTTCTAAGAGTGAGCTAGTGATCTAGTTGGCTTTGTTATGTTACTGTCAGCCACAGCAAGATAGCAGACACCACCATCACCACCATCATCAAAGAGAACACTCACTTGCAGAGAAAAAAAAAGGAATGAGTTGGGTCATTAATTACACTGTAAATCTACTTCTAGCCAAAAATAATATCTGTCATTATCAGAACACATATGCTAGAAAAAGGTCAGTGCTTGACCTGCTCTTGTTGGACGATATGGTGGGCTGCTGTTAGTATGATATGACTGAAGCCATATGGGATCTCCAGAAAATTATGTGCTAATTACATGTTAATGTGATCAGCTCATACATGTCTAATGACTGGGTCTCCAGTGCTGCTGTACCGTGTATGCCCCAGAAGACCTGCTTCATGTGAGAACTTCAGTGGTGAATATAGGAATTTGCTATTTGAAGACACAGGATTCTGAGCCTGACTCTCTTTTTTTCACCTTAAATTGATGCTGGGATTGTTCATTTCCAATGAGAATTGTTCTCATTTTTGAAGGGTTTTTGAAGTATAAAACAATAGAGCAGTGCCTTGTGCATTACAACCTGAGAATAACAAGATCAAACCAGCACAAACATCCCCTGTTTATCATCGCAGGACATCCAAAGATTATTTTTAGTCCTTTGAGTGCTTTATACTGTTAAGACGTTTTTTTTCTGAAACCAAGAAGTACTCTGTAACTTTATGTATTGATTACTTACAACACAGCTTGCACTCAGAGTGTTTTTGTGGTATACTACTGAATTAATGCAGACTGTATTTTCACGCTACTCTTCCTTAAAGATCTCAAGTTTCAATGAACTGAGGGGCAGCTCGGAGCTATGACACACTTCTTTTCCTCAGTCATCGTTATACACTGTTTGGAAAGGCTGGGCAGTAGCTAACATCCTGTCTGGTCCCTGGTGACACAGGCTCAGACATTACAGCCTCATCGGAATAGGCAGTAAAATGACAGGGCACTCGCCCTGAGCGCTTTGAAGGGCTGCACCCTTGCAGTAGAATTGCTTAGTATGTTCGTGACATGTTACTTTGGGAGAGCACACTCAGGATCTAAGGGCACTGTCTGGCAGCTCAGCTTCACATCCTCAGCATGATTAAAGGAAATTGGTTGTATCTTTCATACTACAGCAGGCATGTCAGCTAACACTGTGCCTCAAGACACAGCTGGCCTTCTGTGTGTTATTTCTCTCCCCCCCCATGCTGCTTTAGTCTTTTCATCCAGATCCTTGTGGGCAGCAGGCTGTGTGTTAGCATTTCTCTGCAGATATCATTGTTTCTTGCCTTCACAATGCCTGCAAGTTTGCTCTTTTCTTTACTCCTCCCCATGTAACTAGAGGGGTGGATGCTTTCTAGATAAGGACTGGAAAATGGCTGAATGTGTATCTCTGTGAATCACAATCAACCAAAATGAAAGCTGGAACTGACCCTTGGAATTTCACTGCAAACATTCTCATGCATGCAAGTGGCTGAGCTGACTTCAGAGCGGCTGTGAGCGTTCATAAAGGACACCTGTGCAAATGAGGCAGCAAGATGGACACTTGGTTTATTGTTATGATAGCATAACTAGCTTGAGGCTTCTTTGAGATAATGATAAGGATGGCTCAGAATGATAGCAAGTTCATAAAATATTTCATTTTAAGGCACACAGAGAATTATTAGCAGAGCAGCTGTAGCTTTTTATATCACTTCATAACGTGTGTGATGTGGCATTTTGAAATTAAAACCTTATTTGTGGCTGATGTTTTGTTGCATACATCGTGACTACCAGTCCACCTTTTCCAGAGCATTCTCAGACTGAGTCTGCACAAAGGCCCAGGCTCCTGGGAGGGTAAAGACTTTCAAAGTATGGAACTGTTTTTCAAGAAGAAAGTTAGTTGTTTGCCAGACAGAACTAACCTGCTCTGTGAAAGAAACAGTCTGTGTTTCTGCATCTCTGCAGCGGAAGAGCTGAGACATTCCCAGGCGTGGCCCTGGCAAAGTCCAGTGCCCATGTATTTCTGGAATGAATGCCAGCTGCCTCCGCGCCTTGCTTGCACATTGCAAAGCTTTGCAGCCAGAGCCACCAGGACTCACAGAGAGTTCCACAAATTATGTCAGGGGAAAGTAATCTAGGACCCTCTGCTCCTAAAAAAATGCGATCCCTGAAACTGGAGTGCTGTTACTAGAGGAGAAAAGAACCTTTTGACTGAAGCACAGAATCTGTACGTCCTTCATACTTTGGTCCTCAAGGAACAACCAGCCATTTCACCTCTATAATTCCTCCAAACACCATCACTGTAAATTTAGAACTCATCCTGATCTCTTTAAACAAAAAGGTGGGCACAGGGAAGCACGTAACTGTAACATAACTCCTTCTAGGTCAGGGAAAGGGTAAGGACTCAGACCTGAGTTCTCCTGCTCTAGTTTCAGCCATAGAAGCTGCCTTCTTCCATTGGAGACACAACATTGGTTCCAAATCATTGCATGAACTTGGGAAAAACACTGAATCATTTCTTCTTTTAGCTTCCTCATTTCTGAATAAGGAAACCTTTTTGCAGGGAGGGATTAGCCTAGAGATTCACAGAAAACTCTTTCCACCCTGATGGAAAATGTGACAAGCATATTACTATGTTGTCATATACATGAAGAAAGCAGCACTAAGCCCAGCTCTCCTGAAGGAAGCTTGTAAATATAGCAACTCAGTGAAGATACTAACATCAGTGATATCTTAGCACATACAGGAAGGCCCTTTTGAGGCTCACCAAACATGACCTCGCAAAAAACATACATACGTATGAAAAACAAGTTTGGACACTGATAAGCACTGCTGGAAAATTACATGCAATCAGGCAGACTGAGAAATATTTGACTGTTAAACTGTTAGCCTCTTATCCTTTCAGAGGTCCTTCCACTTGGAAATGAAATTCTGTTGTTCCAAAGGCAGGAAATTCACCTTTCCAGTGGATTAACTGTTGGTTAGCTAATGTCTTTGTTCATATGCCAAAGCCTGCATAGCCAGGATAGCATCCTCTCTTCTCCCTCTCCAAATCCTGCTGAAGATAAAGCAAGCGACTGCTTTCTGAGTGCTTCTCCTGCCTGCAGGCCATCCGCTGCTGGAGCCACCTGTGAAACCAGTCATTTTACCTTTTCTTCTACTTCCTGCAGCAGAAGGCATGCTGATACAGGCACCCCCAGTCTGCCCCTGCATATCACTCTCCCCTCTCTGAGTGTAGCAATACCTGAGTCTGGTATTTCTGTTTGGGTGGGTACAAATCATCACACATCCAGCCCAGGGCTGGGTCCTAGCACCACAGCCGTGACCCTCCCTATTCTGGTGCTTTCTTGTTTAGCACAGGGACACTGGTGGTCCCTTCCCTCACCTCTCCTAGGCTCATTCTAATCCCTACCCACACCTTGATCTAAAATCTGCCTGTTAGATGTGACTGCCGTTCGAAGTAAATGGGTCAGGTTAGTTAGCACAGGCTGCAATCGCAGCTCTTCATGTGCTGAGTCACCCTGGCAGCAGATGTCATCTGCTTCTTGATTGAGGGAGAGGCACAGGGGGAATTAAAAATGCAGCGTGCACTGCTGCAGCCTTACACAGCCTTACATTCAGCAGGGATGAGAGAAAGTAGCCCGGCAGCCAAATTATGGGGGCTCAACTATGAGGGCAGAAAGTTGGGGGGAAAGCTTTGTGTGAACCCTTAGTTCAATCCTCCTTGTGTACTGCGGTGAACCGGCCAAATATAGAACACCCAAACCACTGGACAAGGAGAGGAAATGGAGACCTAGGAAAAATAAGCCACTGATTGTGATGCAGGAAATACTTCTGAATTAAACCCTTTCCACTGTAGCCATCAAAATGTTCTCAGAAGACCACAGTTGTAAAAAATGAGTCACTCCTGGCCACGAGTGTAACATTACTGACTTTACATTGTTGACAAGGGATAGTGACGGGTCTGTAAGGCAGTCGGGTAAACCGTATTTGTTTTTGCAGTCATGTATAAAAATACACATCACTAGAAAATCAAAGCAACAGTCACAACAGACCAAAGACTTTCCATAGGAGACAGAGAGCCTGGTTCTCTGAGAGCCAGTGACCCCAGCTGCTCCCAAAGCTGCAAACGTCACTCTCTCTCAAGGCTTGACCCAGGAGAAAGAAAATCAGAGCTGCAGTTCATTACTTTGGCACAACGTGTTTCAACAACTGCAACTGGGGTTAACGGACTGCAAGTCAACTTGCTGAGAAATAAATTGCATCAATCTCCCCTCCAAATCAGGCACATTTGTTTCCTGGAAAACCCAGCAGAGCCACTGTAAAAGACAGGGGTTCTGCCTGTGGTTCAGGCTGCTGAAGTGGAAGAGCCACCCTCAGTAAGCACAAGTCAAATGAGGTTAAGCTATTTGTCTCCAAAGAGCTATCTGGAAAGGATTATGAATCCAGCAGCAGCACCGGCCACCAAATGTGCTCAGACATCTCAGCTGAACTCATGGTATCTTCCAGCAAAAGGCTTGTTTTTTGTTCCTCTAGATGTATTTATTCTTGTAGGTGTTTATGGCGCTTACTGGCAGTTGACATTGGAAAAAAACACGCTTCTAGATTTGTACTTGTTGAAAAGAGAAATGCTTTTACTGAAATATTTGCTTCTGTTTTTCAGCAGTTTTCTACTAGACTAAAAGCCTCTGCAAGAGGACCCAGCTGGCTGCATTCAAGGCTACGTCCCTATGCCACTTTCCCTACATGGCACTGCATATTCTGACAGCAAGGGGTTTTAACCTTAGTCAGTCTTGGCTGTAACTATAGAAATTCCACCTCATTTCCTGCCCCTTTAAATCACCTTCAGCAGGGCACTTCACTCAGATTTACGTCAACAGGATTTCAGCTGAGGGAGGCTGAGTACCATTTTCTCTTTTATGACCTTTAAGACGAAGATTTTGAATGTTTTCATAAGATTAAAGAAAAAGATTTGTGGAGCTAACTAGGGGATTTGGAATACCCAGTTCCAACAACCTTCCAGTTGGATATGAGGCAGCATTTTCCCAGGAGGTGACTTGGCAGTGTCTGGTGGGAGTGTTGATGAGGAGGAAGGAGGCTGTGAGGTGGAGCACAGGGTCCCCCCAGCACGCCTTGACACCACGTTTCCCTACAGCCTGACTCTCCAGGCTTCCTGCAGGCTGCTAGGAGGCATGCTTCTCAAAGTAGAACTGGAAGGCAGTTAAAATCATACCATGATCTTGGGATTATTCTAATTTTGTCTTTCTTTTTTTTTTTTTTTTCCTACTGAGATTTATTAATTAGACTAATAGACTAGACTGGAGAAAAAAGTCATTTTCCTAGAAAATAGACTCCGGGGAGCTACCTCATCTTAGTTGGGCAAAAGAACAGATTACCTCATGGGTGACTTCTGTCTCCTTTTACAGTGATATTTGCTCTCTCAAGGCTTGGGAATTCATTTTGTATTTAACAAAATAAAAGCTATGCTATTAGTGAAATCAAAGTTCTTATAAATCATTTAAGAAGGTGTACCACCGTTTTCTTTTTCCTTAAAATAGTCATGAATGATATGGTCCTGCCTGTTACATTTCTCTAGAGAGAACGGCATGTCCTGCAAACTTGTCCAAAATTTCCAGCATTTGATTCTGCCAAGGGTAGGGCACGAATCTGACCACAGTCTCACTCCAACCAGAGAGCTGCCATCGTTCTTGGCCCTTTGGCAAAGCAGAGGCCCTTACTCTAGGCTGACCATAAACACAAGCTGGAGCAGCCAGGAGGTGCTCACCTCCAGCACTTCTCTGGGGCCTTTTCTGAATAGTAAGACTTTTTAAAAAAATGTTGCTTGCATTCAGTAATGAGCAGCAGATGTTAAAAATGACTAGGTCAGTTTCCACTGCACTCCCCCATGGTGAGATATACTGTATGTGGTGGTGTTAAATAGCTTGATTACTGTAGCACAGATGAGTTCTGTGACATTATCCGTATTATTAGGAAAGGCCCAGGCAACAAAAGGCTGAGCCATATTCAGTCCTGGTGTAAGTGCTTTCATCTTCATTTTCTTTCATTATTTATTCTGCAGTCCAGAGTAGGAGCTTTCATCAGAATTATCTATCCTTGTTCCTTATATAACAACTCTCTCCACTCCTCCTCTCCATCTGTAGACTAGAGGATGCAATTACTTGTGCCTTGATACCTATTTAGGGGATATGGGCAGTGTGGGACTGCATTCTGAGCAATCGTGGCAAGTATAGAGAATCTAAAGACATCTGGATTCTGCTTGATGGCACTGATTTTGACTTTGGGCGTAGTTAAAGCAATATACAATGTGTTTCTCACATTTTTTGTTGTCATTTTCTTTTCTCTCTTACTTGCCATTTGATTCTACGCATCTGATTGTTTTGAAACAGCCGATGGGTGATTTTCCACATTCCTTCAGTTCTCAAAGTTAGATCACTGAAGCTATTTTCCTTGAATAGGTTTCATCCGTATGTACGTTTGACTACCTTCTCGATCTGGTTTCCTGCCAGCACAAACATTTTTGTAGAGGGAGCTCCCTCCTGTTGTGGTGTAAGTGTTGTAGGTGGGTGCTGAGTGGTGTCTAATTAAGCATCTTCTATGAAGTAATCAGAGGTGTCAAGGAAAGAAATTCAGGCTACTCTGAAAGCAGCCTGCACTGTCAGTAGCAAATCTCAGACAAACTGCAAGCTTAAATGTCTGCTTTCTTGTGAGAGGGCTTAGTAAGAACATAAAGATTTAGCCAGGCAGGAGATGAGAACACCCCTGGTGCCAGGAAACTGGGGTAGCTTATACAATGGGCTCAATCACACTCACTAACTTGCATTACAGATACTGAGTTTACAGTTTTGCAAATGTTCAAGGAGATTATGCTGTTCTCAAGAAATAATAGCATTCAGTAAAAGTAAATTGGCCCTAACTACTACTTTCAGAAAGAGTTTTTCCCTCTCCTCCCTTTTCTCTCCATCTTACAAAGCCAATATGGCCAAATTTATGATTAGTAGTGAGAGGCCCTACATTAAATTTACAGCCATAGAAAGACATCTAATCCTTCAGGAAAAAAAAAAAAGAAACACTGGCTGACACAGTCATCATGGCTTTATAGGGCAGCACCAAAGCTAGCACACCAAGTATCCAGCGTTTCAAATGGCTCATTCACAAAATCTGTGTACTACATTCTGCAGAGAGTTGAATCCTGTTTGCCTTTTGGGAGTTGTCACATTGAAGCCAATTGGATTACTCATTTGTTTGAAGCAAGCAGGATTTAACCCTCCAAGAAACAAAATGGATTTGCTAAATGAAAGGGATTAGCATTTTCTTTATAATGCTGTGCTAGGGGAAAAAAAAAAAAAAGACAAAAGGCATCTCTTTTCCCTCTCTTTGTTTGGTGCAATATGAGTGGGAAGCTGAACAGGACTTTTCTGCACCCTTTGATTCTTCATTTTAGTTGCCATCTTCTTTGTCTTGGCATGTTTAAATCAGCATGCTGATGCTAATGGCTGTTTTTCAGCATGCTGGTCATATCACACTGAATTGGTTCTGGGGGGCAGAGCCGCTCTCCTGCTTTGGTATTTGCAACAATGGATACCGCTTGGTCTCTGATCTAATTTGTGATGGATGCAAGCTGGGCATGGTTTCTCATTTGGCAGTGCAAGAAGCTGGTGAGCCAGCTGCAGGCTTTAGCCATTCCTGTAATGTGCTGACGCTGGAAAATAGTCTGCCTATGGCGGTGGCTTACAAGATCAGGTGCTTGACCCCTTCTTGAAACCAAGCTTGCTTTCAAGGTCTTTGAGTGAGCACTGTGTTTGGATTCATTCAGCACAGAATGAAACCCTCTGGCAAAGATAGTTAGGCAACAGGTCCTTTTGAACTAAAATAAGTTTTTATCTCCTGAATCATGAGGGAAGAATGGTGCCCTTCTATGAGTGCACAACTTCTGCATGACTGGAATTAAAGAAAAGCCACATTGCAATGTATCTCTCGCTTCTTGTCGTCCTCCCTGTGCACCCAGAACAAGAGTCAGTGAGCAGTCCTAGATTTCTATGATCTTCATCTGGAGATCCTCTTTCATGGCCAGCATACACTGGGCTTCTGCTTCTGAACTCTGCTGCAGCAGCAGCAGCCTCTGGTTTGAGAAGCTGGGTTCTGCATGGAGACGGGGAGACAGACACAGGCTTCTCCTCTCATTCTTTACAGGTGCCAGAAGGGGCAGCCCTTTGGGGACAGTTCTGGTGGTCAGGGTAAAACCAGCCAGGCTGAAGGTCACCACTTCAACTTTGCCTATGCAGATGAAGACAGATTGCCTGGTACTGCCTTCATGTGTACCCCTATGTGGCTCAGTATTATTCACATTTTCTTGCCTGATCTGTGTTCTGTCATGAATATGCTCCTCTTACAATCTGTTCTGAAACCTGAGACTCTCAGCATACACTTGGAGCATCATCTGTATCACATGTAAGGAACATTTTCTGTGGGGTAGAGATAAGCTCTTACAGCAACTTCAGATTTACACTTCCTAAGATGGGGCAATATTCAAGAGTACAAGATGGGAATCTGGCAGAATTTAAGGCTCCTTGTTTGGAAAATTCCCCCACACATACAGAAATGCTTCTCTTCTGCCAGTGTATCTAACAGGAATTTCACAGAGAAAGAAACAGCCTGCAGGCTTTCAGTATGAATGTTTCTGAATCTGACCAGTGTGAATCTATTGCTGATTGTAATGCTGTCTCTGATTTGATTTTATTCCTTCCCCAGTTCAGAGACCCAGTGGAGGAGTGGCTTCACAGCAGATAGTCTCTTCACTCAATGTTAAGAAGATCTGGATATTATGACAGCTCTTGCCAAGGCCAAGATTCAACACAAGAGGTGGCAGAATCTATGAGGAAGAGGTTTACATGCACTTTAGTTCTCAGCATAAATCTGTCTGCTTCCTAAAAAACAGCTGTGAGCTCCACAGGCCCAGGATGCCCATAAGACACAAAGGATGGAAGATTTATTATTTCTTTTAATACTTCAGCAGTGATGCTATCTGCCAAGTGACAGACCTCTTGGTGGGAATGATTTTGTGTCCCACCATACTGCCACGGGAGGTAGCCTAAAAGGCTTGCAGTCAGCTATGCATACAGAGGGAAAAGGCTGCTCAGGAGCAGCTGTAACCTATGAGAAGTAAAACAAAACTCACTCTGGCAAGAAGCTGCCTGTAAGTCCAGATACTTCAGCCCACACAGCAGGCTGGTAACCTGTTTCCCTGTCCAGAAGGGCTCTGTTTCATGCATACTGGTGCTGAGGAGCAGGAGGCACTAAATGAGAAGCAAGTGAGGTCAAGGACCAGTATTATGAATGAGCTGAACTATCAAACTTTGCTGCAGGCTAAATTCAGGTTAGTGTTATTGGTCCCTTGGACTATGCCACTCCTTCATATTGCTGCTCAGGTAGCCAAAGTACAAGGCTTTTTTTTGCTAGGAGCAGACACTGCAGAATTGCTCAAACCTCTTTTGTACTAATTATTCTTGCTGAGCTGCTGCAGAAAAACGTCTGCCCTGTGATGACAGTCCAGGTTGTCACATCATCAGACTGGGCATCCAAAAAAGGCAGCTTTCCTCCCATGAATTTCTAAATACCAGAGTGCAGAGGCAAAGAGATTTGGTTAGGAGAAACACTGCCATTTGTCATAACATGCAGCAGTGTTGGTGAGTGGATTTTCCACCATTAGGTGGGGAGCCCTTGTCTTGGAGGCAGAAGGACTGTGTGTGAGGGCATGCAGCAGCTGCTGGGAGCAAGTAGAGAGGCTCTGCTGAAGGAAGGAGATGCTCTGTCTGGCTGGGTGCTGCCCCTAGCCTGCAGTAGGTGCTCAGGGAGAGCAATGGCTATGCCCAGCAGTACAGATGGGCTCCTGCCAGCCAAGCAGTGACCTACCTGCAGCGAGACTGGGCTCAGCACTCTGCTTGCACAGGATTTCCCAGCTCAGCTGCCCAAGGCACAGGGCACTAGCCACTGTACAGTGAAGCTGACTACAAGATTGGCCTCATCTGCATTCAAAGCCAGGTGTGGGTGATGCGTCTGGGGATGGCCTTACACTGTTTACTTTCTCCTCTAATCAGAAGACTTTGCCAAGGTATCTTCCAGTGCAGAAGAAATATCTGTTATTCTTGGACATAGCAGTGTCTTTAGCTCATATAAATTGCAGGCAGGGTGAGCGACACAGTGTACATTATCTTCTAAAGAGGCTTTCTATTATTGTAGTGCCAAGCTAGAGAGAGAGCATGAAAAGGACAAAGCAGGCAGTGACAATTATTTGAGTAGTTCCGCTGTTCAGGACTGGAAAAAGGTTGCCTCGAGCCACTCTCAAATGACCCCTGCTGTCAGTGGGGCTGGATGGGTATTCCCTAGCTCAGTGCTGCTGGGCTGAATCCAGCCTCAAATCTTTTGGAATGGGACTGCTGTGAAGAGTGGCACATGGCTTTGTTCTGTCTGGGAGTATTGAGACAGGAGCAGCTTAAAAAAATAGGTCAGAGTATTTCTATTTTAAGTTCCTGCCAAGCATTAGAGGGGCCCAGCATGGTGCAGAGCAGGCACTATAGCTCCCTTCCTGGGCAGCCCCTGGGGGGCAGCTGGGAGCTCACTGGCTGGCACAGCAGCGCAGCACACTCGGGAACCCCTGGCAAGGAGTAAAACATGCTCCTACAGACTTTGTAAATGCTGAGCATCTGCTGGCCCGCTCTGGAATAAAGTTCAGTATTGGACCAAATCTACTAATAACAAAATCCTATTAACTGCATTTTCTCACCACGAAGGCTAGTCATGGGACCAGGGAACAGCAGCGTCATTCTGCAGAACAAATCTAATTGTGCAGTCCTGATCTAAATAAGCATACCTCTGAATTGCAGAATCCTGATTTATACTGGTTATGATGCTGACTTGCTGTTAACTGTGGATGTTACAACTCTCTGGAACTTCTCTTGCCACAAATTGCAATAAAAAAGCATTGTCTGGTGGTGAAATGTCAGTAAAAAAACTGAAATGTAAAAATCTCTTTGTGATTATGGTGATGCTTTAAGAATGATTTTGTCTTTCTGCAAACATAATGTGTGGTCTGCATGGGAGTTCTGAGCAAAAATGGTCATGCACAATGACTGCAAATAAAATAATAAAGAAAATTGTTTCCACTGTCAAGCATAATTGTTACTTATGGCTTTAAATCTGTCTTACTATAGGCAAGTCATCCTCCTAGGAGCTGATGATGATTAGTTGCCTATTTCCTTCACTCATGGCTCATAAAATCCTCCCCAGGGCAACACCCATTAATTTCTAACTTAGCCTGGTTCCACTATCCCAGTTATGCTGCAACCCTAAGTTAGACAGAACTAGAGTTCTGGACCTGCTTTCCCTCAAGTCAGATGCAATCAGGTGGAAGGTGACAAGAGCACAATCACTGAAGTGCAATATCAATTTTCAGGCCCGTACCTCCACATTTCCAGCAGCTGGATGTCTTGGCAGTGGGAGGGGTGTTCCCAGTGGCAGGGCAGAGGCAAGCAGCTGTTCCAGCTTGCACAGGACACCTCATCCTTCTTGCATGAACAGCTCTAGCTTTTCACAGTCCAGTGTCCTTGTTCCAGCCTCATCTTCTGTTTGTGCACAGCCCCTTCGAATGCCAGACACTGTCCCATTCAGAGCTTGCCAGCCCCACCAAGCACAAGGTTATGGTGCAATCAATATCCTGTGTTCCTTTTGCCCTGCATGTCCCTGCTCAAGCACCAATACCTTTTCATAGTGACCAGAGCCTGCTGCAGACCTGCAGAAGCCATGTATGCAAGTGTCTGTCAGGCTGCTTGCTCAAGCTTTGGACCAGGAGCTGTTGTTTTGTTCATCTGTTTCCCAGACGCTGACCTTACCAGTAGCATTTCTAGTGACTACCAAGTATCTCTTGTAGCACAGCAGAGGGGGCAGCAGAACCAGAAGCAGACCCCTTGTGAGGAACACACACACACACACACACACACACATTCCTTAGCCTTCAAAAAGAAATGAGACCTGAAATCAGCAGCAGACATTAGTATTCAAAGTTTCCTCCCCAGACTTCTAATTTGATAGTACACAACAAAAAAACAGTGCACAATTGTGAACAAGAAGAAAATAGGTGCCTTAAATTATTGCATCTAAACTGATGCAGAGGCTATCAACAACTGTGTCTCAAAACTCCACAGGTACCAGCAATTTCAGAGCCACTTCAGACCTTACAAATCACAGAGTCTACTCTGGATTTTCATCAGAAGCATCAGCACTGATTTCTTACTAACCCTCCATCCGGTTGCATAAGAGATTCACATAAAGTTCATATTCTCTCTCCCTCTTTTGGTTTTTAGCCCTTCCGCCATGCTATGTGGTGGCAAAATTTATGCGCCATTGTAAGAACTCACTTAGTGTCCATATTAATCACATCATGTTTAACATGGCAACTTGTCTTTGAAGCTAAGGCATATGACACAGCTGAGACTGCACATGCTTTAGTGTTATATGGGAGGAACTTACGGGAGATATTTGGAAGCAGAAATCAGATTAATAGAATTATTATTATTTTGCCTAAATATGAATACAAATAAGGCTGTATGTAGGTGTTCTGCATGAGCCGAGGCAAAGGATTATACTTCTACTAAGGGATGGCATTATTAAATGTTCACTTGACACGTGAAAAACTTTGTTCTCTGATTTAAAGAAAATGATGTAGTTATTTATATCATAAATGTTTGCCATATACTCAAGAAATAATTAAAATACAATTTAACACAGAGCACGCAATTTAAGTATGAAGGGTTTGGGATTCATTATTTGGGTTAGAGTTGAAAAAGATACTGGAGTCTGTAATCAGAGTAACAGAAGAACTAACTCTCAAATGCAGCAGAGATGGTACTGGTTCAGGTAGTGCAAACACACTTGAATATGGAAATGCATTTCAGCCTCAGACTTCTAAGAAATGCTGACATAAGATGGGAAGAAAATGACTGCAAAGTGTCAGCTACCTAGACAGTCTTTTTATGAAGTAAGGAAGTAAGCAGCATCAGTTTTGCCTGCAGATCTGGATTTACCTCCATCATAAGAAATGACGGAAAGCCTTGGCTGGGAGTTTTTCCAAAAAAACACAGGCTGAATTCAGTGCTTTTCCTGTCCAGTGCTTGCTGAGACTTTATTAGCCAGCATTGTTCACATCTGCTTATAGGTAGCACACCAGAGGAGCATGTGATCCAGCTGTTGCTATGGTATCTAGTGGGATTTTAAGAAAACAACAGCAGAAACAGTGGCAAGAGCCCCTCCAGCTGACACCTGAGTTAAAGGAACATTGCCAAAAATGATGGGTTGAACATACTTCACCTTTATTTAGCATACTTTTTTCTGAAGGAATTGATAATTTAGAACTCCAGTGAGAATTATGAGCACCTGGAGCGTCAGGGAGCCTTGGGGAGAAAGAAAAACAGCACCAATAATAACACCATCCTGTGATTTCTTTTTTAATGCCTCCTTAATTTAGCAGAATGACATCTGCTTTCAACTGAGCTCTGAAAGCATTCAGAATGCCTAGTGCATCAGCAATCCAAGAGAATAGACATTTCAGTCATTACAGAAAGCAGCTTGTAGGAAATGGGACAAAAATGAGCAGCACTCAAACCAGCCTTCCCTCATCTCCCCCTCATGCATGCCAGGCTATAGATAGTGTATCAAAACCTTGTTCCCAGATGCTTCCCAAACAAGACTGGTCACCCTAACGCCATTCTGCAGTAATGCACATGCAGCCCATCAGAAAAACATAGAGCTCCACTGAGACCTGAGAGCTAACAAGTACAGAAATCCCAATGAGAGTTTGGCTGAGCTCAATACTCAGACTTTTGTGAGCCAGCCAGCAATTTGGAGACTGCAGAGTCTCAGGAGACTGGGCTTTCCCTTGCTTCTGCTGGTACCTCCCTTCAGTGGGTTGCTCAGAAATACTGAGATTACTGTTCTGGCCTGCAGACAGCCAGGCGCAGACTGTGAATCTGTTTTGTGACAGCAAGAACAATGTGCTATGCAGCGAGCACCCCTTGCTCTGGGAAGCATTCGTGGATAAGAGTACCCGTTTGCGATTATGTTATATTCAGTCATAAAGTGTCTGAGAAACAACTGGCCTTGGATCTGGGGAAGGTTTCTTCTTTCACCATTGCACCCTTGAAGACTAAGAGGCAAAAGCCCAACAGAGGCCAGAGTGACGAGCAACCAGGGAGACCAGCCTGCTGTGTTTCTCTGCCTTCCAGCCCAGGGGAGGCCAACTCATCTCCTCTCTGCGTGCTGTTCTTGCCTGCAGGCATGGTGCAGCTGTGGGTAGCTGCAGTAGGCCAGGACAGCCTGCAGAGCTACCTCTGTGCAGCGCCCTGACTGCCTCCTGGGAATTGGTGTCCAGCATCCCCCAGCTTGAGAGATCAGCAGTCTCTCTTGTGGATGATGCTTTGAGTATGGCTGATTTTGTCCCAATGGTTCTTCCACTTCTAATATTAGGCTTGGAGCTGATAACATCTGAGAGCCAGTGCCATGTCCACTTGTAGTTACAGAACTGCTGTGCGCCACTGGCAAGCAGGCATGATGTTAATGCAAGGACAACGGGCTTTGTGTTGGAGGAAAACTGTCAAGAAATCTGCTTTCCTGACTTCAGCTCAGATAGACTGCTCTGCAGACTAACTAAGGCTAGTAGGGGGCTTAAACACGTGTTTCTTCTCCCGGGTTCCTCTTGAATATTGCAAACTTCATGAATTAATCAGAAGAATACTTGGTGCAGTAGGTGGAGATATGAGAAACTGTTTATGTTCAGCAGGAACACAACCTCCTTTGTAAAACTAATCTATAAAACAAGGTCTTGCAAGAACTGTAGGCAGTTTTATAGCTTACTTATAGAACCTGATGATAAAATATGCATAATCTGATATTATATAGCTTTTTTTTTCCTGACAGAATATGAATAATTCAAGATATTTTTTTCAACTGCAAGCCTCTAAGCATGACCCACTCAAATCTTTTCATCCTGAAATGCATTATCCTGCAAACCAAATCTGGAGACATCGTGCTCTGCACATGCAAGAGATAGTACATCAGGGCTGGGCTTAAGAGCCTGGATAAGAAGAGACTCCAAGGTATTTCTTACAGATGACCTGTGAAAGCTCATGTGCTAAGCCCGCAGTAGAGAAAGGCTTCAACATTAGTGGGCAGAAAGAGGCACTTCACCGCGACAGCCCTCAGCCCAGGAGTGCCAACAAGCTGGCTTATCAAAACACTGATAGAGAAGCAACAGATGAGAAGTTTGGGAACTCCTGCTGAGAGGCTGGTCAGAGCACTGGTAACAGCAGTGAGCACAAAGCAGGAAACTGCTCCTAGGTCGCATCTGCCTTGTGCTCAGCCCTGAAACATTTGACCCCTCTTCTACTGTGTCTGGCCCTACACCTTTATCTGTTTGCGAGCCTCTTCTTGTTAATTCCCACAGAATATTAGCATCTGTCTTTTTCCTTGTTTTCATTCTTTCTGGTCAGCCAGGATTGAGTCCTTCCTTCAGGAAGAGAGGTATTTGCCAGGAACACTACTGGAAGCAGAATTTCGGCCTCGATCTCCAGTTCTGATCTTCTTTTCTTTATGCAGAAGTTACTTAGTTGCACTGTCTAAGGGCACAAGAAACTATTTCCAGTCCATTTTTGTCTTTGACTGTACCTGTACATCTTTTCCTCAACTTTCTTTGCCCAAAACTTTCAATAAGCAGGAGTTTTTCACTATGAGGAGTTATTTAAGACGCAAATATTTGCTTTGCCTGCTGCTTCAGTACATCCCATTAACTTCTCTTCCCACATCCTCTACACCCTTGTATTTGCCTTTCTGTTTTTCTACCACTCTGCTTGCATACAAGTGTGATCTCACCTCTGCTATAGCTCTTAGTCATTTCCTCCTGCCCCTTGCAATCCTGTTTCCCTTCATTCCCCAGTTGCCAGCTCTCTGTAGCCTTACATATGCAGGAGGCTCCCACTGCCATTTCCACATATACAGGCAGAGCCTACAAAATGTACTTATTGATCTGATTGGCTTGTTTGTGGCTGTAAAGCTGCAGAGATCTCAACCTCTCATTGTTCCGATGGGCAGAGGGAACATACACCCATGGACTTGGGAGAATATGAAGTTTAATTAGTTTGCGTGGGCAAACTAAAGGTGATTCTGTGCATGCCCTGTCTGCCCCCAGGTAAACTCTCACGTCAATTTTTAATTCTTGCTTCATTTAGAGACCAAGAATATTTCTATTAGTAAGCAACTTGCTTGGAAAATATCTTTTGCAGGGTTAGTAGTTTTGTGATCATTGCTCAGTTACCCTAAATCAATTCCTTAATTTTTATTAAGATGCCCAGAGTGTCTTGAGTATGGTGTAGGTTCCCAGGAATTAAAGACTGACACCACCAGAGTTTCCCTGGAGACTTCAGAACATGAAAGGGCAGATTACTGATGTTCAGAATGCAAACTCCTGTTCTGGCAACATGTTCACAGCTGTTATGAAAGGAGGCACAGCCTTGCAAAGTGAGGTCAATAATCCAGACAATAAATCTAGTTTATGAAAGTCATGACTGGTGGGACTACATTAAAACATTATCTGTGAAATGTATGACAGTCATGGATGAAATTACTTTTGTCTCTGGAAAGCAGGTGGAAGCAGATTGATTTCATCTGTCAAGAAACACCGAATATTGATACTGAGGGAACTGTCTGTGAAGTGACAGTGATAGTCAAAGGGATAGCAATTTGTGGAACACACACAACAGTCTAAAAGTTCTTGGAAATGGAAATGAAGCTACACAAAGAGGACAGATCTTCTGAAGAATCTGAAGAATCTCACACTTTTTTTCTGCGTGTTATCATCACTAGAGCTCATAGTGCTTTATTTGCTGAGTGTGCCTGGTTATTTATTGTCCATTGAGAAGAAATTTTTTTCTGAGTACAGACAGCAGGCAATATTAAGAAAGGATTCTGAGCATGCTGGCAAGGAGCAACATTTGTTGAGTCTCTTTGTACCATCTTTCACATATGGCTTTCAAGTTAGCTCCAGTGAACACATACTTCTGTTTGGAACCTGAATTCCAGTTGGTTCAATTTACAATAACTAAGAATTACAGAGAGAAAAAAGAAGTTAGGCCTAATTATTCTTTTATGACTATTCTAAACAGGCCTGAAATCTGTAAACTGATGGTGGTGGTGAACTTGAAAATTAAATGGGCAGCTGACTGAGTTTATCAGAAACAAATGATCCTTTTTCCAGCACTTGCTAACTGCCTCCGAAAGCTCTGTAACTATTGCTGTTTTGCAGCCAGATGCCTTGAACACAAAGAATAAAATGTTAAAATGGCAGTGCTCCAAGCACACATGGTAAAGGCTTTGTTATGACCTAACTATCCCAACTGCAAGGCAGCATTTTTAAGAAGCAGTAATGACTTTTATTAGACCAATATAATCAGAAAACCAAGTATGTTTCCTTCAGTCTGAAATAAAAGCAGTTATTCACCTAAAGAGAGGCTGAGAAGAATTGATGTGAATTCAGTTTTCAAACTTCTGTGAGATTCTTTGTTTGAAGTTGCCTAAAGATGTGCAGCTTCTTAGTAGATAATTAATAAATGCTCCAAAGGTGATTGTCCCCCTGATTTTTCCACAAGCAATAGTTTTGCCACCAAGCAGCTGTTTTAATCTGCATGTATTAATAGTGTCTGTGATATGCTGTGTTACAAAGGCTGCTTATTGCACAGCACTTAAGGTATACTGGTGAAGATTTGAGTACCTTCAAGGATCTCAGATGCCTATCCATAAAACTTATTCATTACAGCCATGGCTAGAAGTACACTGCCTTTGTTAGTTGAGTTTGAGTTCAGGCTTGTTCTCAGGCTTGCTGTTTCTCTTGCTTGCTTTGGAAATCTATGGAAATCTATGGAAACAAGACAAACTGGAAGAAGCACAAATTAGAAGAGGAAAACAACGGATACACCAGTGCGCTCTAACCTGCTTCTTTCCTGGAGGGTATCTGAGCTGTAATACCATGGAGAGTTCACTGCTCTGTAAGCATAGAAATTTCAGAGATGTTAAGTGTTGCCCTCGGTTACTGGAAACCTCTTCTAAAGCAGAGGAATCATCCATTTAAAAAGCATTAACACCATCAGACCCAGTCCAAGTCCTTTGATCAAACAGTGATAGTGCATAATATTACTCTGAGCAGTGCCAGTTTTACCCTGTGCTTCAGGAGAACAGCAAAGCATCATTATTTGAATTACACGTGTGGTCCCCAGGCTGCATTAAACCCTTGAAAAAGGCTCTCAGACTCCATATCCATAAAAATAGTAGATGAAATAAGGAGAAACATGAAGGAAAAAGGAATGGAAAGAGCTCTACCAAATGAGAAAAGACATTCGATTTTTCTTCTCCTGAGAATGCTTTCTACTACATTGGTATAAAATGCTGATGTTCACAGATTTATCCATTTAGAGCTCAGGCTGCACAATAGCCCTTAGCTAACAGATGTTTCCAAGTGTGAAAGGACACTACTGTCTTATGAACTTGCACGCTCCAATGATATCTAGCCATTCAAACCAAATTATAGAATCAGGAAGAACCAAATCTCATGTATCAACATCTGTAGGATCCTGAAGTGAGACACGAACCATTTATAATCATTCTGCTTGTCCAAACAGCTATATTATATTACACCAAGGTTTTCAGAGAGGCTCCAAACACAACAAGGAAACAACAAAAGCAAAGGAGAAAGGAGGCAGCAGAACTTTAAAAACTGTGTACAGCAACATCTGCTCTTTGCAGCAGTCACTCATCTTTGTCTCTCCTGAATCAGAGTTTAAATCAGAATCAGCCAGAAGGTGGCCTAATTAGATTGCTTTTATATTCAAGGTAATACCACCTGGAGTCATTAACACTATGAATTACAGGAGCTCTCTCATGACAGAGCACTACAATGTTGATGAATAGGAGCAGTCAGAGCTGAGTGGTTTTAGAAATCAAGACAGAAGGAATCAGGAGACTAGGGCAGACTGCTGGGGCTGCATCTCAGTAGATTTTATGCAGCATCATCATGTATTAAGAATAAGAGGATGGATTAGACAATAGAAAGTGTCAGCATGGGCTGACATGGATTCTTTATGGATTCCGTATAATTTTCTTAGGCTGTAAATGCGCATTCATTTTCAAAACAGAGAGGAAGGAACTGGAAAGGTTTCCAGGATACACAATATTGTTAATACTAAACAACACTGCTCTACAGATATCTTATCAAAATGCCTGGGTCACATGTTGTTCCTGGTTCCTTGTTTCTTTGGGAAAGTTCCAGTATGACATAGGAGCAGAAAAGAGAGAGCCTGACTGCTATTGCTGGTCTTTAGTACCTACAGAAGCATGAAGTTACTACACAGCAACTCCCTCAGTAAGGACTGACTGGTGATACAGCACAACCAACTTTAAACACTTTTGCATGTATGATTTAAACAGACCCTAGCACTTAACACTCTGTGAAAATAAGGCCTGGTTTTGATGCATCTACTTGGGCACTGAGAAATCAAGGTGCTATTCAAACCATCCTCACCAGGAGCTTTATCCACAAAGGGCTCATGCAAAGCACAGCCATCACACATCTGATGTCTGGAAGAGCACAGTGGCAGCAAAAAGATGTGCAGTCTAGCCCCTAATATATGAAGAACATAGAAAGTAGAGAATTGAGGCAGACACAGAACAGTGTCTGGAAGAAAGGGAAAGGTGTGAATGTAGGAGTGTGTCTGAGAATGGAGTAGAAATCACCTAGCCAGATTATTTTAACTGGTATTTTTTGATTAAAAAGGAAATACATCTATAGAGCAGAGAACTGAAATTCCATTTACATGAATAGTTTGCATAATCAAAGCTTCTGAGTGCCAGAAATAAGGGATCTTTTTAAAATTTTATAGTATTGTATGACTCTGACACACTTACTGTCATGTGGCAGATGAACATGCATCAGCCTGGGCAAGAACCTCTGTTTTTGAGTTCTGGTGATTTGGAAATCAGAAACCAGTTGATCTAGATGCCTGAGGGAATAAATGTATATACATATATATACACATATATATATATGTGTATATACTCTTCTTATATATACATATATATATGTTTATATATATATATATATATATATACATGTTTGCTGGAACTTCCCCCCAAAAAGATATAGATATATAATGCTTGGGGAAGCAGCTTTAGTGTGAAATTACCTTTCTTTCACGGAACAGGAATGGTTATGGAGTCAGCACTGAAGACTAAACTCTGCAGCCTGTCTGATTAAGACACAGCATTGAGGGAAAGAATATGGATTTTGAGAAAAATGAGGCATTTTCAAGATGAACAAACTTCCCACATAATGAAGGAAGTGGTCATTCTGAAAATTGTCTGTAAAGAAAATGGTACAAATTAGCTCCTTTGGTATTTTTTTCCTTTTGATTCCATTTTCATTTGCATCTCCATTGCTATGTGTTATATAGTTTGAAATAAATAACAGTCAGTTCTATCATGTTCACCAAAGGTATTACAAGGCACAGGAGGGTTGTCATGGAGACAGATATTCATAAGAGAAGCGATCAAATTCCTAAAATATTTAAGCAACACTCACTCTTCAGGACAAACAGTAAGTAGGATATATGTGACAGGAAGATAGGATGGAACTTCTCACGTTGAAATTGAGAAAGAAACCAAAATCCACTTTGGGAAATAAAGTGTGTTTAAATAACAAAAATTGTGCACAGCTACTTTAGTGTCTACATGAGGACAAAACTCATCACAGAATAAGAAATAAGCATAGCTACATCTGTGACTTTCACCTGATTCCTGAGTCTGAAATGGATGATGCCTTTTTATGATCAGGAAAGTGGATTTTTTCTGGGCAGTTCAAACCATGAAAAGGAAAGATTAACACTTCCATTTTGCATGCTGTTTCTTTTTGTGTGGCAACTTACTGAGCTGATGCAGTCAGCCAGTGATGTGCAAAGGCAGATGTGCCTTCTGAGGATAAAATAAAGAGGTAGCTCGGACCTACAAATATCTAATCCCTAACAAGTGTTGTTTTAATACCAACCCTCAGACCTGGAATAATACAAGCGGCAGCTGCCAAAGGCAATCTGAAGATTACTGTTTCCATTTGGATTTAACGAAGTTAGCTTTGAACTAGTAATTACATCTTCAAGCAAAATGGATGTGTTTTGTGAAATGAAAATTGGACAGCTGAACTCAAGTCATAGCACAGCCACAACTGTGTCCAGGGTTGCTGGGAGGCATTGGGAAACAAATTTTGATCAGATTTCCAGTTTTTCCCATTACTCCTGGCCCCTACTGCTCCTTTTTGCCTAGTTTCTTTTTCTTCTCCTCCCTTTTGTATCATCTACTCATTTCCACTCTGCACTAAGCAGCAAAGGAAGAATGACAAGGAGAAAACATTGCATGAAAATAAGCAAATAGAAATGGAAATCAGAACGGATATCTCAAGTGAAACTCCCATGGACCTTCACTGGGATATCTGCCCATGTGAGGGAGCACGGGGAAGGCAGGAAATGGACTAAAGAGATCTTTAAAATATTGCAGAGCTTGTAGTTAATTCAGATCAAATGTTCCTGGAGCCAGTTCATGGTAATGAAGAGAATGCTCTAATGATGTAGGAGAGGCACATAGTTTTTGCAGTACTGCTGCTTTCTCAGGCTCTCCTGAGTCTGTCACTTTGTGAGCTCCATGTTTTAACCCTCAGGAGAGTACCGACTGGGAACTGAAAAGGTTTTGTGTGAGACAATTTATGGCAGGCCAAATACCATGAATGTATCTATTTGGCCTTACAATAAATCCCCCACTGATTAATGCGGCTTCCTGAAGGGTCTGATAAAGGAGCCCTGCAGTTGGGGGTGGCAGGTCTGACAACCAGTTCCACTGCAGGCATCACACAAGTGCCTCACCCCTCCGGCTGTTAATTAACAGAGACAAGGAGGAGATAGCATTAAGTAAAGGTTTCTCTCTTGGTTACTAGCTTAAACCATGAAAACCACAGATCCTTGTCACTGATGCAGGGCATCACAGGATCCTGACCTCGTCACAGCTTGGCATCCCCCAGTGAGCTTTTGTCCTCTCTTAATCTTGGCTCCCTCTCCCTTCTGCATCCAGCTCCAGCTTCTTCTCCTTGTGTGCAGTGCTCTGAACCATGCTTTCTAACCTTGTTTCCCTTTTTTCCTTTTCTCATTCCTGGTGAGATCTCCTCTAGGTCATTCAAACAGTGACTTCTGTTCAGCCAGGCACCAGGAGGTGTTTACATCTGGTAGCAACTTGCTTCTCCTCTCCTCCTCTCGTGGCAAACTTCTGCCTCTTCTTTCTGCATACTCTGCCTGACAACTTCTCTTTCCCAAAGCATTTAGAGAAATGCTACTCTCCCAAAAAACACTCCATGCTTCAGCATGCACTCTGTTATTTTGTAGGATGCTGCTACAAATCTGAAAAGTCAGCTCAGGAAACTGGCTGGCTTCTTAAAACACTGACCTCTGTGTACATGAAGATTAAACTTGGGATCCACTTTCTGAGCCATGTACCAGTGCATGAGGAGAACAGGCAGTGATGAAACCATGACTACTCCAGCATATCTTTAGCTGTTACATGCGCTCTGGACTGCACGGGTAGTCCAGAGTAATTAGGGTGCACGGTGCTCTGGTACAAAGGCCTCCCTCACACATACCCTTGCCCTGGGGGCTGAGCAGCAGCCTGGAGACATCATCCCCTTCACCATCAGCCTCAACCTCAATGACATTAACCCAGGCAGCTCTGTGAGTATGGCAGACTTGTCCTTGGGATGTGCAGCCCACACAGGACACTGCGCTCAGGGCCAGCTCCGAATTTCACAGCTCACATGAGTCTTTGCAGTCTTTGCCTAGCCTTGAAACTGAAGGAATTTCTGGGCAGGGTCATACTTTGTCTGAGCTGGCCTTAGCACAAAGATGGCACACATTAAACAGTTATGTGAATAATAACCACTTTAGGGTAGTTAATCAGCCTAGATAACATATCCAGCTCCCACACGGCACTCTCTTCTCATCCACACAGCAAACACTGCAATTCTAGTACAGTTGCTGATGCAGTGTTAGAATACTCGGTAATCACTAATTAGCTGAAACACTAACATCTGACAGAAAGCAGCATAGCATCTCAGATCTGCATTCCCATAAACCTTCAAGAGGTTATTAAAAATCCCCAGTTCCTCAGAAATGTCAGTCTGGGAATCCCTTTGTTTTAAACAAAACGAGGCACTGGTCCCTTCCTTGTCACACCCAGCATATTCTCAGTGCCTGCTTAAATCAAATACAGATATGCTCTATTCTTTCTGCAGACCTATCTGGCTGCTTAAAGGCAAAGAAAAGAACGCCGCCACATAAAGTGCATACCCATCTCCGGATAAATTAAACCCCACTGCTAGGACAGCGACCAGCCGGGTAACCCAGGGGATGGGAAGGTATTTTAACAGTGTGGTAGCTTGCTGGAGGAGAAGGAAGGAGAGGAAGTGGGGAAGGCATAGGAAACCAAAAAAGAGAACACATTTCTTATTAGAAAGTTGACATTTACAAATACCATCCCCTTTGGGTGAAGTTACATTTAAGCCAGATGGCTCAGACAATATTAAAACTGAGATGAGGCTTTATTTCTGAAGTTCTTTTCTTCTGAGGAACCTGAGACACTTTCAGAGAAGCATGAATTAAGCCTCACAGCAGCAGTGTGCATGAAGCAGTGATTATTCTCCATTTAGTAGAAGGGGTACACAAATGCAAAGAGGTCACGTGAGTTGTTTGAGGGCGTACAGGAAGTCTGTGGCACAGCACAGAAATAGAATCCAGACCTCTTGACTCCTAGACTTGTACTTCAACCACAACTCATGCTTCTTCCTTTAAACAATCAAGAAGTTGAAAGCCAAGCAGCATCAAGTCAAACATCTGAGCAATGCTTGTCTTACACTTGTAAGTATATACCTAAAATAGCATATCCATACACAGGAAGAGATAATTGCTTGGGGCATTACATAGTTATAGCAAAGTATAAATAGCAAATTTGTTTTCCTCCTTGCTGCTGCTGGAATGGGGCTCTGAATTCATTCTTGTTCCCAGCTGGGAAAGGATTTCAGAATGTGGAGCTGGGGAGGACGCTGTTAGTGTATGTTTGCTGACCAGGATATTTCTTACTTCAATCAATAAGATATTTACAAGAAAAATAAATAAACATGCACGAGTGCTTTGCTGTCTGATAAAGATGAGGCTTCAAGGAATGCAGTAGCTGAGAATGATTTTTTTATCTGTAGTAAAAGCTTTTACAGGGTTTCCTTTCCTTTCACTTACTGCCTAAAATCTAGTTTCAAATCTGTGTTCTATTTCCCAACTTACAGCATCACAGAAAGAAGGAAATCTTAGACAAGTTCACTTTCTCTCATAAATAAGTTTTGAAAAATCCAGCCCTGTTTTCCAGTGTCTGGTCACCGCACAGGTTTGTGTGACACTGCCTATTTCCTTTCAGCCCTACACAGACGGGTGTGTGCTCTTTCCTGAGGTATCTTTGAGTCCCAATAGCGAGATGTATCTCCAGTAATGTTAACAAGGTCAGAAGGCATTCGTATCAAAACCAGAGAGAAAAAACCACTGACGGATTATAGCAGCAAATTAAAAGGAGATGAAAAAGCAGAGACCTCTAGTTATTCTTCTGTTTCTTACCATTGTTGTTTTGTATTCTAGCTATGGTGGCCTATTTGTCTGAATGTGTGTGTTCTGAGTCCTGATTTCTAGTTTCACTGCTTTACAGTGGTACTTCGAACAAACACATAATAGATTCCTTTTAATTGCCTGGCTCCCATAGTGAGCAGCCTATTGCGCTCACTAATTGAAATACCAAATTAAACAAGACAACAACATTTTACAAGCAGTGCTCCAGCTATAAGACATACAGAAAGAAGGTAATTTCTGCACGGGCTCTTGGACCTGGAAGAAGTGCTCCTCAGACAGGAGTAAAAACAGACTTGGGTTTTGCCTCATTCTAAATTAAAGGAGAGCTCTGTGTGCTGGCGTGAGACTGCAGTCTGAGCAGAAGTGCTGGATGCCAGCCTTCTTCCCCAGACCACAGCAGTTCCTGCTTTTGTCTGGACATATTTGTGACAAAATACAGACCAAAAAAACATGAAGAGAAGAAGACAATCAGTATGAGAGCAAGCTACCAGAATGGCCACATCCATTAGTCTTCTCCCTAGAGCAGAATTGCTACCTTTCATTAAGCCATGGCCATTACTTGTTATTATTACTGAGTTTATATTTCTCCATTAGGGTTTTCCAGCTGGACAGGAACACAGTGCCTGAGGATTCGCTTGTGGCTGGGTTAGGCTCATTTTCGAATCACAACTAATCTGTGCTGAGCAAACTGGCTGTTGTGTATAATGTATAATTGAAGGAAAAAATGCATAGTCATATGCATCCAGATAGCACCCAAGAAAATGAGACTCAGCCATCACTGACATAGGAAATTTTGAGCTTTTTCCAAAGCCTCTGTAGCTTGAAACGGCACTGTAAGTGACATAAGACGTGAGCTGGGCTTGTGCTATGAGCTGTGTGATAGCAAATGGTGCCCTTTTGCTGCTCAGCATCATTTGTACCTTCAAGCTAGATGCATACTACAGTTCTGCAAGCAGGTGAACCTGTAAGCTAGGGTCTAGAAACCGACAGAGGCAATTGGTAATTTGCACAAAAAATAATCTGCTTAGATAAAATAAACATGGAGTTTGATCTTTGTACAAAACTCATTGCAAACCTGAAACAGGCCTTTTGTCCTACATTATCTGCTTTGAATCAGAGAAAATACAGGATAGGCAAGCTTTTCTAAACAGCATGCGTTTTTCTCTGTCTTATAGATTAAGTACTGTGGTTCCAAAACAGATTAGAATTTCACAAAGCTGAACTGAAAATAAGGAGACTAAAGACATTCAGAGAATGGTCTATGTTCACATCAGGAGAGGAAATGTTCTTTGCTGTTCTGAGGCTGTGACTCAAATCACTAAGGTGCTGAAAACCCGGCAGGATTCTCCTGTTGCATGGGTCTGCACTTGGACCAGGAGAACGATGGTACTGGTGTATGACACATCAGTGTACTCAGAGGCAGCATCAACTAGTGAGAAAAGGTCACCTTGTCTATGATTCAAAACTGGTAAAAATAGCACCTTGAAGATCCCCACTGAACCCAGCAGAAGAAAGCTGAGTAGTTCATGGAACACAGCAGAGCTCTGACAAGAATTAATTCCCCAGCTAAAGTTATTTCTCTTGTTTGATCCAGTACCAAAAAGAGAGTTAGAGCAGGGATTGTTTCCTGTGGGATTTTCATTTTGACCTTTAGTTACACAAGCACATTCATTTTAAAGACATCTGATTGATTAATTTTTTTAGGTAAAAGCCAGTGAACAATAAACAAGTGCTTAATTTCTGCGTTGCAAATTTAACAATTATTTTCATTGTGTTAGTCATTCAGAAAAAAACTCCCTCGGTATTGCCAGTAGGCAGCATTATTTGCTTATTGCTTCCAGAAGTTGTAGAACAGCTAAAATTTATCTGCTACGTGTGATTACCTGTTGAGTCCTATTTGTTGTGTTGCAATCATGCCTAGGTGTTGTAGCACAGACTGTGTTCCTTTGGGCTGGCTAGAAATTGACACAGAAACATCACTGCCTGAAGGGTCATGAGAAACGGAAGAAGACAGAGGGAAGAAGACTACTGAAACACTGAGACTTTGAAGCCCATCTTCTCAGCCTTCTCCTTACCATAAAATGACACAGCAGTGTTTTCTCCTGTTACCATGGTGTTCTGCAAACGACTTCAGCTCACTAACTAGAAATTAAATGGGCAAACCTCTGAAAGCTTGGCAGTTTGAATAAACATCTGCAGGGATCTGGCTGGACTTGGGGACAGGCTGTCCTTTGCAAAAGAAACCACAGAAATTGCTCGAGATGCACCACTCTTCTAAGGGCTTGTGCTGAGTCTAAAGGAAAGAGTGTGAAACTTGTAATGTCTATACTCAGAAAAAGAGAGGTGAGAGAGTGGCTGAGAGAAGTTTCTCATGGGAGAATCTATACTGTGCAGAAGGCTACAAGTGATCAGAAAACGGAGCTGCAATTTGAAAGTAGTGACAATCTGCAGTCTAGGCAAAATCTAGGAGTTCATTTAGAAGACCACTGGGGGCAGAAAGAAGCTGCACAGATTCTGCTAGAATATTACATCACAAATAGCTGGAGTTATCTGATTTTCCCAAGGCTATTCTTACCTCTGTTACTAAAGCTTCCTGATGTGGGTTTTGTGAGAATTTAAGGAAGCCTCTTGGGTTGGGATGGGCTTTTTTTTTCTTTTTTCTGACTAAGCACTCATACAAGAAGACATAAATTGTTCCCTATCCAGGGAGAAGAGCTATTTGGAAGGGACACCTGGTGACTGCAGTGGCCATGGGGCCACCAGCCAGCCTGCTCTCCTGGGTGATGCAGCCGACTGCAGCAGAACAACATGAACGTGCTGTCAGATGCCTTGCATCTGTGTGCTCTCATTCCTGCTGTATTGTGCAACAATTCCACTCCAGTCTCAGCTGAGGCTTCAAGTAGGAATAGCCCAAAATACCACAACAACAGCTGTTTTGTAGGATTTTATGGAGCTGAAACCCAGGAGTCCTGGAAATCTTCAAATAAAGCTTTTTCCCATAAAAGAAACTTCCAGATGCATGAGCCTGAGTGTTTGTGAACAGCTCATGTCTGTGTAGTAAGCTTGCATTTTTTATGTCTTCCCCTTGTCATTTCATTTATAATAAATGTGTAATAACTTGTTAAATACTGCAGTAACTCCTGAGAACATTAATGCATTATTTGGCAGTGAAATTTCATTGGAGGGCCACCATCAACTGACTCCACATATTTTAGCAGGCTTTCCTTTACTCAATAGGTTGTCTTTGAATAAAAAACTCCAAAATTGAGAGCAGTCCCTAGTAAAAATTTTCATGGCTTTGACAAGTCACTGCAAGGACTACAATGCTCAAAGCTGCCTCTGATATGTAGCATGTCATTTTTACCAGGCGGTGAAGAAGCATATTTCTACATGAGGCATTTCAAAGAAAACCAGATCATTTTTTCCACAGGCAGCAGGATGCTGTGCGCAAATATTCACCCCACGTTTGTCATCTTACAGTAAGACGCTGAGACTTCACCTACGGAAGCTTCACAAAGCTTTACAATACACTGTCTGCTCACTGTGATAGCTTACACACTTTCCAATGGCTATGAAAAGGGTGAAAAGGCAACTTAATCCTAACAGAATTTGTGTAACAACTAAACAGCTCTAGGTGGATGTCGGATGAGATCTTTAAAGCCTCCAGAAATGGAGCTGGGAGCCTGGGGTCAATTTGCTGCTCTGCTCTTGTACTTTTGCTATTAGAAAGCTTTTCCTAGTTCCAAAGTTTCACTTGCTGCCATGCAGTCCCACCGTGACTTGCTTTGCTTAGCAGAGATGTGGAGGACGTGTGATTTCCTTCCCCTCTGCAGTGGTATACTGTGTTCCACGACTTCTGCTCTCTACTTGCTCCCTTCTCTGAGTGATCACACACCCTTCAGTCCTTTCTGGCTGATCTCATTGCTCTGCTCTCTCCTCCTTACAGCTGGACACAGCTTTTTGGCTACATAGGGCCCTAGTCACTACCTGCTACTCTAGCTAAGGTGCTGCTGAACCAAGCATAAGGATGATGTTACAAAACTTTCAGCCAAGTCACCCAGTCTGCACAGTTGTGTTGCAGACTGTTCCCATGTGAGTATTCAACCATTTCATTCATGGGTTTTGTCTAAGATCAGCTCTATAGTTGTTCAGAATTTTTACAACCCTAACCCTATCTTCCAACATGCCTGCAGTCTCTTCCACCCGGGGCTGTGTGGAGATTTAAAAAGCAGGCTCTGTTCATTACTATTAATGTAAGTAATGAAGAGCACCAGGCTAGACCAGGCTCCTGGGAGCTCAGCTTATCTTTCTGTTTTGACAGCAAACTGCCTGTAACTACTGAGCATGGTTTCCAATCAGTTTGATAACCACATTTCAGTAGTTTCATCTGGCTGTTTTTCTCTTCCCTGCTTGCATAAAACTCTGCCAAAAGACTTATGAAAATAAAGATATCCAGCATTTACTACTTCTTCCTGTCAGCATGGTAAGGATTACCTCATCAAATGATGAAATTAGGTGGTTTGACATGATCTGTTCTTCAAAAAGCCATGTTGTTTTTCTCTACGTATGAATAATGTCTTGAGTAGTTTTTCCAGTATTTTTGCAGGAACTGAAATTCAGCTGACCTCTCTGACTCTTCTTTCTCCCTTTTAAAAAGAAAAGTGTATTTGCCCTCTTTCCATCTCTGGCATCTCACCCTTCTCCTTGAGGCAAACACAAACAGTTTCACGCTACCACGTCAGGTAATTCTTCAAGTATTCTGGTATCATTCATCAAGACCAGTTCATTAAAAAACAAATGCCCTTTCCATCCCATTATCTCTTCTCATCCAGCTCATCTGAGGAATAGTCATGCTTCTATTTTTTCCTTGTCTTAAAAACAAAAGACCAGCCCTTCACTCTGTGATCAGAAGATGAGAGAAGAAAAGCAGGAAATAGGAGATATTCACACCCGATGCTGCTGAGCATTATATTTCCAGAGAAGTCCATGGAAGCTGGAAGCAGTTAGAAAAAAACTGGACTTCCACTGGGTTTTTACGGTGTTAATCACAAGACCCACGTTCTAACTGCACAGCAAGAAGAGCCCTAGGCCTCCTGTTTCTTCAGCGGTGCTGTAGAGACATTTTCCACCACACTGCATTACAGTGTGAGTGCATCTCAAACTGTCTTATCTGTGCATGGAATCTGACACAAGGTGCACTGTCTGCTTTGTGAAAGATTTCAAAAATTGGCAACATCCGCTCAAGTCTCCTGCATTTCTAGTCCCCTTTAAAGAATATTGTCCCACGTTATCACAAATGCTGCAGAGAGAACTGATTATGCCAGATCCAGATACGTTCAGACTTTCTGGGTAAGATATAACTGTCTCCATGTGTTTTTAGCTACACCCACTAAAGTGCATTTACCCAAGTATAAATCACAAATACCAACTGCCCACTGTGTAGCACAACTACATCTTTCTGAAATTGTATTCCATTTGAACGCATCTGCTACCCAGTAGCACAGACAGCTTTGAAAATGAAGATGACAAACTAGAGAAGACTTGTTCATCTGCTTCTGTAGTGAGATAACACGCTTAGAAGGCCCTAGGCCTCACTGGTTTTAGGAACCAAACCTAGCGTATTTTACAGTTTCTGAAATGTTTGGATTTGAAACTGATCTGAGGCCTTTCAGCTGGTTACTACATCGATGACATGCAAGAGAGTATGTCTGGAAGTCATCAAAATTCATTCTCCATCTTACTTGAACAATAGTGATGCTGATGGAACAACCACAAATGAAATAACAAATCAACAACCTAATCTACATTTTTCAAGTATTACTACTAAAATGTGATGTAACCACATAAGCATACCACAGCCTGCAGCTTTCATACTAAACCTAAGCACCTGAAAAGTTCAGGGAGTGTAGATGGAAGGGTAGATGTTGCAGCTCTATAATAACTGAAGAACACTTACATCTATTCTCTTGCTTTCTGTGTAGGACTAGAATTGGGATTAGTTAGATATAGAATTAGCTAGAAAGTTTTAAAAGAGGAAAAATCAAAATAAAAAAAGTCAAAGTAAAAAATCCCAAATGTGCCAATTAAAAAACAACAAAAAGTCTTCTTAATGTTTCTGACCAGCATAGCACATAGCAGAAGTCAAAATACTAGTAGACAGTCCTCTCACATGGCCCTCTCAGTCCAGGCTTGACATCTTAATGCAGTTCAACAGGCCAAATAACAAACTGGCATGAAATCCCAGCCCAGTGTGCTTCATGGCAAAACACCCATCGATTTTGCTGAGGCCAGGATTTCAGTCTGGCCAAACTCTGTCCAAATGCTGACCCTTTTAAAAACTGGCAAGTGTCATGCAATATTTTGTACAGGAATATATTCATATCCAGACAAACAGGATATGAAGTTTTAGGCCAGGAAATATATATGAAGTGAATTCCATGGGGTGACAGACTGAAATGAGTTTTGTAAGACACTGTCCCCACTGCAGCTAAAAGGGTGGACAAGGGACTGCTCTGCAGCCCTGACTAAGGTGCAGTGAGCTCAGACACTGGTCAGTGATGGAAGAGGTTCCCTTGGTGTGTGCGGTAACAGAGGCTTGTTCTGTTGGCAGGGGATGAGTGAGAACTGGCTTTTCTGGAGCTCACAGGCACCTGGCTGCAGCGCTGAAGCCCTGCATGGTTTGCTCTTTCCCAGCTGCTTAGCCATGACTGCTACTCCTTCTGCTTTGAAACCTACCCTAGTGTCTTAAACCAATGCATTATCTCTTCAGCTGATGACAGCCTTAGGCTGCCCACTTAAGCCAGACTTGCATTCATTGTTTGCTCTTTGCATTTCCTGCTGCTGTTTACAGCCAGGTTGCAGCAATAACTGAAGTGCTCCTTCACTGTCTCTTGCTCTTGATACAATTGGAGGCTTCTGCCTGTCCAGAGCTGAGGTTGGCTGCAGAACCTTTGCTACTAGTTTAAGTAGAACACTTTTTGAAACTAATGAAAGAAAGCAGTATAACTTCTCATAGCAATGAAAAGAGTCAAGAGTAGATGCTGAAATGTTAAAGTAATGTCAGTTCAAACTTTTTATAAAACAGCCAAGTGGAAAGAATGGAAAGGAGGCTTGCCCTTTTCCTCTGACGGAGGTCAACATAAGAGCTAAACATTCCATCACTGCAAGTGTTTATTTCAAACAGTTTTTCTGATATAAGCAAATATACTTAGCTTCCTTATACATTTACTTCCTCCACACTGTTAATCCTCTCCAGGCATTCATGCAAAGAGGAGTCTATTTCTACTATTTTCTTGCACTTCTGCAATTTTCTTACACCCAGGGTTTGTTTATGACAGTAAGTGATCCGTTAAATTCAGCCCGCTCTTCTTATCTGTGCCTTGATCTGACCATAAGCTTGACTTAAATGTTTGTAGAACTAATTGCAAACAGTCACCAAATAGATTATACACATGCATTTCAATTGATGAGTTGTTTGCAGATGAATGTCTTTGAAAATAGCCAATTTATTTTTTTCACCCAAGGATATGTGGCTGGTTGCCCGATTCACGTCATCATTTCTGGCAGCAAAACTGAACTTTCAAAGCAGAGGAATAATGATGAAAGCATATCAGTTACTGAACAGATATCAATGCTCCACTATGAAGAGCTTCCAGACTAATACTACTCTCTGTTTAAAGTTGTTTACAAAATGTTTAGGACTCACAAATATACTGATAAACTAACAGCTTGAATAAACATGACCCCTGGACCCCAGGAGAGAGATCTATTCATGAGAATAGTCACAAATCACTTCCTTCTAATTCTACCAGCTCTTCTACTTACAAATTTGTCTCTTATCTTACAGAGCTGCTCTGTGAAGACCTCCCATGTTTGGACATCATATACAATACAAAACTCACGTGCAATTTATTGTGGAAATTTGACTGAAAGGCAAAATGCTATACAGAATACTTTGTTCTGTAAAAATATTTACAAAATTGCTTCCAATTATTAGAGGTGATTATAATTCATGTTTGCCTTTTGATATATCACATGGATGTTTTGGAGACCCATGAGGATATTTCTTAACAAAAAGTATGTGCAACCTTCTATCTTAAGCGGGAGAAATAGGGCTGATGTAGTCATCAACAATAATCTGCTGAAGCTGAGAAAAAAATAACACTTTATGTATCTGAAAACTTGATGTATCTGGGAAAACATTATGTATCTGAGGCATTGAAGCTCATAAATTTAACCACAACTTCCAATTTTACCAAAGCCAATAAATTCAGTCATAAATTCCAGTTTTATCATAAAATCTTAATAGATTATGACTACAAAAATGTATTTCAGTTTTTATAAACTCTAAGCCTATCCTGAAATCAGAAATCAAAACCAGAGTTCTGATATTGCTTTTAATAACCTTCAAACCTAGTGAGATATTAAAAGTTCAGTTTACTTTAGTATCATCTGAAAAATTATTCAGACAGCTGTAATAAGCAATATGTAGCAGGACCTCTTCAAGGTCACTACTGTGTCTATAAGAAAAGATGGGATTACTGTGGTTTTGTTGCAAAGGAGCCCACCCATATGTGAGACAGCAGCCACATGAAATGGAAGCCTGGATACATGTCTTTCTGAACCTAATAATCGCTCACTGGCTCACAGAAATGTTTCCTAGGTAGTTCTAACACGGAGTTTAGTTTTAGGATAATCTCTGATTTATGGCCAGATTTAGCACGTCAAAACAATGTACTCAATCTGTGGTCTGCTCTCTCTTCCCCAGGAGTCCTTTAGCAGTGGTTATGCAGGCCTGCCACATTAATCTGCAGTGCAACATGGCCATCTGTTCATGTGCTGAGGGATAAGCTTATGCTTTCGTGTGCCACACCTGGAGTACCAATACTTGTCGCTCCGTGGCCATACATATGGCAAGGGAGACACCTAAATATCCAGCACAGGTGGCTCCTATAGACGTATCACTTGCACCAGTAGACATGGTAGGTGTTCCTGAAATAAAGCAGGGAAGTTTGTTCTTGTATGGATGTGATTTTTAAACTGTCATATGATTTTTTTTTCTTCTCTAACCTCCTTTAAACTTTTGAACTTCTAGATTTCTGTAAAGAGCAAAATGGTTATTTTAAAATTCCTATTTAAAGGAATAGTTAAAAGTAATGCTGAAATGTTGAACAGAAGCAGGATTTCTTTTCTAAGAGAAATCCATTATAAAATGTATTATAAGTACTTGTCGTGATTCGCATGTATACCCAAATGATAAGCAGATGCTTTCTCCTGCTTTAAGTTCTTTTCACGGTTAAAAATCAGGAATTTTCGTTCCTAGCTTCTCTGTGGAAATATTTAATACTCTTTCTAACATATTTAGAGTATTTTTGCATGCAGCCCAGAACAAATATTTCCAGTGTGCTGTGACTCAGTACTTTTTTTGATGCAGAAACACAATGAAAAGCCTGTTTCTCATAGTGTTTTGGCAGAAAACAACTCTGTGGGCTGGTGTTGGCAACACCACAGTCTAAGAATAGGGCACTTTTCAGGCAGAAAGTTGTTGAATTTGGACATAAGGTTTGTCTAGATGTAGAGAAGTCACTGTCTTCAGGGAAAGGAGTAATTTGGAAATGCCTGCCCTACAAATTAGAGTGCATTAGAGCCTACCAAAATGATTGTTTCCTGTGAGGGCTATTCAGAATGAAGTAATCCCAAAGACTATATTCCACTGTACAAGTGAGGTTCCTGGGCAGACCCTGAAATGCTTCTATAAAGGGGCTCTCATTGTATGGAGTGCTCTATTCCGGTTTCAATTGTTCATAAACATGAGTAATGCTTCCTAACGCTTGTGTAAATGGGAAGAACTGTAAATGGATGGTGCTTCACCATACATGCAATATGCTGATAGCACTACGGCTGTCTTTATAAAATATAGCGTTCTGGTGAAAAATGTAATACAGCGAACAGGAAGTGAAGAAGTCAAAGCTTTTAGAAATTTATCTTGTTATGGGAGCCTTAAAAGATGATATTCTGAGCAGAGTCTGCACTGTCCTGATTCTGCTGAACACAGTGGATGTGTTTTTGCTTGCGGAGGTTTTACCCATAAATATAGGCTGTGTGGATTGTTCTCTGCAAATAAATGCAGTGCAGAAAATTCCCTTGAAAGGCTACCTACAGCATTCCCTTACTACATATAACATTTGCCAAGCGACTCAAATGTCTACACAGCCAGTTTGATTTCCTTCTTATTTCGCCCCACAAGTCTGGTTTCCTGGTTATCCATTCTGCTTTTGGTAGCAATAATTTTTGTAATTTATTTCTCACCAAAATGAAATGCTGGCACAGTTGGCAAGTCAGCCAACTCCATACAGATCTTATTAGATATGTACCCTAGGTTTGGCTTTCTTACTGTGACAGCAAAACCCCACAAAGTCCAGAAACAAGGACCAGGCAGGGCAGTTAACATAAATGTTCTGTCACTTGGTAGAGCAAAAATGATTATACTCCTAACCTTAATCTGAAAACCTTTTGTCTGGGAACATTAAGCACATGTGTACTTACCTGTGTGCCTTATTTCAGGTGTTCCAACCTAAACATATGACCTCTAATGGAGCAGCAGACACATGTCATCTTACAGCAGGTAATAGTTGCAGTTAATCATGTAGCTTTGAGCCATTCCCTTTCCACCCGTTAATCTACTGCCTTTGAGACTTGTTCTAACAGTCCAAGCCATTAATAGGTACAACCAGAAGAAAAAATTGAAACTTGGATGAGATTTTTAACTTAAAAAGGGTCAGGAATGTACATGTGTGAACTCCTGCCCCTTTCCATTTTTTCCCCAACAAACACTAATGAACAGCTTCCAGCTATTGACATTAAAAAATAATCATCCTGCCAAGGAAATGTTTCTTTCCCCAAACAGGGAAGGACTCCCTGAAGCTGTATCTCAAAATTATACATGTTTGATGGTAGCTCTTTGTCCTAAATTAGTGACACACTTATGTCTCTAGGGCAGGAAACAAAAAATTCACATCTTTCTGAAAAAGAAAGCTCCCTTCTTTCACGACATGCAATAGTATGGTCTGGCCCTGAAAGGCTCCTTTGTATCAGACATTAGTTGTAACAATTTAAAATACAGAAAACCAACTTTAAATTCCTCTAAAGGAGTGTATTGATTTGTGTTCATTGTATGAAGATCTCTGGAATCATGAAAAAAGTGGAAACGACTCACAACATAGTGAAAATTTGTGTGTGAAAAAGAGTATCAACAATACAGAATGGAGGTCATCAAAAAACTGATTTGGGCTTGGAAACTAGAGAGCACTGTGTTCCTCACTGAGATGCACAGTTCTGGCACTAACCTGAGGTATGTCCTTGGGCACGTCTGTTCACCTTTTTGTGATTCCAATTCCCATCTGTAAAGAGAAAATAACAACAGGTAACTATGAAGAACTTCAGATGACAAATCTTGCAGGATTCCTAGGATTGTTTACTCCCTAAGTTTAGCTTACAGGTCACAGTAGGGAGAGAATAATACAGATCATGCATTATCTGTGTAGTTAGGGGTAATGACTATTAAATGCTTTCTGTCAACTCACTTCTGCAACCCTATGGCGGCTAGAGAAGAGCACATTCTTCCTGTAATAAAGATTTGAAGGTATCAACTTTCCATCTTCACCAAGTTATTAGCAACAAATCATTACTTGAAGCAGCAATGGAAGAATAAATATGTTTTAAGACTCACAGTTGTGCAAATGAAAGCATTTATTCTAGTAGCTGACAACATGCAGAATAAGCCTACCTAGACTGCTTGCTCAAGATCTGTGTTAACGATTATTCATGGTGGGGAAGAGAGGCAGCTGTTAAATATTGTCTTTGTATGGAGTTATAGGAATAGCCCAGTGACAGAGAACTTTATTGTCAGCAGTAATTAGATGGGAATTTTAGGTACTTACTGTTCTCCTATTAGACTGAAGTCCTCAGGAATAAGTAAAGTATATTAATAAGTAAATAATAGTACATTGTTGCAATTACTCTTTGAGCATGCAAATACATTTTCATTTGCCCAAGTGTAGGAGTACATACTGGGAACAACTGTGATACTTCCAGCGACAGAAAGGAGATTCAATGTCTTTTAAAATAAGCTTCTCTGCAGAGAAGGACCTAGGGGTCCTGATAAATGACAGTTTGGCCATGAGCTAGCAGTGTGCTCTTGATGCCCAAGAAGGTCAGTGTTTTCCAGCAGTGTATTAAAAAGAGCATGGTCAGCAGGTCGAAAAACTTGATCCTCCTCCCTGGTGAGGCCACATTTGGACTACTGTGTCCAGTTCTGGGCTGCTCAATTCAGGAAAGACAGGGAACTTTATAGATAGAGTCCAGAAGAAGGCTACAAAGATGATTAGGGGCCTGGAGCAACCCCTTGTGAGAAAAAGCTGAGAGATCTGAGACTGTTTAGCCTGGAGAAGGCTGAGAGGGGATCTTACCAATGCTTGTAAATATCTAAAGGGCAGGTGACAAGTGGAGGTGGCCAGGTGCTTCTTAGTGGTGCTCAGCAATCAAACAAGGGGCAAGGGCACAAACTGGAACACAGGGAGTTCCATATCAACATGAGAAAAAAACTTATTTACTTTGAGGGTGACAAGGCACTGGAACAGGCAGCCCAGAAAAGCTGTAGAGTCTCCTCTGGAGGCATTAAAAATCCACTGGATACTTTCCTCTGCAACCTACTCTATGGAATCTGCTTCAGCAGAGGGTTAGACTAGATAATCTCCAGAGGTCACATCCAACCGCTACAAGTTCATGATTCTGTGATTCAAAACTATCCACTCATTTAATCGTGACAATTTTGTAAACATAGCTCAGGTCAGTACTTCCTAAATCTTTGGAATCATAAAATCATCTAGGTTGGAAAAGACCCTCAAGATCATAGATTCCAAACTATCAACCTGGCTTGCTGAGTTCTCTCACTAAATCACACCCCTTAGTGGCACGTCCACATGTTTCTTAAATATCTCGATGGTAGGGGATGCTACAACTTTCCTGAGCAGCCCAATCCAATGCTTTATCACTCTTTTTGTGAAGCAATTCTTTCTAATGTCCAATTTAAAGCTCCCCTAGCACAACTTCTGACAGTTTTCTTCTATCCTGTCAATTGTCATCTGAGAAAAGAGGTCAACACACTCCTTGCTGTGATCTCCTTTCAGGCAATTGTAGAGAGTGATGAGGCCCCCCCCTCAGCCACCTCTTCTTGACCCATGGATCTGCCGTATCAGATCGCTCTGCAGAGCCTCCTGCCTTCAAGTAGACCAAACACTCCCATCAAATTTGGTGTTGAATGTGAAATTACTGAGGGCAATAAAGGATAAAGGCAAACCGACAGCCTGCTTGGGATTTCTTGGGTCTATTTTAAATAAAATCAGATAATGCTCTAAGAAACTCACCCCTATTTCTCTAAAATTCAGATCGTAGCTCCTATCTGTGTGTGCTTGGTTTTCTAACAGTAGGACAAAAAGCTACAATCAAATATTTGGTCTGTTATTTTATCTACATTTTGTGATGGGTTGTTGTGGCTTAACCTAGCAGGTGGCTCAGCACCACACCCTCATTTGCTCATTCTCCTCCTTCCCAGTGGGACAGGGGAGAGAACTGAGGGAAAAAAAAACCCAAACAACTTGTCAGTTGAGATAAAACTATTTACTAAGATAGAGAAAAGGAAAAGGATTATAGTTATTGTTATATATCTATGTGTGAGTGTATATAACAAGTGATGCACAAGCAATTGCTCACCCTCCCTGATCGATGCCGAGACAGCCCCCTGAGCAGTTGGAGAGAACCAGATGAACTCCCACCTCCTTCAGAACTCCTTCTGTATATGGTATGAAATATCCCTTCAGTCAGTTTGAGTCAGCTGTCCTAATTCTGTTCCCCCCCCAGCTCCTTGGGTCCTTCTTTGAGAACTGGTTCTGTTTAGCAATCCTTAGCAGCAGCTATAAACACTGGTGTGTAATTAACATTATTTTTCTCCCAGAACTAAAAACATAGCAGGATACCAAACACTTCAAAGAAAACAATTCCATTCCAGACAAAAGTAAGACATGGGTAAAAACCCCAAGCCCACAGTTCAGATTCCCTTTTACAAATCTCTTACCCACTTACTTTGGATTGAAATGTCAGCTGTTTTGTGATGAAATGGAAAACTGTTTCCTGATCATGGCTCAATTGCGTTTTTAGACCTTTCAGTACTCTCAGAGTTCTATCTCCACTGAAATTTTAATAGTTTGGATTTCCATTCCTGTGACAGCAGACTCAAGAGCTCAAAGTTTGATTGAAAAATGGGGTCAGGATAGGACTGAGTGGTGGCTGAATTAATTCTGCAGCAGAACACCCTCAGGTAATGCTTAGAGTATAGAAGGACAGGCTCAGAGTGCTTGTGAGGATAATGAAAAATTAAGGATGAGGGTATACTGGGGGGCATTTTCAGTTTCTTTTCCGAGATAAGCTTTGTTGTGGTTTGCATTGAGTGCAAGATTGCTTGTTGAAAGTTTGATAATTTCTTCCCCTAGCCTCATGATATCTTTAGTAATAGGAAATGATCATACTTGTGAAGTGACAGAGTCACACATTCAAATATGATTTAAGGATATTTATCCTTGGAAAGAGAGGATGTAATTTTTTTTTCTCTCTCTAAAGAACAAGGGAATTCCAAAACTTTCAATATTGCAGAAAATTTACATTGATTGCAATCCTTAAGAATCTTGTTAAAATTACTAGACTACAAATGAGTACACCAGCTACAGCTGCTCTTAGATTATCCAAATGATTTCCAATAAGACACAGCTTAAAGACCTCAGAGGCTAGGAAGAGCAGCTTCCAGAGCAAAGAAGAGTAAGTATCAGTGAGGCCAAGAGATAAACTTGAAATAATAGGACTCTAATGAAAGCACTGACTGAGAAGTGTGCTTGCTGCATGCTGTATTTATTGAGATGCTAACTGGATTACAGAAACGCTCATTTATAACTCAGAATTTTTTTTCCAAAAAGAAAAGGTATGGTAGATCAACTACTTCTTGCACTGGTTAGTCTGCATTTAGGTGACAAGCTGACACAGAAAACTGAAAATGCACAATCCAAAATCACTTCTCTCACAATACAGTGGCATTCCTGGGCCTAGGAGCAGGTAGGAGCAAAACAGCAAGCCAAAAGAGGAAGAGTGCTGCTCCTAAGAGTGAGAAGAGATGAAGCTCACTGAGTGTAGTTTCCTTAGGGACCAAGCTTGGCCAGCAGGAACTCAGAAACTGCTGTTTGCGCTTTCCATGGTGATGGTATAGGAAGATGGCTATTCCTATATGTGCTCTTGGTAAAGGAGCATTTCACCTCTAAGGAAGTCCATTTCTCCCTCTGATGGGAGTGGCCCTGCAAAGCCCCAAGCATAAGAAGGCTCCATATTTCAGAGGGTGGGCTTGCATCGTCTCATAGGTGTTCCTGAATGCTGCAGAGGCACAGAGGAGGCTTCCCAAGGTTGAAGCCATCAAACAACTGAGTTTCCTGTTTGAACATTGCCGTTGTGGTTTCACTCGGCTGTACATCACGTGCCATGCAGGGAGGAGGAGAGAAGCTGTGTGAGCTGGTGATGGTGCAGATTGCCCTGTGTGGACGCCTGTGGCGTGAAGCCCTGGGGGACTTGGCAGTGCCTGGAGGGTGGGGACAAGGCCACAGGCCCACCATCATCACCATGCTGGGGATCCTCGTGGTGCTCTGCCTCATCCCTGCTGCAGATGTAACAGGTAACAGAAAAAATATGATTGTTTCCACGATTTTTCAACATTTGTATCATAGGAGAGGGGAGACAGTAGACAGTCTTGTACAGATCTGGATTAGTTTTGCAGAAATTATGTTGCATTTGAACATGAGAGAAGAGACAAAGCATGCTGCTGAGACTGCTTATGGATCGACTCAGTATAACCAGGAGGTTGATTTTTTTTCTTCCATGAGTATCCCTCCTAGACAAGACTCAAGAGATATCTATTTAATCTGCAACCTCTTCAGATGCATTTGGAAACTGCTTATTTAGAGAGAGTTTATTTCACCTTTCCCTAGCCTGCACGGACTGTGCTTTGTGGCTTTCAACATCTGCTGGGGGGATCTGAGCAGAGCTGGTGCTGCGCCCTCTGGGGCCACCTCCAAGCCTGCTGTGGTCAGCCCTATGTCCCATTGTGTGCCAGCTTGGTGTGACGGGCTGCAGAGCTGAGCCCACCCGAACTCTCATAGCATCAGCAAGTGAAAGGAACAACAGTAGAGCTGCTTACTGAACTCAAAGTTAGGAGGATCGGAATTGCCGACTAACTGATTTTTGCATTATTTAGTAGTTTATTGATAATAACTAGATATGTTGCTTCTTTCTGAAAATATTTTTGGTAACACAAATGCCTAGTTGTGATTCAGGAATACAGCATCTTAGTAAATCCTTCTGAATCTTCAGTTACCTGGCTGCTGTCTTTCGCTGATGCAGTGTTAGTGCGTTCAGAGCTACCACGTCTCTCCAAGTAGTACATCAAAATGCAAAGCAAGGCAAAGGGTGATGGGTTTTGCTAGGATAATCTTGACAATTTTTCAAATCTCTAGCTTGTGAACTGTTGTTATTTGGTCTCCTCCAAATATCAGCGTGTTGTATTTTATGAGGAATTTACAGGTAGGAACAAAAATCTGTTTTCCAGTACAAATCTTTCACATACAGAATATCTTTAAAGAGTTGCTTTTCTAATACAAGAGATAAAACTCATTATATTTTTCCTAAATTGCATGTTGCTTTTCTGTAGTTCTAGTCCTCATGAAAGGCAATGTGATTTGCATGAAGCCTTGATCTATATTTCTTTAAGAGCTGATAGGCTCTTTTTTCCTTGTCCTTTTTGAGTTTTCATAATTCTCTGCTTGCAATATGGTAATTACTTTCACAGAAGGCCACTGGGTTGTCTGAGAAGACAATAATTCTAGGAGGGGATAGGAAGCAGTGATAAATTAATAGTTTTAAAACCATTTCCATGAGAAGTGAACATCTTTTAAACAACTCTTGAATTGC
Source organism: Lagopus leucura (assembly GCF_019238085.1). Lineage (NCBI taxonomy): Eukaryota > Metazoa > Chordata > Aves > Galliformes > Phasianidae > Lagopus > Lagopus leucura. The sequence continues at coordinate 8,576,822 of NW_024962267.1, forward strand.
AAGAAAATACAACGTGTGTTTATCAGACACCAGGGTCATGCCATGATTCTCTAGACATCCGTTTACTTGCTTTGGGTTAAGAATTTCTACAGCAGCTTCATTGAAACCATTCAATTGCTTGAACAGAACCATGAGTTAGCTTACTTTTCAGGGCTTTCACCTATTTCCTTGTCTCTTCTTTTCATTTTGATGCTGAGATGAATGATCCTTGCTACACAGACAACGTTAGGACAAGTAAAAGCCCTGCAGAACTTCCTCAAACCACAAAATGTACTTTGTTCTGGTGAAGACAACTGAATCTATCCTGTCATGCTTTTATTAGGCTGCACCACTGAGTCAAACTCAACGGCAAGTTGAGTTTGAATTGTGGAACCGTAAAGCTGGGAAGAGACTTACAAGATTGGATTGCTTATTCCCTCTTTTCAGTAGTATCGGTGTTTACAAAGCCTGTCCCTCTCCACCCTCATCATCCGCTTTCTGTCAGCTAAGTAACAGAAAACAGAGAGGCTGCTAAATACTTGGCTATCTGTTTATTTTGTGAAATAAAGTAATGTAAGAATGTTCCCACTGCAGAGGACCCCAAATGACCTCATCTTTTCAGTGCTTGCATAACATCCTGGCTGGTGTTAAAATCAATCTCTGAGTGCTAAAATCAGCCTCAAACCCACCAAGGTTACCAGAATGCAAAATGCAAGGCTAGCTGAGATTAGGATGACATCAACAAATTCTGGCTCAAAAACATCACAAACAGACAAAAGAAACCCCCGCGTTCAAACTAAGTTTAATTTCAGCAAGAATACTTTGCTTGGTGCAGTATTTGCATGAATGGAGTAAAAGTTAGTACAAAGCCAGTCTATCACATTAGAAAGGGTAGATCCCTCCAGCTCTACACATAGACACAGCGTAGACACCTAAAACTGAAGTAACAGAGGAAGACTTTCACCTGGGAAAGAGTAAAGGCAACTGAACAACAAACCAGCAGCTGAAGAAACAAACAGCTTTGTTTATAACGTAGCTGTGTGTCTTTCCACTTGTGGACTAAATAAGCTCTTTGCAGGTTTCCCTCTCCACCCCCTCCAGCAGGGACTTAAGTGGGCCATTTCTTTACTGTGCTTAGAGAAATCCCAACTTATCCCAGATTCCTTGCTCTGGCAAATAGCTCCCTGAAGCCAACTGGCATGAAAAAGAAAGAGAGTACAAAATATTTTTAACATAATATTTTTTTCCAATAACTGATAATGATTCATGGAAAGTTCTGGAAAAAAAAAAAAAACAACCAACCTTCAAAATAGTTAGTTTCCATACTCTGTCATCTTTATTTCACTTTCTTGAGTAAAAAAAGAAAAGAAAAGAAAAGAAAAGAAAAGAAAAGAAAAGAAAAGAAAAGACCTTCAATGGAGCTTTGCTTGCATGAAGGGTCTGTGATTGAGGAGGTAGTGTTTTTCAGAAAATATATATGAATTGGACCTCTTTCATGAGGCAAAAAAAACCCCACTTGTGGTTATAAGATATGATTAGCACGACAACATACAGAAAAGCTTAACAGAGATCTTGCACACCATTGCTTATAAAACCTACAGCCTTGAGACACATCAAAATGTTCTTACATTTCTAGACATTACAAACTTTTGAAACTGGACAATGATTTTCATATCTGCCATTTGCTGCCTGAGGCCAAGACAGATATTTATTACTATATAGCACAACTGAAGACCGCTCTGGAAACAGCAGTTATAAACCTATTTAGGGGAAAATGTGCACTATTAGAAACATATACTGGATGTTTCAGAGTTTCACTGTTTTCATAAACCCAAAGAGACACAAGAAAAACTGTCTTTGTGAAGACAAAAGCAGCTTCAGCTCAAGTTTGTTCAGAATGATTCAGATTCTACTAAGAATATGCTCAAATCCTATTCAGATCAGAAATCAAGTAAGGGTTGTTTGGCCTTACTTTGTTTTCCCCACAAAATGGGGAAATGACTGACTTTCTTCAATTTGAAAAACTGTGAGCTTGGAGACGCAGGATAACAGCAGGGCCTGACATGCCTGTGGGGCGAGCTTGCCTTGCCTCAGCCCTGCCCTGTTCACTAATTAGTTCCTATAAATGGAAAACAAAACACCTTCAATCCATTCAGATTTTACATGGTAGCGCCACTTTGCAAAAGCAGATTTGGTGTAAGTTTGGCTTAAACAAATCACTTAGGAGCAGCCCTTATTTAACAATCCACAAATAAACTTCTTCCCATTGTTTAGTTATCTCAGCACCAACAGTATGGGGCTGGGTCATCAACACTCAGCTGCCATGGTGAGGCAAACAGGCTGGGCCAGAAAGCCAAGATGTAAGGTGATGGAAAGTATTTTTTTGGTGGATGCATCAAAAAAGTTTGTTTGCCAACAAACAAAATATCACAGCAGGGACATAAATAGTCCAGAGCTGTAATTAAATAGCAGAGCTCATGATGTGAAGCTATGTACTACTATACACCAGGAATCCAGACTAGCAAAAGTTCAAGGTAAGTCTCTGGGTTCTGCAGAACAGTCTAAAAAACATCTGGAGGTGGTCTCTCACTGACACTATTTTCAGTGTTGTCTTTCCTCTGGCCTTAGTGATCTGATCAGGCTATGTGATAAACGTCCATCTGTTTTTCTGTAAGAACTTGCAGTGACAAAAAGGTACTTATTTGTAAGTACCTACAGCAAAAAGCAAGCAAGTATTTTTTTCTGAGCCATAGTACTTCTGCAACTATCTCTTCAAGGCTGCCTGTTTCGGATATAAACTATGAAGCAGAAAAACCCCTTCCGAAGGTGTGTTCAGCTGCAATAGCCAGAGCTGTAGTGGTGGGCACTGGTGGGGTAAAATTCAAAACAATTCTGTCCCAAGTGAGATGCTTTGAGTTCTGCTTTTTTAACCAAAGAACAATTCCACTGCAGACTTGTACCTTCCCACTTGGGCTAAAGTTTGATTTTCTAGAAAAAAATGATATGATCAAATAGCCTGTCTAAAGAAGTAGAATGTGAACCTCACTCTTTACTAGAATGCCTTATAGGCCTAGGTGAGAGCTTTTGTTGGAAAATGCTGATTCAATGAAACTGAAATATTTTGCTGAAATGTCTTCACTGCAATGAGAATCCACCACAGGCAGCACCTTCAGTAGGAACCAGCCTTGTCTGCTGTTACTTCCAGCCTGCTCTGGGATTCCAAGATCCTGGGGCCTTTGTACTGGAAAGAATGGAAATGCTCACTCTTCCCCAAAACAAAAAGTTTTAGTGTTTGGATTCCCTGCGAACATGAGATTTCTGAGCTGTGATAAGCTTTGCTGCAATCCTCAAGTTAGCTACACTGAACAGAGGGACACAAGGAGGTTGGGCTGCAAACTCCTTCTTTGCTAAAGATCCCCTGTCTCATATCTTCCTGCTCTTATGAGAAGAAAGGGCTGGTAAACATGAATTTTGGTGAGAAAATGAACAACTTCAGCAGTTTCATGGGCTGGGCTGGTTCTTGGAGAACCTGTTGGGCATGGTTTGTTTTTACTGCCCACACCCTGCAACTAGTTCTGACCAACTCACACATCTCTGTGTGTTCATTCCCTGTTCCAGTCTTGTGCGTTTTATGTCTTACAATTATTGCTGTGCCAGGGCATACCTTAGCAGAGGGCTTCTGGCTCAACTTCCCAATAGGCCAACAAGTGGATGGAGCCAAGGTTTTCACTTCAAATTTGTTAGACCCACACTCAAGTCCATCTTTTATTTTGATTCAGAGCAAGGATTACACCCGAATCTCCCATGTCCCTGTGAATGCTGTGACCACCATGTAAGTTCACCATCTTCACTCACAGCTCTCATAATGAAAGCTGTGCAAAAAGAAGTAGTTTCAAAATGGAAAATGTGGCTTCACAACACCCGTGGATATACGTGGTAGTATCTGGTGTGGATATTTTCTGGATGTATGTAAATAACATGTCAATTTTATGAATGCATTTGTTTCATATGTCTTTTGGTGTGTGTGTGTGTCTCTGAAAGCAGAGCATATGACTAGACCACATGACTTCAGTGGCCTCTTTCAAGCTAATGTTCCTGCTGCCCTCTAGAAGCCTAGGCTCCCAACAGCCTTAAGGGAGGCATGCTGAAATTCTTGACCTGAAACTGAGCATGGAAATAAACCTGTGTACCATTCACCCCGTAGGAGTGTCCTCCCAAGAGGTCAGGGTGGTCCCTCTTCCTATACATCTAGGAGCACACTAAGTGCATCCATGTAGTCCTAAATATTAAGTATATTGAAACACTTGTTTCCCGGGCACTGTAAATCTGCCCTCCTTCCTGCTCTGTTTTCCTTTCTATCCTCTTAAAGTATCCTCACATGGATTAAGTAGAATGAATGCAGGTTTTACAGCAGATTTTGGAGAGACGTACAGTTGCCATTGTCTCAACCACAGCAATTCTCTGTGATCCATCAAAGGCTGCTAAGAACTCCTGCAACTTGGACTTGCATGGAGACATATGCAATGGCATGCATACACAAAAGCACTGTCCCTGCTTCCGGCAAGTTCCTAGCTTAAGAACCACAGCTCGCTTCCTCTTATTTACAGGTCACCATTTGAAAAGTCTCATTTGTACAGGGTGGATTTTCTGGAAACAGTTGTCTTTCTGCACAGTCTGAGCCGTGGTTTATTGTTTGGCAGGTAGTAGCACAGAGTTCTGCATGTCAGAAAACACTTTCTGTTTACATATGGGTTTGGTCAATCCAAACTGAATTGCATCTTCATGTGACATGCTTTTTTACAGGCCATTCAAGTGCTAAGCGCCAGTACGGTGTCAGATTAGTCAGCCTAAGTCGTTTGAGTGATTAAGAATCTGCTACCGCTGATAGCTAGAGAAATGACTTTTTTAAAATTGAAATTATACCAGTTCTTGCTTTTGTGCTTCTTGTCCAAGGGCCAAGTACTTGAAAAATTTCACAAAATTCCACTTGCAAACTTTTCAAGTCTGTCCTTGAACTAAAAAGCAAAGGTATGAATAATATTCTCTTATCTGATTACTTGACTGAGCATTTAATTCATGGCATTTTCACTCCATACTGCTCCCTGGCATTCTGCATGCTAAGGAACAGATAGACCAAGATAGTCTTGCACATGTATACACACTAACAAACAAAGTAGCCTTGTGACCCTTGACTTTAAATCTTCCTCACACGGGCCACTTTCTCTCATAGCGTTCTGACTCTGTGGAAGAAGACCCTCAACCTCACAGTCTCCCCTGGTAACAGTGAAATTACTTGTATATAGAGAGAGGATAGTTGCAATCAGAGCTTCCTTGAGTAACTGCTTCTACCGCATGGTGTTACATACTGCCTAGCAGGGAGCGCCAACAGAGAACAAGAGACATGGAGACAAGCTGAACAGGAGGCTGTGTGGTTCTGAAGTCTCTTAATATATCTTGCAAACAAGTGTTTTTCTTCCCTCCCTTTCAGAAAACAAGATTCTAGTGGCTCAGAGTCCTTTGCTCATTGTAGCTAATAGGACGGCAACTCTAGTCTGCAACTACACATATAACGGAACAGGGAAGGAATTTCGAGCATCACTGCACAAAGGAACAGACAGTTCAGTTGAAGTCTGCTTTATTTCATGGAACATGACCAAAAGTAACAGTAATTCAAATAAAGAATTCAACTGTTGGGGAAATCATGATAAGGACAAAGTAATCTTCAATCTTCGGAATATGACTGCCAGCCAAACTGACATCTACTTCTGCAAAATTGAGGCCATGTATCCGCCTCCATATGTCTATAATGAGAAGAGCAACGGGACTGTCATTCATGTGAGAGGTAAGCTGAGAACCTGTACACCAGTGTCCTTCCTATACACACTCCCTACGTTTTGGATTGAGGCAGAAAAAATAGCTGGGTTGCCTCTCAAAATGAGAATTCCTGCTCCTGATTTCTTAAGAAAGGCATCTTAAGCAGCTGTATGATAAGATTAATACAGGTGGTGTGCTGGAATGAGGAGTAAACAAGCTTTGAAGTGCTTAAAAGTTTTCTTTGTTCTTTTAAAGAGACACCCATCCAGACACAAGAACCCGAGTCTGCAACTTCGTACTGGGTTATGGTGGCAGTGACAGGACTTCTTGGTTTCTACAGTATGCTTATAACTGCAGTCTTTATAATCTACCGGGTAAGAAACTATTATCCTTTGCTTTATGTGCTCTCTGCCCCTACCATGCTCTTCAACTCTCATGTTATTCTTCCCATACTTACCACAAATCCACTGATATCTCTCACATTAAGATCACAGTGCTTCTTCAGCCCAGATACATACTCACACCTGTGCTATGCCCCAAGAAAGCTGAAACGCCAGATGCACTCCCGATAGGCAGCCAGCCTCTTCAGTAGAGTCCTATGGCAATGTCAATGCCTCAGCAAAGCTGGGACACAATCTCCAATTCCAACTAGTTTTCCCTGTCAGGGAAATATCTCTCTACAGTCACTCCTGCCAAACCCCTTTGAGATGAGAGGAGCTCGCCTACAGTGAAACAATCTTCAGAGAACCCTCAGTTGGCCCCAAAACATCCACACCAGTGTTTTGTGCCTATGCAGCAATTCCCTCTCGTACACACTTTTTCTGACAGCTTGATTTCAATAGAACAGGGGCACCAGTGCATTGGTAGTAATTTACCCTAAGAAAGCAGAGAGAGTCTTGCAGTTCTTTATTTTTTTGTCTAATCCCTCTGGAGATTTGTCTGGCCCAATTTGCATCCAGTCCAGCTTGGTTCAATACACAGCCTTACTGGAGTAGGGAAAGCACGAAGTGTGGTGCAGAGGTAGCAGAATGCCACCTTCTAGCACAGGTCTTAGGGTCACCATCTCCCAGAGATGATTTCACACTTTCTGCTTCATGTTGGGAAGATTTGAAATATGACCACAGAGAGTTCTGTTCCTTGCACTCTGTCTCTCCTTGTATCACTGCCATTAAATAGTGTCATTCAACACATTATGAGGTAGTCTGTATAAAGGGTGCAGTCTTTCTGACAGGCCACATGCTGCACGTACACAGAAAACCACTCACACTACTAGCTGAAACTTGAGCTTTCTTAACTGTTTCACAAAAATACACTTGTTCGATATATGCATATTTCTGATGGTTAACAATCAAATTGGACATTGCCATAGGAAAATACAAAGGCAGGTTATGCGGTCCCTCAGTGCCTTGCTGTAGAAAGGAGACAGGAGACAGGAGAGCTGTGAAAGGATTACAGCAAACAGCTGCTGGTGTTACCGTGCTGTGCTACAGTAGCTGTGCCTGGATGAGATACCATAGCTTCCAATCCATCCTTTAGGATCTGAAACCATTTTCTCTCTGCTCTTTTCACTTGGTACCTAATGGTTATGCACTGCACTACTAAGATGTCTGCTCCCAGCATGACTGACAAGGCTGCACTGTGATGCATGCTGCTTCCTGCATCAATTTCACCTGCTGTTATCACTGTTGGTGCTATTCTGATAACGTGTGCTCCAAGTGTGGATGTACTTGGAGTGCTGTTGAATCTAAACAAAGCTGCCTGGAAGACATTGTAGATGCTAAAATGAGGTCCTTAAAATGGTATTTGACAGCCAAGGCAAGTCTGTTTCACTTAAGTTCCTGAAAGCAACTAAAGATGTGCTAACTCTTACAGTTCTGTCTTCCCTGGAGGAAAACTTCCTCTCGAGAAGCAGCTGTATTTCATCCTGGAATAATCCAGAACTCACTCATGCTAGCAAAATATATTTCTCTCATGTGAAATTACCTCTTAGATATTAATAGATGAATTAAAAATGTTTTTATGGAGGTAAACACAGAGAAAACTTTTCTATCTAATGATTAAATGCACCAACTGCACTGCATGGCTTAAGTAGCACATAATTTCCATTCAACCCCTTGCATATATATAACATTAACATCAAAAAGCTCTAAGTGTCTCATAGAAATTAACTGCTTCCCTCTGCATGTACAGCTGTTAAGTTTCTGATACAAGCCTCCTCCAATTCCACAGCATCACATGCATATTGTGCTATATGCAATATATTCATATACTATGTATGTATGTGTATGCCGGAAGTGTCAGTTAAAACACTGTAAGAAAAAGTATAATCAGCATTAAGGAAAAAGAATGAAAGCACTTTACCTAGTTCCTGTAAGAAGGCCTTCATCTGTGCAAGAACAATAACCTCATGCACAGCCTGCAGGAACCACAGGTTCATACACTGCTGTAGCCACAAACTTCCTCTATCATGATAGGCAAATGATTTCATCTGCCTTCTGCTGCTCTCGTTCCTGAAGGGGATGCTTCCCATGTCTCACAGGGGCACTGCGAGGCAGGGATTCAACATTGGAATGAGATTTTTAAGGCTCTGTTAATGAGACATATGAAAGATTAACAGCAGCTCTGGTTCTTTTTCCTCTCAAAGGGATGCCCAGAACAACATATACATTATGCATTTCTACTGTAAGTGGTAGGCAAGCCATGATATGTAGGAGTAGCTCCAAAAGTAATGCCTCCAATTTTATTATTGTCCAAAGTTATTATTATCCAAAAGTAAAGCCTCTATTTTATTATGTTGGCCCACAACACCAGAGGCAGATGTTGGTGGTACAGCAGTAGAGGTTGAACCTTCCTGTCATTTCATTTTGTTGCCATGAGACAGATGGCAGCAGAAGGACAGTCTAACAAAATGGTGTCTGACATGGAAGTGTGTATGAAGCAAAGGTGTGTCACTGAATTCCTCTATGGGGAAAAAATGGCACCCATTCACGTTCACTGATGTTTGCTGAATGTCCCTGGAGACCAAACAATGGATGTGAGCATGGGGAGGTGGTAAGTTTCAACAGAGGAAACAGTGACATGGAAGAGAGGCCACGTTCCGGACAGCAATACGCAGCTGTCACATCACAAAATTAAGGTCATCTTGATCAGCTCATCAGCACTAATTTGGTGGATTACAATCTGGGAACTGCATACAGAGCTGAATATCAGCCTCAATGCATTGGAAACAATGGTGGCTGTGTTGAAATACTGCAAAGTTTGCACCAGGTGGGTCCCACAAATGCTCACACAGGACCACAAATAACAGCGTGTGCAAGTTTGCCAGGATCTATTGAAGTAATTTGAGACTGAAGTGGCAGCTTCCTGGACACTTCACTACCAGTGATGAGACATGATGACACTGCTGTGAGCTGAAGTCAATATAGTAGACCACTGAGTGGAGATATGAATTATCCATAGAATAAAACGTTCAAGGTACAACTCTCTGCAGGAAAAGTGATGTGCACTGTCTTTTGGGGTAGGGCAGAGGTGATCCTCTGGATTTCCTGGAACCCAGACAAACCATCAACTCTGACCACTACATCATGACACTGAATAAGCTGTAGACTGGAGCTTCCAGAGTCAGGAGAACAGAAAAGACGACAACCTTTCTCTTGCAACACAGTAATTCCAGGCCCCTTACCAGTTTGAAGACTGTAGAGAACATTTCTCATCTTAGAAGGACTGCCCTATCATACCCACTTGTATAGTCCAGTTTTGATGCCTTCTGACTTCCATCTCAGGCCAATAAAAGATGAACTATGTGGGCAACATTTTCCTAACAACAATGCCATTATAGTGGCTGTGAAACAGCGTGTCACCTCTACTAGTGCTAACTAGTGGTGACTGTGTTGAAAAACAGTGTTTTGCAGCTGAGAATTTGCTCTATCAAATAGTGCTATTGTGCTATTTGTATGTGTTGTAGCTTCCATGGAAATAAGCAGAAGGCATTGCTTTCAGAGCATACATACATAGCCCAGGCTGATTTTTTCCGCTCTTGTTCTCTTCCAGTTAAGCCAATTTCTTTTCCTTCCTAATAAATTAGGGCAATCGTCACTGCTCAAGGCTGTATTGTTTCTGCTGAGTCATTCCCTAGCAGAGAACTTGCGGTGGGAGAGATCAGTTTGTATCCTTTGCCTGCAGCATTTCTTCACCTGGAAAACTGACACTACATCTCTCAGCAGATTAGCTGGACACTTACACTCAGGTTGGGCTTATTCTACGGATTATTTTATGAGAACGTATGTTCTTTTATAACTGCTTTCAAACTGGAGGCTTTCTTATAAATATGTCTGCTTCCCTGAACCAATCCAGGACCAGGACTGCCAGCAGCTGAAATATCTGAAGGTTAGGTAAGATGACTTGTTAACTCGAAGAAAAAATCAAATGCATTATTAACATTTCTCATGTCTTATTAACACTCAAAAGTTCTCTGCTCTCCTCCCTGTTTTTTTTCCCCCTTTTAGGATGTTCACCACAGATAGGACAGACTAATTGCAGAAATGGTTTCATGCTTCTCTCACCCCTTCTCCCACAGCAAAAATCCAAGAGGAACAGGTACCGTCAGAGTGACTACATGAATATGACCCCCCGGCATCCACCTCACCAAAAGAACAAGGGCTACCCATCCTATGCACCAACACGAGACTACACTGCGTATCGCTCCTGGCAGCCATGATACCCACCAGCATAACACCACTATCCTCATGTGCTTCTAGGCAGTCACCTGCTCTTGGAATGGAAGGACAGCCTGTCATTTCCTCATCGTGTTTGTTACAATTGACCATGGATACCTACACCACAGCAAGTATTGGCTAAACTTCACTATTCAAAGATAAAAGATAAACATAAAAAGGGGGGAAAAAGACAAAAAAGGATTGTTTTCCATGATGGCTGAAAACGTGGTGTAACTTGTTTTGAGGTTTGTCAGTGGGTAAGAAAGAAGGATGGCACTGGACCTCAGAGCAGGTCTCCTCCTAACGTGTGTGGGTTTTTTTGAGCTGCTTGAGGAACCTGAACCAGAACCACAACTTCTGACCTTTCCCAACAACCACTGCCTTAGCCTTAGCCTGTTATTTCTTTTCCTGCATGTTTAATCCTCCAAAAACACTGTTGCTGTGAAATAAGAAAAAATGAAAAAAAAACCTAAACAAAATGCTTCCCTCTGAGCCCAGAGCAGAGTTTGAGATTTGAGACAAATGTTCAAAAGAGTTGGAAAAGTCAGTCAGAACGTAGCTGAGCAATTAGGCTATAGCACAAGTGGGCTGTCAGGGCAAAGCAAGATTGAAAGAAAGCTACTTAAGCATTCAGCATGTGAGTCCTTAGATTGTTCACTTTTGGTTTGTAAAGAGCATTTGAAGTCATAACTGAGCTACTCCACAGAGTGAGAAACCAATCCACCTGAAGAAGAAATCAAGACAAGTTGGACTGTGAGAAAGATTTGCCGTGACCACAAAAAACCCCAGTTCCTATGCTTGCCTACAGCAAGATGATTGAAGTCATATGGTGAGCATTAGATGACACCAATGTCATATTTGGAGCAGAGCTTTACCTCATTTATGAATTTTTGTTTCTATCAATAAGGCACTTTGTTGAGTCCTCCTGAATATTCATCCACTTCTTCTGGCACCTATGTTGTACCAGAGCTCCTTTGAGAATCAGAGTTCAGTTATGAGCAGCTAAAGACCACCTGAACCTTTTTTCCCATAAGCAAGCAGTGTTTTTGGTGTGAGAGTGTCCTCAGGTCCTACCACTGTGACCAGCGCCCACGTCTGCTCATTTGCTTGCCGGGACTGCTCTAGGCACTTTGAACTTCGTGCTCACTGAAGGTTATTTTTTATCTAAATATGTTCTTCAGGGATGCTCCCTACTGGAGTAGGGTAAAGTCTTCAACAAAGGCCTGTATCATTCCATTAATTAAGCATGTTTACATTAACAAGGCATCCTAAACTGTAACTGGGGTTGTTTTAGCATAAGATTCTTTTTCATACAGAGAAGATGAGATGTATTTTATAGGGATTACTGAATAAACAATTAAATGAAAATTACATCCATACTTCCACTTAGAAATAAAATTGGGATTGTTCAACATTTACTTTCCTCCAAATCAAGATGAGAACATTCTTCCTCTCTTTGAGGGGAGATGACAAAAAAATAGAGATGTGGAAGTGTGGCAACAACTCGCTTTGATGTCTTAACCCAAGTAAAGCTTTAGGCACTTCCAAATTGGAAGTTTTATTTGAGTTTGCTGACCAGGCCCTGGGCCATTCCTGCAGAGTCACATTACCACAAACTGTGCTCCTAGCAGATGCTGTGGTCAGGTGCTTGCTGTCCCCAACTGGGTGAACTCTGCCAAGGAGGCCCTGGGTGACACCACAGGCTGTATGGCTGGCCTTGGCATCACCAAAGGCCTTCCCAGAAGAGCCATGCTTGGCCAGCCATGCAGCTCATGGTGGCGCTGGTAAGAGAGGCTTAGATGCCCACTGCCAGCAGCAGTGCTGAGTGTCTGGTACAGGACCGCTGTCTCAGACCCAGCAGGCTCTGAGACTGCCCCTCCCTATGGCTTTGCACTGCAGCCGTGTCAGTAAGGAGCATGTGCAAGGGCGGAGGGGAAGCAGCCAAGCAGAACCCACACAAGACCCTACACAGTCCTGGATTGACCCTCCTCAGTAGCCCTGGCAGCAGGATGCCAGCGCCTCGCCACATCCCTTCATGCTCTTTGCAGGGAGCTGCAGGCAGGCACAGCCCTCTGCCAGGGCACAGCTTTATCTTGCCTGGCTCAACACTATCCACAGCACCCCTGTTGTGTAATGCAACATTAACAAGTGCTCAGATTGTGATGCAGTGTGAAAAATCACATCTTCCAGTGCAAATGTAAGGTGAGATTGCGCATGTACACTGAAAACGTAAGTGAGGGTCAATGATCTTCATTTAATCTGGGTATGTATATTTTTACATGCAGATGTGTCAGATCTACATTCCTTAGAGTTTTATTATATATTTTGCAGTCTCCCTTTAAAATTATTAAGTGAATATGGTAAATTAAATCTTAAATAAATGCAGTGTGCCTGAGGCCTGTCAGTGGAAATTATTTCTTTCTAAAGCAAATGTGGTATAATTTGTTTTCCTCCCTCTAACACTTTTGCACTCTCCATATTTAAAGTGTATCAATAGCTCCCAAGGCATGATACTGGAAAGTAAGACATGGAATATGTGGTACAAATATCAGTTCTGTTGATTGACTGAAAAGAAAGGGAGATACAAGGAAACATCCTAAATGAATACTGAAAAAAAATGAAGTGAACTGGAACAGGAAAAGCCTAAGCTCTATGTCTAAGTGAACACTATCACTATTTTAAAGCACTGCAGTGACACGATTGCAGCTTGTTGGAGATGAGATACTAGTAAATACCTTTTATCCACCATTGTGAGGGACTGAGAGAAATGGTTTGCAGAGAATCAAGCCAGTTAAGCCTTAAGAATGGCTCTGCATACGTGGATTAGCATATATGACAAACAGAGCCATCCTAATTTATTCCATCTGGTCTCAGGCACTGAATAACGTGCCAGGACAGTCCTGGCTCTCCCTGACCCTGTCTTTGGGGTCTGTACGCTGTTTACAGGATGATGTAAAGAGAATCCTCCCTCCGCTGCTGCTCTGAACTTGGAAACTGGCCCTCCTGGAGGGCAGTGAGAGATCTATAGGGTTTTCTGCCTTGCAGACAGGGCTTAATACAAATGCAAATATCATCCTGCTGAGCAGTGATTTAATTTTTCATCCCCCTATCCTTCATGTTTGGATCTCAGCGTCAAATGAGCATCTGAATTGCAGTCATTGTAACTGAACAGCAATCAACATATGCTGCAAGGGGTCAACCACGGGTTGTGCAGCTCCAGCCCCTGCACGCTGATTCCTGTTCTGCACGTCTCCAGTGTAGCACAAACCAATGGTCTGACTGCGCTTCACTTCCAGCAGCCAAGCCCCTAGGAGCCCCAGGAGGAGGCCTGTGCTATCGTTACAAGTATTTTGAACCTACACTGCAGGGATTGTCAGGTTTACTGAAGCCAGAAATCTTGGGCATCCCTTCTGATTTGAATCCTCCCCCAAATTCCAATATTCTCCTCTTGTACCAGATGCTTCAAAATACCTCTTCTTTCTTCTATGGCTGTAAATGTGACCCCTGTACATCTGTCAAACAATATCACCTTCCTGCTTTGCATACAATCTCTTCTACTTTCAGTTCTATGCCAGATATAGCATTTCAGAAACTCATCCAATTTGTTAATCTCTGACATTGTTGTCCAACCTTCCACATGCAGCGTTGGCTACTTGCTGGCTTTGAAGGCTGCCTTGTATGCCATGCTCCTCTTCACTGTTGGGGAAGGAGCTGCCGCAGGAGATTGGAGCCATGCAGAGATTTGATATGCTTTCGTCTTCTGTTTTAAGGATTTGGAGTCTTTCATCTCTTTGATTTTCCCAAAATCTTCAGTTTTTCAGTCATGCCAAACAGCCACATGGGAATCCCACACACCACGTGCTTTCCAAAGGGCATTTAATTTCTGTACGTTTCATTTCCTGTGCATAGCAGGCTTTTGCCTTTTGCCGAGTTCACTGTGCTTATATACCTGCCCTAATAGCAGAAGCAACTTTGACTCTTGATGATATGTTTGGTACTGGGGACAACACATTTGAGCTTTAGGAGCACAGAAGCCAATCTGCAGAGCTAAAGATCAAATCTTTCCACTTTCAGCAAGGCTTTTTCTGTGTGACTGGAAAACAGTTTATTCAAGATGAATCACAGGCCAAGACAATTTTGTTAGTCACTCACACTAACCAGAAAACAGGTTAGGTTAATGAGTATAACGGCAGCTTTGTTACGGTCCAACAAAGAGTGGGAAAGCACTGAAAACAGTATTAGGCAGTAAACCGTAGCCAAAGTCAGAGTCTGTAAGGGTCTGTGAGAGGGAAACATTACTAGCTGCTTATCTTGATGCAAATGGATTGTTCAAAATCAGGCGCTTTTGTTAGAGCATAGCATTGCAGCATGTTGCTACTCCAGCCTCAGGGGCACACAGATAGCCTGGTGTGGTCAATTTGGCAGACAAAGTGTTTGGAGGCTGCCAATTATATACAAACCTATTTGCAAACAGACATAAAGTTGAATGGTCTCAAATTCTTTCTTATTAACTGTATCTTCAGGAGCAGAGCAATGGATCTTTGTTCCCCTGTATGTTAATAAAAGCAAATCACAGCTCTCTTTTCAGGTCTCATAAACTCTCCAGGGTCACCTCAGGTTTTGGGAGTTGTCTCTGTCTGTGACCAGGAATTTTCAAATGTCACCATTTTCCTAGCCATTATAACATTTTGTAGCCACACCATTCCTGCTCCTCACTATTCTTTGTTCCTTCAAGGAAACTATTCTGGATCAGTTTGAAATGTTCTAATGGGCTGGAACAACTCTACTTTTTCAGTCAGGAAGGATCACTGCAAAACCAGCAGAAACAAAGGGGAAAACAAGCAAATTGTAAGAGTACGTTTGTATGGAAATAAACATCACGGTTGGTTTCAACCTAGTAGGAGGATCAAATGTCCTTTTTACAAAATTCTCAAAGAAAGACGTTTAAGAAATGACGTACTGAGGCACCTGACAGGAAGAGACAAAGTTGCCAAATGAAATACCCAAGGCCATAAGGAAGCTCCCACTCAGCCTCCTCTGCTCCTGCTTAAGAAGGAGCCGGCTCTCTCAGCACAGTGGCACTTAGCACTGCCTGCAGGAGCCGTGCCCCCCCACCTGGACACACATACCTGGAAGGTGTGGCCCCCAAACTTGTGCCCAGCAAGCAGCAAGAGGCCATGGTGCTGCCTCAGCACTTTCTCAGCACCGATGCTGCAGGCTGAGCACAAGCAGCAGCCATTGGCAGCCTAACTGCACCACAGCCCAGCAGCATGGTGCACCCACGCTGAGCAGCACACGCATCTGTGCAGGGTGAGGGAATGCAGGAAGTGGCTGTGCACTGCATCCGTACACAGCCATGGAGGGAAGGGGGCAAAGGCAGAGGCAACATGCATGGGCGAGGCGGGGGTGAATAGTAGCTCAGTTAATGCCTGACAGCCTGGTCAGTGCCCCATTAAATTAGATCATTCTGTTGTGAGTCAGAATGAACTCATTTTCCTGCTATGCTTGCTGCCTGTGACAGCCCTCAGGCTATTTTAATATTCAAACACCAGTGGTCAAGATGAGAGCTGTTGTTTTTTCCTTTGCTAGTGAAAATGATGAAGTAGGCTTGCATTTCTTTCTGAGCTTCTTGACCCAGCCAACTCAAAATTGGCTGGAGAATGGAAATTGTTCCTCTCTTTGCACAGCTCCTGTGCATAGGGGCAGAATGTCAACTTTGGGAGCAGTATCCCCAGCTAGCTCTTCTTCTCATTAGCAGCATGCCGAACTAATGCCAGTGTTTTCTTGTAACAATAGCACATGAAACTAAGAAGATACAGAACTGGGCAGCAATGGAATAGCCACCTCCCTGCTGCAGGCACACAGTGTTGATGCTAATTTCAAGTCCAGTCCCATGATGGAGCAACCTAGCAGTAAATATGGCAGAAGCAAAAAGGGGTTAATGGAGAAACCACTCTAAAACCTCTTTAGTGGAACACTGGAACAGTCCCTCAGGGAAATGGCAGTGAAGAAACCAGCCACAGTATGTGCTGCACAAAACAGACTTCTGCTTCTCCCTGGCTGTATACTGGAAATAACAGCATTAAAAATACCTAGGTTTTTCTTGCCTTAATAAGCACTTTCTACAGCATGGGCTGCTCTGCACCAATGAGGAACTAGCAGCACTGATGGGGAAAGCCATGCTGGGTCCCATGAGCTGTCTGAGGCACAATGTTGAGACCCAGGAAAATCTTGAGACAAAAGCAGCAGATGATATTCAAAGGGCAGCGGCCAAATAAACCGCGGCAGGCTGGAAAGGCAGGACAGCTCAATGGCAGACTGCAGGAATAGTGGAGCTAAGTGACTCCAGGGCTTGTCTCCAGCAGCTAGAGAAATGCATTAGTTTGGATTGAAGCTCCAATAAATTTCCAATAAAAGCAGTCCTTGGAAGGATGGAGGTTCTGTGGTTATTTCCTGAGATTATTCAAATTAAACTAACAATGCATATATGCTTGATCAAAAAAAGGTTTTTAAAACATCCCTATTTCTGCCTTTTCTCCTTTCTTAACTAAACAATCTGTTGCTTACAGCCCATATATTTCATATCCAGTAGAAGGCTTTATCGTCAGTATCCCTATTAGGTGTTTTTTGTTGTTGTTGTTGTTGTTGTTTTTTTTAATTTCTGCATTTCTGTTGAAGTTCTGCAATCCGATTTCAAACCACTGAAGCAGAGAAGCAAAACGAGAACCAGGATGTGAGCAGAGGATATCTGTACTGCAGCTCAGCGCTGCATGACAGCACTGACATACTGTGAAAGTACTGTGAAAGAAAATGAAGTTCAAAGAGTCCACAGGTTACATGAGCAATCTGATCTGTGAGGAAATGTCAGTTAGAAACGAGCAGCACAAAACAGCTCTGTTTTCCTATTGCTGTGGCTTTGCTTGGTGACGATGACATACAAAGATTAAGTGTAACTGCATGAGCTCCAGTTGTTTATCTCCTTTATTATCATCGCCAGTAAGTGAAGGAGATGTGTGGGTGTCACCTGCAAAAAAAGAAGTTGCATTTCTGAGAGAATAACATCTGCAGATCAGAGAAGGCGAATGGTCTTGTTTAATTCACGCATATTCAGTTTCCTTCCTGTCACTAATCTGCAGCACTGAATTTAGTCTCCTTGATTTCCCTAGCTTTACTATGTTGGGAGAGAGTTCATGAGAGTGGCAGACAGAGTGACTTGAGCAACACCAGGAGTCCGCAGCAGCTACAGATCATTGAGGTCATTCACAAATCACTGAGATAGCCTGGCTCCCACGGCATGGAATTTGATTTTTGCCCCCCTCACTTCCTTTCTGCAGATCTGTGGGGATTTGCAATAAGAAAAGCTATCTGCTGTGCAATCAATTTAAAGAAGAACATTGTGTTCAGGATTGCTAGCAGAATCTGGAAGCCCTGGGTCATCACCCATGACATAAATATGAGCAACTGTGTAGAAAATGTAGAAAATATGGTTCTTCTGTACTTGCATGTTTATGTCTGTGACAGAGTGAACCTCTGCACACAGTTAAAAACCACTTGCTGCATGCATGGCATGAGACATTACTATTTAAGCAAGGTTTAAAGAAAAGACATCTCCTGGATTGGAACTACAGAGAAATACTTTATGTATGAACATGCAAACAATTATACTAACAGAATCATAGAATCACAGAATGGCCTGAGTTGAAAAGGGCCACAGTGACCATCTGGTTTCAACCCCTCCGCTATGTGCAGGGTCACCAATCACTAGACCAGGCTGCCCAGTACCACTTGAATGCCTCCAGGGATGGGGAATCCACAACCTCTTAGGGCAATCAAGCTTCCGTCTTTTCTCTCCAACAGTATGTACGTACATTTAAAAAATAATAATTACACACAGTAGGTGAAAGTGACATCAAGCACAGTACGCTCATTGGATGTAAAATATCTCTAGATTTACGACGTTTGATTTGGCTGTGTGCTGACTTGCTGGGATCAAATCTGAGATACAAGAAGTACCATGAAACTGAATCAAAATAAATTCAGAGTAACTGTATTTGAAAGAAAAAGGTTTTGATTCTTTTTTTCCAGACTCCATATTTGCTATATAATTTGTTCTACCCCTGGATCCTGAGATATTATTGAAAAGACTCCTTAGCACTAAGTGGTGAAAATACTGACATTCAGTTGAAACATTCAGTTTCAGCTGCAGATCAGGGAGTGGTTTCCCTGTGGTTCTGCTATAGCTTTTCATTAAGCAAAAGGGCATTTTATATTTTCTGCACCAGCTACAGCCCAGTCAAACCAAGGACCTGGCTAATTCTTCTCAGCCAAGTGCAAAATATGACATTAACTCTCCCCACTAAACAGACCTCTTTGCAAAAATTAAACTCACTTTTTCTTGATAGCTGCCATAATGAATGCTTCTTGCAAACAAGTTCTTGTGTCCGTTTACTGAGGAGAGGAATCCAACTGGTGGTAATGTGATTAGTTGGGTGAGAAAGTTGCACAGCTGTGCAACCTGCTGTGGGAGTGTCTTCTTTCCTCATGTAAATGCTGGTTTGCAATCTGGGTCAACAAACTGGTGGTTAACATGTCTAGCTAGATAACAGTGCAAGAAAAATATTATAACCAAAGACCCATGAAATCTGAGGCACTGAGTTGCCCAGTGTTCCCTCTGGTTGAATGGCATGAGCACTAAAATCTGAGTATCATTTTCAAATTTTTTAGGAGTGAGTTCATGCTGTAATCCCTCTGGGCTTTGGATCTCAGATGCATAGACTGCTAAAACACAGCAGACTACTGAAGAATCCAAAGCAGGGGGAATACTACAGGGGAGCAAATTGTTTAACTTGCTAAAGGCAAACAGTGTTTACACTGGGAACAGAAAACTGAGAAATTGTGGAATGGATGTTGCAGGTGTTGGAAGTGCTGCCAATGTAGTTACTGTGCATCCCTGGGGATTCAACCTCATTGTGAATGCCAGCTTGCATGCAGGTGTCACTCCTCTTCCTGCTGGAGCCAGTGGGGCTTGGCCTGTCTGGCCCCTTCATCTTCATCTCTGCTAGATCATCTGCAAAGCACTTGTTCTGATGCTATGTCAGGCTACAAGCTGTATATGTGATGTTCACAAATCATCATTATGACAGCAAAGGAGAGATGTGCCACAATCCCTGACTGAGGATATTTAATATGAATTTTTTTTAAAAAAGGAAAATTTAGGTGGAAGCACAAACAGGGAGGTCTTCATCCTGTGTGTGAAGCTCAGCAGCTGTGAGAGCAGAAAGGAGATTTGGGACTCTTCATAGTGTTTGTAAACTCTGCCTACTGCACCACACCAAGCTGGAACTCACAACATGTGTGTGTGCATCTTGGGGGGTCTTGGCCCCACAAAAACAGGAAGAACTAATGATTTGAGCCAGGAAATGTCCAGCCTACTTACAGCTGCTTTTTCACTTCTACATTTCATCCACAGCTCAGATTTCGCAGCTGGGTTTCCCAGGTACCAGCTGCAGAGCACAACAATGCTTTTAACAGCCCATGGCCTTCTCCTGTCTTCCCCAGCCTTGCACCACCATAAATGGCCAGTGGCCAGAGTGTGTCTGTGTGTCCTGCATGGACTGCCTGCTTCTCAGGTCCTAATCCATCTAATCAACAGTAAGGTTGCTTTGTTTCTTTTCTTTCATGGTGAGCTTTTCTGTGGTCACAGAGTTGTCCATCTCCCACAGACTTTCCATAAACCAAGCTGTCTCCTACATTTTTGGGCAGAGAATCACAACATTTGATTACCAGGAAATGAGGTTGAAAATGAAAATGAGTTTCATTTGAAAATGCTGCTGTGGAAGTGAAGAAGTAAAGGAGCACAGCAGTGTACTGTAGTAAGGGAGCAAGGAAACTGAAGGCAGCAGAAAACCAAAGGTCCGTAAGGCTGGACTGTTGTGACCATCACCTGTTCCCATCACTCTTCAGGAAAGATCAGGAATATGCCTCATTTCAGAGTGAGGAAGCAAATGAAGGTGATGCATCCAGATTGAGAGCAGGTTCAGACTAATTCACATGTATTATTTCTCATGAAGATTGCCAGGGAATAGTCAGACATTCCTTTTGTAAACCATGGAACTTGCTTTGCATACCAAGATTACATTTATCTGCAACTTATTCTTGCACAAGTTGGAAGCATGTTAATATGTAGCAAGAATAAAGACGTGTGACCAGCAAATTAAAAAAATTCATACAACTCTGTATATATTGTAATAAAAATGACTGTTAAGTTTAGAAGGCATTACATCCTTAGTCTGTTCCTCAGCAAACTTCAGCACTGAAAGCCATGGAAGAGAAAGTATTAACAAAACAAAAGTGAAGTTGTAAGGACTGGGACCAAAACAAGAACAGATTCTTGTTTTCTTCCTTCCACACTTCTTTTCTGATGGGCCTTGTATTTACTACTTGGAGCATATCTGGCCATCACAGATTTGGTCTTATCAGAGTTTATTTTTCATTTCTCTTACTTATATGGCTAAGCAAGTCATTGTCAAAGAGAAGGCAAGAAGGCAGTATCAAGACTGCTCTATAAGGGATATCTCTTATTTCACAACCTGGAAAACACAAGTAAATCCCTCACGCTGCAATTAAGCACTGTGCTGCTCTGAAGCATTTGCACAGAGAGAGGATTGCTGATGTTTGATTCAGCTTCTGCAAAGTCACAGTATTAAGGGTGATAAAAGGAACAAGAATAGAGCGAGTTTCAGGCAACCAACACAAGCCAGAAGACAAAATAATGTATCTCAAAGGCAAGAAGATCTTTTATGGTTCTCTAAAAGCTACCCCTGTTCTCTGGTTGGCAAGTGTGGCCCTTTCTAATGGGGAAAACATGCATGAGAAAACTTGTTATTTGAAATCTGCCTTCTTACAAACTTCATCCCACTAACTCTCTAGTCTCATCCTGGGGGACCCAGAACTCTTGAGGCTTTCTACATGCATTTTGCATCAGATCATAAGCACGCAGACTTATGCTCCATCTGGCAATGGTATCTTGTTTCCAACAGACCTAGCTACTCCAAATGAAAATATAAAGCCTTCATGATACACCAACTTGTCCTGAAATAAATGCGTTTCTCTCATTAGCTAGCAATCATTTTACAGCCTTTAACAGGAGCTTTGAGAAATTATAATTTCCATTCTTCTGTAACTACAACCATTGTGATCACAAATATACACTTATAGGAATATCCAAAGATGTATTTTTTCACACAAAGGTGTATTTTTCAGTACAAGCTGAAAACTGATATTTCTGTGTCCTGATGAGTTTAAAGGGCAAAAGTAAAACAGATGAGGTCTGATTGACCGAGAAATAGAATACAAGAAAATATAAAAAAAATTGTAATGCGATGGGAATCTGTGCCTGTTTTGCTTTTACACTAGGAGGCATATATATTGTTACCACCTTCTGTGCTTAGCTGAATTTATTTTCATTCCACATCTCTTAGCTGCACAACACTGAAGTGTCAGTATTGACTGTATGGGATAAAATAGCATAACATCTGGAAGTGGACCCATCTGTGGCTTTTTTCATAACAATACATATAACTTAAATTTACTGTAGCCAGCAATCTGCAGAGAAGCATCTCAGATTTCTGGCTAAGTGGTCAAACAATCTCTCTCCTCCTGGTTACTTTCACTTTCATTAACTTCCTCTCTGTTCCCATGTAACACTCTTGAAGAGTTTTGGTAGGAAACTGTCAGATTCATGTGATGGAGAGATTTCTTGGCACAGGGAGAGGTGATAGCATTTCCTTTCCTTGTAAGATACAATGCCTTCTCCTGCCAGTACGTGACTCAGGCCTAGAACTTGTATTTTATATCTCACTCTGGCTTTAATTGCAGCACTGTAACCACTTCATTCATTGACTGCAACAGTCTTCTTTATTACAAGCTGTAAAAGAGCAGTAATAAACCCAATGGCATTATGTAGTGTAGTCTCCAACTCATGTTGTTATTCACTCTCTCAAAGCTGACTCTGCTCAGGGGAAGGGATTGCTGCTTAATTAACCTTTCTGCAAGGAAGAAGGCTTAGTGATTGGATCAGGTTCATTTAGATTTCAACAGTTATACTCTATTAAGAAAAAACCTTATATTTCAAAGGATCAAAACAAATGTCATCTACAGCCCATTGGCCAGGTTACAGTTGTGCTTGCATATATCGACTGAGAGGATACTTGGTTGTAGTGATGCTGAACAAAAGCATTTGCGCCCTTCTTGCAGCATCAGCATGTGCTGATTTTGTTTAGCAAATGCTGAATCTCCTTGATAACACTAACTGTAGAAAGGGATGCCTCTGTATTACAGCAGAAATCTCATTCCCCTGAGAAATAATATGGCAACTCATAAGTTAATTTGCTCCTAAAGCAGAGCCGTCTTGATGTGGCTTGGTGAGTCCTGCATGTGGATAGAACAGCTCTGTGAAGAAAAGTTCCTTCGAAGCCTCAGAAGAAGCTCAGGCATCTGCTTGGCAACAACCTTGGTGCTGAGAACATAGAAATTTCACTGTGAAGAGTGAAACACACAAAGAACATCTGCATCTTCAAAGCAACCTTCTGTTACAAAGCAAAGAAGGACAAGAAAATCTTCAAGGGATCAGACACTGAAGCAACAAAACCACAAATCAATATGGTATCCCTATCCCACAGAGACAGGTACCTGAAAGTGATTTAAGTAAGTCATTCCAGCAAAGACCAATTCAGACTGAACCATAAGGCTGAATTATATTACATTAGGGCTGAACTACATATGACACATAAATAGTACATTAAGTTTTCCGGTCTTGAATTCTTTTAAAAGCCTTTGAATTTTCCATATACTTTGAGAGAGCCCCATATGAGGCCAAAATGTTGGATCATCTTATCTTTTCCTTACTGCATAGAGGAAATCATTTTTCCAACTGTTTGCAGATGCTCTTACTTGAAAACTTTCAGGAGCTGTTTTAGGAGACAGCTTGAATCTTTCATTTAAATGGAGAGCCTGACTGTCAACCTTTTTTCCTTTCACATAAGGAGGATGGAAAGAAAGGAGGGATGTTCATTTTAATTAGAGGGAAGTAGAAGTTTATCCACTATGTCAAAGCTAAAATGGCACTTCTTAACTGTGTAAAATCTGTTTCCTGTTCTAGTGAGTTCTTTTAGGTTCTGAAGGACTACATTACCAGTATAGGGCAACTCCAACGTTGCAGGAAAAAAAGGCCATGAGATCAGTGGTGTCAGTGTGTCCTTGCTGTGATTTATCAGAAAACCATAATGAATTATGTGACTAGAATGTGTGAAGTAAGAAATTGAGATCCTGTGCAGAATCCATCTGATAGCAAAGCAATTAAAAAGATGGACTTCATAGACAGCAGTGATTGTCATTACTGCATGACACTATGATTTCCTCACAGGAAACTCACCCACTGTAGCACCTGGTGAAGGCCATTCCATGATCATTATGTAATGTTTTCAATAGTTAGCATCAGTTTAATCCCGAGCTAAAGTACTTGATGGGTGTGAAAGAGAGTAAGGACTTACTCTGCACATAGAGACAGTGGGGCAGAGAAACACTTATGTGTTTTCTATTTCCTGTAAATGTGTTTCTCAGAAGGTTTGTGTGCGTGTATCTCCCTCCTCTGGTGCACAATAAAGTAACACCCTGGTGGAAGAAACAGATTTGTTGTGGCAAAAAATAAAAACTGGGAAAGAGTCCTCAGTGAAGTAGCACAAATACTTAATAAATCTACATGAGAAATACAGTAATCCCTTTGCTTCTCCTTTTCATTTTATTACCATCATATACAATAACTATTGCAGCTGTCTTCTGCACCTGGGCACTTTGTATCCATTAACATTTTGCCCTAGAAATAGCTGTGCCCACCCTGACACAAATGAAACTGGAATTGCACCTCTCATATGCCTGCATGATTTTAATTTTTATAACTGCTAGGAAGGTATTTCTTTCTTCTTGCTTCTGCCACACTGTTGGCTTATTAATCTGTGATTAATACACATAGTTTTGTATCTATGCAAGTACCTAATCTCCACATAGAAACCCCAGTTTAGAGCAGCAATTCTTGCTAGAAATCATGGGTGCCAGAAGCACGTTCCTACTCTCTTTTCCTGTGTGTTCATTTGTTTTTTGTGTGTATATGTAATGCCTTTACAGTGTTATTATGCAGACAACAGGCACGTACACATCAGGTTGTCTGCACGTTTATGACTGATTTCTCTTGTTGATTTTAATTAGGAAAACTTTGATATGTACTCCCATAAAGTAAAGAAATTCAAAGAACTGATAAAACTGAGAATGTACAAACAATGTTCCTTGTGAGTATGCATATTCCTTCTGTGGATTTCTGGTATGAATGGGAGAGGGTATTCATAAGAGGCTGCTAGATAATTATATTCTGAGTTGTCCACTCTTACCATCTTTCATTAAACATGTTCAAGTTACTTGACAGAAATTAATGGCATGAACTTGTAAACATTTGGCATTTCTTTCTCACTGGCAAGTTTCAAGCCTGTGACTGGCCCATTATTGTCCATGTAATCCGCAGCAGAGCTAGGACTTGGAGCTAGACTGCTATGCTTAGTCTTAGAGTATTAAATCAGTTGCCATGAAACATTTGATCAAAATAACAAGTAATGACTTTCTGAAATAACTGTTTTCATAGGATCTGCATCCTAAACTGATTTAGCTGTGCATGTCCCTGTTTATTGCAGAGGAGTTGGACCAGATGACCTTTAAAGGTCCCTTCCCACTCTAAGGATTCTATGATTCAATGGTTAAGCTAAGAAAGATGAGTGAATTTTGACTGTTATTAAGCACTGATAGTGGATCTTCTCTTAACTATGTTCTTCTGCTCCTACTAAATTGATCCCAGGTTCTATTTGCGTACCAGAATTATACCAGAATTTCTTTCCAGCATTTTCCTAAATACTTTGTTTACTTTGTTGTAAGTTTTCAGATGTATGGTTAATAATACTTGCATTTCAGACATTTTATCTAGATCTACAATTGATAGTTACTGCAGTGTGTTAACAGTCATGGCTTACAATAGAGCCTAAAGAAATGGGATTAATCTCATCTAAGTTCAGATATGTCTAGTAAATAGATGATTTCTCTCTGGTGATTTGAAAGAGGCTCTGGAAAATAACCCTAGATGCTGACATCTGCTTCAGCTAGTGGCCTGCCTTAGGCAGTTGCAAGGGAAAAATATTTCCATCTCTTGTATTCAGCTGTATTTTCTGTTTGGTTCACCTTCTGTGCTGGCTATTCTGCCAAAAATCCTAAGTAAATTACCCACTTGCATGGCTATCAACAGCCTAGACCATATCACCAGTAGGAAAAGAAGAGTGATCTGGACAGGCAGCAGCAAGATATCACACTATCATACATGCGTCCTTCCAGTACCTGAAGGGGATCTACAAGAAATCTAGATTCTTTAATAGGGAGTGTAGTGATAGGACAAGGGGTCATGACTTTAAACTAAAAGAGGATAGGTTTACACTAAATAAAGGGAAGAAAATCTTTATAGTGTGGGCGGTGAGGTGCTGGAACAGGCTGCCCAGAGAATCTTTGGCTCTCCAATCCATGGAGATATTCAAGGCCAGGCTGGTTGCAAAAGAAACAGCCTTCTCTCATTGGTGGGTAGAAAACTGCTTGCAGCTCCTCCAAGAGATACCTCCACGCCCCACTGATGAAAGTAGTGGGACGTTTTCTATGCAACCAAGAAGGTTCTATTGGAGTGTTCCTGACTTCCTCACCTGAACTTGGATGTCAGCCATGTGCTTGTAATACGAGAACTGGTCTGCTTCAAGTGTTGAGTGACTCTTGTCTAAGCCAGACTGATCATGGTGGTGCAGAAAATTCACATGAGAGGAGAAATGTTTCCAGCACAGACTTTATTCTTTGTCATGGTTAAGGGAGCTATCTTCAAAGGAGGCAGTGCTCCTTGCCTCTCCCCCACCCTCTTCTGGATAAATCCATCTTGATCAACAGCTTCATAAAGAAAATGCTATTTTAAGAATAGAAGTGTCTCATTCCCTTTTGGAATTTGATGTTTAAATTACTCTGACATTGGTTTATCTATTTGCCACGCTAACAAAATACAAAAAAGAAAAACCAACACATCACTATAGCATAAAGAGAAGGCATTAACACAAACATAATTTAAACCAGGAAAGCCAGTCAGTACCTCAGTTAAGATTTCCTAATGGATGCTTCATTGTCTAACCAGGGAAGCCATTCCCTTCTGTTGTAATGGGTGTGTATTTTTAACACACACTTTACAACAGCCAGCAGCCAGTTCTGTGAGCATTTATATAACATAAAAGAGGCAAGTATTTTAAGTTTTTGAGACATTAGAATGATGCTTCCAGAGAAACTGCTTCTGTCCTAGTCATTCATTGCCATTCTATCAAACAAGAACTTTAGACAGACCTTGCTGGACTGTTAATGATGTCCTTACACATCTTACTAAGATCAGACCCTGTGTCCCCATTGGCAGCACTGCCAGCAATGGGACTCTGCCCACATGGCAAACCCCTGGAAAGAGGAACCTGACCCAGCTCCTCTCACAGGCTTGTGCTGTTGGGCTCACAGCTTTCAAAGGCTTCACAGAGGAAGATGAACGTAAGCTACAGAGGCTACATTCAAGCTCTTGGGGAAGAATAACTTTGCTGGCTTGAGTGCTTGCTAACATAAAATGAATGAAAAGGCTTCAGCTAGAGCTTCACAGAAGCAGACAACTGCCAAGGTGCTATTTAGCTCAACTAGCCTTGCAAAACTCCCTGTTTCTCTGTGATGACTGCTCAGCTAACCGTATCAGTTGTACAAGAACTCACATAGGATCATGGGACCATTTCACATGGAGGTGGTTGAGTCACCACCTCAGAATGTATTTAAAAACCATTTGGATGTGGTGCATAGGGACATGATTTAGTGAAGGGTTGTTAGAGCTAGGGTAGTATGGTCAGGTTGCATTTGGACTTGATGATCTTTAAGATCCTTTCCAACCTGAGCAATTCTATGATTTTTTGGGGTAGAAGGGGTACAGGGCTCACGTACATGGATGCTCAGCCATCTAGTAGCTACAACACTTAGATATCTGAGTTATTGACTGAAGTAGCAGTTTCTCTCTGAAGGAAAGGCAGAAGTGACAGCTCAGCTCTGTTTATCAGTTTTTATTAGGTTTTACAGACATTCAACTTTTCCCTTGAACACAGGGGAATTCTAATCCTCAGAGATTTCATCATCTCATGTAGAAATGTTATCCACCCCAGTATTAAGGAGTCATTTGGACTCATGGTCTGGCTTGACCATGTTGGAAAAACAGATGAAAACTGGAATAGTTGGATGATAACACAGGAGATTTTTCTTCAGTATGTTGCTAACTATGGTAGAAAGAATGAGTGCTAGACGTCAGACGGTAGGCTTTTGTACAACAGCGATCTTTTGGATGTAAAGGCTGAGTATTTGATAAGTAACAGATAGAAACTGACGTAAGGTGGATATGTTTTTGGATAAAAATATATATACACATAGCCTCAACCCAAGCCCTCATAATTAAAAATAAAACTTGAGTCCAGAGAGTGGTGCTCAATGGTGATGAGTGGTGTCCCCAAGGGGTCAGTGTTGGGGCCAATACTCTTTAATATCTTCATCAATGACAACCGTAGAGTTGAGCTCTCTCTCAGCAAGTTTGCTGAATGACACCAATCTGTGGGATGCAGTCAACAAACCAGAGGGATGAGAAGCCATCCAGAGGGACCTAGGCGGGCTTGAGCAGTGGGACAAGGTGAACCTCAACAAATCCAAACGCAAGATCTTGAACCTGGGCGGAGGCAACTCCCATTACCAATACATGCTGGGGGATGAAAGGATTGAGTGCTGCTGCAAAAGACCTGGGATTGCTGATGGGTCGGAAGCTGGACATGAGCCAGAAATGTTCCCTTACAGTTACCGCAGAAAGCCAATTGTATACTGGGCTGCATCAGCAGGCTGAGGGAGATGATCCTGCTCTTCTACTACGTACTGGTGAGGCCTCACTTGGAGTACTGCTTCTAGACGGGGAGTCCTCAGTACAGGAGACATAGAACCACTGGAAACATGTTCCACAGAACGGAATGCCTCTCCTATGAGGACAGACTGAGAGAACTGAGGATGTTCAGCCTGGAGAAGAGAAGGCTGTGAGGTGACCTGGTATCAGCATTTCTGCATCTAAAGAGGAGTTACAGGAAAGAAGAGGACAGCCTCTTTAGCAGGGTCTGTGGTGACAGAACAAGGGGAAATGATTTCTAAATCAGGGAGGGTAAATTTAGGTTAGATATAAGGAAAAAATATTTTACAGTGAGGGTGGTGAGGCACCAGAACTGCTTGCCCAGTGATGTGGTTGATGCCCTGTCTCTGGAGACTTAGAAGACAAGGCTGGATCAGGCCTTGGGCAACATGATCTAACTATTGGTGTCCCTGTTCATTGCAGGGGAGGTGGACTAGATGTCCTTCAGAGATCCCTTACAACTCTAAGGATTCTATGATTCTATGCATAACAAAACATACTATGCATCTGAACATGAGCTATGAAGAGATAAATAAAAAGGAACAAAATGAAACAAGAATTAAAAGGAATATCTAATAAGAGAGGAAATACAGAATATGATCCTAAACATAATACTCATTAATGCCCTTCTTGCTCTGAGAATAAAATAGGAACCATCATCTTTTTAAATAGATCACCATGTGTACCCTATGCCTCGAAGTTTATTTGCTTTGATAACTATGACAGAAATGTGCAAGGCAGAGTTTTTTTAAAGGACTGAAATTGCATTTAAAAAACCTGCAAGCTGTTTTCCTGCTTTTGAACTTGTAGAGGTTGTACAGCACTTCATCACTGTTCCCAGATTAAAAAAAGAAAAAATGATTCACGCTTGCACAGAAGTCTTTGAGTCATGGATACGAGGCAAGAAGTGCTCATGTGTGGCTGGAGAGGTCGTGCTTTTCTTCTCCCTTCAGCCAGAAGATTCAGCGTGCTCCTATTCACTCTACAGGCTGTGCTGATGGCAAGGCTCTGGGCTTCACAGTAGCACCAAAATTGCACAGAATGATGTATTTCACTCCCACACTCTTTTGCTCCTCCATGGCCTCAGTGTGGGTGAGGCTGCCAGCATGTGCTGCCCCAACACCCACACACCCATAGCCGGCTGCTGGCATCCCTCTGTGAGCTGTTTCAGAATGCTCCCACTGCCCTTAAAAGCATACCAGGAGGGACCTGCAGCTCCCCACAGATTTTGGAATGCAGCTTTGAGCCAAGCTTTGAGCCAAGCACCTTGCTGCACTACTGCAAGGAAAGGCTGATCTGGAGCTGGAAGCTGTGCAACCTGCTGGCAAACCTCCTGCTGCATGCACTGGGCTGTGCCTCTTTGTTCAACATGGGCAGCCTGCAACTCAGCCTAGGGGAACTGTGTGGGAAAGAGAGTTTGGAGATGCTGCTCCTGCTGAGATCTCATCTGTCCTCTCCCCAGGGTCTCTAGGAATGTGATACATTTCCGAAAGCACCAAATGCTCTTGCAAGCAGTAGCTTTATGTGCTGAGTAGCAGAGGTCTTGCCAGGACAGTTCCCACACAAGAGGATGTGAGGAAGAAGAAAAAGATCAGGAGCCTATTTAGCAGTCCATTCTATGAATGCAAAATGAAGAAACTGGTGGCTCCAGGAAGTTCTCCACAGCTCCCCCAACATAGTTACCCCATAGCAGTCATTCAGCCAACAGCAAAGCCCAAGGGCACAAAACACAGAAACAAGTTTTGCATGATCTACTCAACTGTTCCTGGTTTAAAGCCATGCTTCCTCACTTCAACATGTGCAAGCCAAACATGACACCTTCCCAGGAGGGAAGGAGATACTTCTCACACTGCCCTCTAATTCCCACACTACTGAGAAGCTGTGGGGTGCTCTTCTCACATCTGCATGCACTGATGCTTCTTCAGCCCCATAACTGACAGCTCAGAGGTAAAATGACAGTGGCATCAAGCAGTGCATGGTGATGACAAAACATTTCCTGGCAGCAGAATTAAGAGAATAGTGCTGCCCTGCCTGAGCAGTGAGAAAAAACATGGAAGACTGGGTCTGTTCAGCTCTGGGCTGGTCCCTGTGACAATGAAGCACATCTCCCTATCTCCTGCAGCATCTGACATAATGTGCCTTCTGTGCCCCACCCCAGGGACATGCGAGTATCTGCACTGGACCACAATGACAACGGTCACCTGCAGGAGGAAACCATACTTTCAGCTGTGCTTGGCTTGGTGCAAGATGTATGGAGGAGAGAAGACAAGGGGCACATTCCTTCCAGGGGGGATATGATCAGGGCACTCAGCTGTGCCACTCGTTAGCCACATAAAAACCAGCAGTGCTGAGGGTGGTTTGAAAGGAAAGACTTGGTTCACGTATGTTTCACAGTCATGCTGGGTGTTTCGTCATCCCTGCAAGGGTGCAGTGCTGCTGGTTCTGAGAATACAGCACACCAAGTGACATTCGGCTGTGGTGGAGCTATTTTACAGCAATGCTTCGTGCAAACCTGCAGCTCTCACGCAGAACAGGGGGAGGGCTTGCAAGAAATGAATTCTTCAGGGAGGCAAGGCAGATGCTTTTCTAAGAATACATTGCATGACAACACATATCTCTCTCGCCAAAGTGGAGAGGCGTAAGGATCTGTATTGCCCTGCTCTGCTGAGCCTGATGAGAATAGCAGTGGGTACTCAGCTTTATTTGCTTTTAAGTTAATTTTTCTTTGGCATTCATTTATACCAGAGTTTTTACCTAATTGACTATACTCAGATCTATTTATTGTTTATTTTGAGAAAGTTGAACTTGGAGACGTTCTACTGAGATTCACACAACTGCCTTTTCATATGCGAGAACAGCACCCCTGCCCTATTTGCAAATGCTAGATTCAGAGATTACTAAACCTGGCCCAAAGGCAATGGTAAGGATGACCAGGCTATGACTGTGAAGAATGGATGTGTGGGTGAATTTAAGTCGAGGGAGGGGAAAAGCTAGTGATGCTTGTAAGATCTGAGGCCCACTCTTTAATGTAAGACATATGTTCTTCCCAGAAGAGGAGAATCTTGTGAGTTATTTATAAAGCCTCAGGGTGCCAAACCCCAGTGTTACAGGAACATCTGCTCAGAAAGCTTGCATAAGAAGTTCCCTCTGCACTATTTCCCTGTGGCTAAATCTCATTTTGGACTGCGTGACTAGTGTCTGTTAGTAAATGAAATAGGTGCATGAACAGACCTGGAAAAAGCCTGCAGCCTCCAAAACTGGGTGGCTGCATCCAGACAGCTAAACGAATCTACTACTGGAATGTCTTTGCTCAAATGCATGGGGCTGGCTGCCTCACCCTGCCAATGGAGCAATGGCTCATGCCTGGACTTTCACAGATGGCCCCCTTTCTGCCATCACTTCTGGCTGAGCCTTGCTGCTCTTTCCGCAGACAGCAAGCTGATAGCTAACACTTGAACTATTAACTCAAATACATACCAGTAAGGCACAGCTGCTGGACAACGTGTGGATGCAGCCAGAGTATTCCTGAAGTCCAGAGCCATTCATTCCAGAACAAGCACCATATGGAAAACACTCAAAGCAGTGTCTGCTGCTCACACAGGCACATAGCAGGGTTCCTCACATCTCTCTCATTCCCATAGCAAATGGTCCAGCAGGATATACCTTACAGTCACGGAGAGCTGCAGTGAAAAGACCAAGCTCCTATCACGTTCACTTGCCATGCCCATTCTCTGGAATGACCTGTGTGGATCTGCCTATTGAAGACAGCCCCCTGTCCAAATTCAGTACAACTGATATTTCCCACAGCAATCATTCCATTCTCACCCCTTTCTATTACAGTAAATGTGGCATCTCCTTAGACTTTACTACTGCAGTAATTGCTTGAGGCCTTAGAGGTCAAAGTTGAGTAAATCTAAAGTTCCTCCCCAGGAAACCGTGTAGAAATAAGTTTCGATTTCAGAGATTCATTCTATTCATTTATTCCCTAAGCTGTCAGCACTCACACTGCCCAGCTGTACTTCAAATTACATACTTAGGATTTAATTACCTTCAGTATACATTAAACATATTATATATCATGTGCTGGTGAGTCAAGACTCAGAAAGATTTAAACACAAAAGAAATGTATTTTGTTGAAGGGAAAGCCATGAGGAAACTCTAACTTTGCCTTGACTGTCAGGAGACCTTTCTTCCACATAGTCTTTTAGTCCATGTTTCCACAGTCTACTTTACCTGCTCTCAGTCATTATAACCAAAAAAAGGCAGTGCCATGCAGCCTGACTGTGGGCTCCATCTGCCCACCCTTCTTCTCTGTTATGTTGGCAATAGCATTACTTTGGCTGTGGGATGAACTTCAGCAGGGAAATGATTTAGTTTGCACAGCTGCACAAGTGCTGGTACTGCTACAAGGAAAGAGGAGGCATGATGTGAGGAGCTTTTTTAGTGAGAGTAATCCTGTCTGTATTGACAGCAGTTGCTCTTCCCTATGGTCAGCCTGATAGGGAAACACACTCACAGGATAGGGGCCCTTCCTTCTTTGGGTGGCCAGAAGATTCAGGCATTGTGTGGTGTATTCTCATTCCAATCACACTAAAAAAATAGAATAAAACTCCACGAGTTTACTATATTATAGTATAGTAGTATTGGCCTGCCTGAGAGAAAAGCTGAGGTAAGAGGACAACAGGCACTTTGACTTAGCAGGCAACAAGTGAACCCTGGCAGCAGCACACCTAACAGTTGCACTCACTGCAGGTCAATCCTTCCCTTGGCAGAGAAGGCTTTGTACTGTTGCTTAGGAAGCTGTTGTTACAACAGAAATTTTGTAGCAGCTCAAAAGCAGCGCAGCAATGACTAAACCAAACATGCATCCACAACATAATGGCAGAGGTGGGCCTGGCGTTGACAGTGCTGCTCCCTGGGGGTACCTTCCTCACTAAAGCTCTTGATTACCAATCCAATTAAAGCAGCCTTCAGCTAAAGAGCACAAGGACAAACTTTCAGACACGTTCACTAGAAGTTAAGCCACACAAAATACAATTCCCTGTATTTACAAATTCCTGTAGATGTTGACTGGCCACATTGACTGACTTTGTACAGAGGAACAGATACAAATGCTATGGAATGTTACGAAATAACAGAAGGTGACAAAAAACAAAAATTAGCTGGCTCCTCCCAGCAATCAGCACAGACCATGAAGAGCACAACCTCTATTCAGAGAGATGCTACTCCTCTGTTTGCTAACTCTTAAATGACGGTGAGGTGTGGATCCAGGCTCCACCCCTTCCAGTCACTCAGGTGCATTACTTGCACATGAGCTCCATGGGTTAGCCATACCTTCTCACTTAGTATTCCACCAGCTGTTAGCTGACAATTCTACTACAGGGCTTCACAGTGTCCCTGAAATGAACACAAACATCTCAGATGATAAGACATTGTCTGCAAGCCTTCTTCTTGTCTAATATGCTAAGAGTTCTTAATGGCATTGGGATCAAAGAACAGATGTGTCTTTGATAAAAAATACTCTGGTATCTGTCCTCCCTTTCTTGCTAGATGGATGCTGGCTCCTTCAGGCAGCTATACTTGTAGAAAACTTCTAGATATCTAAGTGGAAAAATGGCCAACAATCCTGTAAACAACTATGATAGGAGCAAAAATGCCAGCTATTGTCATTATGACATTTGCTGTTAAAGCAGATTACTGGGCAAAGATCATACCATATGTGAGCTTGATCAAGATAATGAAGCACCTGTGGGTTAGCACCTGTGGGTTAGCTAAAAACAGTTAATCCCTGAAAGCATGAAGAAAATTGATTGCCACAGGCACAGTGCACATTTGGTTGCTGTCGGCTACAGAGCAAAGAAAAGGATGTGAGTGTTGCAGGGAGTGCTGTGCTTGGCTGGGACAGCCAGGACAACACACGTGGGACTGCTAACCCTGCACATCAGCCAGGAGAGAGAGCCCAATGCTTGTGCGAACTGCAAGCAGCAATACTAAAAGCAAAAGACAGGTGTGTTCCTCGTTAAGGTCATCTGAAGGGCCTGATAGTGTGTGGGCAAAGGAAGGCAGGGTTCTGCTTCAAGAAGGCTGTTCGGGAGGGAGAAACTGTGATTCACTTCAGGACAGTGCTGTTTGACTGTGAGAAAGAGGCTGGCAGTCCTTACTTCCCTCCACACAATACCTGCAGGCACAGAGTACAGAGAAGGGGGAAACAGAGAGGGAGGAAACAAAGCTTCCTCTTTTTCCTCCTCTGCTTCCAGCCCCTCAACCTGAGGTATCATTTCCACTGTGTTGCTCCATGTCTCCCTGGAGGCTCACCGAGGCAGTCAGGCCTCTGGCAGGAGAGCCCCTTCCTGCCATTGCCAGGCAGGAATGCCCTTCCTACTTGGCATCCTGACAACCATGGCCTGCACTGCCTGTGGACCCTGCACATCAGCTTGCCTGCCTCCTGGCACAAGGCCTAAGCTGCAATGCCAGCACCCTGCTGCAGGTCTTTCCTTTCTGCTGCCACTGCTGGAGCAACAGCAAGTTTTACCAGCAGCTTCATGAGAAAAGTAATTTAACATTTTTGCAGTCTTGGCTGCTTTTGCCTTACATGATGATATCTCACATTTGATATCTTGAAAGATAAGGAATATTTTGTTGTAAGCAAAGGAAAAACAAAGATTGATGGTGGCAGATGGGGAGAAAATGAGCTGAAAATGATAGACAAGGCAAAAGCCTGAATAATCAAATTAGTGAGGAGGATTGCAGTGTACAAGTGAAGAAGCATTGAGTCACGTTGTGAGTTTGTACCATAAGATGATCTACACATATTTCCCAGAAGGTGATTAGTTTGCATAATTGAGAAGTTTTAAGAAGGGTGTTCATTGGAACTCGATGAATAATTAATTTTTTTTGGTGTTTCGTTGGCAAATTTGGAAAGTTAAAAGGACCCATTTCAATCAGACTGAAAGGAAAAAAACATAGATTTTTTTTTTTTTTTTTTTTTTGGTGAATTGAAAACTAAAACAAGTAATAATTTGAAGGCTTCAAATGAGACATTTGTTCTTAAAAAAAAAAAAATTAATGCTTCATTTTGATGGTGTCTATTCAAATATGGTTCAACTATTAAAATTAACAGAGATTTTAGAAAGAAGCATTGCTTTGAACAAAAAATCAGAGCATTAATTTGAAAAAGGTGTTGAGAAATATTCCATTGGAAATTCTGAAATGTTCTGTAGGTTTTATTTTCTTGAAATCAAAGAAAATAAAGTACAGAACAGGCCAAAGTCCTAAAATATTTTTTCTGTGTCCCATCCTGAATTTTTGGTTGCAGTAGTTCTTTTCAAAAACAAAACGCCTTGTCAGTCTCAACAGTTTATAGTGCAAATCCAAACTTCCTGAGGCTTCAGAGTCGCCTGTGCATGCTCTTGTGCAGCCCAACTCTTTCATGTCCCAGTAACTTAGCAGAGCATTAACTAGTGACTTAGAGTCATCTGAATATAGACAGAAATTCGAGCTACACTCTCCTTCAAAGCCGGCATGTGCCAGCTCAGTGTCTTCTGACCTAATATACAGACGATTATTAAATTGCTTGCAAATGAAATAATTCTGTTTCAAGATCCAGTATCAATAGAACAACAACTAAGGCATTCATATAATTTGAAGCTAAACTCCTCAGAAATGGGCATTGTCACAATTTTGTAGCTGTTAGAGGAAAGGGGATGTAAGTCAGCTGAGTACTGCTCAATCCGTGTAGTCCAAAGAGATACAGAGAAACAGAGCAGCCACTTATTTTCAATGAGTTTTGACACCTGGCAATAGTTAGCACACTGGAGTCTGATCTATCTACAGCTAGTGCAATTGCATTCATTCTAGAGGTGGTAATACTGCAGCAGTACTATTTGCAAGACTGTGGAAGCAAAACTTGTTGATGCATTCACATCCTTAAAGTAATGAGAACCAGGCCTTCTACTTAACGCTTCTTTTACAAAACCTAAGTTGGTTGCTGACATTTGAAAATCATAAAAAGTAGGTTAATACAATGGCCATTTAAACGAGCAAACATAGCAGAAAACTTTAGGAAGTGAAACTTTCTCAAGAAAGCTCTGTTTAACTGCTGCTGCTCTTGTTGCAAGGGGTTCCCTTCATATTGTTTCTTATTTCTCCTTGTACTAGTTCTAGGCAGAAACAAAGACAAATAAAATGTTCTGCTAAGGTGTAAGGCCTCTTTATTTTCTTTGCAACAGAGCTGATGATTTAAAAATGAAAAATGCTTTTGATAGGAACTAGAAAAAACTTTAGGAAATTTTGTACATGCGCTTCTCAAAAATTTTCTCCTTTCTTCTCTTTAAGATTGTAAAATTCAAAACATTTTTCTCCCTTTTCATGTAATACTTGATTTTCTTTGAACGGTATCCAACAAATTTGTTTTCTTTGTATGCACCAGATACAATCTTACTGTTATCTGAAAGAAACCTTCCCCAAGAGGTGGGTTACCCACAAGCCCATCCTCCTATTTATCCCTTCTTAGTGATTCTGCAGCCCTGTTCCACAAACTTTTTTCCCTAGGACTTCCTAGCTGGGTTTGCAGGTGATGTTAGTGGGAGGAGGCAGCTGGAACTGTGAAGAGGCACATTATTTGGATGCTCTGAGAGCTGCTACAGACATGATTTCTAAGAATATGAGGAAAGACAAAACTTGCAATGAGTGGTAATATGTCAGTAAGCAGGCATAGTAAGAAAGAGCTTCTGAACAAAGAGACATTTCTGGTTTTTCTTCTCATACTTAGACCTAGCGTGGACTTCAGGAAATTGTGATTGTAAACTGGTGAGGATAGCAGAAGTTCAAGTTATTACCAACTCAAGGGTACATGAGACCAGATTTTGTGCTAAGGGTGGGTTGGGCCACAAATCCTGATGCTGAGAAATTTTGGCAGACACAGGACCTGATTTCAGTTCACTGACTCCCACTGCACAACACTTGGCTACAATATCCCACTTGCAGAGAGGTCTTGGTTACAGGATGACAATTTTTTTGCAACTACTACACTTCAAAAATGTGAAGAATCTTGAAAAGTCTGGGATTTATTCTAATGACCTCTGCCAGAAATTCCTTTCCTTTGTTTTCCAGAGCCTCTAGCCTATTATTTAACACTTATTCTAATGCAAACTTACGAGTCTTGCACATGTGACTGTAAAACTGCAGTAAGAAGTGATGGTCTGTGCATCATAATTTAGATATTCCCTGGAACAAGTTCTCTGACAAAGCACTGAGTAAATAATCTGTAATAAAAAGACTATTCTTTTGTTTTGTTTTGTTTTGTTTTCATGCCACCTTGCCCTGTCACGTACATTTTAAAGGTCTTTACTGAAGGGGATGCAGGTGATACACTATCTGGACTTTACTATTATATGTTTTTATTTGTGATTTGCTTCTGCAAAGGTTTTGTCTGTGAATGTGTTTTATTCCTACCTTAACAGTCTAGCAAGCACTGAAAGGTTACATAAATGCTTTACTCATTCACCCAATCATATTTCTCCCCAAAATATTCTTTTCTCACTTGGCATTCTCATTTCCCTATTTTTATTTCACTGAGCCCTTTGAGACTTCCACGCAGAAGCTAAAGGTGTCCCAGACTTGTAGCTTATTCCCAGACTCAGTATGGAACTTCTGACTGTGCCAGTGGGAAGAGACACCCATGTTTTACTTCCAAGATCCAGACATAGCAGTGGTAAATCAGGCAGAATGTAAGGGCCATTCAGTGCAAGAAAATGCCTTTTGGAGCCTTTGTCTGTGATCCCAAGTCACCTCTTGATTGCAGAAACATCCACTTCTCAAGCCTTGACCAACCATCTCACTGCTAAGTATTCAAAATGTTACTGTGAATTTGTCACTCTGAACAACTTCTCACTCTCTTTGTGCACACTATATTACTAAGACTTTTTCATTTCATTTCATTTATTTCATTTTCCATTCCATTCTATCAGCTCTAATTCACTCTTTAGAAATAGCCCCCAGACTTTAGCTGGCAAACAAAGCTGATCTTCATTATTTGCATGTTGTTAATTCAAAAAAGTCCTTTAAAATGTGCTCCATGCCATCTCTTGCATTTGAAAAGAACCTCCCACTGTGAGCTACAGAATATGCTTTTTCTTCTCAAGTCTCCTCTCCTTCAAATATTTTGATTCTCTGTACGTCCACCAAGTTGGGACACGATCTCCTTTATGTATTATTTTTTTTCAGTGCTCTGCTTGATAAATGTTGAATGTAAAGGTTTAATTTGAGGTTTACCAGGAGTCCTGCTTTGATCTTGTGGTTTAAAATGTCATAAAAATTTCCAAACGAAACAAAACAACAAAACAGAACAGGGAATAATTAGCAGTATGAAAACTGGAAGCAGAATTTTAAGCTATATACTACATGTGAAATACACACGCCTGTACCCTTCAAAATATTTCTTAGGCATCTCATTTTTGAGAACAACACTCCTCACATGTCTTCACTTTATAATGATTTCTTCTTCTGTCTCCAGTTAAATGCAAACTTCTGCACAGTCAGAACACAGCTGTCTTTAGCTGTTTTTTTCCTTTTTGCAATATTTTAAGAAGTGGAGGGAAGCAGAAGTAAAACCTCATCAGTATTTGTCCATCTCTCCATAGTAGCAGCTAGTCACAGGATATACCTAACAGGTTTACTTTCAGATGTTATAATTGAAAATTGGTAACCAATTTTCCCCCATTCGAAAACTACTGATGTCCTGAATTTCAGGAAGGACTGCTTCATATAGCTAACTTCACAGTAGGGGAAACAAAGCTTAGACTTCCAGAAGGAACTGCCAACTATTGCAGCACAAGGAAAAGAACTCTCACACATCTGCATACACCTCAAACCCCCCTTATAGCCCATCAACTGGTCAGCAAAAGCACACACGAAATCCAAATGCTTGGGAGCTCCTCAGTTAGTGCTGTCCTTGCCTCTGCTTGTCTGCTGAGGGCATGGGCTTAGGACAAGACATCGACATCTGCAATTCCAAGTTAGAAGCTCTCAGAAAGGCCACAGTTCTGAGAGATTTAAAAATCAGTAGTTTGATGATGTGAGCTGTGGTTCTTTCAGGAACCAAGACTGATCCACCAAACTTGGTCATATCTAGGACTTTACTTACACTAATCAGGTTTTAGTCCTTTCATGGTAATGAAACAATATTTTTTCCAGTTACGATGTTATTTCCTTTTCTCCTTACCTATTATCTTGTAGAAAAGATTTTTTTCTTCAGCCATACCATTTAGAGGTCTGGATTTTTTTTTCAAATGACAGTGCACTTCAAAACCCTGATAGGTTTGCGGCAAACTAACATGCTAAAAACGTGAACTGTTTAACATAGTGGGACATGATCTCACATTCTGAGTTTAAGAAAATATCCTGAAACCAGATACTTATGCAAATGATAAGCTTCTCTTCTCTCCATTACATCTCAAGCAATTCACCACCAAGAACTTTTTTAAGTTCCTGTCAGAGAAGAAAAAAACATAGACAATGTGAAGCAACTTCTTTTTAATGTGTGAAAAAAAAAAAAAGTGAATAATAACATTTTGCAATGGGAATTCTGACAGTGCGTCAGTAGAAGATTTGCCCTAGCAAGTATTCAGTGAAGAAAAGCAATTGAGATCACTTAAATGTGAATAGCAACCCAATGACAAAGAAGCTTAGATGACAAACCAGTTATTAATCACAATATAGTAGTGTAGCCCAGTGTCCAGTGTAAATTAATGTCCTTCTCTATGCTAAGTTCACAGATGCCATGAGGCCAGCTGATTCCTCAGTTAGGGCTGAAGCTTAACTCTGCAAACCCCTCAGTCCTCTCCATTGTCCCGACTCTTTGCTATGGATGCACAGAGAGAGTAAAAAGGTTTCCTTTGACCTGGGACTTAATGTTACCCCCAGGAGCAAAGAGAAGAGTACTATAATATAAGCATGAGCATTAAAAGAAAGATTTATCTTACATTGAGATCTTGGACATGGCAAGTGCAAAGCACATGCTGTTGTACTCAGCCTGAGGAACATCCTTCTTTAAAGACCTTCTGAATCTCAGCATCAAAGGAAGGGCTCCTCTTTGACCCACTTCCTTGCTCTGACCCTAGGCCAGGTGTCAGGTTCCAGTTAAAGTAAAAAGTGGCAGAAAAGGAGTCTGAAAGATGAAGTCAGAGTGGCAAGATATCAGACTGCACAGACAAGAAGAATCGGTAACTGGGTTGGCCAGGTCTTTTGGCTGTAGACCAAAAAACCTATGTGGTGTACAGGGAAGGTGGACTGAGCAAAAGCCCACAGAGTCTTCTTCAGCTGAACAGTAGTTAGAAGAGTAGCAGAGCACAGAGAAAAGGCCTCCCTGACCATTCTTGTGGATCTCATTTTAGGGGGGAACTCATTTGGTTACTAAGACCTTATTTCATGCCACAACTTAGCTCAGTAGGAAAGGAACAGTGAAGAAGTCTTATTTGGAACAAGAACCCTATTTTGCTACATCTTCAATCTGGTATCTGCTCAATGTTAACTCAAGATCCAAAGCCTGATCAGCAAGAAGAAAGGACACTGTAGGAAGGTAATCTCTATGCATTGGAAGGGGAATAGTCTAGGCTCACCGTAGGCTGCCCTGGCCATGGAGAGACAGAAAACTTCAAGAAAATCCACAGGGTGACATACTGTGTCTTACTTAGAAGAGTAGTAATCATGACAGGATTTTAAGGAGAAAGAAGAGTAAAGAGTAAGCTGTGGTAGATTTGAAAAGACACCCTGAGAATTAAACAGCCTGGAAAACAAAATGGGTAAGAATGGAAAAAGTGTTTGCCAGAGACCAGGCCTAGAGGGCTTCTTCTCTCTCTAGTTATATAGAATTCTGGAA
This sequence comes from Lagopus leucura, assembly GCF_019238085.1. NCBI lineage: Eukaryota > Metazoa > Chordata > Aves > Galliformes > Phasianidae > Lagopus > Lagopus leucura. The sequence continues at coordinate 8,618,283 of NW_024962267.1, forward strand.
TATCCTGAGTTGGAAGGGACCCATAACGATCATCGAGTCCAGCTCCTGGCTCCACATTGATTGAGAACCACCAATCTGGCCATATGTCTGAGAGCATTGTCCACATACTTCTTGAATTCTGGCAAGCTCTGTGCTGTGACCACTACCCTGGGAGCCTGGTTCAGTGCTCAGTCATACTGTGGTTATGTGGGACAGTAAGCATAGAGTTGTAAAAGGAAATCCTTTCCAAATGTTTAGTGGTTAATTGCACAATCAATTATCTGGAGATTATATTATGAATGATGGGGAGGCTAAGTGCATCATTTATTTAACTGCATACAAAGCCCAAGCCAAAAAGCTACATGGGATAGGCAATATGTTTACTACTCTGGATTTGAAAATGTCAGGCACAACCTGATAACTTCATGCCATAAATCTCTCTGATATTCTGATATGTAATATTGCAATAGAATTTAGTTAATACTAAATTTATTAATAAAATGGATTTAAGTGTGTATAAGCAGTAATAAAATACAGGCCTGACTCATTATTTGGGTGCAATTTTTCCATTTCCCAGAGTTGTATTTTTATTTATTATCAGTTCTGTTTTGAAGGCTGGCTTTTAAATGCTAGATGAAATCAAAGTGGCAATGAATTTGTCATTAAAAAATTGTTGCATCACCTAAATTTGGAAGCAGTCAATTTATTTATATAATTATGTATTTATGTAATTTTTGAGATGAAGTATTTGTCCTGTATCTTTGGTCTGAGCAGGCCACTGTTCAAGAACTAATGCTATCTTTTTTCTAGGTCACAGTCCAGAAGTAGGTCTTTGTTAATGTGCAAATGATGAAGCATCTTCTAGAAGAGCTTCTCAAAGTAGATGGGAAAAAAAAGAATGATGGTCTTCAGAGTAACTTATTTTTAAGAAATTCTTTAGGCAATGATTCGTGGATGTGACAGACCATCACATAAAAAAACACAAGGATTTTCACACTTTTTTTTTCAGATATGACTTTTAAAAGGCCAATGGGTGAAAACTGTGTCACTGAGATTTGGTACGAGGCAGGTTCTCTAAGAGGAGACAGCAATAATCAAAGCTTCTATAGTGTTTTTCATCTGTTGATCTCAGTGTACTTGGACAGTAAAGTCTCTACGTAGAGAAAGTGTTGTACAGATGTGGAAGTCATTAGTTATAATCCTAGATAGATCATTTTTTTTCTTAGAAGAACAGAACAAGTTGGGTTACGATTCAAGTCACATTATTAATATTAAAAGATGAAACTATTGCAGTTGTAATCAGTATTTTGAAGGGGGCAGCACTTTTAAACATCAAAAGCACTAACATTAGAGGAAACAAAGATATTAGAGGTGGAAGGAAGTCCTCCATAAACAGGCTAGCTTGCACTGATTCACTGTGTCACATTAGGCAAAAATAGTTCTTTGTATGTTGTCCTAATAGAAAATAACTGATGACTGCTAGAATTTTAAACGTTATGGTTGTGTAAGGAAGCTGCACTAATGGCCCTGCATTACTCTATTGGATGATTACTTTCCTCCCCCCAGTTCTCAAAGCAGAATGGATGGCAGTTTCAGATTGAATATATATTTTCCATCTGCTGAATAGTTGTTTTTGTTCATGCTGTTTGAGGTTAACTATGCACGTACTAATCAAACCCACTACTTCCTTTCTCGTAAAACCAAAACAAAGCTTCATATTACTTTCAGGTACAGCATCTGGGATCACAGCTATATAAATACACACTGACTCTGTGTGGGTTCAAACATTTCGAAGATTCAGTATCCTGAAAGGCGTTACCTTTATTCCAGTCCTGAGAGTTCCAGTTTGTCTTAAAGTCTGAAGGCATCAGACATTTTCAGCTCCTACAGCATCTGTCTCGGCGCAGGAATGCTCTCAGCATGGGTCACCGTGAGCTTTCTCTGCGCAGCCACTGCCACTGCCAAAGGTGGGTAGATGAAGGTAGCTGGGGATGTCTACAATTTCTCATTTTGACACCTCTGCAGAACGGGGGCTGGGTACAAGAGGAGATGACATGGGGTCTCTCCATAGGACAGTCTGGGAAAGAAGTCTAGGGCTCTGAGAGGTGTCTGGAAAACCAAACACAGACTCAAGAGCAAAGACACCTGCAGAGAGGTTGGGCAGGACTCAGAGCAGCTCACGAAGCAAGAAATATTTTGACAAACCAGGCCTTGTGGGTGAAGTTGGCAGCTGACAAGGTGGAGATAGATGTTTGAATGGATGGAGAGATTTTACTTATCTCCTTCCCATATTCTTGCACTGCAGAACTGAAGAAGGTAAACTCAGCCCAGAAATGGACTGTTTTTATATGAAATTGAATAAATAATACTGAGCACTCATGGCTCACTAAAGCAAAAATGCATTCCCATCGTGTTGAGGGACAGAATACAGCAGTTGTACAAAACAGCCTGTGGAGACACACATGGTGTACAAATTTCCCCTTAAGATTTGTGAAGATTTTTTGCAGTATGTTCATCAGGCTTTGCTGTGTGTTGCTATACTGTAGCTTAGAATGTACATCTTTCTATCCAGTGACTTGGGAATAGCTGGAGTAAAAAGATCAGGAATAAAAAATGGAAACAGAGTTTTTATTCAGTATTACTGTCACCCTAAGGATTCTGTTCTATGTTTCGTACAGGATGTCAATCCGTTAATTTCTAAATGGCAATATGTTTATTTCTACCAGGTAGAAGTTATGGTTTAAATACCTAACTTTACAAATTTCATCTTTACCAACTGAAGTCTATATATTTGTTTTCTTTTGTACATCTAAAAGTGTGTGTTAAGAAGGAAATTGAAGCTTGCAGGTCATTGCTCCAGTAAGTGGTCAAGTTACTTACTACTTGGGAACAAATAATTGCTGAGATTTCTAATATCACTTATAATAATGAAAGCATGTCAGTATTTTTCAGTATATTAATGCAGTCTTCATGTTAATTGTGGTCTTGAAGGATTTTTTTTGAAAGGATATAGAGGCATTTCTAGGAGTTATCCACACATGACAGGTGGTAGGACTTCTTTCTTTTAGTACAGGTTTCAAATTTTTTATATATGTTATTAATTTATCAAGTTATTATATGACTGCAGACCATTTCTGGACAGTTAACTTACCATGATGCTCTTTGTTCCTTGCAGTAATGGAAGTGACTCAGCCAGCAATAGTACTGGCCAACAGGCAAGGAGTTGCCAGCTTGGTGTGTAACTACAAGCACATTGGGAATGCAAAGGAAATTCGAGTGACTTTGCTCAAACAGACAGGTGACAAGTTCACTGAAATCTGTGCTTCGACCTACACATTGGAATTTAAAATGTTCAGTGTGGAAGAGGTTATTCAGTGCCATGTTAGCCCGGGCCGAAACAACGTGACCCTTACCCTCACAGGCCTGCAAGCTAATGATACTGGTCTTTATGTCTGCAAGATGGAGCGGATGTACCCTCCACCATACTTCATGAACAAGGGAAACGGGACACAACTCTATGTGATTGGTAAGCCAGGCTGCTTTCCAGTACTGTGATATTCCCAGCTTACAAATGTTGCTGTATGTCTCATAGATCTTCAGAGTGCTGTTTGTAGGAAGTGAGGTTGAACACTGATTCAGCCTTTGAGAATCATGCTCTTATTCCTGTAGACACCCAATGCAGATGTATTCATAGACATGCCATGTATTTAGCAATTTATGGATGTTTCACAGCATATGCAATACCATATAGTATAAATGTTGTGTCCTGGAAGTTAGGAATGTCGGTGCAGAAACAGCAAAGAGTAAAGTGTTTGTTCTTCTGCACATAAATTCTATTTTCACTGGAGTTTGAGTGGGCAGGATAATATCCTGGGAAGATATGGTAGAGAAAAGAATTGTGGATGTTAATGATTGACTCCAGGGTCTTCCTTATGATGGTCATATGTAATAAGCGTTGTGCAATATGGTATGTTTTAGATCCAGAACCTTGTCCAGACACTGCCATATATCTCTGGGTATTAGGAGCTACTGCCTCAGGATTCTTTCTTTACAGCATCATCATCTCAGCCATTGTCGTGGGCAAAGCGGTGAGTCCCATCAACTAATCCCATCCTGCTAATAATGCCCCTTTGTGTGCCAAGAACAAGGAGAAAGAAACAAGAACGAGAGAGAATGTTTGGAACAAATGCACTGGGATGCTCTGGCAGCATTTTACTAGTGCACTGCAGTACTGATGCAATAATGCAAAAGGAGAACTTGCTGGATTTACTATTTAAACTTGTTTATGGCTCAGTTGTGTTGCCAGAGTAGCAGACAACTTATATCAGTTGAACTGATTCTTGGCTTAGGTTTGGGTGCTTAGAATAGGCTGGAGTCTTGGGTACTTCTGGTATCAAAGGCAACAGTCTTCAGGTCTACCCTGATTTTCACATAGCTGTTTCACACAAAGTCCTAGGATTTGATTTTTACTTTTCTCACTATTTATCTATGTACAAAACAAATGTAAAGAAGCTTCTCCCTGTGGCAGGAAGGAATTGTAACTTACAGCATATTTTAACTTCACAGCTAGAAACACCCGCATAAGACAAAAGCATGAGAAATGTAAATCTGGTTTGCTTATTTCAGTGGGGGTCTGGAGTGTAGAAATAAAACTCACATCAAATCATAAACCAAAATAGTATTCTTGCCCCATATTTTTCAATCACTCTTGTCACTAGAAGCTAAATTTAAAAGTCCGGTGTAAACACTCAGTTTTGAGCCAAGACTGGACTGTAATAAGAGCATCTTCAGAGTGCTGGTTGAATGGCAGGACTCTATCTTTTCTTAAATGGACCCTCTAACTCCTGATTCTACCTCAAGTAATCTTAATAGATGTTCTGCAAAGAGAAGTGACCACTCATTTATTTCCCTGTCTTCCCATATCTTACAGATCCAGAGAAGACGACGTCTCACGACTGGGGTCTATGTGAAAATGCCTTCTGAAAAGCTAGAGAAAAAAGTGATTCCATTTCACATCACTGTTAACTGAAACAAGGAGATGGAGAGTCTGTTTCCTAGCGGAAAGGAGAATCTGCTAATTGACTTAAGTCAAAGTAATAAAATGTATTGTCTTATTACAAAGGTGTACCGAAAAGAGAGAAAACATTTGTAACTTCTATAGTTTGGAGGAGAATAAATAGTTTATGCATTAATATTTCAAGGTTAATCCTGTCACATGTAAATGGCTATGTTAGGCCATTGATTTTTTGAGTTGTATTGTACCAATATGTAGTTTATATAAATATACATATATATGTGTAGCATTAAGAGATATTGCTGTTGAGTTGAACATCTTATTGTCACATTGTGCCGTGTCTACTGATCAAATGAAATCCAAACACTATTACTGCAGAGGCTTTTGTATCATTGCAAAGTTAATCCTACAGGTCTGAGGGGAAGAGGCAGAAGGGCACACTAATGCACAAAGGAATGTTGTCTTGTTTCCATGCAGTGCTGTTTATTGGTTCGATTTCTTGTATTTAGTGCTCTGTGCTTCCACAAAGGCATCACTGTAGGCTGGCACTGATGATACTGCTGCTCTAAAAGCCTGATCTCAGCCTTTTTCTGGCACTGTGTCTCAGCAGTGCAGTACTGGAATTAACACTGATGATATCTGAGGCAGTGCTGACAGCACGGTTGGAGAGAAAGTCTGCCCAACAGCAGACCTCTGGGGCTCTTGCTGGGAGGATATTCCAGCTCTGCTGGAGCCTTGAGTTTTACAAATGCTAAATTAGCATCTATCCAAGAGGCAGAAATATGTTATGTGTTTAACTGAGTCTATTTTCCATGAAAATACAGACACTGTATAATCTTGTTTATTAGTTATGTACCATTCAATAAAAATCTTGAAGCTTTGCCCAAATCAAGTTCATTTCTTATTCACCATTCTCAGAAGCAGCAGGAAGTGGCTACATGTTAGAAAGCAGTGATGACAAGCTGAACCTTTCCCCTCTGACCCTATGTTTTGCCCTTCTGAGGAAGCTTGTGCACTCACGGCAACACTTAGCTTTCTCAGCTCTCCTCCTCAGATGTCACCATTAAAATCTGCCAAGTCTTCAGTTTGTCTAGTTAGAGCTGACATGCTGTGATTGAGAGATGCTACCAAACAACTATACACTTCCAGCAAAGTTACTTGCTTGCAGAAGGTAACAGTTTCAACTTTGGTAGCATCTTCTGTACCTGTTAAAACAAAAACCTAGTTCTAGTTTCAAATCCTGTTTTCTTTGCAACTCTTCAATGCTCACTAACTTCTATCTAAAAAAACAAGGAGCTTAAAAACCATTTGAGCATCCTCATATCCTACCTACTATTTTAACTCTTTGCTTTCAGCTTACAGCCGAAAACATGACAGAATATATGTTTAATAGTCATGAATACATCTCCTTGGCTCCATAATTGCAATCAAATCCTCACAGTCCACTGTACTATATTCTTGCAGTGGCAGAGAACACCAAATCTCATTGCTTCTTCATTTAGCTTTTCCCCTTTTTCTGTTTCACCTTGCATGATTTCCCACTGTACAAACACATGTTCACATTCTCAATTTGTCACCAACTCAGATGTCTGAAGGTTCCAACTGCTTTCTTAATGTTCACCTACAATTGCAGAACGTTAAGTAAAAGTAGCATCTGGTGACACAACGTTTTCTAAAGGTGTTTTATTATTATTCCATCATCAGTCTGGTATTTTTCCCCCTATTTTGCACTGATCTGGTGTTTTGGGGATTAAAAATTGCCAAAGATCACACAGGTGACCACACTACGGAATGAACAAATTTCTGCCTATTCACTTGCAGCCTACTAAGAGAAATGAGTTCTGTGACTGGCAAAAATAGATTTGACTCATATCTGCTTGTTGGAGCTGTAAAATTTTCCAGTAAATTTACTCTGGTAAAGCAAGAATAATTATTTAGGGCAATAATTTTTTTCCACTAGAGGAAGTAGTAGCTCAGATATTCCCTGAATTGTGTATTATTCCTAGTCAGGAATTGTTTCTTCTTTTTTCTCTCCTTTGAAAATTCCTATATACTGGAACCAAATGCTTCCTTTTCTTAAGCATAATAAAGCATCTCACGTAAATGATCTTCCAAATCTTTTGCTCCTGAATAAAGGGATACTTTGGGCTCCTATCAACAGTCTCATAACATCTGGCTCCAACTGCCATGGACCTGTGTTACCACGGAATCTGTGTACATTCCAATTCACATTCATTACTGACATGGTAAGTCTACCATGGTTAGGTCTTCTGCAGCCAATGGGACTAATCCTTCTCAGTGCAACAACACTTCTCTAAGATATTCAAACTGTAATGACCAGTGGAGAATTCTAACCTAAAAAAACTACAGGCTGCTAAATTAGTCAAATAGTGAAGATTATGGGACACCTGAGCAGAAACAATTATTTCATATATAGCAATAGAAGCATTTTGTGTTTCCTCCTGCACTTTGTAACTCCTGGTATGATATTTGTTAAATATTATATTGGAAATGACTTTGTTCAAATCTCTGGCTGTTCTGAAAATTTCTTTATTCTCAGTAGCTTTCAACCACGACTTTTTCCAACACTTTTATTTTTGCACTGCTGAATTTTCTCTGGCTTTCCTTGCCAGTGTAGCATCCTCCTCTGAGCTTCACAATAGTAAGCATGCATTACCATCTTTGTTCTAAGTCAGGTTCTCATTTTGAATATTCTAGCAGAGTAATAGGTGCACTTCTATAAGTAGATGTAGCATTGAAGACTAAAGTGGAATTTCAGTTCAGATTCTATTGACATATTACTCTCATAATTTATATCTGGTACTACATAGATGAGTGGTGTCTGCAGAGATGTTATTTTTGCCTCTCTCCAGATGGTCCATACAGCAGCTAGCTCTGAAGAGTAAAGTGCTCAGACCTCAGTGAATTCCTAGTCCTGTGATGCCCTGTGCTGCCCTTTAGGACCTTGAGCCCTGTGCTGTTCCCTAACACTTGGGAGAGCCATGAGCAGAACTCAAAAAAAAAAAAACAACACCTATGCAAATCAAATCAGATAATGCAAAACAGCAGTGCCAATATGAAGAGTGCATACTCAATCACTGAACATCCCAGGAAATGCAATAGCATAGAAATACAAACTCTGGGAAGAATATGAAAAGCAAAGGCTAAAGGATTTGGTATCAGAAGAATTCGCAGCTCATTAGAACAGTGATTTTAAAAACATAACCAAATATCTGACCTGGACAGACAAATGATGAGACCACATTTCTTGGCGAGGTTAAGGAAGAGTCTGTTTTGGTGTCCACTTTACCCAGACAGGAGAAAGATCAGCCTGTTTGAGAAACAGAAACAGTGAGTTTTTGGCTGCATCTGAGTAGGTATTCACATGTATACTTGTCTGCATCAAAGAAAATGGCATATGTACACACACTGATATCCTACTTTCATTTTCATCTGATTTTTAAATGAGCAATTTTTCTCCCTGCCATTTTCAATCATAAGAGTCCTAGTTGATGCATTAAATGTGTGAGAACAGCTTCCCACTTGGCTATTCTATGAGTTGGCAATGAGTCGTCTATCACTTTAGCATTAGAGATTTTCCTGTGAAATATTCAGATTTTCCACTCTGTGGATAAGTAAGTGAATCTGAAGTTATTACTTTGTTAGGCCTTGAAATCTATAGGGAAAACTCAATTATCCTATTTTCCACAGATCTTTAATAAAAATCAAGGATTCTCGGACCCTCTAGCTCAGGCTAGACCTGTTCCTGTCCTTAAATTCTTTGCTGAGGATACACCTGGGCATAATTCCTGTTTGTTTTTTCAATAACAAACACTTCAATTGGCCAAGTAACTCCTAGCTAGCTTAATGCAATTCACGTCTGAGTACTAACTTTAAACTTTGCAGCCCTAAGAAGTATGAGTATCTGTGGGGGGAGGGGGCTGTGGCACAATTTGGAGGCAACGCTCATTGAATACTGGTTTCTTCCTTTTACTACAGAAAAGCTATTGGTGAGGAGAGAGCCCTGGAAAAATGAAAAAAAAAAAAAAAAGCACCAATCTTCCCCACGATGGGAATAATTTGAACCATGACTAAAGAGCCCTGCTTCTAAAGGAAGAGACATAAATAGGAATCATTAGATGTAGCCAAGAGTTATGTCATGAAATCCAAACCAAAGAAGGCTGGTGTACAGCAGATGGTTTTATGCATTACTAAAAACAATTTATTCTTGACATTTGTAAACTGCATGCTTGCTTGAACTCATAAATGGTATTTTGAGCCAGTTTCTCTCACAGCTACGCTGTGGGGCCTCTACATTCCCTGGGAATAGAATGCGATTTTGAGTGCAGGCTTACGAATGGGGAGGAAAAAGAGGGGTGGGAGGAAGAGGTTAAATTCAGAAAAATGTTGAGCTGTAGAGAAAGATGGAAGAATCACAAATACATAGCACCACACTCTGATGATTCTGCAGATTCCTGAGCACAGTCCAGTGACTTATCATTTTGTTTGAATGTTTAGTGTGATAAAAGAACAGTCTTTGTTAAGGGGAGTTTTATATTGCATATCAAAGAAGAATGTTGAGGAACTGTGGCATGTTTGAAGATATTTTACTGATAGAAGATCTTAGTAAGTCAGGGTAGAATGGTTGCTAAAAATTGCCCCTGAAATTAGTTTAATAGTTTGTGTTGTCTGCTAGAGAGACAGTTTGCAAGAGTTCAGGTAGACGACAAAACTTCATTTGGAATCATGAACTATTTTTGTTGATATGATCATATTTCCATGAAGTATAAGTTATTAGCTACTAAAAATGTCACAATTCTTTTCTTTCATTCTTTCTTATTTAACTTTTAAAATTGAGATGTCTCACAATTTCCAAAGTCAGCTGTCTTCATCACGGTTGTGGTCTTATTTTAATTAACAGTTTTTAGAGATTGTGAAGTTACAGATGACTAAAATTGCTGTTTCTTCACTGACTTTTTTTCTCCTTTATTCTCTTCTGACTTTTGTTTTGAAAAAGTACTTCTTCAACATATTCAGTTTGATCTTCTTCATTTTCTGCTCTGGGGTGGGATTTCTCTGCACAACAACAATTCAGTCCTGCTCAAACATCCACATGATTCAGACGAAGTACAAAATTGTTCAGGTTACTTTTGCTCACTGGAGCAGAAGCAGGCAAGCTTCTTATAGCACAGACAAGACTGAAACCTTTTTCAAGGTAAGTGTTCAACAAATTGAAATAAATGTGTGATTGTGGTCAATAATTTTGATTCAAGAACATGAATGAATTCCGTTCTAGTACAATATTTATTGCAATTTGCTTGCAAACATGCTACATAGTACTTCTTTATTCACCAATATAATTGATAATAAGAAAGCATATCTTACTTATTAGTAAGTAAGCAGTCTGGCAATTAATGAAATATTGACAACTGTTCAAAATGAAAACAAATGTGTTGAGAGCTGTTTATTTTCGTCACGAACTCTTTACAAGTAGAGCAGCCATTAGAGTCATCTTTGGTATCGCTGACAGCAACAAGGCAGCTGCAGTTGAAGAAAGTTATCCTGGCACATCCATCCTGAGTGAAAATCATGGCAGAAACCAGAAGCCACATATCAGGATCCAGACAGCCATCAACTTCACTGGAAAAAGAATATACTGAGATATTTTTCTTTCATCACTGAACTGCTTCTGGATTAGTTTATGGTGTTCTTTCAACAGCAAACAAGACCTTGCTTTTAAGGAAAACTGAATTTCTCCTAAAATTACATGATTCCAATAGACAGGAACCTGTAATAGACCTCCTGTAATAAGATATGCATAAAAATGGAGACAGCTTGAATTACTGGGTAACACCTGGTTGGACCATACAGTGCCATGGGAGGTGTTCATCACTGTTCAGCTCTGCCTTATGATGCAGCAGCTTGTGTTGAAAGCTGGACAAAAGCAACTGAATGCTTTGTTCTTTCTAGCCAGGGCCAGCACCTCGGATGTGGCTTTTCTGTGAGAAATAAACATTAATTTCTGGGCTGAGAACTCTGACAGAAAGGATCAGCATTTGCATGAAATATGTAGGTGGAATTGCTGTTTTTACATAGATGCATAAATAAAAATAGCAAATACTGCATGCTTCTTTCAACCTACTGTCTGAGCGGTCAGACCATGAAGACTCCAACAGCTCGAAACACTCAAACAATAAATGAATCCTGCTTTATGTGAAATGGGTTACTCTTAACTTACTACACCATAAGCAGGTCCCAGTTCTTCTTTTAGAAATTCTCCTTGGGAAGTGCGGGTTACTTGAAGCAGTAATGAAAGGGGCCAGCATAAGGATGTCTTGCTTTTGCTGTTTCCTTCCTCAGTGTGATTGGATTGGCATATACTAACTTCCACAGTACTCAGCAATGGGCGCTTGCATCATCAGGAACTGTAAGAAATATCTCAACCTCCTTCTCTGCTGTGAAAATTCCCATTGAAAGTTAGTCTCTGCTGGCCTTCAGCCATGCTACAGAGACCTACCTCAATGCACACGCATTTGAGGGAAACTGAGGTGTTTGAAATTCTGTAGAAATTCAGATAAGGCTTCTTCTATTCTTCTATGTTTTTAGAGTCTGTATTCTTAGCTACTAGACAGAGTGTCTAGTTGCTGCTATTGACATCTTTTTACTTCATTTGAAGCAGAGCAAATATAACAACTGGTGATTCCTTTACCTGTTCTGGAAACAGTGCTAGGGGGTACTATGGAAACACAAAACCTGCTCTAATTTATTTGTGTCATGCAGATTAAAAACTTCGACGCCATTAACTTGTTGAAAATGAGAGAAATAATTTGGGGGAGAGGGGGGAAAGAAAGATCTAAAAATAACCTGCACCTGAAACTGTTATAAATTGTGGTATGTTAGCAGCACTTGATCAAGATCAGAAAGCAAAACAGTTCATTTCTCTGTAACTTATCAAATCCTTCTGGTAAATGACACTCTGGAAACATTCAATCGCTTCATAACCGGCTGACTTCATGTTTTATATGCAGGAAAGATGGCTAGAACAGCAGTAATCAGCAGAATACATTGGTTTCATAGTTGAGCTTTGGTGAGGTGCTACATTGTGTGGGTAGCATTTATAAGAGCTCTCTCATTTTTAATTCTGCAGCAGAGATGACTGTCTGCTTCACAAATTAATAATATTTTCCTTTCTCTTATAATACAAAACTAATTCATTATATTGCATGTTATTTTATGACTATTCTTTCTGATCTGCTCTTTATAGTACTCTCTCACTAAAATGGAATATCTTTTAAGTTCTACTCTCTACTCATCTCTCTTCAATAAAGTGATGTAATTATACCAATAGGTTCCAAACTCCTGTTACTCCCTCTCATATGTGAACAACAGACACACGTCCTGTGTAAAAATTCTTCAGCTCAACACCATCATTTATACTGCATTTTTCAGATGAGCTGCCATTGTTTCTCATGTTCTTACTTTATATTTTATAATTAAGAAAGACCAAGCTTCCATATCAGTTTTGTTAAATATAGTGATTGCTCAGCTACCCCTGATCACACGGTACTGGTTGTTCTGTCACAGGGGTAGATAAAGTTGCTTCACTCTCAGGTTTCAGATGCCTCAGAGTGAAATGTACTTTAAACATCTGCTTTCCAGTTCTTGGAACTCAAAGAGTCACAATCCTATGTGTAGACACGTATTTCCTCTCTCCTCTTTCATTTATCAATACTGGAAGCTCCATGGGACCAGACTGCTAGTAAATATATGAAATAGTTAGGAGGACAAATGAGGGGACACAGGATATATCTTATTCAGTAGCATGATGGCATGCAGGGGAGGGTAACAACCTGCGTGGCACCTGAATGGAAGCCAGGCTGCAAGAGGATGCCTGCATGGCACAATCCTCATCTCTAAATGCAGTGCCTTCATAAATGGTTCTCCCCAAAGAAAGCCTTTTTGTCTTTTAAGTCATTTTATCCATGATGAATGGATGCTTTCGGTGTTGTTTTCTGACACGCAGAACAGGAAACACTCAGCACCCAGGTCTGCTGTAGTCAGATGAAGTATCTGAACTGAATACTTTTATCCTTTGATAAAATAATGAAATATGTTGATATTTCAAAATGATATACATAGACTTCTTTGAAACAATGTTTTCCTTAAAAGTTGCTTTAACCATGTTGAATTGATAAAAATTAGAAAAAAAACACAACTTGTTTGCAAGGCATGCAACTACTTTTTCTCTCAACTTTCTATTTTGCCAAAATTTCACAGTGAAATTTAGAACTAGTCTCACAAAATCTAGTTTTTGCAAAACAATAGAAATTATCTATGTAAGTGAGAAATCCTAAATGAAGAAGTAATAAAGCTTTTAATATCACAAAATTGAGATGAGGGCACATGTAACATGTTGTGTTAATCCTCCCTTCCTACTTTATAATAAAACTGGAAACATTTTCTGTTTATTACAATATTTTAATGAGTAACAAAGTTGCAATGATTTTTTAATATTTAGCTAACTATCTTTTTTTCCCTTTTACACTACTAGATAGATGCTTTCATATGAGACTCCAAGTTCAATTCATTATTAGCATGAGTATAACTTTTGAATACTTCCAATTGAACCCAGCTGGATCTTTCCAACTCCAATTTAAATTAGTTCTTTCTTTACTCTATGAATGTAATTTCCCTGGAGGCCAGTATGTGAATTACAAACATTGACACTTGTAGCTAACTACTCAGGCTGGGTCTAAAAGCTTGTTCATGTGGCTCATTAATAAATCGTGAAATCTTACTCATCTTACAGCAGTAGCATCTGTGTAAGGTAAAGTTTTGCAAAAGGTTTAATGTTCTGGAAAACCGTTATTGCAACAGAGCTGGAAGAGGAGAAGATGAAAATAACTTGTTGCATGTAGAGGAGATAGTATGGGAAGGTACAATTAGAATTTAAATGTATTGAACATACACAGCGAAATATATCAGTATGGAAATAACACATGAAATACATACAGTTATATATTAAGCATGCCCAAAGGCTTCCCAAGCTAGCTAAGCCAACATTTCATTAAAAAAGTGAAAAAAAAGGTCACTTATTCATAGTCTTGCATCTCTTCTGAAATAAAACACAAATTGGCTTAAAAAAAAAATGTTGCCAGTTTCTGTCTAGTTACTAGAAAATAGTCTCATGTTTTGCTGAAATGCTGTTTTCAGATCTTTCAACATGAAACTGATGTTCTGATGATATGTGATCACGAGAGATACCACGGCAATTTCAAATCTGTAAAATGTTTAAAGAGAATATTCCAACAGAATCTCAAATCCAGTCATCTTACAAGTCATACGGAGTACACTTCAGTGCCTGACATAATTTGTCAGGACACTTGGGTTTGCATGAGCAAATGGCTGCCACTTTCCAGTGGTGAGTTGGTGCTATTAGTCATCAGAAACTTCATAGAGAGAATAATTATTTATTTAAAAAGCACGTGTGTGTGTGTGTGTGTGTGTGTAGATGTATGAAGCAGCTCAGCTAGTTTTGACAAAAATTTCCTGGAGTCAAAATTAGAATTTCTGCACAGTGCCAGAGACAGGAACATGAAGAGCCACTAGCCTCAGGATTGTGGTAGTCAGCTGGGAAGAGAGACACGCAGACTGCTGCTTCCTTGCCTGATCTCACATCAAAGGGAAGAAGCACGCTCAAAACACTGACTATCATAGGAGGGTGCTCACCTTCTCTGTACTTTCAGTAGAAAATTTTCAAGGCTGGTATGCTTTCCTGATTTTTACTGCAAAACTATTGGTGGCTGCAATTTTCTTTGATAAAGAATGAGAAATTCTTAGTGGCATCATAGGTATAATAGTAAACACCATGGTAATTTATTTGTTGTATTAAAGCTTTCTAAGTTTTCTTAAGAGAGTATGTTGTTAACGCTGCCCTGTTACAGCATGGATCAGCAGCAGATGTAGTGATCAGCACTATGAATCTGTGTCTTGCAGAAGAACTAAGAATTGCTCTTTTCAATGATTTTGAGACACTTAAAAGTTCTTCACACAGCAGAAACTGGTTAAAAATGGTTTAGTGGTGGTGTCTCTGCCTATAGCAGGGATGCTGGAAATAGATGATCGTAAAGGTCCTTTCCAATCCAAGTCATTCTATCACTTTATGAAAACTCTTAATCATTGTTCACTCTAATGCAAGAAAGGTCCCTGATCTGAAAACTCATACGTATTGTATTGCCAATTTCTGTGCTGCCAGCTACAAAGGTTTGAATGTTATCTGTGCTAGTAATACTCTATTTACTTGTTCTTTCATCCTTTCAGATCACACACACATGCTGAAGTCATGTGTATTATTTTGCATTTTGTAGGTATTTAAGCATGAGATGCTGTAGATCATCTTTTTGAAATTTGTTCATCCCACAGATGCAAAATAAATCAGCCCATGTTAACACACTTGATATGAGAACAACAAAAGTTGTTTAGTTTTGTTGTTAAGCAGTATCTCTTGAATATGTTTTATATGTGATAATACTATTTGCAGTAATCAAGAAGCATACAATACAAATGAGTACTAATAAAATAGTATTTGCTTTACAGTATCTCTAGGTCTGACTCAAGACCAGACATATCAGGCAGAAGCAAAGGTAGATCGACACTGCGGCAGTAAAATAGGTGGTGATTTCCACCTCCGGATTCCTAGGTGATGAAGCAGAAAGTCTTTCCCCTTTGTTGTTTCTGTTGGAAGGGGTGAGTGAGGATGAAACCTAAAACTTATACAGACACATCATACAGAATTATGTGCACAGCAGTACAGATGTCTGGAACCAAGGAATGGAGAATCATGGGGTTGAGGTGGGAAGGCACTCCTGGGGTTTGCCAAGTCCAAACCCACCTGTGCAAAGTAGGGTCAGTTGGAACATGTTGCTCAGGGCAGTGTCTGGCTGGGTTTTGAGTACCTTGAGGGTTGAACACCCTCTCAGGGCAGCCTATGCCAGTGTTTGACCACCCACAGCAAAAATGTTTTCTTACATTCAGGTGGAATTGTTTGTGCTATTTCTTGTCCTGTTGTCACTGAGCACTGAGAAGAGCCTGGCTCTATCCTCTTTACCCATGTGTCTCCTCTACCCAAGTATGGATAACCACGAATAGGACACCTCTTGAATTTTCCCTTCTTAAATGCAAACATTCCCGGTCTCTGTGAAATCAAGAGTAGCCCTTGCCATATACACAAAACAGCAAATGAATATAATGGACCACACGTCGAATTTCCACTTCAACATCTGCTCTAAACGCTGCAGTTCCACTGGTACATTCTTTCCTCACTGGAACATCTATGAATCAAATGTATTTGCATTTGTACTCTTGCTCCCCAGGTTTATATTAGGGAATTCACGATAATACTGGAATAACACAAATGCAGATTGCTTTCCTCTTGACAATTGCACCTGAAAGTGTTTATACATGTGTATTTGCAGATGTCTGAGTGTGTTGTATGTAACGCAAACGACATCTTGGCTATATAATTAACCAGTTAGACTGTTACTAGATGATACTTTTTACTTACTTTAAGCAGATTGCCTGCAGGCTGCTCATAGAGCTCTGTGATCGTTTTTTGCAAGGTTGATTGCTTCCTCTTTCTGTACAGAATACATCCAATTGCTCCTACCACCAGCTGTGTTGCAGGAGACGTTGCGTTACACAGGTGAGCTGGCTGGCCTAGAAGGCAAATGGCAGATTAGTTGAGAGCCTGGAGCTGTTGAGCTACACGATGACCCAAAAGTAGCACTTTTTCCCTACAAAGCAATAAACCCACCTGGAAAGCATTGCAATGCCATGACCTTCAAACAAGGTGGAGTACACTGCGCATTTTACAATTTGATTTTATTTATCAAACCAAATTGCAATTTGCTATCACAGGCAGCAACAATGAGAACATAAGAATATAACTGAGCCCACAGCAAGTCAGACAAATGATGTTCTCTTTCTACTATCCACTTTGGAACAGTTACCAAGAGCTGATACCCGTGAAGAGTATAACAGCATGGAAAGTTTGCTATGAAATGTCCCCAGTATACCTTTTCAGCTTTCCTTTACCTACAGCTCAGGAACTTCACAAGGTGATTTCTGTGTATTTAAAAAACTTGAGTGATTTCTCTTCCATGGATTTACACTGTCACTTTTTGAATTCCTGAGGAACCGTGAACCCAAGTAAACAAAAATGATCAGCTGTTCTAGGTGTTCTGATCCTGTTCTGATCTGCTCATCATATTACAGAAGAAATGGAAAAACTTGAAAAAAAATACAAATGGCCCTGAGAATGTCAGAAAATATCTGAGGTAGTTTTCAAAGCTTGGAAACAATGAAATGTTTCTTTTTTTAGATGAAAAACTTTAATGTTTCCATATCAGCTAGAATGATTTGTAACTGTATCATATAAAGCTAACTTTAAAAATCACCACTTGCTCCTCAGTAAACCACTAACACTAATCATCCAACTACGAAAACATGACTAGAAGGAAAGATGCAAATGGACAAATTAATTTTTTCCCCTTTGGTTCCTTTCTTTCTTAAAGAAAAAGGGCACCAAAACCAGTCCATCACGCAGGTATTACAGAGCCCTCGCTGATGTCACTAGAAATCATAGCGTAACCACAGCAACCCAATGAGAAATAAAGTGGCGTGACTAGCTTAGATTCTTGTTGTTGTTACTGCTTTGTTCTTACTAAACTCAGAAGAAAGAAAAAAATGGCTTACTTCCTGAATCAATATATGATGCCTAAACCAATACAGTGTGCCTAAATCAATTATATAATTAATTAAGGACTTGGTAACTAAAGAATCCCGTGTTTTGTGGATTGCATTTACAAACAATCCAATGCATTTGCACACTTCTCATCATACTATGAACACCAACTAAACAAGCAACGGTCATGCATTCCTTGGGCACAACAGGCACCCCTCAGCATCAGATGGAAATTAACCTTAAAAAAGACCCGAGACCACAAATAAACATACAAATACACCCAAGAGCACCTTTGAACAGGTATGCAGCAGTGTCTAAAGGGATACTGTTGTTAAAGATGGGACAGTTCAGCTAATAAAAACATCAGTAGCAATAGTTATCTCTGTAGCATGTACTGAATACCGCTTTATCACTAATGCCTTTCCAGTAGCCCAGCATTGCCTTTGCTGGTGTAATACAGCAGACTGTATAAGCAGAATTACAGAGACTGACCAAGTTAAGCAGTTGATTTTGAAGTCAAGGGAGAAAGGATTTATGCACTTGAGTTTTCAGTAGTCACCTGAAGCTACGGAAGAGCAGCAGATCCATAAACAGATTGATGGAGAAAAAAAAAGGAAATTTTCACATCATATTTTCCAGGGCTAGCTGAATATGTAGCTCCATTTTTGATCTGGTGGCAAACGGAAGGCAACTCCCAGCCAGAAGGGTATTCCTGGGAAATTATTAAGTTTAGCCTTGGGAAAAGTGCTATGATTAGATTAAGGATTAGATACTAAAATAACAGCAACATGGACACTTCTATTTCCCCAGCTTTGTTATGCTGCAGCAGGCTCCAGCTGATGCTTGATGTCTCCTCTGCATACGGATGTGCTGTGCTGTGGCTCAGTCAGAGCCGCTTGAGGCTACAGACCCCAAACAGAGGAAACACTTTGGCTAGGACAACAAAAGCACCCCTGAACAAACTTTCACTTTTAACTACCAGTAACCACATAGCTGAGATTAGAGACCAAGAGCAAAGAGCCTCTTCTTTAAGGTTTGCTAGCAGTCTATCACAGGCAAGCAGGGAACTGCACGTTTCTATATGATGTGTCCAAATCTCCCTGGGCCAACTCAGTACTAGCTGTGAACAGTTAAGGCTGAGCAGAACTCAATAAGGATTTATCCTGAGAATAAGAGAGCTCTCAAATCTACCCTGAAGTGTATAAAGTGTGCACTAAAGCCACAGAATGACAGCTGATCAAGATAGGAGCTGAGCAGCTGCAGAGCTAGCTGAATTTGCTATGGATGCTCTGTCTTGGCCCTACTGACTTTCATAATTGCATTCCCTGCAACTTATTCTGCTTGTTCTCTTAGGAAGTCCCTGAGAATCAAACTGACGCGGACATGGTGATGTGTGAATATGGAGCACCATTCAAATAAGGAAGAATGCTATTGTTCTGGAGTTTTAGAAACAAAGAAATTGTACAAATCATAATGCTTGTTTCTCAGGGGCATTCAGAGGCACATGATGGCTGGGAGCTTCAGTTATGAAATCTGGAGTCTTTACATAGAATCACAGGATCATTAACGTTGGAAAAAAATACAGTCAGATCATCTAGTCCAATTGTCAGCCCATCTCCATCATGACCAATAACCACATCCCCCAATGCCACAGCTACAAAATGTGGTACTCGAGTCATGACTGCTCCACTGGGATGTGAGCTGGTGCCCTTGGCCATCATACTTCAACAGAGGAAGAGCCGACCAAACAAAGGTAATATCTACATTGATGAGGATAAGAACTTAATTACTCACTGGATCTCACTGCCCCGAGATTTTCTGAGACCAACTACTAGGATATATTTGAGGAACATTAGCCACTGAATATAAAATATCAAGGGAGGAGGTATACTCAAGTACCACTGTCTCAATGTTCATACTCCTTCACTGCTCGACAAATCCTGCAGTTGGTCCCACTGCCTTTCAGCAGGTGGAGGAGGCACATGACAGAGGCCAATTCATGAGAATATTCTCCGATGGCCTGTAATGTCATCAGGGTGAGTAAGTGATGTTTTAGAGTAGTCACTTTGATAGTTATGCTCTCTAGAAACACAGATATCTGATATCTGGTTGTTTTGTTCAGTGTCACTCTAATTTTTACTCCAAATCCTTTTTCTTGTGGTGACAGAAACAAAGCTGGGTGCAAGAGGGGCACCTAGACCCTTTCCTTACAGTGAACTCTGAAGGAACACAAAAGTCTCTTAACCAGACAAAAAGCTATGTTTCACTGGATTAGAGGCAATCTGGGACAGACAAAAAGAACATCAAAAGAGTTTAGGCAGCTCAGCACCTGCAGTGCCCTCGTGCTGCGGGCTCTGGGTCTGCCATGCACACAGGATGATGCCTTTGATCCCTGGAATCTCTATGGGACTGCACAGAACTGTTTCTGGTCAGGATCCAACAGAATTCATTTTGTTATCAATTTCTTTTGCACCCCACCAACTTTATAGCAATGCCAGGATAAGGGCTTAGCATGATTTTCTTTCTTGTTGTCTTGAGGATACTATTAAATTTGTGTTTTTCTGTGAGAATTCTCTTTTTCAGTTCAACAAGTGCCACATACCTCCTTTAACACGTTTTGCACAACAGAAGTTTCCAGATCTTGCACGGTCGCGCAAGCTGCACGGATCAGAAGTGAGCACCCGTTTAATCTTATCAGTTAAGTGCTCTGATTTCAGCAGGGTCGTCAACATAGCTAGACTCAGGACTCATTACTGACGGCGCAGTAAGGAGCAGCACTCGTTCCTAAGACCGCCCTGCTCTGGACGCAGCCCCTCCCCTCAGCAGCCGCTGCGCGGGAACCTGGCCTGCAAGGCGGGAGCGCGTGCCGGCAGCGCCCCCGTGCGGCCTCCTGGCTGCGGTGCGAGCCGTTGGCCGGGCTGCGCCTCGAGCCCCCGCCCGGGACACCCCGCCTGCGGCCGCTGCTTTCCGGCTGTGCGAGGCGCCCGAGCCTGGCAGCCGATCTCCGGGGCGGAGGGCGGGCTGTGAGCCGGGGCTAAACCGCGAGCACGGGCTGTGACGGCTGCGGAGGGGACGTGACCAAAGTCTGACCCAAAAGACTCGAAAGATAGATTTTCAGAACGGAAACAGGCAGCAGCATGGCTGTCCAAAGCCACCTCCATGTTGCTGATAATCCAAGCCTAGGTTGCGCTGTTTGACCCGTCCTTGCAGTTTTCAGCGCACCCTTTGGTTTCTCCCTTGTCTACAAGCATGCATTGCAGCTTCGGGGACTATCTCTGGAAGGGAGAGCTTCCCGTTGGTATGCTGTTGGTGCAAGCGCAGCAAAAATTTAGCTTTAAAATGTAAGCACACCAGTGCTGAGATAAAAGGCACACCACAAACCCCAGCTACCACTATGGCATGCAGATCTTTCAGCCCCGGCCCCTTCAAGGCAGCTGACCAGCTAACCACATTACAGGAGTCCCTGCCCCACTGCAAGCTTTGAAACAGTTGGGGTGTGAAAATGTTAAAGAATGTGTTTAATTCACTGCTGTCGCACTCACAGAGGATTAAATTCAAACTCAAGGGCAGAATCACTTTCATGGTCACCCTGCTCAGCTGCAGGTAGCTCTACATGCCTTATAGCACTCTGCACAAGATAAAAACTGTCAAGAGTTCCCAGGTATGCACTTCATTTTCATTTTGCATATTTATTGCCCACTTTGGAGGACCTCCCTTCTGAATCCAGGTGTAAGCAGTGCTGGTGACAAAGTCCCAGGTAGCAGCACGTTGGCCCCAAAAGAAGCACAATGGCTTCAGAAGGTATCCTCCTTCCTGATACAGGCTGGCTTAGCAATGGGGATCAGCAGTGCACACGAGCACAGGCTGCCTGCAGCACGTCTATTCTCCTACATACGCATCTCCTGCACACTCAGGCATACAGCACTCCAAGATGCCTGCTGTTTACAGTCCACTTCCCAGAACAGAAGACTGTCACCTTGACAGGACACCTTCCACTACCATCTCAAAGACCTGTAGCCAGGCCACCAGCATGTACATGTTGATCTTCACTGGGCCATGCCTACCTATGCTCATGCTCCCAGAGAAGTAATTAGGTACTTTGTTAGGTAGACATGTCCCAGGGGGCACTAGGGCTAGACCCACTAAAGCCCACCAGCTCTTGAGACCAGCTGGAGGGAGTCTTTTGTCTAGATAGCCCTCAGGACCTTCTGCCAGCCAGCACAGAATGAGCCACAGGAACTGAAATGGCAGTGAGACAAATTGCATTTGTCATTTAGCTCCTATTGACTGAATTTACTGCATGTAAATTATTATGGAATCATGTCACAGAATCACACCATGGCTTAGGTTAGAGTGGACTTTAAAGGTCATAGAGCTGCAACCCCCCTGCCATGGGCAGGGCTGTCACCTACCAGATACCAGGTTGCCCAGGATTCCATCCAATCTGGCCTTGAACACCTTCAGAGGTGGACACACACTTTTTTTCTTCTTTCAACAAGTCTATGACAATGAAATATTCTCAAACACTAACTGAAAGTCAGTGATACATGGGTAACTGAGCTGCTGCCAAGATGCAAGGCCATGCACACACTCAAAGGGGATTTTGCCCCAAGGTCTACTTTGCAGGGAGGTGTCTGTGTGCCCTGGAGCTGAAATAAGTCCTGGTATTTTTCACTAGTGCGTTGCTCACCAGAATATTCCTGTGTGCCCCATGGACATTAGCAGAGGAGGCATCAGAACCAATGAGGGAGCACATGAGCTGCATTGCAGGTTGAAACCTGTACATCCTCAGTGACTGCAACTAGTTTACACGCCTAACAGGGAGTGATGCTGATGGGAAGGAGGATTTAAATCATCATAAAAACTTAAAAATAACACAGTGAAAATCATTGCTCTTCTCCCCAGTTATAAGAATAGGAAAGAACAGCAGTGTGGAGGCTTTATGTTCCAGTGCTGAGGGAATGACCCAGAGTCATGAGAATATAGGCCAGACACTGAAGCATAGGATAAGAAGCAGCAGGAAACAAGATACAATTTGTGTGGCTGTGTCTCCTCACAGTTTCTAATGTGCCACCTGTTTCTCACTGGCATGGCAGTTTCAGAAACAGAAAATGTCTTGACTCTGTAAGAGCTGCTTGGCCACAATTAAAACATCTCAGTTATCTACATTGTTTTCATCTGAAATTCAAAGCATAGCACCATATGAGCTCCTATGAAGACAATTAACTCTACCCCAAACAAGTGAAGCACACAAGTTAGAAGTGAGATATGAGAGAAGAAATTTATCACTGAGATAGTAGCTATGAGGGTGAGATCATATATAAAGAACGTAGCCTTGGGAAAGGAGGAGCCACATTCCAGAAAAATTCCTGCACAGGTGTGGAGGGCAGCTTCTGCCTAAGGAGGTGGTGGAGAGAGGCCAGGGACCATGAGGTTAGAAGAGGAAAGAAGTGAGATCTGAGAGGAACGCGTGGATGAAAGACAGTGAAAATCAAAATGAAGGAAGAAGTGAAATGAGTGAAAATGGAAAAAGGAAGCACGTGTTTGTGACCCAAAGTACCTAGTTGTAGGAAGCATGTTGTGGAAAAACAGACTGCTAACCCAGGTGGTTAACTGCAACCAACAGTAGTATTTGTCAGAAACGTTTCTAGTTGCAGTCACAGTGTCTATGTGAAGTCGGAAAGCCCTGACAGAGGAGGGAGGCAAAGTTGGAATGAGTAAAAAGGTTGAAAGGCAACAAAGGATCTCGTTAGTGTGGGACTACAAGGTGAGCATCGCTCACACTCAGCCCTGAATGCTGTGATTTTAGCTTTAGAACAAACACTGAGTGCCCCAAGCTCTGCTGGCTCATTATCAAACACCATCTGAGAAAAAAATATATATTATTGTGATCAGCCTTCAGAGTGCTGCCAAATGTACCCCAAAGGGTACCGTGGGCTGGATCATTTTGAAACAAAGTGAACAAATACAGCTTGTTTACTGGACATCAGAACTTGCTCCAATTGTTAGCTTTTGCCAGTGAAACTCTGCTGGGAGCTGCTTTCACCCCAGGAAGGAATGTAATTGTCATTTCTGCACTGTTATAACTGATGAGGTCCCTGAGAAAGGAGAGCAGAAGTGAGCTGCACCACAACAGTGTTTTGGCTTTTAAAAAAAGTCACTATCAAAATAATTTTCCTGGCAAAATGTTAAATTCTGAAGGAAGGCACCATATTTTTGGATCCTAACAGCCCTGATTTGTTTCAATTTTGTTTTTACTGAAAAAATAGCTAAAATTTTGCTCAAATGGGTATTTTAATCTGCACCTTTACTGGCCCTCCCAGTCGGTGCTATGCTTTGTAGTGACTCAGTCCTTGGTACATTGCCAGCAAGCTCCCCTAGAGGTACTGGTGGAGGCACTTCACACATTATTCTCTTCCTCCCTTCACTGTGCATCAGCAGAAGTTCTTTTCATTAATTATCAGTCTCTCTGGCTGCTTGCCTCAGGCTTACTTGAGGGGCAATAAAAGTCCTGTCCCAGGAGAAGGGTCCTCTGCTATTTTAGGATTTCTCTTATGTTGTTTTCAGGGATAGGAAAGGTGGTCCTACCTGGAACCTTCCTTGGCAAAGTTAAGGAGTAAGATATATCTTTCTGTATTTTTACCTTTCTTTGAACCTTCAGATATACTACTCTTTAGCTTCAAAATTAAAAGTATACTGCAGAAACTTTCTGTAGTTAGAATTTTTTGAGATTGGTTTCAGAGCCCCAAACTGAAACTTTAGATCAAATCCTGACTTGACTCTGATTTTCATTTAAGAAAAGACAAAGATTTGCAGGTATTTGCAATGATCTGTATGAGCATTACAAAGACACCAACCTCAGGCACCAGAATTACTCTTTTGCGTTTACTAGTGTATGTATGACAGTCAGGAACGCTAAATGCATCTAATTTATTAAACTTCATTTAGAAACTGTTTTTCCAACTTGTTACCTGTATTACAAACATAATAAATAGCCAGTTCTAAATGGTTGTAGAATATTTTACCCTAGAGGGTCCTAAAGCATTTCCTGGATACAGATGGATCACATGCGAGAATACAGTGCGTAGCACAAAAGCAGCGAGAGGGAGGGAGAGAAGCTTCTGACCTAAGGCCCTGGGCAATGAGTTAGTTCTTGCAAAAGTTTCTCAAGTCTGCACAGAGCAAGCCAGAACTTCAGGGTGGAAGTCTGACACAAGTGAGCCTCCAAGATGTCACAGGGATGGCACAGAACAAATCCTTCTTGCAACCCGGCTCTGTTCTTCCACCAAATTCCAGAACCGGGACCAAGAGAAGCCTCCTGCCCTGCTGGATATCAGCTACTATGTGGAGCAGTACCACCAGCTTTGGTGGGGGAAGCCTGGCCACCAACAGCAAGCAAACACACACGTACTGTAAGCTAACTTAAGGTAGAAGTCTCTGATCAATGGCTATCTGCAGGAAGCGTGCTGGTGATGACAGCAATATCTATCGTGACAGATTTAACCAGAAGTAACATTTGCGGAAGTGGACATCAAAGGTAATATAAGAATATCTTTCATCTTCCTGTCTGTGACAGCAAGCCATGAGGTAGGAAAAAAAATAAGCAGTAAACTCCACAGGTGTGGGCGACAGCTAATGCTGACATAGCTGTAACGTAGTCAGGGGTTAAATAAAAAGGTCCTCGATTATCATATAATTTCCCCCATTGCCCACAAACCACTTCCTTTTCTACCCATGAATTCTTCTCCATGTTCACAGCAGACAGAAAGCTGATGCCTCTGTGTCAGGCAAGCATGAAGTCAGTTGCAGTAACTTTCTATCTCTTCTGCTTTCAGTTTGAAGCCTTGTGTGGTAAGTAGTATTTTGGATTATTGGATTATTCTCCTCGTAGTGGTGTTTCTACGAAATATAACCTACCAAGTGAAGGGAGAGAGTAAATGAGATGTGATAGCAAGGGGTTGGAGAAACTGCAATAATTAAGGGAAACAGCTGCAAAAAGACTGCTCTCAACTTTAAGATCGCTAGAGCTGGTAGGAATAGAACACAGGGTGTTTAGGCTGAAACAAAGAAGTACAGGTTTTCATTGTTCATATTCTTTAGCTCATCTGCTCAGTGTTATCCTCTAGCTGTTTGGACTGTAGTGCTCTAGCCAGCTTCCATTGCTGTGCACAAAGTCTTACAGCAGCACGACAACAAATAGCTTAATAACAAAAGCTAACTTAGTGATATTAATTGCGGTCATGTTCGGGCAGGGAATTTTTGTACTGTGAAAAATGTCTCCTGTATGCAAGAGTGGATGAGATCATTCTGATGCAGGCTTGAAATGTGGAATGACTTAAAAGGAGGTGTAGCACTTCCAAAGCTGTGTTTAAGGGGCAGGGTGATGGTGTTGATCTCGTCCAGCTATAAACATAGATGTTGCAATGTTGCATTGATGTTTGCATTTTGCAAAGTTCAGTGTTTTATCACAGCTATACAAAGTAAAATACCAGAGGTCACATTTATCCGTGGCCTCTCTGAACCTACGTATATCATGGCCAGCATGGCATTATATGTGCTATAAAAAATCAAAAAGTTGGGTTAATTCACAGGGAAGGAAGATTGTAGCAATAATCTCTAAAGGGACATGAGCTGCTGTATTTTCTTCTCTCCGAAAAATTATCTTGAAATCTATCAACTAAAACATCCTCTCAATTTCTCAGGTAGTCAATTTAGCAGCTGTTCTTGACCAACATGCTTCTACATGTGGCTGGAGCCACCTACAATGCAATTTCCTGTAGGAAGAAGTAGGCTGCAATTCTAAGGGTGAAATGATTTTCTGCTTGATACCGGCATTTTCCCTTTCTTTCTTCCTTCCAACACAGAGGATACAAGTTGGGGCAGGGCATAGTAAGAAGAGATGTAGCAGGAGAAAGAAATTGTTTCCAATCTCTTCCAAATGTGAGGAATGGCATTTCTCACATTTTTTTCTTTACTGTGCTTTTGGTATAACAAGTACTAATTATTATCGTTATTTGTAAAAAGAAAAGAACTGTAAAACATGAGCTTGGTGTAATACATATTAGCACTATACCCTCATTTAGGGAATGAGTTAGTGTTCTGGAATTGTGGCAGATTTTTGGGAGTAAAAACAGAGTAACTTATGAGGATGTTTATTTGTGTAGTTTTTAGCAAGCTTTACTTCTGATCTGTGGATTTTGATTTCAATGTAAATAGCTCACAGAAGGTGATATGTAAGTGTGTATATGTACTGTGTAATTTGGTAACCCAACTGTGATCAAGAAATTGTAAGAGCATGAAGTCTTTTACGTAATGAACACTGGCATCGGGATTTCAGAATATGGAGCTGTAGGACTCCACAGCACATGAGGCTCTTGGCTCTGAAATGTTGTACGTGAGCTTTTGCAGGCCAACATTTGCAAAGCCTTTCCACTGTTTACCCGCAGATCTCTGGCTGTCAGGAGGAAACAATGGTCATTTCTTCAGTCATGTCTGAAATAGCACCAGCAATGGCTCCTGTGCTAGCGGTATATTTTATAACCGTTTCCATATTTCACAACAGATCTCATACTATAAAAATAATTCAGATGATAGTTTCTTTGAGTAATTTTGGCTGTTACTAGTTTTGCCCTGAAGCACTGCTTTCCTCTCTTAATCTCTGATTCTCAAATGATAGGAGCATGTTAATTTCAGCTTTATGACTGATTACACTGAATTGATAGTGTTATCTTTCCTTGAAAGGTTAAAAAACTGTAGCTGTATAAAATAAAACAATATACAAATGATATAAACAAAATTGTAAAAACAGCATGCAGTTCCATTATGTGTTTAGTAATAACATAGCAGAAGTGCTTGTTTTAAAAGCTGAGTCTGCACCATATTTGATCATTTTCAGAGGCAAACGCATTCAAGTGAAATTATGCTTGTTCTTTTAATCAGATAATTAGCTGTCTGAAAGCTGGGGCAGGTAAAACAAAATGCAAGTAAACCAAGCAAGAATACTCTATTCTATTCTCCTACCCTAAAATTCATGTTTTAAAATTAATCTGTTACGACCAAAATGTACAGAGGATCTTGATGTTTGCAAATAGCACTGGGTCTGCCAAAGGGCAATGAGAAAGCTCCAAGTCCCATTAAAATGAAAATAACCTGCCTTTTGGTGGCTTCTGTGTCCAAGCACCATTACCACAGAAATTTCAAAGCTTCTGCCTAAGTATTTTCCACGGCAGTAAAGATGAAAGTAAGTAAGTCTGTTAAAGCAAATGAGATGGACATATCTGTTATCCAGGTAATCTTTTATAGAAATTTACACGACTGTAAATATGCAAGTGTGTATGTGGGTGCATATGCACATATGCACACACTTTCATAGTTTAATGTAACAAGGTGTTACTCTCATATACATGTTCGTCCTCTGGATTCATTTGACCACATGATCTGCTTTACATGAGGTGAGCTAGGAACAGCTCTACACAACACCAGTGTGACACTTCTATAATATCAATGAAAGATTTGTTTCTTCTTATCTCAAATTCCTTGTTGTGGTTTAACCCTGCAGGTGGCTCAGCACCACAGTTGTTCGTTCACTCCCCCTCCCCTTCCCCCCCCCCTTCCCAGTGAGACTGGGGGGAGAATCAGGGAAAAAAAGCTAGAACTCATGGGTTGAGATAAAACTAATTACTAAGATAGAGATAAGGAAAAGGATAATAGTTATGAGAATATATCTACGTGTGAGTGCATATAACAAATGGTGCACAAGTGATTGTCGCCACCATCTGACTGATGCCCAGCTAGCCCCTTGAGCAGCAGAAGAGAACCAGATAAACTCCCACCTCCTTCAGAACTCTTTCTGCATGATGTCATATGGTGTGGAATATCCCTTTGGACAGCTTGAGTCAACTGTCCTAATTCCGTTTCCCCCCAACTCCTTGGACCCTTCTCAGAGAATGTACAGCATTCTCTGCTCTGTACAGCAATGCTTAGCAGCAGCTATGAACACCGGTGTGTTAACAACATTGTTTTTCTCCCAGAATTAAAAACATAGTGCCGTACCAAACTCTCTGAAGAAAACAATTTCATCCCAGCTGAAGCTAAGACACTCCTTGTATTACAATTGAATCTGTTGTTTTATGAAAAATAAATGGCCAAATGCAAGTAGTTTTACTACTGAGCAGTGAGGTTCTTTCTGTTCATTTTCAACTATAACATGATGTAGTATTTTATTCACTTTTTTTTTTTTTTTAATATCTGGGGGGTGTTATGAATAAATCCCTCAATGTTACTGTACATTTTAACCTCCATGTCCTATCCTCCATTCCCCTAAATGTACATTTACTCTGATAGTGGCTTGACAAATGACATTGCAAAAGTGTCTGGCCATTACCCACAGGGTCCACAGGATTACCCTAGGAATGAACCGATATAAATGAGCACAGGAGAATGACAGTCAGCTGTTGGAAGGGGGAATAAGCTACATTTTAGTATGCAGAGAGGGAGAGAATTCACATCAAGACTAATGCAGAATAGCTAGTGAGGTGGAAATTCATATCAAACCTCACTTGTTGTGTTTATCCATGTAGATAATTTTGTGTTTTAATCTCAGGCACTGCTAATCTCATTTTAAAATGTGCTGCCTGTACACTATGCTAAACACAGTCTTCTGTATGGACAGTTGTTTCAGAAGAATTGCATCACATTTTCCAGAATGCTCAATCACAGAAATACATTACTGAGATTTTCTTGAAAATAGCCAGTTACAGCTTCTGGTCCTGAGAGGATGCAAGATGATCTTTCAGCTTGCCGCAAGGTCACATGAACTCACCTCTCCCTGCCCTTTTCCATTAAAAACAAGGATTAAAACCACAATCTCTAACAAAGATTTCAAACCACCCAGTATGAAAAAGCAATTTCATTAGCCAACAGCAGAATTAAACTGTTCTGAGGCAATCAGAGGAATGAAATTCCAAGCTGTTGCTGTGAGCAGAGTAGTTGGAGGCCTGTGGTACTGCTGGTCTCTGACTGCCTAGCCCTGGATCAGCACCTGCTCCCTCTCCCTCTGCTTCTGCTTCTCTCTCCCTCTCCTTCTCAACTTTCCCTCTCCCCTTCAACTCTCCCTCTCCCTCTCCTTCTCCTCTAGCAGAGGTAAACACAGAAGCCTCAGTGGTATCTGGCCAGCTTACACACACCGCGCTCTCTGCTTCTGCTGTATCAATCCACTTTCTGCTTTCTTTCTGCACCTAAATACTTAGTCTGTTGTTGGACCTAATTTTAAAGGTATGTGTTATCAAACTACAGTACACTGAAACTACATAGTGTTTTAAAACACCTTCATTTCAAATGTTGTTCTCATAGCATCTGTTTTCTTTCCCTACTCAATATACAAGTCACTGAGAGCTGTTTCCTTCTTTGACCTTTGCTCCTAGCTTGTCAGGCTGTATACTACTCTGAGGGCTTAAACGGTCTGTATCTGGGCCTTTATTGTGTTTCGGCCTATGTTTCAGTGCTGTTTGACAAGTTGTGTGCTTTTTCCATCTTATCTTCATGCTAGCAGTACAAGTTACCTTGTCTGTTATCACACATTTAAGTCCTGAAAGAGGTACAGATATTGCTGTTTAGTACAGGGTCGCGGGCTGTGCACTGTAAGCCAGGGAAGAAAGTGATAACTGGGAAGAGAGTGAATCAGTCAAAAAGGGATAACAGTTTGTATTGCTTTCCAACTGCGCACCAAAAAGCATCTTCCAGAAATCCATTATCTTTGCATCGCAATAAAAATATTTTAAACAACCATTCTTTGCAATGTCCTTGCCAGTGGTGATAATAAGAAAGCAAGAATTCAAAGCAGAAGAAAGCATGGACACTAAAGGATTAGCACAGTTCAGAAAGAGAATTGAGAACATATGACAGTGCATGCATGACAGTAATCTTCTGTCCCTGTGCATATGCAGGCTGGATGTCTTAGATTACAGATGTCTTGGGAAAAGGATTTTTTATGCTGCTTAATCAGTGCAATACCCAGTACAGCAGTAAAATGCTGCTGTGTGGACCTAGACTACCATGTAGCAGTAACAAGAATATGATAGTGTATCAAAATCTTTATATGCAAGTATTTGCCCACTATTTCCTTAGCATGATAAAATCCTAATATAGAGTGTATTTCAATCTAAGCAACTTCTGAAGAACTTAAACAACCAGAAGACAGGAAAAGCAGACATGAGTTTCACAAGTTTACACCTGTCTGTGTATGACACAAAGCTCTAGTTTTATAGCATTGTGAAAAAGTCTAAATAAAATGCTGCTAGGCTCTGCTATGCCTACGACTGACAAACAACATATTTCATACTAGTGTATGTCACCAATACAGACAGAAAATTCTCAGTGTTTCCACGGTGGATGGTGATGCAGGCAAAAAAAGTCCAGAATAATTACTAAAAGTGTGCCCCGTGCCTGAGCATGATGGACTGAATGCAGCTTGATAATCATGAGTGAAATAAGTTTTCTGTTGAAAGAAGAACAAAGCTCTATGCACTGCTTGGACATTTTCTTGCTGTTTATCTTGTAGCACCTTCCAAATAGGTATTCATCCAGCATGTGCCACAAGGTGTTTTGATGCAGTGTTGAGGTGCGGGGGAAACAGAAAAAACATACAATGAAGTGGGAAGTCACTAAGGTCTGGAAACAAAATGTAATGTAAGCTTATTGGCAATGCTGGATTTGTGAGAAAACAACAGTATGCTTTTTAATTTTGGGTGGATTTCCTCAGTATCTTTGGGGAAATTTTACTCTCATCTCAGTTATGATTTGTTAAGTACACCTATTGCTTCTACAGAAGTGTTTTATGAATTTCTAAGTGTTACATATGTTACCAATATTAATTCCTGCTCAACTCATTTTTTTCTACACTGATTTTTTACACTTGGAGATTTTATTGTACCATGGGATTTTATGAAGTAGCATTGAGACAAGATCAGATAGGCTTATGACACAGGTATGAACACTAGAATATAACTTTGGCATCTTAATATTGAACAGCTCAGCCTTTGTTCCTGCATCTCTCTTCTTGAATTTTAAGAAGGCAACAATTTTTATTTTTCAGGAGCTGACACCTGCTCATCAAGATTGTGCAAAAATATAGGTAAGACATTTGCATTATTTGGTTTATGGTTTAAGTGCCTTTCTAGGCCAGAAAATACTGCCCTCAAAGAAGTAGATTGTCTTTTTTTCAATTTCAATTCTTTTTTCTGACAGTATTCCTATGCTACTGATTGTTGGCTTTACAAAAGTGAGATATCAAGAGGTCCTCAATTAGTTCATTTTTTCTTTTCCAAGAAAATCAAATTAGAAACATTTTGCAGAATTAGAGAGTTGCGCAACACGTGTCAATGTTTTCTGACAATGTTTTTGAGAAGGTCAAATATGATTTTTGAATTGCGTGTGAATGTAAGCACGCAATCATATTTGTCCTCTATTTCTCTCATCATGTTGGTGATAAATGTCGTATAGCCATCTAAGAAAATGTGTTTAAACCATATCTCAAAAGGAAAATCTTGTGGTCAAGGCATCATATGTAGAATTTTGGGGTTCAAATCCTATTTCACATTTTCAGCTACAGCATTAGGGTTCTGATTACGAACCCTAAACCAGAAAAAATTATCATCATCTTCATCTTGTCTTGTTTTATCTACAAATAGGACAAATAGGATTATATATTATATGACCATGCATTCTTTGGTCGAAGGAGACCTTTAAACATTATTAAATAAGTCACTGACCCAGTGCTTGTCCAGCCTTATAGCAAATAGTAGTCCAGCTGTTAATCTCATTTATTTTCTCAGTTGTGTATGACATGACCTGAATGATGCACTGGTATCTCATGATATGGGCTGCTTTGCAAAGCCAGATTGTTCTGAGTACTTTAAGCTCCTATCATATGGTTCACTTGCTTTGTTTTAATGAGTTTCTTAACATCTTTGAGAATTTCTTTGTTGCTGCTTGAGTGATTGCACTTAACTGTTCTCATCTTTTCAGATAAACTTCAGGTCGTGGACCCCCAGGGGATAGTAAAATTTGAAAATGGAAACTTCAAGTTAATATTCCAAAACCCCAAAAATGTGAATGAGTTCAGCATGACCCTCCTCAGAGGGCATGAAAGGAAGGCAATCTGTGCACTCCATGTGAGTAAGAATAAAGCTGTCCCAAAGAGTAACGTTACCTACTGCCAGGCAGAGCATTCAAATAGCAGCACCACCTTCATTCTGACAAATCTGGACAGAAAGCACATCGACACCTACACCTGCTGCCTGGAGAGTTTATTACCCCCCCCCTTACATAGACTGCCACTTGAAGGAAACCTATTTGTACATCCAAGGTAAGTTTACTTTCCTTCTCCCCTCACTTCAGTTCCCTGATGAGTAGACAATAAGCATAGCTTAGTGAAAGCAGCAGTGAAATATGTGACTAAAGTTTGCAGAGACAGTTTCAAGAGAACGGAGAATACTCAGTAAGGAACTGGTGGCAGTGGAGCAGTATTGATTGAGAGCTCAACAGGACCTCCCTGTACTTATTTGTCCTACATGGCAGGTTTGCAGCCTATGCTGAGTTCTGCATGTTGTTGGGGATGCCAAAGCTACATAGAAAAGGACTTGGACTAACTCCAGGAGACTTACTACACATACATTAATTCTGAATGACTTTTCATTTGGTGGATCTTTAGTATATTAAGTTGAAACAGTTAATAGATTTTTT
Source organism: Lagopus leucura (assembly GCF_019238085.1). NCBI lineage: Eukaryota > Metazoa > Chordata > Aves > Galliformes > Phasianidae > Lagopus > Lagopus leucura. The sequence continues at coordinate 8,651,759 of NW_024962267.1, forward strand.
TTGTTGTTTTTTTTTTCTCCTCTGCTTGGTTCTCCATATAGATGAATAGCAGTTCTGTACTGTCTGCTGTCCTTCCCTCTCCATCATTTCCCATTTCTCAACATCATGTATAAACAAAGACAGAAGCTGAAATACTGAGGCTAATATCATGTGGTTGGGTCAAATGATCTACTATCCCCCTCTGCACTTAAAACACATTGATCTCAGAATTAAGCTGTGACATCCTTTTTTTGTCAGCAGCGTTTCCCAGTGCTGTCAATTCCTGTTTGTCCTCATAGATGATCACTCGTAGCTATTGCTGCTTGTTTCATGTCCTATTGTATTTTCTCCCAGACCAGAGCAAGGTTCATCTTCTGCTCCCCAGTTTGCCTTTCTATCCAAACATGAATATCAAAGGGCCCTCTTCTTTGGAGCAGGCCACCTTTTATATCACCCGTCTTTCTTTCTGAATGTCTTTCTTTCTGAATAACCTTGTTCACTTTTCCAAACCTGAAATACCATCACATTCTAAAGACTGCCTTGGTTTCTTTTCAATCTACTCTTTCAGCCTTCTGCACCAACAGTTAGGGTTTCACCTCTCTTTCTGGAAAACAACAGCGTTCTTTTTCCTGCTGTACAGTTTTCCAAGGCAGCTTTTTAACTCAGGAAAATCCTCCGGACACGCTTTGTTTCATCAGATATGAAAGAAAGAAGGGGGAATAATTTGAAAAGTCATCTATGGGAGAAAAAATGGTGCTGATTTTCAACAATGACTTATTTGCTGCTTTATCTCCAGATAAGGAAGACTGCTTTTCACAAGGAATCATGTCATGGATAATTACTGGCCTGATTGCATTTGCCCTGATTTCATGTGTCTGCTGTGTAGTAGTCTATTGTTTAAGGAACAAGGTAAGGAAGTCCATAAGATTCTGCACAACCCTCCTTCATTGAGGTCATGGATAGGGAACTTCATTTTATAAGATTTAGGGAGTGGGACAGGCACATACTCAGCGAGTGATGTATTTTTTGATGCAGTTGTTAATTTACCACTGGAATTCAGTCACGGATGACAGCAGCTCAGATTTAATTTTTCTAAGACAGAATTGTCTATTGATTTAAGGGTTGGGAATCATAGAATAGAGGAAAAAAGCTGCACAGGTCAGCAGAATTACTTTGGTAAGCAATTCACCTGATTGTTTTCTTCAAGGGGGGAAAACAAATCATCAGTGGAGCAATTCCAGCTGTTCTGGAGCAAAACCATTAAAACAAAGAACCAGTCAGCTCAGGAAAGAAAGGAGATCAGGGACATTAGTCATTTTTCTGGATGGTGTATGTTTTTCATTTTTAGTTTGTTCTATTCCAAGTTTTCTATCTTGGTGCCTGTCTATTCAGGTTTTAATATTTCCACTGAAAACAGTCAGATTAACTGCCCTCTTTAAAGAACAACAGCAGGAGTGGTGGAGGCTAGTGGCCACAAATTAAATTTATGGCATTTTCTGTCCGTTTGCAGAATCAGCAGTGTGAATCCAGCTCCCATGAATACAACAGTGAATACATGCCCATGGCAGCAGTGAATGCAGCTAAAAAGCCAAGAATCTGAGGTGAGGTTGTATTAAGCCTACAAGTGCCTCCACTTTGCTTGTATCTGTTGCAAAATTTTCTCTGGGAAGGAAAGAACAGCTCGCTGTGTCTCCCATTGATTCAGGCGGGTAGAAGGGTGGGAGGGGTTGGCACAGTACCTTGTTAATGTAGTTTTTGCTGCCGTGTAGCAGGAAAGGGAAAAAAACCAAAATCTTTGGGAAGCTTTTGAACCAGAATGGTGGGCTGGTTCCTAGAAATGCAATTGCTTCACATCAGTGCACGGTAATGATCTTATGCATGAGGAAGGGACGTATACTGTTCCATTCAGATTATTCAAATACTGTGCGATACCCAAGATCTCTCTGAGGAAGTGATTTGCTAAGATTTGCTCAGGGTTACTGGTTGGGAGCAAATAATCAGTAAGGAATGAGTAATTTATTAACTATTCAAACACTTGCCAGTAGCCAGAAACAGTTTGGATAGAGAGCAGAAGCAGAGGTTGGACTGATTCAAATATACATAGGTTGCACGTAACTTATTCTCCACTTCTCTTCCAGGTTTAAGTTGTTTATGGCATAGAAATTTTGGCAGCAGAAGTTTCTAGCTACTTGAACCTGGATAACAGGAAATCAGCATCTCCTCACCTTCCTCTGCCTCCCTGAGCTCTTATGATGGCCCTGTGCTCAGTCATGATACTGATGTCTAGTACTAGTACTGTTCCAAGCTGTTTTGCTCTCACCTTGCATGTTAACTAGCACACTGCCTGATCCACTGACTTGTGCATGAAGTGCTAACGATGTGTTAAAGATGTCAGCTTTTAGCTGAAGAAAATGTGTTTGCTTGAGAGTAGATTCCGGTAGTGCCACAACAGAGGGAACTTTTTTTCTACAGTCTACTTATTTTCTACAGTCCCTATGGTAAACTGAGAACAAAAGAAAAAGACTACCTCCAATGCCAGTGCCAGTGCGTTGCACAAGCCCTTTTGCTAGGGCTAAGCTATGATGCCATGAATTCATCCTAATATTCGCTGTCAGACTTCCTTGTACCACGCTAGGAGTGAGCAGCATGCACATGTTCTCCTGCACACTGTGAGACAGCAGGGAAACAAAACCTGAGAAAGCACAGCAGAGACTTTACTATGACTCAGAACCTCGAGTACACGCAGCTGCATTTTTTGTATTTGTGCTGTCAGTGCGTCTTTGCCATTTGTACATTAGAGGGTCTCTTATTTAATTAAATTCTGGATTCTACTATCAGAAGAGGAATTTTTACTCCAACTGTTCTCTAAATCAGTTCAAACCTGCAGAATTGCTCTCTCAACTAGGAGGTAAGATCTCTTCATGTCTTAACAGCCCAAATACAACAGAGTCCACAAAACCAGTGTATTCATGGACTCTGCTTTGCAACTATCTACCAATTATCCACTTCCCTAGTGGATTTAGTGGTTACTTGACCAGTGGATTGCTCAGAGCCTATAATATGAATGAGATAATTGAATGAATGAACAAATGAATTAAATGATCAATCCTTCACTCTATTTGTGAAATCCACCAAAACTCTGGACCATAGATGGCCAACTGGGAATCCTACCTGAATATATTGCCAACATTTGGCTGCATGAGGCAGAGCAGTGCACTGTCAAGTCTCTTTGTGATTCTTCGGCAAAACAAATACTGGTCAGAGGATACAGTGCTGTTTGTCTGAAAAAGGGAAGGCTGGTTTCAAATTTGATAGGGTAAACAGGGATCATCAAGCATAAAAAGGCAGTAAGCTGGTATGTCAAGAACAGAGTTTTCCTCAGCAGAAGTCTAAATTCATAGAGGTATTGCAGAGAAAAGGTGCAGATTGTTCACTGTGACATTAAGAAAAGTGAAAATGAGAAAGGTACTGAAAGAAGTGAGAACTGCCAATTTAGCAGGAGCAAATTCACTAAGACAACCAGCTCCTAGGTACAGATGTGGAGGGGCAGCCTGGCATGCTGAGTAACATTCTTTTCTGTTGTTCCATCACATAATTTTGCCAGTTTTCTTAAGCTCCCTAACGAACAAAACTATCCCCCACAAATACATCCACAAATACATTGTTTCAATATTTTGAAAATCATTGGTAAAAAAATTGGATTTGAAAATTATCGGTGAATAATAACCTCTACTGCTTATGATAAATGCTTGATATAAAATACTGTGTAACAGGGAAATCCTACTCCCCAGAACTTCCAACCAGACTGAGAAAGAAAATCACGGAGTAAAGAACTTCTGAAAGAATGAAAAAACTGAGGTTTGCCTTGAGATGCTGCTGTGAAAAAGATATGTCAAAATATGTTGTACTCTGGAAAGAAAAATGGATTAAATCCACTGTAACAAAGCTTTGGGAAGTCTCAGTTTTCATCACTGTTTTTTAATTCTTAATAGAACTTTTATTTCTTATACCATATATTGTTAGAAACAGAATGGGTGCATACATGTCATATAAAGAAATAAGCTCTCCAACCTCCACAGTTGAAGAGGGAGATGGTGGGGTGGTTTATAACCATAATGGGAAACATAAGAAGAGGAAAAAAAAAAAAAAAAAAAAAGATTAAAAAAAGATTTTTAAAAAAAGTGAAAAACCAAGAATTTGGAGCTGTTTCCATGCAGTGAGGTAATTACGCTGTTTTTATTGGTTAGTTTCCTGGGTTTTTTTCATGAAAATATCTTTTTTCTTCTTACCCTTGTTTTTCATTTCTTTTAATCCTTTATGCTATACACAGTAATATTCAGCAATATTTTGGGACATTTTTCAGTTTCTTTCTGCCACTTCAGTGCCTTTAAATTAAAAGAGAGGGAAGAAAAATGAATAAGAGCAGAATGAGAAACAGTCTGCAAAAAAAAACAAAAACATGAGCTGAGTTTACAGACTGAGCTACCAAAAAGAACTAAAATAAAAGAGAAGAAAAAGTAATTCAAGAAGAATAAACAAAAAATCCAATATTCTCGTAGGCCAGCAACTCAAAGAGTCAAAACTCTTTGGAAACTCTCAGTTTGGGGAAAATACCATTTTAGCAGGAAAAAAAAAAGATCAAATGGAAATATTTCAGCCAACTCTTGTACAAAATCCACATACAGGCAGAAACATTAGTAACATCCAAACAACATCCAGGAAATGAGAGTGGGGGGGGGGGGGGAAATAAACTACTAAGAAGCAATCTCAACCTGTTTCCTTTGTTTGCAATGTAAAAGCTTAGGATTGTAATGGTAATTTTCCAGTTGTGCAGCAGTCCATGAAGGGAGTTCTACAACCTAGGCCTCTACATCTTCATTTTTGACAGTGAACAGAATTTAAAACGGATCTTGCTTTGGGCTATTCCAGGAACCAGGTCTCTCAAAAACCTGTATACTAAGGATCAGTTTCTATCATGCAGGTAACAAGATCCAGGATCAGTAAGAGGCTTTCATCCTTACTGATCGATCCTTGTCATAAAGTGTCAAACATTTATTTAAAGTCAGTAATGTCCTTTACATCCCAGCCACTGCTTATGTGGACTGTCTGAAGTCGGTAAATCAGTAAACCCAACAGGTTTGTAAGATCTAATTGCAGGCTAAGATCAGGAATAAAAATTTACAATCTGAGCAAGCTCAAGTGAACCTTATTTTGATAAAATGGCAATACAAACTACTGTGAACAGGTGAAAGATATTCTGGGTGGCAACCACAGCTACTCCAAAATTTAAGTATGGAAAAGCAACAAGAATCTCACAATTTGAACACCAGCATAGCTTGAGGTAATTTGAAATCCAAATCTCAATATATATTTTGTAAGTTTACCTTCTAGCCTGAATTATGAACACAAATCTATATGCTCTTGGATTTTAATGATTGAATTCAAGATTGCAGTTTTGTACCTAATATATAACACTGTGGAAGAAATGACTGTGAAGAATTGTGAATTGATGTGGACCTTTTTCCCTTATCATGGGTATTTCATTATCTTCAAAGTTCAAGTAGATTTGCATTCTGTCACATTTCTCACAGATTTTAAAGAGTTTGTTTACAGCTAGGGGAAAAGAGGCTCTGGAATGAAGGGAAAGCAAACAAATCATCAGAACAGAGATCAAAGCCGCGGATATGCACTCCCTGTTAATGGTCAAGTGTTTTGCATGTGGAGAGTTCATTACACACGTGAATCTGTTACTTGGCATATACATATCAATAACAAAAGCAGAAAAAGTACAGGTTACTGAAATTTCTTAGTTAAAAATAAATCCAATTGCTTACTGGGGACTTCTGCCCATACAATATTTACTGGGGAGCTGAACCTTAGTCTTTGCTTTTGGTTTGACTTCAACTGCAATGAAACTCTTTTCAGTGGTGTGCAGTGACAGAACAAGGGGCAATGGGCAAAAACTAGAATGTGGGAAGTTCTATATCAGCTTGAGAAAGAACTTCTTGAACTTCTTTACTGGTGAGGGTGATAGAGCACTGGAACAGGCTGCCCAGAGAGATTGTGAAGTCTCATTCTCTAGAGATATTCGAAATCCACCTGGATGCTTTCCTGTGCAATCTACTATAGGGAACCTGATCTAGCAGGGGGTCGGACTAGATGATCTCCAGGAGTTCCTTTCTGCCCTTATGATTCTGTGAGTCTGTGAAACACTTCATAAATCTAAGTCCCTTGAGTGTTCCAATCCTTCACTGCTAAAACAGTCTACTCACTGTCATAAAAATTTCCCATTTCCCTTCTAGATTAAATTTTGATTTGTATTTATATTCTATGGTTATGAGTTCAAATCAGTATTGGGGGTTTGTGAGGAATAGGAAGGATTAAACGGCTTTTCTGGCAAAAAGAGTTGGACAGGTATGAACTGGAGATATGGAGAAGAGGTCAGGGGGTGAACTTAATCTAAATGAGTGTGCCTTAGCTATTTAATTCCTCTGGGGAGTAATAAGATCTTGTATGACGTGAGATCAATTTTTAAGAGATGAATCAGCTCTGATTATCAACAGGGAAGATTTAGCTGCTGCACATGTCAAGCATCATCATTTTTTAAAAACTGCAAGCATTAACGACTTTGAAAACCTGAACATTGTCTATATATTAAATCCTGCATGAATTCTCCCAGTTTTTAGTATACTGTTGGCAAATCCCTTACCCACCATATTTCAGCTTTATTTTTCGTGAATCTTGCATAGTTTATTGCCATCTCAAATTTGAGGCAAGGACTTAAGGCCTGGATTGAGCAAAGACTTACAAGCTGGTATTGCTTTCATCCTGCAAAGAAGGAAGGTATTTCTTGCCCTAAGGTTGTTCTGGCATACATCGAATTGTATGACAAAACCTTAGGCAAGCAGTGACTTTGGTGGATTGCAGCAGAGCAAAGCAAACAACTCTCAGGACATACTGTCAGAACAAAAAATACCTTTGCTTCCAATCAGTAATGCTGATATTTTGAGTGAACCTTGAGGTACAAAAACCAACTGTATATATTTCAATATTCACCAATATTGAAAACCAACTGTATATTTTTGCACATGTTATTTGGAAAGGGGCTGTGGCTTTTTGGTTAGGGTATCATTTTAGTTTGCTTTTTGTACTTGTACCTCTAAGAAGCCTAGACTCACAGAAGTTTGAGAGAAGGTCACAGAAAGACATGCCTTACTGCTAAGGGACTGATTGAATCATGCGTCTGGTGGTGAACATGGATCTTTCCAAGCACCACATATATATTCAGTGAAACACCCCTTTTCTGGGGCTCCATGCCTGCACAGAGGGCTGGTGGGATGGGACACTGTCCTGCCCTAGCAGGGCCTGTTTCCCCTACCGGGGCTGTGCCATCACCGTGGGTATGGCTGCAGTAGGAGTAGGCTGGCCCAGGTGCAGCATGGGGCAGTGCAGGAGTTGCTGATGAGCACTTCTGAAACTCCCCCAAGCTGAGGAGTCACCTTTTCTGAGTCGTCTTTTCATACAGCAAAGGCAAAGAGGTACAAAGCACTTCCTGCCACAACATCTGTCACACCAGCTTCAAAAGCTAAAGGAAACTTCATCTCCATCAGGACTCTGACTTAGATGAAAGAAGCCCTGTCTTTTCTGCTAAGTGTGTTGGTAATCTTTCCATTTAGAGAAAATATGTGTTCTTTACCGGAAAACAGACGCACCAGTGAAAATGGCTGCCCATGTTGAATAATAGCTTATGAATCATAATTTCCACTGAAAATTTGAGTTGAAGAAAATATTCTATTCATACAAGATGATGAAAACTTACATTTTATTTGGTGAGAAAAGAGGAGTCTTCATTTTCTTGACAAAACTGTTAACACTGTGCACAGTTACTAATTCAAACACAAGAACACATCTCTTTCTCTGTAAGTACGAATATCCAAAGCAACTTTCAGAGACCTGAATTGTGTTCCAGTAATGGGGACTCATTTCCCTTTCCACGAATAAATAGCATTTGGTTCATAGGCACTGATAAAAAAAAAAACTGTGAAGAAAAATCTGAAGAAAAGCATTGCTACATCTTTGACAGTGAAATGAAAAGTAGGCAGTGGAATTTTTTTTAATGCAGTTATGCAGTCAATTGCTTTGATGCCAAACCAGATCATTACACCACATGATGATGGAATCAATTCTGAGTCATTTTCAAATGCACTTTCTCTGCTTTCTGTGGTGCTAGCAAATGCAGACAAAGACTGTGAATCTAGAGCAAGATCCACAAGGATCTCATTCTCCAGCCCAGTTGAATGGGTGTTAGGTTCTGACAGTGGATGCTGCAGCACTGACTGAAACACCACATCTCTTACCCCAGGTGCCTGGCTGCAGTAGGTTGCAGAGCAGGAGGCAGATACAGCACAGCCCTGCAACCTGATGGCTGCACACCTGAGCTACTATCTTGAGCATTGCCTATGAACTCCTCATGAAAAATTCAGGGGTGAAGTTCCAAAATGGATTTTGCATGGAACTCTGGCTTGTTCCTCCTCAGACTGACTGCCAGCAACTTGGAAACCAATGGATTTCTCTCTCCCATGTGCTTGCTACAGGATTCTTAGCTGCTTCTCCTGCAAGATGCCCTTTGGCAACCAGGAGGATAGTCAGCCTGCACAGCATTGGGTAAGCACATGCTGCTGACATAACTACAAATCACCTCAGCCAGGCATTTTGCAGCTGGATGCTGGCTACTACCTGTGCCTGCAGGAAGACAGGCATTCTCATCTGCCAGGGAGATGGGAACATGTGGAACAGTTTTGAGTTTTGGGAGGTTTTTTATGCAACCATCATTGTCTGCTATCTCACATCACCAGTGCTACCTCTGTCACTAATTAATACTGCTGTAAGAAAAGCATTGAGCATTTTTAGACCTACCTCCATTCACTGCACCTCAAACACACAAATAAAATTCAAGCCAGCAGTGAGGCTTTGGTACAATGAAGGTAACGAGAAAAATACAGCAGTTTAGAGGGAAGGAACTTTGAGCTTTCAGGAAAATGTAGGAAGAAGGAGAACCTTCCTAGCTCCCTGTTATCCTCTCACATCTCTTTGGGTTACAGAATTCCCACTAGGGACAATACGATCCAGCTACTTAGTTTCCTCCTCTGTAGGAATCTCCGCTCGTGGTGTTTTCATTGATTCTGGGGAAAAGGAAGAAGAGAACAGTTTTGCATGTAGCTCTGCTCATAAAGGAAGCCAGGTGGGAGAGGTGAAACCAGCTCTGCAAACCAGATGAAGTCCTCTTTGTACATGAGGGAAGATTTGCTCAATGTCTGTCAACTGAATTGTCTCATTTGGAGGGAAGAAGGAAAAAGAAACCAAAGCAAAGCCAAGCAGATGAAGAGGGTTGAATTCCTCTGGAGAACATGTATTAAAGTAATGTATTTTATTTCATTATATAAATTAACTTCACATTAACAAAACTAGATAACCCTAACTAATTTTGATTAACTTTAGCAAATCTATGCAGAAGTAACATGATCTGGACTTACAGAATCACAGAACAATAGAATTGTAGGAACTGGAAGGGGCTTCTGGGGTCAGTGAGTCCAACCTCTCTGCAGAGACAGGTTCACTCCTGTAGGTTGCACAGGAAAGCATCCAGGCAGGTTTTGAGTATTTTCAGAGAATGAGACTCTGCAGCCTCCCTGGGCAGCCTGTTCCAGTGCTCTGTACCCTCACAGTAAAGATGTTCTTCCTCATGTTCACATAGAACCTCCCATGTTCTAGATTTTGCCACTGCCCCTTGATCTATTGTTGCACACCACTGAAAAGAGCCTAGCCCCAACCATTTGACTCCCACACATTAGGTATGTATGAACAGTGCTGAGATACCCTCACAGCTTTTTCTCCTCCATGATGAACTGTACAAAGTCTCCTAGGCAATCACTGCTCACAACTCACAGGACAGCTCCAGCACTGCTACTGCACAACTCCCCCCGAAACCTCTCCTCCTGCCCTCAAAAGCCCTGGGATCTTTCCTTGCATGTGGCTCTCTGGGGTCCTGTTACACTTGGCTGTGTATTTCAGAACCAGCTTTTTTCAGGAACCTCCTCTGGCTCTTCAAGTTTTTTTAGGGCAACAGATGTCCCAGGCTGTCAGCAAGAGCTCTCGGCACAGCAAATAGCCTAAATTGACTATTGTTGACTTTGAAGAATTTACAGAGGGTTGAAAGTGGACAGACTTCTAAGAGTTTTCTCTGCTACATCAAAAAGGGTTGAAAAAAAATGAAAAGAACTTGAAAAGCAGTTCATCTCTGGCAGCGCATATGGATTTGGGCCAACAGCACAGTTCTGCTGGCATCCACATCTGTGGATAACTCTAGGGGAGCAGTCCCACTGAACATATACAGAAAAATGTTTGAGATCCTCATGCAGTGGTGCAATACATGTAGCAGGCAATGACTTTCATAAATTTCAGTAAATCAAAATATCAGTAATGTGAACATACACATGGAGGCCCAGGTCTCCATTTGGAAATCCAGTAGGCAAGGCCAAAACAGCATCTATCTGCTTTTCTGAGATTTCTTAGTGTGCCACCTCTCTGCAGGAGCTAGAAATAAGTGAAATATTCTCATAATGAAACAAAGTGTATACAACCTTAAATGCTCATAGTAGGCAGATCTGCTGAAAGATGATTCCCCCTGCTTGTGATCAAGACAAGCATAGGCTTCTTGTAGCAGTCTGCCTTCTGAACAAACCCAGACAGTGTCTCATGACAGCCTGGGATCAAAATCAGCAACTTCAGCAAGACTCGTCCTCGGGAAAGAAGGTCAGAAATCTTCTATCAAGATTGGCTGTGTTTTGAGAATATTGATTTCAGTATTACTAAGATAAAACTAGTGATACTGAAATGATTGGTTAAGCACGCAACTTCCAGGAAGTGAAGCTCTACGAACTAAGTCTCTTTCTGAAAGTTGTATTTTATCTAAACACACTGAGACTTCGGTGATCAAGTAGCTTAATCTATCCAATATGAAGAGGTGTTTCTGAGGAGCAAAGAATTGCTGCAGATTTTCTTATAAGCCTATTGTGTTGCCAAACAAATATCTATATTTCCTCACCATTTCTTAAATAAGAAGTGATACACACACAGAAGGATGCCAGAACCTGTTTACCACAAAGCAGAGCTTGAAATTGGTGTATCAAGGGCAAGTGGAGTTTGTGCACTTCAGGCCCAGACACCGTGGGTACTGAGGAGAGCTAAAAAGTCGCCTCTTTGTCACCATCAGCAGCTTGCCTGTGATCTTCCCTGGGGAACTCAGAAGATAGCAAATAGCCCCCAACAAATTTTTCATTCTGCCTCCTCACTACTGCGAGACACAAGATTATTTCTGCTTTCAGAGGTTTTCAAAAGGCCAGCACCAAAAACCACTGCTCCAGTGGCAGTTCTGAGGAGCATTCACGGAAGAACAGAAGAAGTTGAAACACAACTACCAGCTGCTGCTACGGTAACAACCCAGGCAGTGAGGGTAAGGCATTTTTTACTTTATGCCTTAGGGTGTTTTCATACTTAGAAGAGAAGGTACCAAGATAGTGCAACCATTAATCTGCATTTTGCATCTATCTCTGTGTCTCTCATGCCTTCTGGAGACGCGTTGAAGCACAATTATAGGAACAATCAAAAATGAGATATTGGGATGTTGTGGTAAAAAGATCAGTGCACACAATATCAAATCATTTTGAAACTCTGTGTAGGTCAATATTTGGATGTTTCCTCCCAGCAAAATAAAGGTCCTTTTCATTAATTTTTTATGTATGGTATTCCTATGAGGTCCAAAAGCGTTTTTACCCTGGTGTGTGTGGATTTGTATCATGTTACTTGAATGAGAAATATTTGCATGTTGAGCAAAGCCACGGATGCTGGTATCGCTTTGTTTCTGATTGAGCGCAGATGCAGACAACACAGAGTGGCCTTTGAAATGCCCTAATTGCAGACAGTATTGTTGCTCTAGAAACTGCTTAGACGCATATGTGGCTTTGACTTCTGAGAACTGAGCTGAACACTGGTTGAAAACTGCAGGTATCAATGCTACTTGTGCGTATATTAGATTTACAGGTGATAAGGAATTCATTATAATCTGTGTCTTACTATATTACATACAGATAAATATTATACATATAGAGAGTATATAATTATTATTGCATATGAACATACATATGTGCACAAACATTATAATCAACCTGTTCTGGATGACATATGAACAATTGTATCTGTTTTACTATCTGAACAGAAGACCTGGAAGAGTAAGAAAATGATATGATTCTATATTACAAACATATGATTCTGAGTATATAAGGAGAGAGGGAGATACATATGCTGTTGTGTTTTTGCAATAATCCCAGAACGGGAAGAATGTTGTGCTTTAAGGATGAGCAATGTCTACCTGAATTTGGTAAAAGATTCATGGGCACAAATTTGGTGGGCTGTAATTTAAGAGTGACACATTCTAACAGCTACCCAGGCTATTTAAATTGTGGGTTAAGACAAGGACTTGAGCACTCAGGGAAAGGAAGGTGATCTGGTGTGCATGAAAACAAAGTCCCTGAGACTTCAGTTCACAGATCAATCTTTTTCACCTACAAAAAATGACAGACTCCTGTATGACAACAGATATGAAGGCTCTAAAAAGCCTCGACACAATTTTTAGGCCATTATGATAGGAATTCTTGTTGGTACCTTATTGAAGGAGAAATACTATGGCACAGACAGCATGAGGCCTGGGAAGAAGCAGAGCTTCTAGAATGGTGAATGATGTCAAGACAACAGGGTTAAAACTTGTGATCTGCAGAACAAGGTTCTTCAGTTCTGCCAGCAGAATGATTGTATTTTGAGGTGAGTCTGAATCCTCAGTAGGCAACAGATCACATCAGTGATGAAGAACTGCTTTGTTACAAAAGAAGAGGAAAAGTTCAGGACAGGAAAAAGTGCTTAAAGCCTTACCAGTACACAGCTATGGTATTTCTCAGCATGGCTATATACAGATTATGTTTTTAAAGTCCTGAAACACAGCATTTCCCCTCAGGCAGCTATCACAGACAAACATATTCAATCCCATCAATACCATTGTTGTTGTGTATGTCACACAAAGAGATCACTGATAACTGTTATGCACTGAAGGATGGGAGCATCTAGATTCAGTTGCTACTGGGAAACTCTTAGCCTTTGAAAATAACATTTTTTCCCCACTTTTTTTATCCTGCTATTGCAAAGTAGGGTGATACCCATTAAGGAGACCAATATGCAGTTTTCTTTTCAGCTGAACATGGTACAAAATTATTTCTTTGTAACTCTGTATCTCTAAGCATACTGGTTGTACCATTTATGAATGCCAGAGTTGGACACAAAGCCTGTGATTTTTTTAAAGAAAGCTCAACAACAGCAGCTCTGGTACCTGGAGGTTTTCTTTTTTAAGGGAAACAATCAGTACTATGTGTTTGTATCACAAATCCAAGCCCAACAGGGAAATTCATGATTTTAGCAGCCTATATCCTCTTCCTGGATATCTCAAATTCAATCATCGTAATGTTGACAGTCTCTCAAAATAATCTAGAATTTCCAAAGCTATAACATATCTTCTGAGAAGGCTTTTCTCCCTCACAACATTTATCAGAGTAGGTAACAAACTCACCTTCTCTCTCTAGCACATATACAAAAGGAGGTGTTGGGAAACACAGTTAGGAAAGCGCCCTCCTGGGGAATCAGAGCTAAGGTTAGAGGATAGCAAAAAATCTACAATATTGTCATTTTGAAGAGAAACATAACTTTCTTTTTCTCGTTACAAAAAGAAATGCATTTCAGGCAGAAGCAAGAGGCCTCAGGATTTCCCTCAGGGCATACAATCCTTCGAAAAGGAAAGGAGAACATTAGCAAGTTCATGTCAGGAAAGGAACATGTTAATATAGACACATGAAACTGGTTAAGTCCACTGAATGACAAACAGTAAAATTATACAAGGCATCTATGTGCAATAAATTTGGGCAAAAATTCCTCTTCAAGTTCAGCACTGATGCTGGTAAGTACTTTTGACGTCAGTTTTCCCCAGAACAAATGGCTACATCCTGTGAAGTAAGGGGTAAAGAGAGGGGCAAAGAGATGCCTCTTCAAAACATGGCAGCAATAGGTCAAAGATTAAGCTGCTACACTCATTACTCATATAAACATATTTCATAGTCCATTTTACTACTGTTTGTACTCATTTAGAATGATGCAACTTATCACACCAATTGCAAAATATCTGTCTTAATCATGACACAGATTTGGTGATATCTGAGGTGCCAAGGAAAACAAAACCCTTCTCTAAGTGGTAATTCAGAAGATTATCTCCTGGCAGACCGGGTCTGGAGTGTTATTGCTGGCAAGACAGAAAAAGCATGAGTAAAAGCTAATAAGGAAAGGCCTATGTAAGTGTCACCAGGATTGCTGTACACTGTGCTGATCATGCAAATCTCGTAGCTTGGACAGTTCAAGTGAATATTTTCTGAACAACAGCTTGGTTTCCTGACAAAGAATCCTAAAGCAGAAAGAGGTAACTGATGTTTGTGTGAAACCAAAGTTAGATGAGAACTAAAGGGAGAAATGAGCCTTTTACCATACTGGGAGAGTGTTTTGATAAGAAGGTTATCACTAAAAGGATTAAATCTTTCATTTTATTGACTGACAGTGGAAGTATCCTATTCCTATTGTTTTTACAGTGCTCAGGAACCACACTAGAAGTTATTTTATATTATACAAATGGGGATGCTAAACATGAAAATATTAAGTGGTATTATAAAAGTTGGCAATCTTTTTCTGAAGAATCACTATGATAATTTTCTGTCATTAATGCTGTGGGAGTTTCGACTTTCTGTTAATGATGATCCATTTTTTCTCAGCCATAAAAATAAACACAATTATTGCAGAAGATGGATTTTTCTTGTGAAAGTGGTGAAAATTAAAGTGCATTTATGAATTCATATATCACAGGGATCTGACTGCCTTGTATTTAGGCAAGAATATATTTGCTGTTACCTGGCTATGAATCAAGATGGGTTGGTAGTAACCTCTCCTTCAAGATGAGACTGCCACAGGACTAGACAACATGAGGATGAGCAGAAATGTGGCTCTTAGACTTTCTTGTCTGTCCCGTTCCTTGTGCAAAATAACTCTATTCTACTCAGTCTACAGTGGCTACAGTCACAGAAAACATTCAGTGCTTTAAAATGACTTTGAGAAGCCACCAACTGGCATTCTGGAAAAGATATACAAGCACATAAAAAGGGTGGGTAATGAAAGGCTTTAAAAACACAAGCAGGGAGAGAAACAGCTGGGATGTGTATGGAGTTAATCACTTCAGTACTGATTTTTTTCCATTCCTCTGATTATTGTCTTTTGTTTCAGCAATAGTTTGGCTGAAAAACTGTACCAAACCTTGTACCCAACCATCAGCTGAGTCAGAGTTAAGGTCTTTTCCTCTAAGAAAATACTAGAATCACATTGAAACTCACTGGTGACTGAAACGAGAGTTACTCTCTAAAGGACATGCTTATTTGCATATAGGAAAGCCAAGTCCTATTCCTCCAGAAATACAAAAATACCTGGCACAATCCAAGCCATGTGGATAAGAGAAACAAGACTGTCTCAGATCAGGAGCAGTGTGAGCTTGCCAAGTTTCTGCTGACTGCAGAGATCACTGCACTTGCTGTTCTGGAAGTGCAGAAGAGACTCAGCATCTTACATTCACAGGCTGAAGTGCTGTTTAATAAAATGTGTCAATGCAAACATCCTCTTTGAATGACTTATGCCTTTTACCTCCTTTTGATGCATATCACAGTGTCACAACTCCACACAAAGATTTTGTTGTATGACATTGGTATGAAAGATCTGGCTAAGGTGGATTCCTTTTCTCTTTTGCTATGGTAGCACTGCTAAGAGGGAATCATTGGAATATCTGAAAATGCCTACAAAAGACTACAAAGGCAGCAGTACCACCACCTATAAAACAAAACCAAGAAAAAGGACAAAAAAAAACAAAAAAAACAAAAAAACAATGGATCAAGTCCCCGTCCATTACTTAACATTTCTTCAAATTTAAGATCACTGTGTCATTTGTAGGGTAGCTGAAAAAATAATGAGTGAGAAAAAAAGGTACTACTTAAATTAAAACAGTTACTTCTCAAGGGATAAGATGAAAAAAGTATGATTGTCAAACTTGTTGAAAATGATCTGTGAACATACCAAGTGCTTGAAACTCATTTGCTCTCTCCAAATTATATCACCACTCAGTTATCTGAGTTTTGAGTCTATTAAGACTGTGGTGTGTGTCACATACAATGACAGATGCAACAAAATGAAGGTCTTGTTTTCTTATAGTTAATGAATTTGCTTGACCTGACCAAGAATAAATTTTATCACAACTCTAGAAAAGAGAGTTGCTCATGGCTTGGCCAAAATTGTAAAAAATATTCTACTATCAGGCACACTGTCAGCCAGCATTCATGCATTATATATGCAGTATACGTGAAAGCATGCACGCATCAGTATAGGATGAGCAAGTTACCAGAGTCATTTTCAGGGGAACATGTCTAATAATGTCTTCATATATGCAGTATCTTCATAGATGAGCAGAGCAGTGTCCACAATTGAGTGTAGCCAACTTGTCCTATGATTTCTTTCTATGCTGTTGTCAAGAACTCCCCATGTAGACCTGTTAACTGTGGTGATCTCTTTAGACCCCTGCAATGTAAATTTCTGCCCTCAGATTCCTTGCTTTTGTCAGTGAATGTTGGCTGGAGCATTCCTGGTGGGGATACTTTAAATCCATGCTGCCAAGGCCATCCTCAGTAATAAAAGTATTGATAAGCAATGCAGGAGGGACCTTTATTCACAAATGATGGGTCCCTTGCATATTGACCTTTTTTTTCTAAAGGTTCAGGAGGACTTGTAATAGGAACTAAATGCTTTCTTTTCATTTAGAGCTCCTTTTTTTCTCCATACATCAGACACAAGGCTTCTCTGAGAGGACAAAATATACATTATTCAAAATCTCCTACCACTGCACAAGTCTTGGCAAACTCTAGGCTTTTCCTCAGAAATGGTACAGCAGTCTAATAGAGAGCATCAGGTATGTGCCCTACACACATCACATTTATCGCAACAAATCAGGATCCCACCGAAGGACGTATCCTGGTGTACAGAAGGATCCTCACAACTTTTACCACAACCATTAACTATTCTTATACAAACTCCAAAGGCTTTTTGAGGATCTGGTACTTAGCTTGACCATCGCCTTACCAAGAAGACATGTTACGACGGTTTTACTTGCCCTTATTTCTTTGGTAATGACATCAACACAACTCACAGGAGCTCAGTGTCCTATGTGAGGACAACAAACACTGTTCTTTTCCTTAGAGGTCATGCAACATAACCCATGTATAGAAAGGTCCCCCACATGCCACAGCTTTACCATGCCCATGAGTATGCACCAAAGAGAGATGTTTAATGAATCTCTGTGGTAGTGAGTCATTCCTGAGCAGCCACTCAGAAGTATCACTTAATATATGGGCTAGTTTTCCAGCCCTGGAAAACACTTAAGCACAATTAGAGATTATCAGGATAATCTTTCCAGTCATCTATTCACTACTAAGTAGAATCTTGGGCAACTTGGCCTACTTGTTCTAACTTTGTTTGTCTGGATGAATAATTCTTGAAGGAATGAAAAACAGCTTTGCAGCTTAAATTATGCTCATTTCTTACCTCCCTCAAGAGATTTGAAAAGCGATATCTTCAAAGGTGTTGTTCCAGCTGCAGGTATAGTATATTTCCACTAAGTCCGTTCTTCCCAAGATGGTGAGAGATTTGAAGATTTAACTGACATGGCTATAAAACATGAGCTGATTTGCGTGCAAACTCCAGGACATGCTTTGCTGGGTAGAGTGCATTAAAAGCTCCTATTTGCTGTACTCTGTCCTGAAAACAGTGAGCTGTTGAGACTTCCATCCAGCTGCTAAATTCAGCATGCCACTCCAGTTACTTCAAAAGTAACTGCTTCTTTCCTCTTACAACTGTAGTGAAATCAACCATGTAAACCTTGACCATGTTTGAAGTTGACTTTTTCACAATTGTTGGAGTTTAAAAAAGACAGTGCTCTTCCCCAGTAATCTTTTACTTGGCACCTCATTCTCTACACACTAATAACTCTAAGACTTTGAAAATGTCACTGGCTTGCGTCTGCTAATAACCTTTCTCAAATGTTCTTTTGATTTCTAACAGTTTCCTGTGGTAAAAGGAGGGCCAGGGCCTGGCCTGGCCCATTCCCCTTTCTTATCTTCTTTCTTTTTTATTCTTCTATAGGGTTGGACTTAAGAGGAAAGTTTAAGAGGCAAAGAATAAAGTATTTGCAGCCCTTCTTCCAGGTGTTGACAGTGATTAGAACCAGATCTCATTGCTGTTATTAGAAGGAATTTAGGAGGTTGCTTAAGGGCAGTTCAGACATACAGCGTACTCCTACTCTTGGATATAGTTGATCTAGTTCATCTATTCCCATATTTTCCCATACCCACTTGCTCTTTTCAATGGCTGTTAGTTTCCCCTCTGCCATGTATGTGTGTATATTAGGTCACAATCTAGGAGATTTAGCCTCAGTGCAATGAGGTGCAAAGACAGAGAAAGCTGAGCTGGCGGCCACCAGGCAGCAGCTCCCAGCTGTGACATGGCCTAGCCTCCTTGACAGACAGCCCACCAGCTGCAAGCACTCTCTTCCCACAGAGAAACACCGTGGCTTGCACTCTTAAGATGGAAGATGAAGTAAGACCCCTCATGGTAAGGCCCCTCATCACTTACTCAGATACCGGAAATCTGTTTTGCTCGTTGATGGAGTAGGTGGCCTACACCTCCAAAAGAGCAGGATGTTTGAGGATAGGATTCTGATGCTACATTCAGCCCAGAAGGCTGGAACGGTGGGAAAGATGCTTTAGCACACTTGCTGCCTTGCATTTATGTGATATTACATATTTATCTAACAATTCATACAAAGTAATCTTTGGATAGGTCTTGGTCTAGGTTCTTCTCTCTAGAAGGATCATAACTTGGTTTTATCAGACAATGGTCTCAGCCTAGTGTTAGAGGGAAAGAGTGAAAAGGTGCTCATTTCACTAAGAACTAAAGCTGAAGCAGTCCTTACTGGCACACACATTGCCAGTTTCAGCACAGGTGACTCAAGAAATACGCAAACTGAGTCATTCTTTCATTGACATCAGTGACAGCCAATAGCCAAAGCTCAACAAAAGCGTTTCTTGACAACACTGTTTCTGTTTTTACTCATCCTGTCCCTGTTGCGGGACAATTAATGGATGTTGGTTTTGAGCTGTGGTAATCTGCCGTGTTTTCTAAGTAGGGGAAGTGAAGGATGGTGCAGTGACTGGGGCTAGGGGACCTCTTCATAAAGAGGATATGGAAACTGACAGCATGCAAGAAAGACTGTGTCTTCACTGCTTCTGCCAGCTGCCAGAATGGGCTCCAGTTCTTGAACCAAATGGTTTGAGCCAGTTACTTTTTTACTGCACACTGCCACAGAGCAGAAATGTGCCAGTGGCCTGTCCTCCTCTATTGCAAGAGAAAGAGTAGAATGAAAACGAACATGCAGGCAGGGAGCCTGGGTTCAAGCCTAAACCTCAACATAGTGTGGTAGTCTGTGTGAAACGCTCCATCGTGCAGTTACTAGAGTTTTGCTCTCTCATAGAGTGAGATCATAAGGGGTACAAAATTCAAAACTGGAATTGAAATCAAAGTATCTTACTCATAGCTTCAGAAGGATACTGATGGTCTCATAGCTATAAGAAGATATGACCCTTTTCCTTACATCGTTTCTTTATTCCACTTTGATAGCAACGCTTAAATTTAGGATGCAACAGTTAGAACAAACTCTCAGAGTGGTGAAGTAGGATGTAAAAAAAAAAAATCTTGCTTTTTATTTCCTTTCTGCTAGACTTAAATTTTTAGATCAAATCACCTAGAAAAAGATGTTTGTGCAACAGGAAAATGTGGTATCAAGATTATCAGAACAAGGTAGACAATAATATATTTCGCATGACTCGATTGCAAAAAGTGACAAGGAAACCACAGGACATCGCTGTGAATGCAATGGAACAAGGCTGTGAAGCCTGTGTTGTGTGCCACAGACGTAAGGGTTTATATAGACTTGAATGAGATTCAATTTAGATCAAAAGGACCTTCACTTTTTTTTTTTTTTTTTGCTTTTTAAAATAGAGATGTACCTTTTTGGCATTACACAGCTTGTGGCTATTGAGGCAGATCAGAAGATAACGGAATATGGAGCATTTACTTCTGATTTACTAGCACAAATGGCTTACATAGGCATGGAAAGTAAACTGTTTTAGGCTCTTCAAGATCAAAGATAAGACTCATTAGCAGGATGGCTGGGGAGTTTTTTCTCATCATTTCCTTGCCATGCTAATTTAGTAAAAAGGTACATCCCCGACTGGCCTATTTGCACAACACAACTCCTGGATTCTGTATCACACTCCTTGCTTTAACATCCATGCATGAACTCCCAGCCCCTTCCACTCTGCTGTTGCATCTTGCCAATGGTGCAGAAATGGGCAATTTGATCATCATGACCCCCTGGCAGAACAGCACTTCCCAACAACCTAATGTGTTCCTACCTCAAAGAGCAGTCTGCAAGAATTATGATATACCAAGTACTGTGAGAAGTTATTCACAAAAGGTACTTTACTGTTCTCTTTCTGTAGATTTCTTGCTACTCCAGAATTCAATGCGCCTTGTGATTAAATTTAATACCCACTAGGATATCCTAGAATAGGCGGTTTGTTTCGTGGAGCTGCTGTCAACTAGCAGAAAGATTAATCCTTCAATTCTTGTCAGCATACCAATTCAAAGCTCACTGCCATTTAAAAACTTCAAGGGTAGCTTCTTGATTATTATCAAAGCACCCAGAACAAGACTTACTGTAGAATCTAGAACAGGCACAAAGCAGCCTCTCTCTGTCTGATGTAGTTGATGGCTCTTTCACCCGTGGCTTGTTAAATACTTTGTTCTTAACTTAGCGCCCAGCCACAGATCTCGAAGCCAAGCACACAGGGCAGACCTTCCTCATACCATGGCTTCCAACCAATGGCTTACTAAGTAATTCTCACTCCTGAGACCCATCTACCTCCAAGTGAATTGTAGAGACAGAACAGATGTTACTCAAAGAAACTGTTCCTTAAAAGCCAGCACTATGGAAAATGAATGAAGCCAAGCTCTTATCCTTTCATTTGTCTGTACTGCTCCCTAATTCCAGATACCTAGAACCTGTTTTCCTCTCAAAAGCTCCTAGCAATTCTACAAGACTCAATCTAGAAATAAAAAATTCCCTTTGATTTACTGTTTTCTAATCACTAGGCTCTTCTCCTCTCAGCTTTTCCCAAGCATCTTCTGGAGAATACTGAAGCAGAGGCATTTTCCCTACTGCTCTAGCACTTCCTGTTGCATGGGAGGTCCTAGCATAAAGAACTGTTGCCCTGTTAACACCAATGAGGAATGTCATTCATGAGCAAAAGTAATCTGGGGTCAGAAAAATCTGTAAACATAACACAGGCATTCATGCTTAAGAAGAAATTAACCAACCTGAATTTTGCAAACATGAACCATTTTAAAAGAGTATTTTTTTATTGCTGAGTTCACACACAACCAGCTGATTTTAGTCTTCCAAGGAAACAAAGCAGAGAAAATGTGTTCAAAGAAAGAACTCTCAAATACACAAAGGATACCTAATTACCCCTTTCATTCTATATCTTTCCTTCCGAATTTTGCAGAAATAGCCACTTTCATAATAGATTCTTCTAGCCGTGGTGCTGCCCATATTAACAGAACCATTCTTGAACAATGTTAATATTCAGTGCATGTAAATTCTCTATTGAAATATCTATAAGCTCCGAATTTTTATGTTGGCACAAACAGATTTCTGTGCAATGTACTCAGAATGTGCAAAACCAAAATCTTTTACATCTCATTTTCTCACATCAAATTGTTTCATGTTTTTTTCTCCCTAAATGGTTACATCATGTCTGCCCAACACACAGCCATCAAATTGTTCTGCCTTTATTACAAAACAAACAACCAGCGCAACGGGTCTCTGGTGTGATGACCAACATTTGGAAGCAGGAAGAAATAAAGTTGTTCTTTATCAGAGAGTAAATAGCAGATTTCAGTGCTCATAGAAGACACTGATTCAGGCACACCAAACTATGGGAAACATTTATTCAGAAAAAAAGTTTATACTATTGCTACACCTAATGCTTTTTAGTGTGTTCAGTATACGCTTTTTTTACAAGGTGCCTCTCTCTCTTTCACAGAAGCATTTCACAATCCTAAAATGTGTCAATGCAAAAGTGCCCCAGTTTTTATTTTTAAAATGTAGTCACTTCTATTAACTAGTATGATTTCAAGGCCAGGCTGGATGGGGCTCTGAGCAATCTGGTCTAGAGAGAGGTATACCTGCCTATGGCAGGGATTGGAACTAGATGGTCTTAAAGGTCCCTTCTAACCCAAATCATTCTATGATTCTATGACTTTCGAGAATAAAATATGATCTTCACTTACATAATTCCATAATCCACTCAGTAATTTTCACCCTCTGACAAAAATAGCTGCACAATAAAGATGATTTAGAAGTTTCAGGGTATTTTTTTTCTGGGAAATTTGAAAGAGGTGACATAATGAAAAAAAAAAAAAAAAGAACAGATTTACAAACTACTCAGTTGTGTTTTACACTTGGGTAATTCACTTTCAAACAGCCCTCATTTCAAGAACAAAATATGTTTTAATCTCCAATTTCTGTGGAGTCTGAACTTAACAGAAGGGTGTCTTTGCAAATGCACTTTGCAAATTGCATTTTTTAGAGAGGACTAAGCACAGTCAGTTCCAAAACTGAGAATGGGACGGTGTTACTTTATGCAAATCTGGCCTTTCTTTGATTTTCTTATTTGTGTCTTTTGAAAATGGAAACACTATGTCGATATTAGTCTAGAGCAATTTATTGCCTAACCTTTCTCAGGTTCTTGTATGAATATTTTTATGCTCTTCATTCTGAGTCCTTGTTATGTTTTATCTCCTCAGTTTAGGTCTGAATCACTTAAAAGATTTAGAGCACTATTTTTTAAAATTTGATTTATTTAAACAGATGGAATATAGAATTTTTCTAGCTTGTCTTTTTTAGGAAGACAAAACGTTATGTTTCATTAAAACGTAACATGGAAAAATGTACATGCAGTAAAGGCAGCAAGAAATGGAGAAATCCTACCATTTCTTCTGAAATTTTAATGATGCTACTTAGTCTTCTTACTGTTAAATTCACGGTGCTTTATCTGTGTACCTAAATTCTTTCAGTCAGGCTACCTTCTGAAATACTTTGTGCTGGGACAATGTTGTTCTTTGCTTCCCTTAAAGTATTTAGAATTTGGGTCTGCAATTTGAAAATGCTTGATTATTTTGTGAATACTCATTTGTTGTTTGCATTATATTAGCAAATAGAGATCCCAGCTAACATTTTAGCAATATGTGCATGGCAACCACGTTTCTGCTACAGTACCAAAAAGATAGACAGAGAGGTGAGAGAAGAGTCCTTTGTCCTCTTACAGATGAAAAAATGAGGCACTGTGCATCCTCTTTTGAGCTCATTTAGGGTAGTTTTGAGCAACTTGGGTTTGAATTACTTTGAATTTATGAAGGAATAAATAAAGATCAGAATCTGGCTCTGAATCTTGTCTGAGAGGAACAGGAAGTTTGTGGGAGCTGAACCCAGAAAGAAAATTCATGTCTACACAGCCCTGGAAAAGAGCCAACCGATTTATAGTTATAATAGATTAGAGCTCCTGTTCTATTTGTTGATACCCAACTGCTTACTGCCACATATCCTGTAAACTCAGACTGTGCACTGATGCACACCCACATATGTGGCACCAGACTGACACTACTTTCATAGCTTGAGTCTAAGCTGACTACAAATTTGGAAGCTTTTAGTCAGCAGCTAACTTGATAGTTTCACAGGCTTTAATGTATATGAATGTTGTGCCTTGTTGCATACATTCTCTTGTTTTGCCAGTAAAAGCATTTCTGTGGTCAAAGTACTCTGTAGCAGGTTGACTTTCAGCAGGTGTTTGGTGACAAGCTGAAACAAACTCTTTGCTCACTACCCGAGGAACTATATGAAACTTTTTTAATTCAAATTTTCTGGCCTTCAAGGATGGGACACTAGATCCTTTCCTGAGCTTCTGGTTGTTTGTTTCATGCTTTGGCCTGTTACATCTCAAGTGACACAGTACAACTGCTGATATCTATTCTCTTGGTTGACCCAAAAAAGAGGATGGACAGATAGACCTAACCACCCATTTCTAAAGGAAGCTTAATAGTTTATTTTGGCATATCATATTTGCCTCTTACTAGATTTTGATGCTTTAGTCTTGCCATTGTTTCATTGTGGTATACGAAGTGTATTTCTACTAGTCAAATCATTTGAAAAAAAGAGTGTTTATTTTCTTGCTTTGTGGAATATTTGCATATATCAGTCCTCTCAATTGTAATGAAAGTTACACATGTAAAACCCTGGTGGCAGATTGTAATAAGGCACATTTGACACACGTCACTCTGCAGGTAAGTGTGCTGCAAGACTTTGACTTTTGAGTTGAAACACTTCAAGGTAGGGCTGTACATAATCGATAATGAAATGCAGATAGTCTGAGCAAAGTGGACATCAAGGTGACCAACCTTACAAGCATGTTTCTGGCAAGGAACACAAAACATTTCATTCTCTGTTCACTTTGAGTGACAGACATGCATTCTATTAGCTTCTACTTCAAATTGTTTTACCTATTATTCATAGTTAGCTTAGGACTTTAATACTGAATTTTTGGTCATTATTCTGGTGCTGGTTCATGCAGTACAGCCATTGCTTGTGTATGATGGCAGCTAACCTTAAAATCTAACCAAACCTGTAGTAGGTTTCAGAACTTTTCTCAGAAAGACAGTCCCCTCAGTTTAGTGAACTTTAACCAGTGAGGATCTGCCTAAAGAAGCAGAGCTATCACCTGCAAATGGACTAGCCCAGAGTTTTTAAATCTTCAAGAGAATTTGAAATTAGAAAAAAATACAGACAGAAATATTAAAATAGTCAAGCCAGGGAGAAGGCTCTAGGTTTAGCTTTATTACTTGCTGTTCACCTCTTAATACTGATTCTGCAAGGCCATTCTCTTCTTCATGAATGTTTTGATGTTGGAGTCTGCTGGCTCACAGCCTTCTTTCCGTGCTTAAGGAAAGTGGAATCTAATGGCCCACCACCTCAGAAAGATTCAGCTACTTTTTCCATACATTACTTACTAACACAAATCCTTGTATGGAGAAGTTGCTCAGTACTCACAAGCATTTCTTTCAGTCAGCTAAAACCAGACCTACTAACTGTGGGAAAAAATCAAAGATGTCTCAGATATCTGGTTAAGTGACTGACTGACAGCCAGCCTGTGAAAGTTTGGTATCTCAGGTGAAGAACCTATCTGTTTTCATGTCCTACAGTCTACATTGATGCTTTCTTAAAAAGATAGCACAACAAATAAATCTTATGAAAAGAGAATAGGAAATACACTGAACTAAAATATGGAGAGAATTCTATTTTCTGCTACATATTATGGACTCTATTTTTCATAGTCAAAAGGGATCTTGAAAAGGCAGAGAACAAAGATGCAGGCATGAAACACCATGAGCAAGGATCATATAGACAAACCAAAAAAACACCTCCAAAGATGTACAGTCCCCTTTCAGAGGTGATACATGTGAGATGATGAAATGCAGGGCCTTTGTGCCATACAAGAGAAGACAAAGAAATTAGTGTCAGAGGGCACTGAACCCCTTCATATACGTGCAGCTCCATCAGGCTGAGCTGGGCCCAAGCTCGTTGCTGTGCCCCGAAAGCCCATAGAAGTGTTGCTAGGGCAGCTGTCCCACTGCTGGGGTATTTGGGCTCTCTACAGGGCATGGCATGCTGCCTGCTGTGGCACCAACACCAACCTCTCTCAGCTGTACTGCACAGTGCAGAGCCATGCCACACAGGTCATCAGGGAAGCCAGCAGATCTGTCCCTGGCGATCTGTTGAAATTCCATTTTGCCAATAGCCTTCTAGTGCCTGTCAGCCAAGTCTCTGCACAGCTGAGTGAAATCCCCATCTCCATCCTTTGCCAAAACAATCCATTCTAATCTGTTTTAAACGTTCTCCCACTGACGCGCCAGATTTCCTTTCCTCCCTTCCTATCTCTTTCTCCCGGCACAAGAGGGCACCAACGCTGCATCCTTGGAGACGTTTATTCCGCAACGAGAGGTCTGCCTCAAAGGAAACTGGGCGGAGAGGAGGCCCAGGGACCGGAGCAGCAGGTTTCAGAACCGCGGCAGCCTCCTTCCCCCCAGGGCTCCAGAATTTTAATTCCAAGGTTTTGATTCAGCAGCAATTCTGGTGACAGCTGCATGAAGCCCCTAATTGGAGACGGTTGCATAAAGCCACTAATAGGAAATGGTGGCTCACAGGCACGTATTTGTTTCTCTTTCCCGATTTTGTTTCTTAGCCCCTGCTTCAAACAGTGAGACTACAGAAAGGAGCATATCTGAAATTAGAAACCTTTATGGATCTTAGGAGGAACTAGTGAGAGAGCTGAGAAATACCAGACACCAAATGTCTCTAGAAATGAAAGATACACGAGTCAGCCAACATACAAATCTTATTCAAGGAAATTGAAGTGAAGTGAAAACACAACTAAAATTACCATAGTGTAAGGATAATCTAGTGAAGAGAACAAGCTAAAAAAAGCCCTTGTAATGCGTAACCTGACACAGTGACAGCATGAGCGAGACAGGATAAATATGCAGAGAAAATGAAAATCAAGAAAGGATAGGAATTACTCAATGTAGTTTATGGGTCTATGCTTGCAAATACAAAAATAATTCTGAAGAATGGAAAATGTAGGCTAAGTACCAAACAAGCTCCTTGTACAAGGCAGAGAGCCCACAGGCTCCTTTGCAAGCACTAAGTGTCCACTTTTAAGCCACCAATTTTGTTCCCTAATTCTGGAATCTGTACATGGGGACTAGGTTTCAAGGGCAGGACACAGCCATCAAGAAGCTCAGTGTTCTCTAGGGCTCTACTTTAGGCAGATCCTTAACAAACACGTTTTTACACCACTGTGCAGTCAGGGAACTCTAAGAAAAACATGGAATGCTCTTTCATCCTCTCTCTTCCTCCACTTCCAACATCTGAAATCAGTACTTTCAAGAGTAAAGGTGGAACTGTTTTTGCCGAGTCCTACAGCATAAGGACCAGGGACACCTATGAAAGCAGCAGGAGATATGTCAAGCCATGAATGACAAACTGTTGGTCTGACTCACGAGTGCGCTTCTACCTCCACTCCTTGTGTTCACCCCTTCTACTATTCTGACTTCTGTAGAGGAATAATAGCAGCAACTTTTCACGCTATGTTCACTTACCAAAATGGCTATACTGAAAGAGGAAATAGCATAAACTTGTGCACCATGAATAATTGATATGAAAGAAGGACAAATGAGTATTTACAAGCCTTTCAAAGCCACCATGTTGTACGATTATTGTGGTGTACTGGTGTACACAGAAAATCTGGTATATGTGGATGAATGTTGTTGAAGCCCTTCACAAATATGCATCAGTTTGGCTTACATTTTCTTTAGAAAGCAAACACCTAACAGACAACTCTGTTTTCTCTGCCTGGCTTGAAAGGGACCTGAGAATTGAGAAGGGCTATTTTCCTACCTTTCAATGAGGAGGGCATATCACATCAAAGAAACAAAATCCACTAATAATTGTGAAGTATTCAAATGCTGTTGTGGTGTAGGGGGCAGGAAGAGAGCTGAACTGTTATCTTGCTCTATTTACACCTACTCATGGACGCACTGATTCATATCAGGAGCATCTGGAGAACACAATGCATTTATTGTTACAAGTATGAAAGTGATGTTTGAATTTAGCACACCTTTATACACTTTTTCATGTTTGTCTTCTGTCCTGAGGTGTATTTCTTGAAATGACTCTTTTGTTCTGAAAGTAACTTTGAATAAAAACTACTGAATGCTATAGCAGATTCTGTAGTATTTCTGACACATTTTACAGCTCAATCCCAGGTTTTACACTAAACAGTTCCACTGTCTGTTTTTAAGTCAAAGCATACAACTTCATTCAAATAACTACTGACATTCCAGGCTGCATAGAAAGATAGAATAGAAATAGGCGTCTGTCCTAGGCTCACTCTATGGTGTGTCAAAGAAAAGGGAGCCAGTTACACTCAGTATTTTGCAATTTGCCTAAGTTATACATTTTTTTCAGAAGTTAAACTACAAGGATGTAAAATGGGGAAAGAGAAGTCTGGAAAAGTAATCTTAAAATACTTACCAGGCTCCGTGCATTAGCACAATAAATGCCATAGAGGTTAAATTGTCTGTGGACTCAGCATAGACATGGTGCCAGAAATCTGCAAGTTCTAATCTCATCTCTGAAGCTCTAGAAATAAGCATAAGAGAATTAACTCATCACACTTTATTGCCTGAAAGCATCCATAAACTAAAATTGTATTTCAAATATTCTTCCATAATTGATTCACAGTTTTACTACAGTTTTTTGCTTAATGGCCTTTCCAGGCTATAACTCTTAATACCCAAGCCTGTCCAAAATGTGGAAGATTGTTTCCTCAACCATTGCTGGAAGTATGGTAAGATGGAAGGCTGTTCTGAGTGAACAGGATTTCTTACCACTTTTGCACGAAATTTTATTTGCGCCAGGATTTGCTAGCTGAACCCGAAAAAGTATTTCATAAGCTCCTCTTGCTGCCAGAATTCATTATGAAATCTCCAGTCTAGGAGATGCTTCCATCCTTTCCTCTTCTCCCTTTTTCTTTTTTTTTTCAAGTGAGATAATGTTTGAGAAAGATGCCAGATCAAAAGCTCTCAAGTACTCCTTGTTACACTCCAAATTCTACGTCAAGAAACACTTGTCTCTCCTCCCAGGCATGACTCTTAACCTCTGTCTAATAAAATAATTGAAACCTGCTCCCAGGCTCTCCTGTGCTCAGCCATCTCCCTTGAAATTCTTGAATAGGATGCCCAGCTGTTGGCCTTTGAACCCACAATAAGTGTACGGAAGTCAAAGTAATTAGTTTAATATATCTACAGAGCACAGAAGTTCCTCTCGTGTCTGGGTCTGATCCTGCAAGAGACTGCACATCCTCAGCTGCTTTTGACTGAGAATGTCTAAGATGTTCTGAGAAGGACATTCATAGCTAAAATTAAAACTCTGAATGGAAGAAGTATGCAAGTATTAAAGGAAAGATAAAGAGATTTTGCATTAGTAAAAAATATATCTATAGTAAATGCAAAAAAATATAGACAATGATGAGAATAGTAACAAAAGATAAAATTAACAGAACTGTACAGAGAGGGACTGAAAGAATGTGGCCAATAATAAAGACTTAGACGGCGTAATGCTAATTCCCAAGGTATCAAACCTGGCAATAAACCTGTTAGTAATATCCTAGCTTGTCAGAGTAAAACTGAAATTGTAAAGGGATAATCTTTAGTAGAATTTTATATTGCCATCTCTTGGGAGTGATGGTGCAGGTATATGTTGCCGCTGGCTGTTCTTTGCTGAGGGGAAAGAGAGAAGAAAGAGGTACCCAAACTAAAGCATCCAAGGCAATTCTCTATCTCCTCAAAGCTGGTCTGGTACACGAGAAGACAATCTGCAAATGTAGGACCCAGTTTCAAAGAAGTAGAACTCCTACCAGGTCTCTTTGCTTCCCATGAATCTGAAAATCTCCCTCTTCTCCCAGGGAACGCATTAGCCATGCCAGATCTCTGTCTTTCTCAGACTGAGCTGCTGCCTTCCAGTTTTCTTAAGTCTCTTGAATTGCGAAAGAGTTGCTGAGATCTCTGTGGATTCCCCTGCCTATAAGTCCTGACAGTGAAATAAAAAATACCTGGATGAGGAGTGTAGATGCTTCCACAGATGAGGTAACAAACCTTACAAAATACGGGATTTTCCAAAATAACAAAATATAAGGGAAAAGGATCCAGGTATCCAGAGAAAACTAAGTTCCATTGAAGAGTCTTAAGGCCACTGTTTAACAATATGGACACATTATTGCACTTTCTATAAACTTTTTTTTTCTTACTCTTTTATTGTACTGTATTTGTTGCATGCTCTATCGCCTCCCAAGGAAACAGACTCCAGTGGTATCCTTTTTATAGAGGGGGTGACTGTTCTTCTTTCAGAGACTGTTTTTCAAACCTCTTTGCTTTCTGTCCACATCACTGTTTAGTGAAATGGATCATCATCCATAGACAGATATATTTTTCATACTTGCCACTGTTTTTTTAATTGCAGTGGCTATAGTATTAGGACAGACTACAGATAATTTGTGTTATAGGAATTGACTGTAGCCTCTTAACTAACCTTTTGCATAAATTCCGATTCAGCAGTATATTCCATGCTGGATTCATTCTTTACATTAATGAAAATGCAGCTTTTAATGCAGTTGGAATACAGTGCTGGAAATTTTGATTCAGCAGCAGATTATTTGCTGAATTCATTCATAATATTAATGGAAGTTTTAAGTGCTCCTGGAAGATGTCACTGAAAGATTTTTTGCTTTTTCATTCCACGGTGATTTCAAAAACACACTTTTTAGAAGTTGCAGCACATTTAGATGACACAGTAAAGAGATACAGCTCTGGTTAATTCACTAAAGGCCTTGCATTCAGATACCCTGACATCTCAGACTTCTAAGGGTTTGACTTCACTCTTCTAAAGTGTGAGCTTGGACCACTGGGGACTTACCAGCTCTGACCAGATGCAAGCTACTGCAATAGATGTGATATGGTGTGAGCGGAATAACCTGTGTGTTTTGAGGAAGGGCTGAAAAGTGCAAGGCCACACTTAGCAGAAAGAACTTCATGGTCCTGCAGGTACATCTATGTTTGTCAGTAAATTGAGACTCATTTCTTTGCACACTGTAATTTATTGAAGGTCAAGAAGATGCAGAGGCAAGTGCAGAAGCTGTTGTAGAAGGAACAGACCAGAATAGAATAGCTCAGTTTTAAGGGACCTTCAAATATCATCTAGTTGAACTGTCTGACTTTTTCAGGACTAACCAAAAGAAATGACAGAAGCAGCTATGAGAAGATAACCTGGTAACTGAAACTCCTATCAAAAAGGGATTTAAAAAGCAATGAGAAAAGTACCCTTTGCATTCCACAAACTACTTCAAGCCAGGCCAGAGATTGCTATTATCTTTTGGAAGAAGTCTTCAACATGGGGCGTTTTAGCCTTTAAGGCACCGCCTGCACAGCTAACACCACTGTAAAAGTGTTTATACCCCCACTGCAGGACAAGAAAGATTTCTCCCAAATGACCCATATTGCCAGACTCTCATTCCTTCCCACAAAAGCACTGAAGACTTGCAGCTGCTCAGCTGCTTCCTCTCTAGCACAATGTACTCAGGGCCTCTCAGAAACTCTTCAGGAGTCCAAGCTCATTGTATCAGAGAGGTGTGAGATTTTCTGTCCCAACTGTCATGACAGTCAGTGTTTAGATGCTACTACTAAAATTGGGAACCACCTGCATGTGGTTTCAGAGCTCTGGAGAATCCAGCTGAGCTTGTAAGATAGAAAGAAAGGAGGTTGGGCGGCTGGTGGGGCCCCAGATGTCCCCAGCATATGAATGCAGAGAGGATAGTCGTATTGATCCTCTTTCTAGATGCTGGAAGAAAGCCCAGACCTCTGTGGGCTGAGAATGATTTTGTGCCAACAGAGCCATAGGATGGCTGACTTGCAAAATTAGAACAACTCATGGAAATATGGACATTTTATGATCACAAATAGGCCATTTAGATACAGGCTTTCAAATTAAAGCACAGAGTTATCTTGTCAGTATTGTAAAATGCTACAACTTAGCCCTATCTCAGCCTGAAGCTGAAGTTTAAATTGCGTTATAGTGCATCTAGGCACCACTTGGTTCTCAGTAGATGCTGCAGTTCTTCAGCAGAGGCATCCCGACAAGATGTACCCTATTCCAATTCCAAACTCTTCAGAAGTATGGGCGTTGGTAAGAACATTCTTGTAAGAGTCTTTAAGTCACAAAAAGTTCTGCCAAACATGACTGTGTCACACTACACATTTTTGCTGACTTTTCATTTCCTCTCTTTTGTTTTGTGGTAAAGGTGTAATCACAGGTTTATTACCCAATCATCCTTCCTGTGGTAATAGATGGAACTAACAAAAACAGCACAGAAAGAGGATTATTAACATCTATGGCAAGCTTTTCAATACTCCGGACATTCATTTCGAGTACTGCAAGCTGGTAGTTATTATCACATCAAAATGCACCCAATCTCCAAAGAGAGGAAAATAAATAATAGAAAGAACAGGCATTTGATAGAACATTGATCCAAAAAGAGAGAGGAAATATTTAAAAATGTATACAACAATGAAATATTGTTAGGAACAATGAAGTTAGGTGAAAAAATTTGACAAAAAAATTTACCAGTTTTATGGACAAGCACTTACATTGAGTTTCAGCTGCTGAAGAAATAGGTTGCTGCTGAACAATGGGCTATTGCATGAGCAGTTGCCTCTTGCAGCTGTAAGCTCAAAGTCTGCTTTTGGATGCAGAAAGAATTTGTTGATCCCAGCCTTGCTCCTTTTTTGTGTGTGCAGCTCATAAAAAATACTGACAAAGTGACTGTCCTGTAGGAAAAAAAGAAAAAAAAAGCAAGACTAGATTAACAGGATTCAGGGTTGAGGTGTACTGACTGAACTGCAAGATGAGGCTTGTGCAGAACACACATTGTGTCTAGTTCTGACCAAAGCAATTAGATGTTCACTTTCATGAGTACAAAATGCACTCGTAATTAAAATTTAAAAGTCTGAAGACTACACTATTTTTTTCCAAGCTCCAATTACGAGTAATAAGATTTAAGCTCAAGTTTAACTTGTCCCTTAATAGAGGGTAAAGAGTTGTTATAAATCAGTCAGATAGGAATTGTCATAGAAGAGGTATTACTGAAGAATTGCTGTTGAAGTAAAACCAATTAATTTCTGTCACTGCAAATAGTTAACTACAGAAAACTTTCCTGCTTAACTACCAGCACTGTTAAAGCACCAGGACTTACATCATCAAAAGAAAAAGTAGGAAAGAACACACTGTCTCTTTTGACACCAGCTTTTATCTTCTGCTCTGGTGAGATTCTGAAGTCTCTTTTTCGTGAAGTCTGACCAGACAGAACCAAAGCCAGGTCTGGCTGCCCAATTAGCTCTAGTAACATGGTGTCAGATCATGTTCTCTAAGACCTTCCTCTTAACCAAACTTTTTAATCACAAAAATACAAAAAGAGACAATCTTTGAAGAAACTGGGAGGGTGACAAGTTTCACTCCAGTGACCTGGAGATGGCCTTGCAGCACTGAGGCCCACAAGCAGCAGAGCCTGTAGGATCAGACCATGGCTTCCAGGGGCTCCTCTGTTCCTATCTGAAATGGAGAAGCACTGTCCATTTTCAGCCAGCACCGAGCCCACTCACTGATTTCTGTCCCTGGTGATATATGTTCCTGTGGATACATATCTGCTCTTGCTCTTACCCATGTACTACTGTGCCAGAAGTCATAGAAACCTGCCTTAAAAGACGGGTTAAAATACAAGACCTGATGGCTCACTGGTGCAAAATTAGCATTTTCTTGTTTGTTCAGAGACATATTCTCAGGGACATATTATTTATTACATTTTTTTGTTAGTGGAGCTAACTATGAGTCTTACGGGTTAATCCTCCAACTCCCAGGTTCTGCCCCAGCCCTGGACATCTGGAGCAGCCTCTCTGAAGAAAGTTTTTGATTGCTCATTCAGAAATCCATATCAGAGATTTAGCATAAATGTTTATGGTGCAAACATCAAGGCTTTGGGCAAGCTATCAAAACTTTTAAGCTAGCCCTGCTCTGAGTGGGGGATTGGACATCCAGAAATCCCTCATAATTAGAACTGGTCTCTGTTTCTATGTTCACACTTTGTATTCCATTTTGTGTGCAGAAATACATGAAAATAAATGTTTATAATAATATTATGCCCAAATAAACCTTTTTATTAAAAAAAAAAAGCACTCCTACTTTGATTGTACTCTTCCAGTAGTTACTCCCCAGTGACAGCTATCCTGAAAAACTACTTTTAACAGATATAATTGCAAGCTATATATCCTAAATATTTTTCTGGCATAAAAAATGATTGTTTTCATGTTTCCCATGCATTATGGGACTTCAGGCTGGTGACAGTCTTGCCGCCTTTGGTAATAGGAAGAGAAGCCAGCAGAAACTGTCCTCTCTCTCACCTGGAACCTCAGAGCCCAGCAGATGTTGGCAAACTGGAAGGAATTCAAATCTGATTAATGGAATGATGGATAAGGGAGGAGATATTGAAATAAATTTAGTATGGCTTTCTTTTATTCTTTAAGAAGATAAGAGACGTAAGGCAGAAAAGTGTCCATCTGCAGGAAGACTAAAAAAGCAGCTGAAAATTATTATAATGTGAACTGACTGGAAATGCAGGTTTCTCAGATGTACAAATCACGACGGTGCCACATAGTTCAAGAGGGAAATACTTCTTCACTGAGGATCTCAACACACCTGATTCTGGTCTATTTGTCTGAGCACAAAGTGCACAAAGTGACAAATCATGCTCTCCTGTATTCTCTCTGCATGCTAAGCTGACTGGCAGCAGTCAGATTGAGGAACAGCAGAGTAAGTTGATCTTTGCACCCAGCCACTCTTTGGACATCCCTGCTGAATACTGGCATTGCACTGCTACTCATCCTCTTCAAGAAAATGCCCATCCCCTACAAACAGGGATAAGATGGCCTAAGCAGATTTCAGAGAAGAAAATGACTGAAAGGGTGATGTGTGCAATTGCAATTGGTTGTGGCATGGCTGTGTTGGAAGCTCCACCATTTAAGTTAGCCAAACTGAATGGACAGAGCATCAGAAGATTTCTCAGTAAAAGCAACCTGGCGAGGGCTCCTGGGGAGGTGGGTGAGCTGGCCTATGTTTTTCAGGGAAGCAAGTTAGCATGAATTTACCCCCAGGCCTGCCTCAGTGTTGCAGTCCCACACCTCAGATTTCAGTGCCAGTATTCACTGGCATGACATAAGACCTGCTGGTCTTTCAGTTTGTTGTTGTGCTCGAGCACAGAGTGGTTTTGACACCTGCTCCAGTCTTTGGGGAGTCCGGGTGCTGTGTGTTACCTGCTGGGCTCATGGACCCCACAACTTTGTATTTAAGGGCTTAAACACAAGTAGCTGTGAAAGCAAACAAGATGGGAAAATAAGAAAGGTGATCCAAAGAATAGAAGAAATTGAAAGAAAGACATTTTGTGTAGGAAACATGTGAAGAATTGATAATCTTTCTCCTGTTAGGGAATTAGTTGAGGAAATGGTTTCAGCTAGAGAGCTCTGATAACAGCACATGGCTTTCCTGCACATCAACTCCTCTACATTTCATGTCTAACTAGCAGAAGTCTCTTTAAGAGGTGACAGAAAAGGCCAGCCTCCAGGTCCTCTATGGTGCTCCCTGTCCAGACAATCCAACTAATTGAGAAAACAAATCCTGCTTCGTCTCTGCAGTTTTCAGCTGATCACTACAGAGGAGCAGAGCCACCTCCTGTCCATCTGCGTCTTGGAAGTGAATCACTAGGCAAGCAATGATGAGTTAATCCATTGTTTTGGATGAACATTCCTTAGCACTTCCAAGAGCAGAGAATATTTTACTTCGCAGTTCATAATAAAGACAGTCAAAGCGCTCAACTGTTAGCAGTTACTATGGCAACGGCTGGCAATTTATTTTAAAAAGGGGAAAGATTCATTTTTTATTTGTTACTCAATTTAGTTTTTTGCTGCTTTTGCTGTGCTATTTTGTTTTGTTTTTTTAACTTGAAATCTGCTATTACAAGTATAACAGCTACTGAAGTCTATTGTCACGGCTGGCTCAGAGATCCAGAGTGATCCAAGAGGCCAAATCCTGCCTGCTGAGTTTGAACTGAAGTTTCAGTGACTTCAACAGAACTACTTGGAAGAGCAACCCAGCAGGATGAAGTTTAAAAATCTCTGTCTTCCGTGCTACTTCTTCCATTTATTGTACTGGGAAAACAACACAGCCAGTTTGAGAGCTCTTCTTAAATAAAGGTCTGAATTCAGCTTTAGATTCAAGCTCAGCAACAGAATTTGAATTTAGGGATGAGAATTTCTTACTAGTAGTTTATTATCACGTATTGAACAGTAAACTAGCTTCTCTAGTTCTTGCTTTGGTATTTGCCAATATGCTTAATATTGCTACCACCTGTACATAACACATAAAACCCAGAAATTTCAGATCCTTCCATCTCCCTTCATATTTTTTTGTCCTACAAAATCAAAGTTGGTCCATGCGGGAAGCATGAGTGCCATTCTTTATTCTGGAAAAAATATAACAGCTTGTGCCTTTATAACAAGCCAAATGAAAACCACCAAACTTAAATTCTGGTCCAACTATTGCAGTCGGATCCAACATCATCAAAATGTCATGAGGCTGGAAAAGGCAGATCTGTCTTTAATGACACAACAGCTTGTTTGCACATGAATTCATTTTACTGTTTCTACAGGTTGGAAGGGAAAATGTAATGATCGTTTAGTCTGACCTTCTATGCTACACAGGTCTCCTATGCTATGAACTTCACCCAGAATATAAAATACATTTCTACTGAGAAATATAGCTTATTGTAGCATGAGAACATTTGGGAACCATTAGCAGCATCCATGTATCACAAGTATCAGAAACGGCCTGTGACATCAAGAATGTATAAAGCCAAATATTTTAAATGGAGACAAAGAAAATACCCACAGCATAAAGTCAATTAAAAAGAACAAACTGGCAAGCATCTTAAAGCGGTATTATGAGGGGAGGGGAAATTGGCACAACTTCATGGAAGTTAAGAAGTTGTTCTTGGAAATCAATTAGAATGCACAGCATGGAAACATGCAGTGATAAGAACTATTTGGCATTCCGTCCTTTTCATAAAAAAAGCATTCTACTTTAATAAATCAGGTGGTTTAAGGAAGTGCTGACTTTGTACAGTTTGGCTTTATCAACAGAACTTCAATAATGCTTAGGAAGTAAACTTCACAGGAAAATCTCAAATGTTCAGTTAGTTTTAAATGGTTTAGGATAAGAATGGAGATAATGAAATTATAAGGATAATGGTGTCTTAATGCTTTGTGGCTCACATGAGATTTGTATGTTCCAACATAACCTCAAGCTGTACATACGGCATTAGAGAGAAAAGAAATGAAGAGGAAAATAAAGGATTGTGTTTGGAGGAACAGGAGCGTATGGGATCTGACTGCAGTGGGCATCTTCTGAATTTTCTTTTTTTGTTGTTTTTTTTTGGGGGGGTGGGGGGGGAAAAGGGGGCAGTGTGCTACTGATTTGTTGGGATGAAGTGACTATGAAATGCTATTGCTCTTTCACATGCCTTCTTTACTGCTGCCCAGTCCTCTGAAACCATGAACAGTGTGAGCTGAACAGCATCTAAACACACTAGGATTTACTCTGCAAGATTCATTTCCTCTCTATGGAGATTACAGTCAGAGGGAATGCAGTGCAAACCACAAACCTGAAAAAGCCTGCAAAAATATCTCTAACCCTGCTCAAATTATAACTGCTAAAAACTAAGGGGATTGGCTTTTGCTATGTAAACTCTGGGAGCTGAGGAGGGGCAAGGGCTGTGGGATGAGATGGCAGGAGAGCATCAAGCAGGAGAGAGACTGGTTCCTGCTGGATGATGGGAACTCTGCAGCTCCTGGTCACCAGCCAGGGGTGCCTGCTTCCCCCTCTCATTCTCTGGCTGCAGTTCAGTCATGCATTTTTCTTTACAGAGAGGGGCCCCTTATTCTGAGTGCTGCCTGTACCCCCTAGGAATGCTCCTGACAGATTTCTTGGGAAGCCTTCAAGGAGCTAGCAAAACCACAGTCAAACAGTGGAATATTTTGAGGTTTTAATTTCAAATAAGAATGGCTTGAAAAAGGAGGACAGCATTTTGGTAAGACAAAAAGGATGTCATCCCTGCAAACCTCATGGCAGGAGAACAAACATGAGGAATCTCCAGTGTGTTATGTGGTGAACTGGTGTCTTTTCCCTCTTAAGAATAAATGTGGTAGTGGGCCAGGTGGATGCTCCCAGAGGCCTCAGGCTACCTGGGCTAGAGGCTACAAGCATTTAGAGCAGACAGGGGAGCCCACCTGCTGCTTTTGTGGCTGTGCAGCTCTTCTGCCTTTCTAGGGCAGGGATGCTTTCAGATGGATTTCCATAAATAAATTTGAAACTGTAGGAGTGGGAGACTCTTAGCATCTGCAATGGATTTAGCTTTTGATTTAGTTTTGATTTAATGACTGGAAAAGGAGAGGGGGAAAAAGGAGTAAACAGACTTTTCCAGTGATAAAAAACTCATCTAAAAGCTGTACTTCACTGCAAATCTGACTGCTTGTATTACTTATACATAATCAGATTATTTGGAAGAAGCTTTACTTTGGGTTTCTTCAAGGTCATATAAATTACGAAGACAACACCCTGCAAACTCCAAGGACCAGGCAGAGAATCACTCATCGCAAGGCATAATACCCTGCGGCCATGGCAATAAGGGAGCTCAAAGAGAATGAGTTTTCATTTCTCCTTTGCCACAACAAGCCTGAGGTAATCGGTTCCTTCCCCAAATTTTGGTTCTCTTGTTTGTGAAACGTGACATCTCTGACCACTGCTTGCCCTTCTATTTTATGCTCTGCAAGGCAATGACTGTTCAGAGCTGCTCTATCAGCAGTGAGTGCATTATCTCCCTGATTCAACTTGTCTCTACAGTTTGCCAATATATTGGCACACATGTAACGAATTTAGTTTCATAAGGACATGTATTCATGTTGGCTCAATCAATAATGTCTTTAAGATTAAATTTGTTTCGGAATCCAAGCTCATTTTGTAGGTGAATGAATACACACCCAATGTAGGTGAAGGAATACACACCCAATGTAGGTGAAGGAATACACTCCCAGTGTAGGTGAAGGAATACACACCAAAGTATTTTTATGATGAATCAGTGCTACTCAACAGAGGGGTACACTTCAAATCTGAGAACAGCTGTAAGAGCCCATTAGCAGCCTTTTCGCTTATACACGGAAAGCACTGAAAGGTAAATATTATTCTCTGACTGCTTCAAGTGAAGGTTTCATCAGATCTTCCATCTAATCTACACCTGTTTCAGAAATTACAAGAGTGGGCTTACAGAAAGACATGGACCAGCTGCAGAGAGTTCAAAGGAGAGAATCAAGAATGATCACATGTCCAGGAGAATGTGATTTACGGGGAAAGATGAAATTATTTGGGACAGCTCAAGCCAAGAGACACTTGGAGAAAATGTGATAAGTCATCCAGTACTTAAAAGACTGCTTCATAAATGAGAGGTATGACATATTTCTCGAGGTGGATATAATGAGAAATAATGGATTTAAATTGCTTCATAACAGACCTTAGAAAGGTATGGAGAAGAGCTCTCTAAGGATAGAAAGAAGCTGAAAAATTGACTGGGGAGATTGTCCATTACTGGGAGTCAAAAATGGCTTATGTATAACCAATCCTTCCTTGGGGCAATAGATGACCTCCTTCCCAATCCTGTGATTCTTTGTGTTCCCAAATCTATCTTCATGTATAATGCAGGAACTCTGCACAGTGAGCAATAGAGATAATAGAGAAACCAACACAAAGGAAATCTTGCACTGAATGAAACCTTCACTACTTCAAATATAAGAAGTACTTTTAAAGGGCTTTATTTTATTGCTTATTAATCATTTTATTTCAGTATTCGTTTCATTGCTTGTTACACACAGGGCTGAATACTGGATCCAGAAAAAGATACCAATTGGATGTCGGTACTTCATGTTAAATGACCAAAGCTCTAAACTTGCAGCAAGCTTGGCAGAAGCAGGTGCATTTATACAAATAGAACCCAAATGGACTCTGTGGACTTCTGCCATTTGAGCAGCTGCCCACATCTGCCTGGAAGTCCATAAGCACAAGCAGACATTTCCAGTCCTTCCGCCTAGCAACAGCCTTGAAAACCAATCTTGAACTTTGAGAGACTGTCATTGATTTTTCCTTAAGATTGCAGGTTAATCGCACTTCTTCCTGCAGCCCCATGCTGGATGCAAAATACCATTTTTAATGTTCTATTACATCTTTCTTCTCTTAAATAAACCGCTGAGAACACTGTCAATGCTTTACTTGCAACAGCAGCAGGAATAATAGTGTAGTCAAGTTCAGCCCTTGCAGGATAACACTGAATTGATAAAACATAAAACTGTGTATTATCTGATGCATGAATAATGCTGGTAAAAGCTATTATTTTTAATGTTCAGCTGAGTTTAAAAATCAATAAAATTTTGTAAAGGTTAGATCGTTTCAAAACTTCACGATTTCAGAGCAGCACTTTTTAAGAATAGATATTTGACAGCACAGACAGTGCTAGCACGCCACGTGCTATATTGACTTCATCATTTTTCCTCTTCTCTCTGAAGAACATTCTCTGTGCCTAGTGGTACAGATGTTTGGCTGAGAGTATCCTCAGGCTATGGCCATGGGCTTGAGGGTGGATGGCAGAGGAAAAGTTCACCCTGCCACAAGGCAAAACCAAAGAGCTCCGAGCTGAAGCTGTGGCTGCTGCAGGCACAAAGAAATCTAAAATCGTAACACAGACTCACCCAGAGCCCTCCGTTCAGGAGCTTGTGTTCCACTGAGACACATCCACAAGAGACACACCTACAGACAGTCCCAGTGTCTGCAGTGGGCTTCACCCTGGTCAGCAGCGATTCAACTCGCAGCTGGCACAAGGGGCAAAGAAACACATCCAAGGAGCATAGCACTGGTCACCTAGAGGTTGCTTGGCTCTTATATCACTCCCAGCTGGCAGACAGAAACTGGAATAAAAAGGTGGCATAACAGAAGGAGCCAGTTTTCTTCTAGCTGCCTGACCAAAGTTGAAATTCAATAAGTGAGCATGACAAAAACTGGAGAGAAGGGACAAATTCAGTCTGAGCACCCTCCAGTATAATTCTATTCATTGTGAAGGTGCATTCTCAGCTTGAAGATATGGCCCAAAGATAAACAACCAAAAAAAACAAAGAGTTACAAGCTGCTGCAATGAAGTAAAATATGTCTGTTGAAGCATACTGCTGTCTTCAATCATCTTTCATATTTTTTCTTTTATCTCATGAGAAGAGATCTGTACACACCTAGGAAGGATATTTAAGAAATCAACATCAGAGGAGAATCCAGGAGAGGAAGTTTATTCTCCTCCTGTACTATTAAAAGTAATTTGCTACATGCATCAAAAAGCCTCTGTCAGGAAATCCAAATTCTGAAGACAAATATGGAGAAAATTAAGCTTCTAGCAGTAGCTGATGGTGCATCATTAATTAGACAGGACCTAGGCTTGAAGAACAACTGCAGCATGGAAAGTGAAGCTAATGACAGCAGTAGACTCACAAAAAGAATGCACAGCAAAGCATGTAAATGCCATCCCCAGACTTTGGAGTTCTCACATTCTTCTGATTTTGAAAGGTATCA
Organism: Lagopus leucura; assembly: GCF_019238085.1. Taxonomy (NCBI): domain Eukaryota; kingdom Metazoa; phylum Chordata; class Aves; order Galliformes; family Phasianidae; genus Lagopus; species Lagopus leucura. Next base: position 8,693,511 of record NW_024962267.1, read on the forward strand.
TATGGTGGCACAGCAGGCTAATGATGTAGTATGTTCAGAGGAATTAGTCTAAGGGGCTTCTTTTTCCCCCCAACCCAGTGAAAAATAGTAGAAATAGTGAATTTTTGGAACTTAATGGGATCATACTGTTCTTTCCTCACATTGTCAACTACACTTAATTTCCTCCTTCCCATTAACATGTCTAATGCATATGTCAGGCGGAAGCCTGACACACTAGTGGCAAACAGACTGTTGTATGAAGGCGGCAAAGTGTTAAAACAATTGAGCAAGTGAGTACTAAAGTTTGCTGCTCTGGCCATATGGTACAGTGTTTAATTTCCCGTAGTGAAAGAACGTGGTTGTCATAGAAAAAGATGATGAATAAATTTACTTGGGGCAACTTATTATAATGAAGAATGACTTCTCAGAGGAAGCAAACAGAGGAATTTAAACTCTGATGAGAAGCATATGGGAAGCATTAAGATGGGTAAGGGTAGCAAGGCTGTGTGCTTTAAGAATGAAAGACATTTAATCGATGCTTGTTGCTGGTGTTGACATATGAAAGTGAGAAATGGATTTTGATTTGGAAGACAGGAAGAAGGTTAATAGCAGTAGAGGTGGTTGTGGAATGATTGATACTTGGAATAACTAAGGCAGAAAGGGAGAGAGCACTTCATGCAGTCAGGCAACATACTCAGGAGAACAGTGTAATCCAAAAAATAAAGAACACAAAAAGGCTGTGGTAAGGTAATTGGCTGTGAGGAGAACTGACAGGCCAAACCAGCAATGAGCATGCAGCAGCTCACAGGCAGTGGGGGAGACCAGGGCAGGCAGAAGTGGCTGCACAGAGGCAAAGCAAATTGGCTGCTTCTTGGGATCTAACTGGAACAGAACCCCCCGCCCAGAGAATGGTGGCAGGAGGTAGCCTGGGAAGCAGGCTGATGTACAGGTACCTGGAGATGCTGATGTAGGAGTTTATTTTCCCAGTGTATATGCAAGAAAAATGAAGGGGAGTGAGCAAGGTTGGATGGATTTCCTTGCAGCAGCTCATGCTCTGTGAGCATATTCTCTCTCAAAACCAAAATCCCATGCTCAACCCTGGTGACTTGCTCTTCCCTCTCCACTGCATATTCCTATGCAATATCTCACAGATATTGCATAGGAATAAATGACCTGCAAATCCCCAGCCCTCTGCAGTATGGGGTGATACCATGGGAAGGTAGCCTGATCCTGCCTCCCCAGCCCCTGCTGCTCAGGCTGACCTACCAGCCAGTTAAATGCAAGGCCTTGGACACACTGGACACTTCCCTAGGGGAAGTCCACCCTGCCAGTACCATGCATGGATAAAATGAGTCAGTATGTTCCCTGCTCAAGAACAGACTCTCTTGTACAGCTGAAAATTCCTGCTTCACCTCTTCTCATAGCCCGGGCTGAGAAGGTACAGCATCAACCTCTGAACACTGCTTTAAACCCCCTGAGGTCGGACAGGTAGTGACAGCAGAGGCCTCCCAGGGAGCAACACCTGCAGGAGCTTACCGCCTGCCTTTGGCAGGCCCCCCCACTCACATTCATTGCCTGGGTGTGCAGACCTGCACAGGGGCTGAGCTGACCTAGCATTTTTCTCCCTCCAGTGAATTTCTATTAAATCCAGCTTCCCAGAGTTGAAAGGTGAGTTCCTGAGCTGCCACGTGATTTAGCATTTAAGACCATATTATTCCGTCCTTTTCTGTTACTTTCTCTAGATGACAGTCATAACTCCAGTACATAGAATTCATTCTTACTTGCTAGGTGCTGACACTGTGTCTAGATAATAAACAACCTATAGTATGAATGCATAGCTAACTAACTCCATACTCAAGATACCCTTTATTTTTTAAGTAGAGAAATGTGCAAGTCTGACCTTTATGGTATGCGGGGTTAAAGAGTGTATTTAAGAAATAAAAAGCTATTGAGGACAAGAAGTTAGAAAATGCAACACAGAGTTTTACTCTTTAAGGCAGCAATCTGTGTTTAACTAACTGATCTTCAGTAATGCAATTATTGATACTATGTAGTGTCACTGTGACACCACATAGAAAGTACATAGAAGGATAGAGGTTCAGCTAGGGAAATCTGACAACTTTGAAACTGTGAGATGAATTGTGAGAATTTAACAGGAAAGAGGCAGTTGCCTCTCTGAAGGAGATTTCTGGAAGAAAGTTGCTTAGTGTCAGCCCTCAACAGCTAATACTGAAACCAATCTTATTCTGTATCTTCTGTAATGTCATGAGCTCGTCATGAAGAGCTGGTCTGTACACAAAAGTGATTTACAGACGTGTGAAGTTGAAAGGCATTGTCAGTAAAGAGAGACAACTGTCAACTCAGCAAGTGGGAAGAGCTAGAAAACAAAAATGGAAAGAAGCTAAGTATTGTGAAGTCACGCACTTAGAGACTAGTAACAGAACTCCTATTGCAAGCACTGCCTCATTACTTGGAAATTATTAAGAAAAACAAAGCCCATTATTATTTCATCATTGGGTGACTATGAGTGTAATATGTCCATATAAAAGCAAGTAAAATCTTCAGAAATGCTGGATTAAATGTTTCCAAGAGAAATAAGGAAGCGTTAATATCAGTGGACAAGGCTTGAGTTTTCATTCAGAGACCAAAGCTATGCAAGGCAGAGCCTAAGACTGGATCAGGTCTGAAGAAGAGGACTGGGCCAACTGCTGTGTATCAAGGCACTGTAACAGGCTTATCCTCACAGAGAACTGTTTACACTGAAGAAAAATTTGGCACAAGGGAGTAAGTGTCTAAATCAAACAGGAATAGACTGATTGGAAATCATTCTTCCAAAATAAATGGAATTCTGTTTAGTTTCAAGTAGGATTCTATCTGATTGTGTAACTGTGCATGCAGTGGTTAGCAAGTGAGTTCATTATGGTCCTTAGCTCATATTCAGATACTTTGGACATGAATAAATGTAAGACCTGCAAATAACGAAAGAAGCACTGACCATAGCACACTTTCACCAAGACCTGCTTCATACTAACCTGGCACTCCTAAGACTACAGACTCTCTAATATGTGGTACATGCTCCCAAGCCTCCAGGAAGCAAGAAGCTAGTGTGAGGGCAGTGCTGCATTGAGTCTCCTTTTGCCTGGAATCATGAGAGGCAGAGGTTAAAAATAAAAAACCTCGGATGGACCAGCCTGACACCATCAACCAGATAGAGTTCCAGAATAAAGGAATGAGAAAAGATGACCAAAAAATTCACCTGAATTCACTATGTTCTGGCCCCACCAAGCTTAGAAAATAAAAACCTTGCTCTGCGAGAGAAAGCTTTGTGATCTAGGAGAGAGAAGCCGAGTTGTGTGTTGGGCCTACGCAGCCTAGAGATCCCTACAGACCAGAACTCTTCCACACACACAGTAGTGAGTGCAGTCAACCCCACCCCTACCTCCTCAGTTCAGATCCAGGAAGGAATGAGGTGGATACAAGGTTTAGCTGAAGCAGGTGTTATGATGCACTGCTTCTTCAACAGCAATGGTGCCATGCAGTTTGGCTTTGAAGACTCTCCGCTAACAAAACTTTTGGAATTCAAAACAGATTTTTTGTAGGTGGGCGGGGAAATCACATCCCCTTCCTCACTGCCATGAATCCATTTCTGCCTGGAATTTAATTAAATATTTAATGAACACAGTAGACAAAGATGAAATATTGTGTTTAATTTTAAAATCATACATTTATTAGACCTTTAAAATACCAATTTAGTCTTAAAAGATAATATTCCTTTAATTTTCTCATAAAGGCCACAAAACTTAATTAATGAGAAAAAATCTAATTTTGAGGAGTCAGGAATAGATAGTTACAGAGAGAATAGAAACAATTGTACGAAACACAATCTCATGAGCCTGTTGAAGGAGAACTGGGAAACTGCGCATTGACCAGCCAGACAACTGCAGTAAGATATCTTCTTTGCCACTGAGTAATTTTTTTCCTCTATTGTTCAGCAATACATTGCTGGGAGAAAGGATAATACTTTTCTTTCTCTACTTTTACCACAGAATTTGGGTATCCAGCCACATTAACTAGGGAGATGCTGTAATAAAAGGTGAAAAAAATGGGGCTAAATAATCAGTTGTTATGAATTGGCACAGCTTCACATAAAACAGATTGTGCAATAAGTAAAATCAAACTGAATTCAAGGGTGCTACGAGCTATTACCACAGCTAAGGATCTGGTGAAAACTCTTACAGAACAGTAGGGAGAATGGAAATGATATGATGCGTAGTCAGAGAGCATTTAACACAGTGCTTGGGAACAAGAAGCAGGGAATAAAGTGAGAGAAGATTAGGGAAAAAATTGGTTTTGCCCAGCTCCTTGAGCATGTGCTGACGTCAGGGTAGCTACGTCCATCCAGGCCAATCAAGGGCAGCCCACAGAAATCAAATTCATCTGGGACAGTCAAGGTTTTGAGGGGTAGTCTTCAAAACCCAGGAACACAGCTAGAAAAAACATTCTATTTCTAACTTCATTCACCTCTGACTAAAAAGCATGGATGAATTTCCAAAGGCTCAGGAAATCAAAATAGTTAGGCAAATCCAAAAACTACTGAAGGAATTCACGAGCACAGAGTGACTACACTTTGCTCCTGCCTACTGGGGGAGTCTAAGGAGACCCTGTTTAGCTTTCCCATGTGTGTATGCAGCAAACGCTCACTCCTTAAGCCACTGTGAGGAGGCTCCAGCAAAGCGGGTGAGTGCTGCCACCAGAACTCATCTGACCTAGAGATGTGACTTGCTGTGACTCCTTCCAGGAGCACTGTGATCTTTTCTCATTGCAGCAGTTTTTATGCATTTGGTCATACTGGAAGACAAATCTACTGAGAATAACTTCATAGATCAGCATGGCAGCCAACCATCTGAAAAGCAGTTTCTCAAAAGTGCTAACAAATTGTTCACAACCCAGAGATGTGCCTTACAGCAGTGAATGCAAGAGCATTCTGGGACACATAAGGAAGAATACTGCCAGCAGGCCAAGGGAGGTGATACTTGCTCTCCACTCAGCACTGGCAAGACCACAATGAAGTGTTGTGTACAGCTATAGGCACCCCAGTAGAAGACAGACGTGGGCATATTGAGGTGAGTATGGCAAAGGGATTCAAGTATGGTAAAGGCATCAGAGCATCTGTCAGTATAAGGAGAGATGAGCCTGGAGAAGACTAAGGGGAGAGGGAGGGTCTTACCAGTGTCTTTAAATGTCTTATGGAGGAAGTGAAGACAGAGCTGGACTGTTCTCAGTGTTGTCCAAAGGCAGGACAAGAAGCAGTGGGCACAAATTGAAATGCAGGAAATTCAGTTTAGACAAAGAAAAACCTTCACTGCAACTGAACAGTGGAACAGGCTGTCTAGAGAGACTATAGAATCTCCATCCTTGGAGACACTCAAAAGGTGGTGGGCAGCCTGCTCCAGCTGATCCTGCTGTGAGCAGAGTGTGAGACTGGGCCATCTCCAGAGATGACTGCTGACCTCAGCCATTCTGTGATTTTGTGAAACACCACTTTCTGAAATCCTCCTTAGCTACTGACAGGTTTGGGTGGTTTGAAATTGTCATCTAAGAGAGATACTGAGTTCCTGTGAAATTAAGTAGTAAGCACTCCTTTGTCTGAATAGATCCAGGCCACTTTTTCCCCACTTTTTCCAGTGTCCTCTTTTGCCCTGCCACCTCATGCCTCCTGATAATTATATAACAAATACACTTCAGGATGAAGTGATTACAGACTGGAGCTGCAATCACACTCCACACAAATCACATTTTCACCTTTGTATGTGCTGCAGACCTGTGACCTGGTTGCAGTGCTGCCACACACAGAGTGTAAGAACAAAATACCAGTAAGTATCTCTTAAGGCAGTCAGGCTGCTCTTTATACAAGAAGCAAAATACCTGCTTCAAGGTCTACATGAAAGATGTAATTATATGGATATACACAGGCTGTGTCTACGGATGCATAGCTGTGTACTTACTGTTCAAGTAGAAAAAAACAGAATAGCACACTATGTATACACCCAAGTGGATGCCTAGTGCAGGTTAACAGCACTTGGAATCTACAGTTCCAGGAGTCTAGACAAATGCATACAATTACTTTGTAACTCTGAAGGAGATTTTCTTTATCCCTGGTGAAATCTGCCTTCAAGAATGCTGAAGAAAGAGATATCCAGCTTAATACCTGTGGGAGTGAATGGTAACAGGACAAGGACTCTCTTTATCCTCATAGAATCATTCTCTCAAAAAAGCCAAGAGTCACTTGAAAAAAAAGAAAAAAAAAAAGAAGAAGAAAATGTATTTCCTAGCACAAAGAACCAGATTTTAATTATTGAAGTGTGCAATTTGCCCGAAGGTGAGTCAGGAATTCCTTGCACTTTAGAGAAAACATCAAGCACAAATTTGCTTTGCATGAACTTCTGCAACTACTGAAACTCAGTAATTTGTCATTCTTTTCCCAAACTCATTCCCTTCCTTACTGTTAGAACAACTGTGCACAGAACTCTCTGTCTGATCCAGCTCTTGATTCACAAGAAAGAGACTGAAATCATCTGTACAGAGAGATGGTCAAGAACAGTAAATAACTAATATCAGAGCAGAGGCAGCTCTGGAGTCTGGAAGCGTTCGGACTCGTGGGGAATGGGACTGAATGCAAAGACCCTCATGACATTAACATCAACATGAAGCTGGGTGTATAGAGGTTGACAGCTGTACTCATCTAGGAGAGATACTTAGCAGTCCATTCAGTAACATTAGTGAAGCCCAGTTCTCAATACCTTGTTTGGACTTGCATGAGGAGACAGGAGAAGTAGAAGATTAGCCACAGAGTGGCTATGATGAGAAAGAACTGTCTTGGAAGAGTGCATACTGGGGGACTCTTGTGGAAAAGTGACAGTAACCTCAGTGCTCTGCAAAATCCTGGGAAACATTTATGCTGTTGTATTTTAAGTCACAGGAAATCATTGCAGTATTAGTTAAGGACACGTGAGGTCACATTTGAGATGCTGACTGCCATTCTAGCCATCTTATAAAAGAAGAATTTTATGGAAAAGTACCAGGGGGCAGCAGAGATGATTCAGGCACACAGATTTTATAAAGGTTAGATAAACTGGATCTGCATTCCTTGCTGAAAAATGAGATTATTGGACTTAGTAAAGTACTGCAAGCAACTTCTGAGAGAGGAAGAAAAAACTGCTGTAGTCTGCTTGAGCCAGGGTGCATGAACGGCAGCAGCAAAGGAACAGACAAGTTAAAGGGCCGATGAAGCACTTGAAGGAATGAATTATCTGGGAGAGAAATAGAAAGCTGCTAAATAAAATGTTGAAACAATGTGAGAGAATTATTTAGAGAGGAAAAAAAATTATGTTCTGACAGGATAAGATAACCTTGGGCAGTACTTTTCAAGTAAGGAATAAAATATTAATCCAGCTGGGTTCCTATAAGCAGTATACTGGAGGAAAATCATGCTTGGCTACACGCATGATTGCAGGAATCTACAACTCAAGCAGCACAAAATGCTACACAATGATCAATTGATCAAAAGACGTATCTCTCTCTAGATCATGAGAGTAGGATTAAACCATCAGCACAGAAAATCTGAGGGGGCTGGGAAATACTACAGATTTCCTGTTTTCTAAGTTCCCTATAAATTAGATGGCCCCACAGGACTAGAAGGGATAACAGTTCTCCAAAATTGATGAGTATTATAGAGGAAATCCCCTGGATGTCACAGCATGTCAGGAGGTCTGAAACATCACTTTTGGGGCTGCCTGCTCTCACGCTGTGCTTCCAGGCACACCCCCGTGGCAGCACAGGTTTTTTCTGAGTCACATTCCCCTCATTTTCCTGCACATGGGGGCACAGTGTAAGGTGAGTTCTCACAGGACATACCAGAAGGAAAGAAATGCCTTCCCAGCTCAATAAAGGCTGATGTTTCCAGCAATGCTTTCTCCTGTTCTTCTGTTTCCTTGCTCAATAACATCTCATCAGTGCCATATGTGAAAGCCTGTTACAACCACAGATGATGTTAAACTGAGTTTCTCTGGGCAAAATACTTGCCACAGGCTCAACACTGCCATGAGATAGTGGGTGGGAAAAGAATCCTACAGCATCTGAGTCAGGCACCTGTAAGTCTGCTCAACATCACTCTTGTTGGACCCAGCAGCTGTTAGGCAAGCAAGGAAAACTTCTGTAACATACAGACATCAGTGCTGGCTGAGGGCAATGCAGGGCTCACAGGGGCTGCTTTAGTTTGAGTGTAGCTGCCAGCTTAGGGTGAACCTGCCCACTGCCTTGTCCTGCCCAGTACTCAAACAAGCTCTCCTCACCATTTATGTTAGGTCTCACTTGGCTCTCACCTACATCAAAAGCAGTTCTTGAGAAAAAGAAAGGTGGCCACCCATGCAACAATAGAAGACACAACAGTGCCTTCTACCAGGATAGGAGGTATTAGGCAAAATTTAGCTTCAAAAATGATACAGGAAAAAGCAGCTTATCCTTTCCAAAGGCTGGCAGAGTCTCAGGAAGGTCTCAGTCTCCAAAGAGAGATGCTGATCTGTTGGCTGCTAACTCTTAAATGAGGCTGAGGTTCCATCCCTGGGCCCACCCCTTCCAGTTGCTCAGGTGCATTGCTTGTACCTGTGCTACCTGGGCTAGCTACGCTTTCTCACCTGGTGCTCAATCACTGGTTCAGGCTGTGACCTAGCAACTCCCATAAACCACGTTTCTCTGAGAAATTTTATTCTGGATCCCTTGTACTTAGCTGAGGGCTAAAAACACAGTGCAGGAAGAAAGTTAGAGGTAGAGAGAGGATCTGGTAATGCAAAGGCCGTCCAGCAAAGGACCTGACTAAATTCATGACACAGCAGTGGCTTTATGGCACTAGAAGGAAACTAGAAGGAGAGAGAGCTCTCTAACAGCAGTACGGGAGCGGGTGATAATCAATCTGGGAACCGCCGAACTTCTCCTATTGCTCCCCTAGGTCTTATATACCTTGACATGTGCAAATACACTGCGTGTTCTTCCAACCTCTAATAACCCTGCTGTAAAATCCCATGTACCTAAAAAGGCCGATTTTATAATGATACTATCAAAAATGGTGGAAGCCTCTACAGAAAGGGCAAAGAAAGTGGGAATAGTTTACATCATTGTGGATAAAGAGCCTCGTGGGACCAGTTGCAGTGGCTCATTCTGTGATACTGGAAGAAGTAGGGGCCAACAAGCCGCAGGAGATGCTGAGCTGCTTGGACAGTGTTCATTTTTTATGCAGATCTTGGAAATTTTTATCACTTCAGGAAAAACATAACTAAATAAAATGGCTGGGAGGCAAACAGATTTGGGTTTAAACAACATGAATTTAAAATACGAATAACCATCTTGGTGGATTAATCAATCCAAATGTCGGGGTTGTTGTTTGGGGAATTTTTTCCTCCTCTGCAGCTGTATCTTGCTAAGTAACACATTTCTATTTCAAGGCTGTTAATGTTGGAGCAGCTGCCACACTCTCTGGGAATTTTTAAAAATCATGATGAAATTAAAGGCAGAGACATAAAAACAAATCCTTCACAGCTACCCTGGCTGATAGCATTATAACAGTAACAGTCATTTTCAGTACATCATTTTCTTGGCAAATGCTACTTGTAGTCAGTGCAAGTCATAATACTGTATGTATCTTAATGCATTTTTCTCTTTGCCACCTAAAGATAATCATCAAATATTAAGAAATTGAGCTTTGTAATCTTCCTTTAAGGGGAAGAATGTACTTAATCTCCTTCTTCTTTCCCCTTTTTGGTATGAAGACTCACCAAGCTGACAATAACAGCAGGTTTTGTTTATTTTTTTAAAAGAGGTCTGAGCTCCACCTTTTTTTCTCTTCTTTTTTTAAGCCCTATTCAACCATGAAGCTGTATGATTGATTGCTTTCAAAGGCTGGCTGAGATAAAGACCTGGGAACCCAAACTTTCACGTCACATCAGTGCTGTTCAGAGAAAAGAGATGAAAGATCAAGCAAATCCTTTCTTCACTGCAAAGGAAATGCCTCCAAATAATTTTTCTTCTAGGGTGTCAAAAACTTCAACAGGCTCCAAATCACTGGAAAAAGCTGAAGCTCTTCCCTCTGTCATGTCTACTAGGCACTTACATGTGGAAATAGAGCCACCACCTGTGGAAAGCACCATACAGCTAAGACCCAGAATTCATTAGCTATTTAGGGCTGAATTTGTAAACCTACCTTCTGCTTTAATAAGATACAAACCAAAGGCAGGTTTCCTTTACTTCTTAAGTCAAATCACTTGAAAATACTGACAATGATTAGACCTCCTTGAGTACAACAGAAGTTCTGAAACTACAACACGCTGCAGGAAGAAGGCAAGAGAAGTCAGAAAGACTAGAAAAAAAGCAAGTTGCTATGATGTTGGGGAGATCATGAAGCCTTAGCCAAAGGAAAAAGGGCTGCAGGATATTTGGCAAAGAGCAGAGTGATCCTGATCCAAGGCTTGCCCTTGTCTTACCATGTAGCAGAAGAAAATACATTTGTCAGGACTAGGATGGATGTCTTTCCCTCTCACTGTGCTGGGGATGACAGAGAGGAAGAGGTTAGAGAGAGAATGCACGTTGCTCACTACAAGAAGGCAGGAGCTGAGAGTGAGGAACTCTTGCAAAAGCTAGCAGGAGGAAGACGGCTTCTGTCCACACAAAGTGTCACAGAGGTGAAGGGAAAGGGAACTGGTGAAGTGATTCAGGTGCATAGAAGATGCTGGTATCTCTCTGCCCATCTGCTGGAATCTAATGTGTATGTCTGAGACGGGATAGCAATGTGGACAACCAGCTCCAGGTCTTGTGCTTTTCTGGCAGGATTTAGGCAGGTATTTGTTCCCTCGTCCAAAGGAAACAAGCTGTTCTTCGGCCTGGTCCTGCAGAAGGCTGAGTCACTGCAGGTCTCAGTTCCTATCATCAGGAGGGCACTGCCCCTGCCAGTTTCAAGGATCTTTTTCATTTTTTCCTGCCTTTTGTGTTTCTTTCTTTTCTTTCTTTGGCAGAATGAGTTTCAGTTATTTCCCCATGAATGGTTTCCAGCTTTTTGCCTTTTACGACTGATGACAAAGGAGAGTGTGTGCTGACAAAAAACAGTTTTATCAAAGCACATTAAGGTTCTTGCTGTCTGCCTTTATCACAGATCTAAGCAGTGTCAGGCACTCAAGATTTAAGCAAGTGACAAAGCTAAAAATAGATTGAACAAATGCACTGCTTGTTTTGAGTTTCAGGAATTATTTATTACAGATGAAATCTACATTGCATTTAATACATTCAGAGAAAGGGAGGGTGACTCCTGGGAGTTGTGGACGTATTCAGTTCTCCCTTGGCAAGTGCAACACAGCCAGGACATGAGCCCTGGGCCTGTAAGGACACATTTATCTGAACTCTGCCTCAAACCAGGAGAGAACCTGATTCTGCTGGATGTTCCTGATTCTGTTCCTGCATGTGCATAAAATCTCTCTGATTTCACTGCCAGATAGATCCAGCTGCAGGGTTAAAGTCCTTTCAGCATCTTGTTGTAGTCCAGACAGGAATAGTATCCAAAGACCATCATTTGGTCCTTTGGATCCTTAGACCTTTGGACTAAGGGCTTCTTCCCCTGTCCAGGAGCCCTCAAAGAACAAGGAGCCAATCTGCTCTCCATTCCACAACACACAAGTGGTGAAAACCACTGTGGAGAGGAAGAACGATGCACAGAGCAACTGGACTGGGTCCTACAAATACTCCAGAGCCCTGGAGAGATGGATTTACAGCACATAGACCACACATCATCATTCTACTTGTCTCTGCACAGAGAGCAAGACTGATTTCAGATGCTGCTCGTGCCAAGGATGAAAACAGAAGTTCATTCAAAAGTGGTTTCAGCTTTTGGTTCACCCTCTTCATCACCCAGTTCCTCAATTTCTGCCACTTCCCACTCCTCTCTCCCTCTCACCATTATTCCTATAGTTATGTGTGCACCTCCTGCATCCCTGTGTCAATCTCTTTCTTCTTAGATGCTGATGTGGAAGAAGCAGTATGAAGAAAACAGGACCTACAGCACTTCACTGCCTGTTGAAGCACACAGGTTATCACTGAGCTGGTAGTGGCAGGTTTGAACAGAGGCAGGTATAGTCAGCCCTCGATAGACACTGAAGAAATGAACTAGAGAAACGGATGATTCCCTCCCTTGGTGTTTCTCAAGCCTGGAGATCAGCATTGCTGCTGAAATTATTTCATGTTTTCCTTTTCACACCATGCCCAGCTGTAGTGCCCAGTTCATTATTACTCATTATCAGTGGAGAGCAAACGTAGACACAGGCTGAAAAATGATTGGAATCTTTCATGGCAGATAGACCCACCAGTGGCTTTCAAACACAATAATGTATATGCTTACGAGGTCCCTAGCCTATCAACTGCTGAAAAGGTGCTGTAGGGAAGGAATACACTGCACTTTTTCCTTTCCTTTACTTCATCCCCAAACATTTGATACTGGCCAGAGTCAGAAACAGGCTATAGAGCAGGAATTATCTTTGAACTATCCCAGCTTAGCCATTACAGCCATCTAAAGGACTGAAAATTCCAGTGGTTTCCTTATTCACTCTTGACCCCAGCACATACCTTATAGTGCTGACTAGTCTCTGCTGACCAGCTAACGACTTCATCCTTTGCTTATTACTGCAGGAGTAATCTTTATTTGATTAATCACTCTCTGTATTAATATAAAATGGCCTTTGGCTTTCTCAAACAGATTACCATTTCTGTCAACTTATTCCTCCCCTTCTCCTCAGACAAGGAAAACAAAGAAATGATGACTGTCAGTCCAAGGCGAATGAAACAGATGCTTGGGGGGGCCCCCGCGAAGAAGAAAAAAAAAGATAAAATAGTCTGCCAGTGGGTTAACTTCTAACACTGACTTGATTTGTGAAATAGAAGATCAAGAGGCTTAAAGACCGAGACATTATATTTGAGGTTTCTACAGAGTTGGGTAAGAAAACAGGGCAAGCATATTTTTTTTTGTTCAAATCAACTTCAAAATTAAGCTCTATTTTCTTGAAGAATAAGGAAGAATGTGATAGAGATTTTCAAGGTGGAGGGGAGATGACTTTTATGAAAAGCAATTAAAATTATCTTTTACAAAGATCTTGCTGGTGTAGGCTAGATAAAGTACGATCTCTTTACCAAGTTCTTTTTGTCAGAAGATCTCAAAAGAACATAACTACCTCAAATCAGTTGTCATATGAAAGACAGCTAACTGTTGTTATCATGCTTCATTGTCAGATAATCTAAGGTCAGACTGGGCCTTCAGTTGTCTTCATTACTTGAATGAGCCAGGCTGCAGTGTCTTTGGTTCTGCTCAGGTAGGAGCTGCTCACAAAGAGTTCAACTGAGGCACTGCCAGAATGAAACACAACACAGGACTCCTAGGTCCTGCTCCAGCCCTCTAATACTTCCCTTCTGCTGCTCTGGCATCTCACATGAATTGAAGAAACTGAACTGCTGAAGAGAGTTCAGTAGGTTTTTTTCCTCTGACAAGTTTCCTAGCAATTTTAATAAACAGAATTGGAAAGTTTGTTGTTTTTTTGTTTTGTTTTGTTTTTTAATATTCTCCCTTACAGCTGTCAGAATGGCACTGAGCAAGCTGTTACCTGCTGGATTTGCAAGAACATGAACTAATTTCTGAGCTCCAAAAATAACTAATTTCTCTCACTGATCAAGAGACCACTGCCTACAGAAAATTTCAGCTGAATTTCTTTGTTTTCAGGAAGAAAAAATCACAACAAAACAGTCTCCACATATTTGGAAGTAGGGGAAAATTAGGTTTTCACTTTCAGACAATGCATCAACAAAACAAAATTTTCCTATGCAGGGAGCAGGCATGCCAGGGGCCACCCACCTGGCAAGTAGCCTTGCAGAAAAGCATTTCAGGGTTTTGGTGGACACCAAATTATGAGCCAGCAATGTGCCCTTGCTGCAAAGAAGGTGGAGGGAGATAATCCTTCCCCTCTACCAAGAAGTGATGAAGCCACAAATGCAGTGCTGGTTCTGGTCTTGCCACTACAAGGCAGACATGGATTTATGGAGACAGTCAAATGAAGGGTCGCAAAAGTGACAGTGGCACAGTAGCATCTTTCATATGAAGAAAGAATGAGAGTTCTGGGGCTATTTACCCTACAGAAGGCTCTCAGAGGGTGTTTCATCAAGGTATACAAGTACCTGGAGGGCAGATACAAAGAAGACAGAACCAAACTCCTTTCAGTGGTGCCCCATATCAGGATGAGAAGAAATGGGCACAAATTGAAACAGGATCAGAACATCATGAAACACTTTTTTATTGTGAATGTGATGAAACACCAGAACAGATTGCCCAGAGACACTGTGGAGTCTCCATCCTTGAAGATACTCACAAGCTGTCTGGACATGGGCCTGAGGAAACAGCTCTGGGTGACCCTACTTGGGCATGGAGTCACATAAGTTGATGATAAGGTCACATCTGAAAGTCCCTGTTAATTTCAAGCATTTTTTGATTTTGTGGTTTTCTGAAAGTACTGTAAGTGTCAACACCAGAAGCAGAAACCTGAGGGATGCAGCTGCTCTCAGTTACCCCATATAACAGATTAGGTGCAATCTAAATGCACCTTAGGTTTTTGTATAACCGATATACTTACCATCAATGTCCTGCATTGTCAGGAGCAAAGATAAAAGAGCTTTTTCCATGTTATGTAGCAACATGCTGATTCACATGAAGACCAGATAAAAGATTTATAAAACCAGGACATATTGTGGCAGGATAGATTCTCACCATTATTTCTTCTTGAATACACAACACATGCTATAAATCTGTGATTCTCCAATGTGGAAAAATGCTTGGAGATAGTTTCTGGTTTGGGCAGGGACAAGAAAGCCAGTGGAACTTTCAGTTCTCAAGCCTATTTCCAATGGTGCCCCTCTGTGAAACACACTTCAGGGTATAACATGTTCCCATACCACTGCATAAAGCACTATCCATTCTGCTCATGGGATCTGTGCCTGATCCCTATGAGATTGATGAGATATTTGCCACTGAGTCGACAGAAGTACAAACAGATCCTAGTTTGTTGTTATTGCATATCCTTAAAGTTCACAGCTGTACCATACTGCTTTCTGTGTCCTGCGCAGAGATCAAAAGACATAGGAATGTTTGCATTTGTTTATATATATGTATATAACATTTGTTTCCACGGCATAAAAAGTTTTGCCCAGTAGATCTTCTACGTGACACAGACTCAAATGTGACCTCCTATAATTTAAATAACATAGGAATTCAAATCAGAAAACTCTTTGATTCAGGTTCTTTGGTTGAGGTCTTAAAACACCCAGAAACCTTTAAACAGAAGCCTCATACTAACTCTTCTTAAAGGTTACACAACAGAAAATAATTATAAGAAACCAGTTGTGGTCCTTCAGAGTTGGTCTCCGTAACCAAGTTGACATGTTTGAAAAGCAGAAGTTCACTCAAGTAGCAGCAACGTAGATTGTATCTGTCTCAAGTCTTCACAGGAGTTTATTTTGATTTCTGAGACTATTTTGTTTATAGCTTTGTATAGAATTAGCAAGTTGCTGATGGAGTTTTAAGCTCTGTCCACAGATGCACGCAGCCATAGGCAGGGCTTCTACACTGTCTGGAAGCCAGTGGAAGTTTCTGGCACAGAACAGACAGCAGAATTTTGGCCACTGGCCAACACACAACTGTGAAGGGCTCAAACCACTGTGCAAACAAGAAAGACCTAGTTCCATCCAACAGCACCTTAAAAAGTGCATTATCCTGCAAATATCACAACATGGCTCGTATAAATAGAAAACAAACAGCAGAGAAAATCCCAGCTGTGAAATATAACTGTGGTCCTGATAGAATGTCTCCTTCTTCCACTCTCCACAGCTATTACCAGAGCAACAGTATTACCAATGGCAGAACAAGAAATTTGGCTAAATAAGCAAGCAGAAGTGAGGTTTTTTTATGTTTATGACACGACTAGAAATGCTACAAGAAACACAGTTTCTGGGGAAAACCTGTCCTCTGTCTTGAAAGGCCTGAGGTGCTGGGATCCTCTAGATCAAGTGCTCACAAGCATCTAAATTCTTGTTAGTGCTTCCAAGTGAACAGCACTGCCAGAAGCTCTCCCAGAGCTGAGTGAAACATCAGCATTACAAGCATTTCAGCCAACTAGAAGTAAGCTTGGTGGCAAAGACACTGTGTACCAGAATGTACCAGAACTCACTTCACTTGTACCACAACCCTTGCATGCACACAAGTCCAGCAGAGACAGAGTGGAA
The DNA here is from genome assembly GCF_019238085.1 of Lagopus leucura. Taxonomy (NCBI): domain Eukaryota; kingdom Metazoa; phylum Chordata; class Aves; order Galliformes; family Phasianidae; genus Lagopus; species Lagopus leucura. Next base: position 8,709,840 of record NW_024962267.1, read on the forward strand.
TAGGAGAACAGAGGTTTGCCTGTGTGTGTCTTGTGATGGAGATCAGAGAGTAAGATACAGGAGTGGACTCCTGATTTATGAAATTTCATCTGTAATTTTTCTCTGTTCCTCCTCTAAAAGTCTGCCATGGAATGAAACCAAATCAGTTCAGCTTAAGCTGTATATCAAACTTCCTTATCCTATTCTTGGTAACAAATAGACTGAATAAATTTTTGCAAAGAATCATAAAAATACATTATTTACCACGTGTACTGAAGCACGTTCTACAGACACACACACAGAAGGTACCACTGTCTATGACTTCTGAGTCACAGATAGGCTGAGACTTTTCTAAACAGATGTTCTTCTGAATTAAATGAAGGCTCTAGGTCCTCATTAAGATGTGCTGGCCTAGTTCTTAAATACATCTCTTTTTTTTCCCTGTCACTTCAGTGTAAAAGCTTGCAGTATCCAGCATCCTTGAAATTTAGGGCAACGTCATACTTTGTGCTTGGCCTAAACAGTCTAAATATGTATGTGCTTGCTGTTCTGGGACTTCCAATGACATAAGAGCCTAACTATTTCTGAGGAGTTATACTAGTATCTTGATATCAGGTTTGACCATGTATCTTGCAGGCAGTCTAAATAGAACACTTAACTAGCAGCTCATTTCTCTTCCCAATACTGTTGAAAATTGAAGATTGACAAAATTACAAATTTGTTTTGGATCAGTACTTCTTTCTAAGGTCTACAAGTAATGTAGCTAAAACTTGCAACCCACACGAGGTCTGTTCAGACCTGGCAGAGTAAAACTGGGCATGCATTTATCAACTACAAAACCACATAAGAGAGAGCCATGGGCTCAGTCTCCAGCTGCCACACGTACCCTCCAGATGTCAGCACAGGATAGCACAGCTCCCACTGTGGGACACAGCTCACTGTGGCCCTCCTCATGCACAAGGTCAGTCATTTCTGCTTCCCTCTCTGCTAGATTTGTTTTTCTAATTTCTTTTTACTTGAAGGTTTACCAGCTGCTTTATTACCAGGCTGAGCTTTCCTTGCACTCTCTCCCTCTCTCCTCCTCCTTTCCCTTTTTTGTTCCTCGAGACAATCACTGTCTCTGGTCCCAGCTGCCACTGCTGATTTTTCATTACAGTTTAATTTAAAACTGGGATTGGAATGGAAATGTCTTTTTGCCATTTGGGGTTTGCAAGGCCTGTGGTTTTATTGCCAAAGGCACAAATGTTAGCTACTACTGTTTTTACAGAGTACAAGTGTAAGGGGCCTGCCAAAGGGGGGCAAAAGGGTCAGGAGGCTTGTGGGGAACAGTGGGGGAGGAAATAAATATACCTCACAGAGGGAAAATATGCCAGTTCTTTCCCTATGCATTTATGTTGGTATATGAGCTGGTGTGTTAGGAGGTAGGGTTGCAACATGTCTCTGGGCATGGGGTCTGTGCAGTGCACTCACAAAATATATACAAAAGCAGACGAACACTCTGCTTGCTTACCTGAGGGGGAAAAAAACAAAAAAGCAGGGTAACTTCTCATTTAAAGCTCCCTGGCTCCCTTAGTTTATATAGGATGCTGGGTGTTATATAGCACCCTTCACAGTTATAGCTCTTGCAGGGAAAACAAAACTGGAGTATGTGTGAGAAGAAAAAGAGACCTGTTATCACTGTCTTCAGTTCTCTTTCCCTCATCTACATCAAGGAGCTGGAGGCTGCAGACATCACCGTGAGCTCCCCCATGGTATCATCACCATGAGCCCTCCCGTATCAGTGTCCTTCAGGATGCTCCCAGCTGGCAGAGGCTCTGCTGCTCCTTCTGGTTTGCTTTACCCAGCTTCCTCAGTTCATCTCAAAGGAAATGATCAGAGAAAGGGGAGAGAAGCAGCAGTGTTTCCAAGTTCAAAATTAACTTAAGCTGGTTGCAAATTTAATCCGTTCTCTCCAGAGTAGGAGGTTGTGGACAGTTGCAGTCTTCAATTTAAATATTTAGCATCAGCACAGGAAGCTACTGTTTCTACCATGACAGATTACAGACCAGTGTGCCTAATCTCTGATCTGTTACACTAAAAAACAATTATTGTCTCTCCTCCTAGGGAGAGCCTTATCTTTTCCTGGCTATGTAATTTCTGTTGTCAGATGAAATTTTTGCATTATCTTGGTAGATCACACCAACTCTTCACATACCCTACATTTCAGCCTCCTCCCCTGTTGGCCTTGAGCTCTTCTGGATCTGGAGCTTGTCTGTTATCAATACCACACTTCATTGTCAGTCCACCAGTGCAAGAGCATGTGACATCTGCAGAAATACAGCCTGTTCTCCAGCATTTTTCGTATCTATATCCATCACTGAACAAAGAGCATTGCACACAAGTGCTGACAAAACATGACCACGTGTAACTCAGCCTCCTTTCCTTGAAGGCTGAATCTTCTATTTATGATGCATTGATTTCTCTCTCCTCCGGCTGTGATCATCCAGGAAACATTTCTTTATTAATTTGTTTGTTTCTTTGTTTGCTTGTTTATTGTACAATGATCTTCCGGTATCCTTGTCACACAGCAAATTTTATTTTCAACATCTGTTTTCTCTGCTGCCTCTCTGTTTCCAAGTTGGGCTGATTTGCCAAGGGGTAGTGACAGAAGGCTAACAATGGGGGTTATTTAGGCTTAATACTACCCTACACACACAGCCTTGGACAAAGATCTGGATACCTTCCATCGGAAAATTCAAACAAAACAAACAACAAACATACAAAAAAACAAAGAACAACATCCCACAGCTGTTCTCTGTAGAAATGAGTTTGCTAGGGTCACTGACTAATTAAGGAACAGATCAATCAGAAAGGCATGAATTAATTGCAGTGGTTGGTGAAAGGTAAACTGGCCAAGGAGTTTATTAGAGAAAGGACATTTTCTCATTAGCCAGCTCAGGGAGAGAAATTCAGACAGATTCAGTTTTCCCAAGGGAAGTGTTTCAGGCACAGTTGAGAATCCATCTACTCTGAGGCAGCATATTTGGGAGAATACTGAAGTCTACCCTAAACTAAGGAATACAAGAATGCATACAAGCTTATCTGCCAGGAGAAGTTTTTTTCAGGGCTTCAGTGGTTACACCAAGCTCCAGGCTCAAGCTTGCATTGCTCATCCTGTATCCCCATCGTGTCAGCACTGGCAATACCAGCAACCCTGCCCACACACCCCAGTGGGAGGTTTCGTTTGGCTGCTCCTGCACTGTTTGCAGTTTGCAGTGCTGTGGGAACGCACCTGCTGTGTTTGATTTGGGGCCTGCTCCCTGCCTGCATTTGCACATCAACACCTACAGTTTGCCCTCACAGCGTGCTTCATGCCTCATCTTTCTCCTTGTCCTGGTTTTCTTTCGTTGTAACATTTCACATTTCTTGAGCAGTTTCCATCCTAAAGAACACGCAGAAATTTGCAAATACAAATGAATTAAGCTACTCAGAATCACACAGATACAGAAGAAATGGAGAACGCACAGGTAGCAACTGATAGTTTTAAAACTTCTAACCCATAGATTAAAGGTCCCTCCCAAAGCAGGCTCTGCGAGTGGTCTCAAAGGAACAGCAAGTCTCACTCTGGTGAGGTCTCCTGAGGGGCATGAGGAAGATCTGAAGATCTCTTTTATGCGCACTTGGGGCTGTGTTTAAAACATGGAAATGACCGAGGAAATGACAATTCTCTAAATGCCAGTATAGAAACTGCGTAGATACCAAGAGACAGATATTGGTTCAGCTCATAGTGTTTTTTGTTGTTTATTTGCCATGGAGACATTCTTTGTCATGAGCTCTATCTCAAAATTCCCAAAATGATACTTCTGTTGATCTAACCCCTTAAAATCACAGAAGCAAAATCCCCCAGCATATCTGGACCCCAGGCAATCTCTGGGAAAAGCATTGTTGCTTTTAGTTTTCAGACTTCGCCTACTGATCCTTCTCCTGTGCAATGGTAAACAGAATTCCAGTGGTTTGACCTTTCTGGCAGAATTGATGTCAGTGCATGAAAACAATAAGATTTCTTACCCCTGCTGTTCAGAACAACTTAACAGGGAAAAAAATAAAAAAGAAACAAAACAAAAAACCCAGCCTCCTCAGGCTTTGTATGGTCTAATACATGTTGAATATTGCATATCCATCCCAGCTAGGATTAAACAAATGCCAGTACTGTGGCAACACCGGAACATCTGGTGAAGGCATCACCAAGTTCACAAAACTAATGTGAACTGTATATATATGCTGTACTGTCTCTAAGGAGAAGAGATACTTGGTCGAACTGCAAAAGGTGAATTCAAAAATATTTCAAGACTGTAAATACATCTCCACAAGATTTTTTAAAAGGTAAATATCTTCTGAACTATTTCTGATTTTGTCTTGCTGAGAAGCCAATAAAAGCTTTAAGTGCCTTACTGCTAGGGAATACTACAGATTGTCATCTGTTTTATTTCCACAGAAAGACAATCCTGTCCAAATTTGTTAGCCTGTATTTGTGGACCAAGCCATGGAAGAAAATGTGGCCCAAATGCTAGCTGTCCAGTTTAACAAGAAAAAGGATCTCATTTGCTGCTACAGAAATCTTTTCAGAAATCTCATGGAAAATGTTATAACATCCAGGTTAGCTGCCACATATGGGACCCATTAACTCCTCATTTCTGCTGGTTCTTAGCAAATTTTTGTCTGCTGACAACACTTGAACTTTGTGCATTTTAGTTTTGCTTAACACTGCAGCACACTTTGACTCAGTTTGGTTTTGGAAAGTGCGAAGTGTAGAACACAGCCCCAGTATATCTGACAGAATCAGCTAGCTACATTAAATTGTGTGGAACCACATTCAGCTTCCTGGACAGGGAGGAGAGTCTGACCTGCTCTCCCTTTCTTAGGACTTTGGAGTGTTGGCTATTGCTGTACTGAAAGCTTTGCACCCCATAATGTGCATATTTGAGAACTGTACATTTGGACACAGACTGTATCCTGTCCTCAAGAAAGTAAGAGGAAAAATGAATCACCCGTTCAAATGTGGTCTCTGAGTTAGATGTGTGTATTAATATACACACACACACAAAAGGAGCTTTGCTGCCCACTTAGGAAGCCAGCATTGTGCTACACACCTTTCTGGTGCTTTTGGCAAAGGGACACGGCAGCACCCCTCCCATAGTAGCTGAGGATGCCACTAACAGACTGAGGGACAATGGGAAGAGGCTGTAAACAACTGCACAGACTTTCTCCTTTGGCATCTGTATCAGGACGTTTTGAAGATCTAAATATGTCCTGGACCCACAAAGTAAGGGAAAGGGGGGAAGAAAAAAGAAAGTCGTAACAGACTAGTATTTCTTAGTGTCAGCTACCTATTTTGAAAAGCCAGGAGGAAAGCCCCATCAAGGTCTGTGGAAATGAATTTTCTCAGTCATAAAACAATAACGTAGCTCAGTAGCAGATAGCTGCCAGTGTCACGTTCTTCCCCTCACCCACCTCTGCCCCTGTCACCCCTGGGCACATCTCGTACAAGGCAGCAGAGCCCAGCACTGTGACTGCCCAGCTGCCTCAGGATGAGTTTGGCTGTACTGAGGGGAGGAGTGGGAAAGCTGCAAAGCATTTGGCAGCACCAAGTTTATTCAAGCTGGTGTGATTAGCTCTTCTTTTTCTTAATGTGCCTTTTCCACAAAAGTGTGAATTGTCAGAGGCTGAAGGGATTTTTTGGTCTTTACTTTCTGTTGGATGACATAGGAGTGGATTGACTTTACCTAACAGATGGGGATGCACACCTTGTATTCATGTTTATGACTCTGAAATGTTCAGCCCAAACCATTAGGAAAAGGGTTTGTGTATTTAGCTTGTCTCTGAGGAATAGACTACAGGAAAGGAAGGGCAAAACCTGCCAAATACTGAAGGTCTTTCCTTATAAACTCAGGGCTATTTTTAGTTTTCTAATGTAAAAAGTCAGCGAGATGAAGAGTGAAGAGATCCATTTCCAGAAGAAAAAAAAGTCTGAATCTTCATTAATAATTCCTCATAGATGGCTGTGTGCCTTTATCTGACAGACTGACAAGCCACACTAAACAACAGTTGCTGCACAAATGGAATAGATACGATATTTCACTACTCAGCCTCATGATGCTTCCATTGTCATGTTACATTATGACTGGAGGCTCCACCTTCCCAGAGAGACATGGCAGCAGGGTTATTTTATTAGGACTTGCACAAATGTGCTTATGATGGGTGAAGTTTAGTGCTTTGACACGGAAATGTATTTGGAAATTCAAGCTGACGCAAGATATGAAGAAGGAGAGGGAAGAGAAAAAACAAGAACCCAAATGCATAATCTTGCCCTCAATCTGCCTGTCAATGATAATTAGAAAAGGCAGGTATCAAAATCTTAGCTGAAAGCTGCCAAGGAATAGGATTTCATAGTTCTCATTTCCATGTCCTCGCTGACTTTTACAAGGCTCAGCTAGTCGAAGTCAGAGACACAAGTTCTACTCATGGCCTCAATTCCCTTGTAAAATAAATAAGTGGCTTCTCACCTATGAGACAGTGGAAATAAAGACAATTCTATTATGCCACACTCTTGCGTCTGAGGGCCATGTGGTGCTGAAACTAAGCTAAAACATCTCCAAACTTTACACTGGTTTTGGACTAGAGACCCAGCTGATGCTACCAAATTCATTTCAGCTGATGGAAGTACTGTGACACCTGTAGAACCAACTCCGTTACAGTGACTCTGCAAGGGAAAGAGCAGCAGCTTATAAAGCTGTTGGCCTGGGCCAAATTTAAACTGACAAATACACCCTACGCTACAGAACTGTTTACTTTCCTTCTTCTTCCTGATGTTATCAGTATTTCCTAAGCCCTGCCTGTCAGGCATGCTTTGTTAATAACCCTCCAGTACTTTCAGAGCAAAGGTTGCCCAACAGTTTTCTCATCTTCCTGTTGGTTGTCAGAAGAGGAAATCACAGCTTTCAGGAGGACCTTACACAGAGGGAACTGAACATCACACTGGGGTCAAGGGTAAGAATGCACGAAGAAGTGAGAAAGCACAGGCACCCCAACCGGCTGCACAGGAAAAGCTTTGCCTCTGCTTTCCCTTGTTTACCATGTCAGGATGTTTCAGGAAGAAACTCAGCAGGCTTTACCTCTGAAACAGCCAGCCAAGCACAAATCACCACTCACAGCACAGCATGAGGGAGTGAAAGGACAGTTAACAAACTTGGCATGAGTGTGTGACATGACTTAGGTCCTTCCTCTTAAACAAAGAAGCTTGAAAGTGTTGTGGACAACATTATCACCACTTCATGCAGCTGTTATCTTCCATCTCATCTTAACAGCCATCTGTGAGAAGGTCTCAGTCAAGCCAGAAGTGTCTGAGCCATCAGAATGCATGTACATCCACACACCTTCAGCAAAGGGGCCTTTGAGGCCTCGGAGGTCTTCCTAGGGCTGCTAGCCAGAGACAGAGAAACTGAAGCAAAGTTTGGAGTTAGCTCCTACATGAAAAACACACTTAGTGGGACCCTTTGGTCACTCAGCTAGGCTGCAGGTCCTAGGGTCTCCAGCCCTGAGCTTCCGTATCTGTCCTTCATTGCCAGCTCTGCAGCAGCCCAGTGCCACTGCCTTTTGTCAGGGTGATTTCCTTGTGCAAGAAGTCTAGGCCCAGCTGTCCTCACCCACACAGAGATGCACATGCTTTCTGCAGCTCCTGTAGATAACTACATAGCTGTGTTGCACCCAGAACAAAATGGATAGCTGTGACAAAAACACCTTGCTTCCAATTCCTGTAAAAACCCAGTGCAATCCCTTCCACTATTGCTTACCCAGATAAGATTCTCCTCATTTGCAAGCAAATCTAGACAGCTCAAATTGTGGCAGCACATTGAATTCATTAGAAAAATATCTCAGATTTGCTGCAGTTAGTGCTAGGTCCATCTCAGGGTCTTTGTTCCTGCAAGGGAACTGCCATGACTACTGACAACAGCAGTGTTCCCTACGACTGTGATCCCATCCTTCATGTTCTATTCCACCAGTGTAATGAAAAGAAAGGATGCAGCACAGAAACAACACAACCAGAGGACAAAAAGTTCACTAGGGCAGGAACTGGCTGAAATAAAAATGGTCTCTAAATGCATCACATTTAGAAGTCTCAGCAAAAGAAACAATAGATTTTTTGGTCAATGAAAGGTGCCAAACCAAAAGTGGGTATCTTCCTAAAATGTTCCATCAGAAGATACCAGGCTGCTGAAGTGCTGTGAATGTCCTGTGTTAGGAGGGAGGTTGAACCTGATGCCACAACTCCCTTTTCTCTTAGGTGCCTTCAGTCCCCAGGCTCCTTTGATGTCTTCTGGCAGTAGGAGCCTATTCATGCCTACCCCCCCACCGCTTCAGCCAGCTCTAATTAGGCAGACTGTCTCAGCATAAATGAGATCCCCAGTCATACTCCTTTTAAAACAAAACCATCCCATCTTTTGTGATTTAAACTGAGTTTTGCTGGAGAATTAAAAGGAGCACTGAAATGCAGCACTGCGTGATTCACAGGATAAATCCACCATGCACTAGTCAAGAAAACCAGATAGGACTGAGCTTGAAAGAAGGAAAAATGTTTGTGTCTCATATGATCAGAGTTCAGATTTACTGAAATTCTCAAAATAGAACACTGGAGGTCGTTGAAGAATATGCTTTTTTTTTTTTCCCCTCATGAAAGTTTTGATAAAAATGACAAGGAGAAAAAATAGTTGATAATGAGAATTTGTTGTTAAAGGTTATGATATTTTTGCTGGGGAAAAAAAAAAAAAAAGCATTCTTCCAGCACATAACTGAATCCCACAGGAAAACTGGGAAAACAAAAACAAAAACAAAACAAAACAAAACAAAACAAAAAAAAAAAAAAAACAAAACAAGAAAAGCAGGCTACAAAACAGTTTTCTTAGAATACAGTTTTCTACTGGAAGCTGGGTGTATTTTTTTGTCATAAGAAATTACAGTGTCCTACTGACCTACTGACTAGTTAGAAGAAAAAAATCACCTTTAATCTCAATATGCATCATGTAAAGCAATCTTCAGTGGCTGTACAATAAGTGGAATGCCACTCACTTGACATAACTAATAGCAGTGACTTCTTAGGATTCTTCTTATCACTAGATTCCAGAAAAGATAAATAGTATTTACTGATTTGGAAACTAAGGCACAGACAGAAGTGATTTCACCGTCATCATCAAGTAGGCCACCAGCACAGAGGTACACAGTAGCATGTACTCCCCCCAGATCATGAATGTTCGTTAGGCCATGACAGGGACACTGAGCAGGGATGGCAAAAATGCAAGCTGCAGAAGTGAAGTGGAAAACTCCTACCTTGAAAAGATTTAAGTTGATCAGTGTGCATAATGGTTGACATTGGTTTATTTTGTAGTAAAAGAAAAACGATCTTCTGCAGGACAGAGAGAAATTGGTAAGAAAAAGGAAAAGAAAAAAAAAGAGGGGGACAAATTAAAGGGCTAATCAGCCTTAGTGATATGCCTGAGTGCCTGACTCCTCGCAGGATTCCAAAAGCATTGAGTGATTTTTATCTTCCTCCTAATTGTTTCATATTTGTTTTTCAGATAGCACAAGAAAAGCCAAGGCAGTACCCAGGGGAGTGGCTGGCAGCTGTTCAAAGACCAGTCTCTGGAATATCTGACAATGTTGAGCACAAGTGTCCAGGAAAAAGAAAAATAAGCAGACACAAGGAGGTGTCTATGGAGAAGCAAGCTACATAGCAGTCAGCCACCCTTCACACTGAAAGCCATACTGAGCACATTTTCCAAGTTTGTTCAAAATCTCTGCCTTAACTGCTTGCCTATCTAGGATGGCTTCTCTTGATAGAAGTACGCTGCAAATTCTACACCCCAAGCTGAGGCTGGTGCATGTAGGAGTGAGTATCTGTAGAGTGAGACACAAAAAAAAAGCAAAGAAAAATTAGCCTCCAAACTAATTAGAAATAAATACAACTAACTGATCAGGATGGAAAGACAGGCCAAAACAGCATCTGAGTGGCAGAAATACATAAATAAATAAACACATGATTTATTTAGGAAAGAAATAAAATACCTTGGGATAAAAGAGCAAGCTTCAGCTATCAGAGTAGGAATTGCTACTCTTTCAATTTTGAAATGTTCTTTAAATTGCTGTTATTCTGGAGTGACAGTCCAAGATAATACATAGCTGGGAATTGAAAATGTCGTTAGACCTAAATCAAGACTTCAAGAAAATACAAAGGGTTAACTATTCAGGGTAGGTAGTAAAATGCCAAACCATTCCTTGTTAATTAAAGAAGCTAACCAGATGCTCGTGGTGCAAAATCAGGGTGCTGAAGGAGGAGCTCAGATGTAGACCCTGCTGCATGCACCCTGTCCTTCAGCCACTGCTTACAGATACGGCACAGAGGTACCAGGGGAGAGGCTACTCTGCTTATTTCAGTTTTCTCTTCCTCTTTTCTGCCCCTCAGAGTTAAGACCATGGAGCTCACCAGTTTTGATGAACTGTAGTTTTTGTGACTAGAAGGATGAATGATGTCTCAGGATTAGGACAAGTACAGATGCGGCTTATGACAAGCACTTTTAATTTATTTATGGACATTGCTTTGTATTTTACATGGAGCAAGACCTTTAAACGAACACACAGTGATGGAAGGAGCCCTGGAGAGTTACGAGGGAGAGGTAGGTCTGGTTAGGCCAGAGGAAAAGTACTTCTCCCTCCAAATTTCTCACATGGTCGTTACTACTATTTTAGCCAAGTCTTTCTATCACACCTCTTGGAAAAGGGCAAGTTCAGAAGCTGCCTGCTATGAAAGGGGCATTATGAAGAATGCTGAAATACCAGTAGATGTGCCCCAAACAGCCATAAGTTCTGAGCCTTAGCTGTACCTGGCCCAGTCTTCTAGTTTTCAGCCTAACTCTTGACCCACACTACAAAAGCTGAAGGTGGACAGTTAATCCTGTACTTGAGATAAAACCTTACACTGAAGATTCTTACATATACAGAATTTTAAACTTTCTGGCTCTGCACGAATTGTTTGCACTGTGTAGCTGATTTTGGTGGGTTTAATCTTTCTTCCAATCTAATATATATAGAATATATTTTCTGTGTCCTATAATATCCATTGAACTCTTTCATACCCAGCCCATTTGCCTGCCTCAGTTGCCTGCTGCAAGCTCATCTCTTTCATGGGATCACTGGAATCACAAAGCACCATTTTTTTCTCTTTGATGAATTGATCATCAATATCTAAAGCATTTTCAAGATATGCACTGGTCAGCTATAGAAATGAAATTTAGACAATCTGGGTAAGACCAGATCTTCCTTGTCTGTGGACTATGGGCAAGCACAATCAGAAAAGCCACAAATGTCACAGTGAATTGTCTTTTCTCTCCAGTGACAGCATCTCAGGTTATTACTCTTGTAATCTACTAAGATCCAGATTAAGGAGCTCTTCTGTGCCTATACAAAAACACAGGCAGTTCATGATATGAAGCACTGACAGTCTGCAAAGGCAAACCAAGGCCCACAGAGGTGTCATGACTTGCTGCCACAGGAACTGAAATGTATCTCATGTTTTTCTCTCATCACACTCGCCAAATCTCTATTAACCATTTCATAGAATCTCTCTTTTTCTGCATTTAAAGCCCACTCAATCACTTTTTAAATGCAGAAGTGATTTCAACTCATCTACTATTACTATGTATGGCAACTTCTTTTCCTTCCAGAAAGTTTCAGTGATAGACGCTGCATGTTAGGAAAAACACATCTGTCAAGCAGGACTTCACCATCTAAATGAAGCCAAGCCAGCTATTTAGCATTACAAGGTAGAGGAGGAAAATCTTATAAAAGGAAGACTATGCAAGATTTTTAGAAGCTGAGCACTTCCCAGAATGGAGCTGTGTAAAAGTCAGGGTCTGGGTTAGTCATTTCTGTGGAATAATTTCACAAAAAAAAACTACATTTAAATATATATATTTTTTCCACTGAAAAAATTAGTCTTTGGCAGCATGCTTTCTTTTCATTCAAGGATTGACATTGAGAGGAACCTCTCAAGGGGAAAGGGCTGAAGGATTCCCAGAAAAGAAGATGGAAGCCACATTGCCCAGGATCATCCTGAAAACCCTGTGATGAAAAGGATTTAGTTCTTGAGGGCTGAGATCTTTGCACAAACTCTGAGGGACAGATGGAAGAAAGCTCTCGAGTAGGTTGCCAAGTAAGAAGGATATTTGTTCTTCTGGGGAGAAATCAACAAAAACATCATTGCTGAACTAAACTTATACAGATTTTACAAGTTAAAATCCCTTCTTCCAGATAAATCCAGGGACAGACTAAGGAACATATTATTCACAATGCTCTGCTTGGTGAAGCTAAGTTACTTTGCAGACCACAAAAACCCCACTTGAAGCGCTAGCTTCCTCTCATAGTACAGAAAAACTCTAACAGGACTCTGGGTTATTCTAGATGGATGCAACATAACTCAGAATAATTCTGAATAGTAGGAAATAGTCTGTCCTCCAAACACAGCGAAAAGAGCCAGAGTTAGTTGTCTTTCTTGTCTCTGAGAGGCAGGACAAACTCTCAAATAAAAATTGCCATTTGCACTAGGATCCAAGGACAGCATCAAACTTCTTCCTGAACTACACACAACCCTTTGCCCACTACTGTCCACTCCTTTCCTTTTCCTCCTTTTGCATGCCTCACTGGGCCTCCCAGGTTAACAAACTCCAGCTGCATCCACTCATCAGACACTTTTCCCTCAGCAGTCTGCTTCCAGCTCTGAAGACCTGACAGGAAAGTGCAGTTCTGGCCTTGGCTGAGATGCTGCAGTGATAAAGGCCATGGAAATACCTTTAGTTAAAATAAACAGTATCGCATCAGTCTTTCCCATTTTAGGATACTGAAGTCACCAAATCAAAAGTTTTGGCCTTCTTCCCTCCCTGTCTCAGTGTAAGAAAAGGGGGTCATGCTCCAGTTAGTTTAATGCCTAGGATGAGGAGTCTCTCTTGATAGCTGGACTGCAATACAGTTCTTTCAAGTTCTTTCAGAAATTAGGAAATGCCATATTTAGAGCAATTCTGCAGAGTAATTCTGTGAGTGTGCTGCAGCAGCAGGGGCCCATGAAAAAGGGTTGGAAGCATGTGCTGCCTGTACCCATAGAACACTCTTGAGCTGGGTACATACCCTAGAAACCCAGGCAACAGCCAGGAGCTGCCTTTGAGACTGCTCCTCCATAATTAAGTTTTGTTTTTTTTTTCCAGCAAGCACTTGTGGACCTTAAAAAGCTGATGTGTCATGCAAACCAGCCAGCAGTTTGTGCTCCTTACCATGAAGGTGAACTCCCCCTACTCTTTTCCTATTCTCAACCTCATCTTGAAAAACAAGAAAGAAGTGCAGCAGTAGTTTCTTTTTGTGATTTTTGTTTTTATTTTTGTTTTTTTTTTTCATCACTGGGAAAGAGAAAATAGTTTGTCATTTGTTGAGCTGATGGAAACTGTGCTTAGGGAGATGAACTCATGATGACTGTTTTTCATTCCACCTGAGCTGACAGGAAAACTTAGGTGAAGCGATGAAGCAAAAGCATAGATTAAGTGAGATCACAACTCACAGACCAGTAGTTCCTGCAGGAACCTATTAGAAGCTCTCCTGCCCACCTTATCACATGGGAGCACTTGAGAATCTGAGTGCTTAGGACGTGCACAAGGAAAATGCAAACGTGTGATTAAATCCACAAACAGCATAACAAAAGCTGATAAACATGTGATTGAATCTGTGTGGCCCGGTAGTGACTGGGAGAAAAATGCTTGTCCAGACTAATATTAATAAATGAGTCTCTTGAAAGTGTGAAGTCTGCTGCATTGCAAAGAGTGGCATTATATTGTCATCAGTAACATGATAATGGCAGCAACTAGAGATGTTTGAAACATCTGTTTTAATTTCCTTTCAGGTTCTAAGATTTAACCCTTTCTCCTCTGCCAGGGAAGCAGTATACTTGCTGCTGTTGTGCTTCTCACTGTGCAGCTGAGATGGCAGTAGGGCAAGAGCTGTCAGCAGTATTGGATGTTTGTCTTTGCCTCCCTGAGAAGGCACAGAGAACGTAATTTTATCTGAGATCATGCCTTGGTGAAAATCATCAAAGTCAGAAGCAGCTAATAAGCTGCAAAGGTTCATATACAGTTTTACTTCTCTTGATCATTTGCAAATCACTGAGGTAAACTAGGCGTTCTGTCAGATCCAAAGTAGGCAAGTATTAGAAGAAATATTTTCATCTCCCCCATAAGTGTAATGAATCTTTGTGGAAGCTGTTGCTCATCTCCAAGCTTCTTGTCGATGTCCTCAGCACTTCCTCTGGATAAAAAGTCCGTCATTGGGACTGTATCTGCTTTTACGCTGAATATAGTTAATAACTATATTCTTTGCAAAGGAAGAAGTGTCATTTTTTATTTTCATTTTTTGGCTGTAATCTTAAATGGGATAAAGAAAAGAGTTTTCATATGCTGAAAGGCTTTGAAGATTTCACTTCACAAAACAAGTAATTTTAGAATTTCTGACAGATGGTTTTTATGTGGTCTGAGGAAGAAAGGGCAGAGAGGCAGCAGCAAAGGGTACCATAGTTACAGAGGTATCCACTTGTGTAGATGAAGCATGTATAGTGAAAGGGGGAAATGCTGGCTAGGGTAGGACTAATTCAGCAAGAAGAGATCAACATTATGAACAGCATACCAAGAAAGAACAATAAGGAATATATGTTTGTCTGTATAACAAAACTAAGGAAATACATTTTCCTAGCAATGCTGAGTAGGTGTTTACTCATTAAGATTGTCTACATCAGAAGATTCTACTGCTAGTTAAGGTTCTAGAGCCAAAGGATTGTCATTTCAGCTCCCAGTATTTGTAGTTTTTTGTACATTCAACTCTTCCAGTCCAAGAAAAGATCAGAAAAATGATGGGGGTTGATTGCAGCGTTGGGTTTGCAGTGGGTAAAAGGTTGACAAGTAATTGGTGGAAAAAGCAATGTCAAATACAATCTGTGCACATGCAGTATCATCTAAACATGTGTCAGTATTATAGACAGACATCTTCTACCACAGAACTATGATGGCCTAAAATGCTGTGGGCAGTCTGCTCCTAAACACAGTCGGCCAAATGTAGATCTGAATTGGAAAATAAATTCACCAAAGGTCAGGATGTTGGAGATATTCTGTCCTAAGGAAATATATGAACCATGAAATCCTGTTCTTTTGCTCATGACTCCAAACTGATCCTGAATTCAGCTGTGCTTTGAATCCTTGCAAAATATCATCAATAATAATAAAAACTCATTATAAAGTTAAAGAAAAGCTGCTCACTGAATTTGTTCACTATTTCAAGAATTCTTACTGAAATAAAAAGTATTAATTCTCCCCTGTCCATTCAAGCTGTGCAAAGAGATGGAATGTAAGCAAGTATTAGTGGAGAAGCAGTGTTTTTACAGAACAGCATTGGTATGCCTGCTACTGCAGAGCTGACTGCTGCTGTTATTTCCCAAAATATCATTTTGAAGAAGCAGAAGTTTTTTTGTTTGTTTGTTTTTTAATAATCTGGTGCTCTCTCCCACCCCTGGTGGACTAAGTTAGGTAGTAGTACATGGGAAAAGAAAAAGGGTTCAGACACTAAAAAATTCAGTGTTATTCTTTCAAGGTAAAAATAGCCACATTAGGGTCTGCATATCTTAATTTCCTTTTGATAGCTCAGCTGTAATCAGAAAGCAGGACCCACTGCCAAAATCCCTGATATTTGGGGAATGATCATTCAGGGTGAAAAAAAATTATTTGTGACCAAGTCAGATGTCATAAGGTGAAAGGCAGCATTCATCAACATGTGAGTTCTTATCTGCACTGTCATCTTTAGCCATTGGAAGACATTGTCAGACCTTCCTTCCATCAGCACCTCAGCCAATCTTGCTGAATTATGACTTCTGAAGTTTGAAAGCTTTTGTCTGCAAAGGCTTGACCCTCCACTAACAGCTGAAAGCTGGGTTTGAAAAAAAACATGCCTTAAAATTCCAACTGGAAAGTGAATGTAAGTTTTTTACCCTGTCATTTCACAATCAAAGCACACAGCATTCAAAGATGAAGCAAGAGAGATGGGAGGCATGCAAGAGATGAAAGAAAAAAAAGCTTTTCACTTTTCAAAAATGAAGTAATTAGCTTAGTAAGAACAGAAAAAGGAGGGGAAAGAAAGGGAGATCCTTTTGTTTGGCATTTATAACACTCTCCCAGACAAGTGTGCCTGCAAGACGTTACCAGATTGCACACACTCATGAAGGCAAGGAGTAGGACACCACTAAATTACATTCAAAGGTACCCATCTGAAGAATCCTCATGTCTAAAGGCAGAAGCTGTTCTGCCTGTTTGCAGTGTGTTAATTTTAGGGACACTAAAACAGTTATAGTGCCACTACCAGTTATAGTGGACGCTACCAATTTCACTGCAGCAAACTCATGTTTATTCCCTTGGTTTTAAATAATGGACTTTGCTGGGGAAGTGACAAGGGTTGAGGATCTGGAAACAGATCAAAAACCTACAGATGTAGAAGTTCCCACAAAGTTTTTGCACGTTTGGATAACCTTTGGTTAAACAAGTCTTCCATAAAAAGAAAATTTCAATGTATTCAGTGAATGCTCGAAATAACAATTGCCTATGGTCTTACTGTCCAGGAGCATAAACAAACAGCCAATTTACATTTCCCCTATTGCCTTCAGCAAAACCTCCTCTAAAATCAAGTCTCCCAGCCCCTGATTGCATCTTGAATTTCAATATTACAAGACAGATCTACACTATGGAATAGGAAGAGTTATGAGTAACTATTTTATGAGCTCCTTCTCTTTGAACCTTGCCTCACACACTGTTCACCAGTCACACAGCCTTGCCTCTGAGCTTCTTTGTCAGAATATAATGGGCAGAAGTTGGAAGCACAGCTCAGTTCATTGTAAGCACTGTGTAAACCTCCAGGGTAATTGAAATGATACATATTGCAGGAGTTGTTTGAATAAAAGAAAATCCAAAAAGAAGAGAAAAGAGCAGAGCCAGTGTAAACTGTTCTGAAAGCAAAGGTGAATGTGTTATGAAACCTTGAGGCCCAAAAGAAGAAACCTGCCCTGCAAGGAAGTTTAAAAACCTATAGGGAAAAATTTTTATGGGGGCCTACATTGTATGGGGAAGGAGGAAACTGGGGGAGTCTAACTTCACCAAATATGGGGCCCTGCTGGGAGGCATAGGTAAATGCACAGAGACAGCAGGAAATAATTACATTTGGAACAAACTTTGCTGCAAGAAGCAAAATGAACTATTCCTGAAGAGGTAATGGAAAGGAACCTCACTAATTCCTGGAGTGTGGGAGCACAAGAAAGGATTTTAGAAAAAGAGATGGGAGGAAAGGACCTGCATCTACAAATGTTCTCCATACCCTTACCTTCTCCCATACTCTGAATTCCTGTAGCTTTCTTCACACATTCAAAGGTATTATCTTTTCTGCTGATCAGATCCTCTCATATATACTCATTCCATGTGACCTCATGCTCCCCCTCTTAAACACTCATGCCACTAAATCCTTTTCAATGCTTTTGCTATTCCTCCCAGTATGTTATCTTCCATTTCACGCTCCCTGCTGTTTTCCAGCTCCACTTCTAGTGCATCTTTAAGCTCATGGGAGTCACCATTTGAAGTAGGGAGCTGAAGATGAAGGAAGTTAATTTTGATAGAAATTAATTTTTCCAAAGAAAAAATATTTCAGTTGGCTTCAAAGTATGAGATTGTGTGGAACTCTCCAATAAACTTGTTTTAGGAGTAGTAAAAGGGAAAAGAAAAAAGGAAGAAAGAAAATATTTAGAAAGATTTTAAAAGCAGTGCTTGTTCCTTTTTTTTTATTTTTTTCCCCTTCTATTTGAAATTGTTTGCTATCTATTCTTTCTAAGTTCATTTGGATTTTCCTTTACTCTCTGAGTGTCAGAATGTATTGTCATTTCAACTCTTGTTGCAATTAGAGTTTGCATCTTGCTGCATCCCAACACAGCCTCACTTCTTGTTCAGTCTCCCTGAACATTGCCCCCTTCCTGCCCATGGACCAAGTGGTATCTCTGATTGGGATCTTGCTCTTGTAATTCAACTGAGGCTACACACAGGCTTTATGCATAGCTGTCAGCAGAACATTTCTGAACATCTCCTATTCAGTCAAGGTCACATGCTGATGCTCCTGATTTTTCATTTCTATCCTTTACCCCAACCTTTGTGGCATCTTGTGCTGTCAACACCCGTTAAGAATAATGTAGCAAAAAATCCCTTTTTGACAGGACCCAGAGGAAGCACGTACTGTGAGGTCCTCTGATGCTGTTCCAAATGACTACAGAAATACAGCAGTGAAGAAATTGTAAGATGAGTGCCATACTGGTTAAAATCACACACAAAGAATACATACTGTTAGTGGTCCTTCCTCCAGCTGGAGGTATGCTTGAAGCAGGATCCAGCACTGATCTATGCAGGGTCATCTTTTATTTCACTAGTGACCTGGGTGAGAGATTTGAACTTACACTCAGAAAATGTGTGTGACTTGTTCTTACTTTAATTATTTCAGGTGTTAAGAAACAAACAAAGCAAAACTATGAAAAGCTAGAATACAGAGCTGAAGTGTTTTACTCCTTTCCTTTTGATCCTATCCTTAAGGTTGCTGTCTTTAAGCAGCAGTTAAGACACAGGTTTTCCATGCACTTTTTCAAAGAATAGTTACCGATTTGCACTTGTGCTAAGTTTTCATGTACTAGAAGCTTTAAACATTTTCATTTCTTTTTAAAAGCATGAAAGGTCTTTTTTAATCTCCTTCCCATTCTGATTGTAGAGGTCAGCTGATCTCCCATTAACTCATTCAAAAATATATTGCATGTCTCCAGGTCACTAGCTTTCAAATGAAACCAGTTCCATAAAAATCTCATGAAGCCTTTCCTGAGAAAGACATTATTTCAGATAGACTTGGAAAATTAGGAGAGAGACTTAATTTTTGAAGTATACCCAGTGTGCAGGATGGCTGCTAGTCGGCAGTAGCCCCCAAGGCTGCAGTCCCCCACCCGCACCACTGGCACACTCTGAAAAGCAGCAGCACATGGATCCTCGCTCAGTCCTGCCAACCTGTGGTTTTGCTACAGAGGATAAAAGTGATTCAGCATTAGCGATTCTTCTCATACAGGGCTCCAGTGCCCATTTACTGAGGTATTTAACTGGCTCTTTTATGCTACTGCTGGGGGGGGGGTGGGGGGCCGGGGGGGCGGGGGCGGGGGGGTACTCCTTAACTCAAAGAAGGCGTTTGAGGGCTTTTGTAGCTTGGGAACAAAGTAGCAAGTACACAGTGAGATCGAAGGCCCATCCTCGGCCCCACTCGAAGAAGAACAAGCTTATTACAGGCAATATTTGGGGGACAGACATTCACTAACAAATTATGCCTACTTTACGCTTTCAAGTTAACCTTCTCAAGGCAACGAAACACCGGGTGAAAAGTTGTCGATCCATTCCCAGTTCCCATTGCATTCCTTGAGTTCCTTGAGACTCTCAGCTCCTTTCAGGCATCCTTTTCTCTGACATTTCTGCCCTCAGCAACTTGAATATGCCTCCCAGGCACTCCTTATTGCTAGAGTAATGGCTAGGCATCCTCTCCTGTAAGTCACTAGTTTTCTGAGTCCACTCTTCTCCAGCCCAAGGCTGATGGGTGACAGCTACAAAATCTCTTTACACAGCTCAAGATTTCCACCCTTGTGGATTCTGCTCTTCTACCCTCCTGACACTGAACTCCTAAGCCATTAATAATGCATACTCAGGTGCCCTGTGTTTTTATGGGGAGCTGAGCGCAACATCTTCAGTACCTTATCTAAATATTTTATGTTCTAAAGTACAATCTCTTCTCAAAATATTGCTTTACCAGTTCTTTCAGATTTCAGCTGAGTCTCTGGTGATGTTTTTAATGGTGAACTCCTTGAAGATTGCTATTTATGTCGCATGTTGCTTAAAAATACATTCTGCTCTCGTACTGCCTGCTTCCCATTGCAAGTGACAAGCTTTGCTGTAAGCAGTGCATATAATCACACACTGTACTTTTCAGCTGTAATGATTTCTTAAACATTTTTAAATGACCTAAGTAGTGAATATTCGGCCATACAGACTGCCATTTGTTCTCAGAAAATCACTGCTAAATGATATCTGCAGAACTAAGGCTAAGGTTGTGATTATAGCCTCCATAAGGCTCTAACTATCCAACAAAGAGAATTTATTCAGGTCAAAACACTACTTGAATGCCATTATGGCTACAGGGGGCTGTCTGGTAGTGCTGTGCTGGCTTGCTGTTGTGTTAATTGGTAGTCACAGATGTGGGCATTGAAAAGGTGCGGCTGGAAGTTGGGTGAAAGACAAGCTGACATAATTAGGGGGAGTTGGTGAGATGCTGGACACAGCTTTGCAGGCACAAGAAGCTCCCCGCTTGCTAGCTAAAAAGCTTCTCTGTCTTTGGCTGCAGGGGTTGCTTGCTGAATCTCACTTCCATCTGCTTGGAAGATGGCTCTCCAAAGGTGGCAGACCAAATCCCATGCTCAGACAAAACATCTCTTCTGTAGCACAAAGAGGAAGCTCTGAAGAGGGAGAAACAACTGTGAAATCTAATCCCAGCCAAGCACGAATACTTGAGCCAGGAGGGTCCTTCATGTGGATCCCCCTCTGAGCACAACTTGTGAAAGCAATTTTTTTCTATTACCAGAAGAGCCCACTGAGTGGCACAAGATGCCATCTGCTCCCTGGGAGACTTTGTGGTGGGCCTCCACCTCCATCACCCCTCAGCTGAGTGCGCATCTGGACACTGACACACAACTGAGCCAAATCTCAAATCTCTAGGCCAGCTGCTCCACATGGGCTGAGCTAAGGCTGGGGCAAACCATGGCCTGCACTCATGAGGTAATGCTGCAGTTAGAAGGGAGAGAGGCTTCTTCCCAGGCCACCACATTACTTTGCCTACAGAAGCCAAGCGTGTCCTTGCTCAGGGCAGGCTGCAAAGTGCAGAGCAAGCCTGGGAGGGCTGTTCTTTTGCACCAGATCTGTTTGCAGACATTCCTCCTTCTCATCTAAAACAAAGGACTTTGAGACATGGGTCCATACCCAGCTATCTCTCACAGCTTGTGCAGAGCCATGTTCCCAAAGCTCAGCTGAGATGCTTACAAGGTAGTAGAATTCAGTGCCATACATACATATGTGTAGCAGAAAAAAATCCTTATGGCTGAAAGATGTCTCCGCAATTTACTCCGCATTAAGTCAACCTAGCATGACTCTTTCCATTTGGCATCCACTGTTTTTTAAAGAATTCTCTTCTTCTCCCCATACTCCACTTCACTTAGTCTGGGATTTTTTTTATTTCCTTCAGAGACCCTTTCAAGCAAGCACAGGCCGTGAAAAAAGACCATAATCAAAAGCCCAGTTCTGGTGCATATCGGAAATTTAAATTAAAAAGAATTGTGAGTCACTATACCTGTTATGGATTTGGAAGGATTTATTTATAATTATGGGAAATGGAGCTGAAAAGGATCTCTGAAGATGACCTTGTTTGCCTCCTTCACCTAGAAGAGGAGAATCTTCACTTGTTCTGCAGCCCAGAGACTGGAGCCTCCTACCTTACCCTGACTTCCATTAGCCTCACAGTGGAAAAGATTCTCCTAATCATAACTTATATACCTCTTGCTCCATTGAAGCACACTGCTTCTCTTCATCTCTGTTATGGACAAGGAAAATAGATTATACCTTTTCATTAAAGCAGACTCTTTCCTGCTTGTACGTATATCATAGAATCACAGAATCTCAGGGGTTCAAAGGCATCTCAAGAAGCCATCAAGCCCAACCCTCCAGCTAAAGCAGGTACCCTTACAAGAGGTCACACAGCTAGGTGTCCAGATGGGTCTTGAATATCTCCATAGAAGGAAACTCCACAACCTCTCTGGGCATCCTGTTCCAGTGCTCCATCACCCTTACCATAAAGAAGTTCTTACGCTGTTACTATGGAACATCTTTGTCATGGTTTTATGATTTTTTTGGTCATCAGTATTCCACACCATAACATCATGTAATGCATTGGGGGTGGGGTTTGATATCTGCCGAACGTTCGTCCGTCGGAGAAGAACTACATTTCCCCAGGAGACTTTGCGGTCAGCAAGGGGATATAACTCCAAGCAAGGTCACCTGATCCTTCTTCTTCGCCTGCTCTTCGCTGTCTGCGCTTCGCTATCTGCGCTTCGCCGCCTGCGCTTCGCCATCTGCACTTCGCCGTCTGTACTTCAGTCACTCAACTGGACTGCACTTCTCACCCCAGCACTGTGGTGAGGTCTATACAATTCAAACAGACTCTCTCTCTCTCTCTCTCTCATTGTATTTTACTAATACTATATTTAGTAAAATCATTTGTTCCACCTCAGATCAGTGCTGTTGTTTTCAAGTATTTTGGGGTCCCCTGCTTCCCCTTTCCCAGAGGCGCGGATCCGCAGATCCCTCCGCCCTGCTGGTCACGGAACTGGGCCGGACCAGCCCATAAACCGTTGACAATCTTATATTCAAGTTTTAGGCCATTTCTCCTTGCCCTATCACTACAAAACACTGAGAAGAGCCTGGCCTCATCCATTTGCATCCCACCTCCCTTTAGATATTTATAAACATTTGTCAGGTCCCCTCTCAGTCTTCTTTTCCCCAGGCTGAAGAGACCCAGGTTACTCAGCATTTCCTCATGCAGGAGATGCTCCAGGCTCTTAATCATCTTTGTATTCTTCTGCTGGACTCCTTCTAGGAGATCCCTGTGTTTTTTGAACTGGAGAGCCCAGAATTGGACAAAGGAATCTAAACATGGCCTTACCAGGGCAAAGTAGATGAAGAAAATCACCTCCCTCAACCTGCTGACCAGGCTCTTTTTAATGCACCCCAGGATACCATTGGCCTTCTTGGCCACAAGGTCACTCTTCTGGCTCATGGTTAACCTGTTGTCCACCAGGATCTCCAGGTCCTTCTCTGCTCATCATACGTTTCTTAAGTATCCTCTGGTGGACCACACTACCTTCATTCCTTCACCAGCCATGTTTCCTGAATTTCTCATTGTTGCCATCAGTCCTCTGCTTCCCAACCTGGGAATTATTGTATCCCAAACTGGACACTTAGTTCAAGTACCATTAACAGTAAAAAAAAGTGTTGACAATGTTTTACTGATAATTATATACGTGTGTGTGTGTGTGTGTGTGTGTGTGTATGTCTGGGCTTCTGCTATTGATAAACTACCTTCATATTTTGAGTCATGGCTCTTCAAAGTTGCTATTTATTTATTTGCTCCCATTCATCCACTATTGCAACTTATTACTCCTAAAATGATGCAGAAGCCTGTACCTTGCCCTCACAGAATTTCTGTTATTTTT
Source organism: Lagopus leucura (assembly GCF_019238085.1). Lineage (NCBI taxonomy): Eukaryota > Metazoa > Chordata > Aves > Galliformes > Phasianidae > Lagopus > Lagopus leucura. The sequence continues at coordinate 8,733,292 of NW_024962267.1, forward strand.
TGCTTGTTTGTTTGTTTCAAATACTACTTTGAATACTCAGCTGAGCAACATGCCCACAGGCTGTGCATGTCTAGTGCTACCTGCAAGTTTAGCTAGCAGACATTCTTACAGCAAGCACGTAGTTACTGAGGAGTTTGCTTTGTATAGACATCATCCCCTACAGAATATCACTCACATAAAACAGCCCCACTATAATAGGTGCAATCCAAGAACAGCAACAAAAGCTGACCCAAAAACACCATCATTTGCAAAGTCAGTTGTAGCCATGCTTTAACAGTTTAAAACTCTGACAAACTTTCAGCTACTCTGCAGCCTCTGACTCAGAGCTCCGATGCTACAAAGAGCTCCTTTGGCACAAACTCGCATGGCACCAGTTACACTCCACGTATCTGACAAATGGGGGCAGAGTTCTAGGTGTCAACAATTGCCCTAAAACTGTGCTACCAAAGTTGATGAGAAGCTTAGCGCTGACAGACCTGTAAGTGGCCTTCCCAATTACATTCTTCCCAAGTCCACAAAATTCAGTCAGTGCAAATGTCAATCTGCACAAACATCTCTTTAGCTGCAAACAGTCCATGGACATCATTTCACTTGTGTCACTGGAAGAGCACATTTCTCTAGGTTGTAGAATAATAAGGTTTTGAGCTTTATCTATGCTTCTGACACCGAGGGAACTAATCACCTCCTTACAGATAATAAGCAGATATAATTTAATATGCAGGTATAATTTATGCATTTGGTAAAATTTTATCAATTTACAGCAATCAAATTAATTAGCTAAATTAATTCCTGTTAATTTACTTGCATTGCTTAGGAGTATTTCTTGCACTGATAACTCTGTTAACTGGTAAGTTATGTTTCAGAGAAACACCAGTGTAGAGTTATTGGGTTATAGATCATGTTTAGGCTGCAGCCTCAAGCCATGCTGGATTTGGCTAGCTCTGAAACCTTGAAAGATGTTATCTCACAGGTGATTCTCTCTTCCAGTATTCCAGTCTGCTTAGGAGATGATTCCTCCCCTTAGAAATCCAGCCTTTAAGCACACACAAGGAAGAGAGGCTTCTTTGTCTGATCCAACCAGGGACAAAAAAGCCATAAACATGTTCAAATCTGTCAAACCAAAGCTGACTCTCAAAGTACTACTGCAGACCCTAGCATGACTCCCCCTACTATTCTTTGTGTAGAAATTACCCAACATTTTGTCTGCTAACCACTTAACTTAATAACTTAAATAAATGCAAGATAGTGTGCTGTTTCTCTTCTGGAAGAAAACTTATGAAATGCCATCTCTTATCAAGGGGAAAAGGTGTTATATTACCACGTTTGTCTGCTTTATAAAAAGTTCTCCCTGCTCCTCTTCTTCCCTTCCTCTCCCTCACACACTTATTTTCTTCAAGTGCTTCTTGGAAGCTTTTATAAATAACTGGACATATTCATTCTAACAAGCACTTTGGCCAGTCAGATTCATTTCTGCATAACCCCTTGCAGTGCTATTCAATAAAATGCGAATAATTACCATAGCAACTGCAGCATGTGGTACATATGGTGCCTCTGAGAAACAAAGCATTTCCTTTCTTTCTTTTCTTAACCTTAGATAGAGACCCTCATACATTAGTTCTTAATACAGAATTACATCTTATGATGTTTATTAGAGGGGGGAAGGCTTTCAAATGATGAGCCATCTCTCATTCTCCTTAGAAGCTCACACAATCAATTCTTCATACATCGCCATCCTTTAATCTCTCATTTCCTCATATTATCAATATGTACATTTTTGTAAAATGTTAACAAGAAGCGCTAAGACAACAAAGTCCCTGATTACATACTCCTGTACTCTTAAGGCTGTATGCTGCTAAAGACACACAGCACGCAGTGAAGTGTGTTGACTTAACAGAAGAACTATATTAAAACTGAAGACAAGTAGCCCTCTGGGGCAGCTTTGCATTTCCCCTGGAGGCTTCCTCCCCTCCTCTCGGCAGGGACAACTGGACTGTAGAAATGAATCTGTATCCAAACTGCTGTAGTGTACATCTTGTTATTATCAAACTGCAAAAGTGAGCAAAGCAGGACGTGCTATTTCACATGCAGTTTAGTGGTATACCAAAGACAGCAGAAGCAGAGCATTCGAGAATGGAGCTGAGAACCATTTGGGACTGGAAACTGCAACAGACTTGGTTTCTGAGTCAAGGTATTTTCAAGATGATGGTGTATTAGTTTTTGAGCTGGACTGGCAGCCTCTGTAGATATCGTTGTGTTGATTATACAGACAGAATCAAATGTCTGTATGTGGATGGCACAGGCACTGAGTTTTCTAAGTGTGTAATAACGGTGCACTCTTTTCAGGTCAGCTTCTTAAGTTCACAGATCCAAAAGTCAAATTACAACTCAGCCACCATGTTCTAAAGCAGCACCATTTTTTAGCATCCCACTAGAAACCAAAGAGAGCCAGCAAAAGAAAGAAGAATAGTACTCTTGTTAACTCAGCCTGCAAATTACATATACCTGGTAAATTTTTCTCAGCCTGCAAGTATTACAGTCCTACCTTGTGTTAGCAGTATACCTCGGGATACCATGAACTAGATCATCTGCTTCACATCATCATCCTCTAGCAGATAATACTGCCCAAAACATGTCAACCCACTCTGAAATGACTCTCCTGACAAAGTGGGCTGTAAGGTTTACTACCTAAAACTAGCAGATTCCAAAGGATTCCTCAGGGACAAAAAACCATCCCTTCAAAGCCCCATACTTCTGTATCAGCCTTTGTTTCCAGCTAAATCTTTCCTTGGTCTCTCCATTTGTCAATCTCTCATAGGACTAATATCAGAAGAAGGTTTCCTGTAAGTGCGGACACCTTCTAGCTTCAAGCTTTGGAGACTGAAGAGGTTCAATACACATGCCTTCCTGCTGATAGAGCCCCTCCCTGAGCTGCACAGATCCTGGCTTTGCCAGGGTGCAGTAGTGTGGGCACGGGAGGTAAAGCTGCAAACATACCCCTTTTTCTTGGTGCCCTTTCTACCTGACAGAATCCCTTTCTGAGCTCCCATAATGTCAGGACAGTCATAGATGATTAGATTTCTGGTTGGTTTGGTTCTTTTTGTTTTCGTTTTTGTTTTTGTTTTTAATTCTTTTTTGGCAGAAGTACTATAGATACATGTAAAGTTGGCATGAGAGTGAGGTTTTAGTTATACCTGCCTGTACAGTCTTGTACACATGCTGCACACAGAAATGGTCAGCAGTGATTTTGTAAATGTGGATTGTGTTTCCTGATTTTGTTTGTTTCCAAGCTTTGTTGTACTGATCAATTCAAACTCAGTTGTTAAATCTCTATCAGTACACATTCACTCTGCAACCTTCAGCCATCAGACCCATCTGAAGAAAGCATTTGAGGGCTGATCACCAAATGCAAGCGGGAGAGGAAATGAATATTACTCTTCAAAATAAAATTACTGGTTATCATTTTGTCCTTGCAGTAGGGCTGCAAATACGATAAACAAAGCTCACAGTTTAACTAATAATGCCTTCAGCAAATACAGAATAGCCTCTTTGTCTTCTTGGGAATATATTATTTCACCAAAACAGATTTTGGACTGGGCTAACATGACTTATGTAAACACAGCATCCTGTCTTAATCACCCTTCCTGGTGTGTAGATGAATCTCTTCTGAGCCGTTCTGCCATCATCTATCAGCAATTTTTCAGACACAAAGCCACTAGAGAGCGCCTCTTTCACAGCGATGGGACGCGCGGTAAACCTGCATGTGCGAGAGACTATTTTGCTGAGAAGTGGAGAATTCCGTGACATGGGGAATTATTATGCACCATTCATTTCCTTGTAATTTAACTCTCAGTAACAAAGGCATAATGTATAGTCTGGTTTACTGGGCTGATTTACAACACTTTAAGTGAAAAGATGATTTCCTTCTCCTTTTTTCATGCTGACATCAGCAGATGCAAAGTACACGTCTTGTAACGTGACATTGCTGTACACAGAGCAATGCAGAACAGCCCTAAGAGGTTGTGGCACAGTGAGCAGCTCAGGAGCCAAGAAGTAAGGCAGTGCCTCTCTTGATAGAAAAGACACCACCAACACCTCCCCAAAGCAGACCAGCAGGGAAACAAGGCTTCCACCCTTTGCTGCAGCTATGTGGTTGGCACCTTGTCAGTCAGGTGGCATGCAGTGTGAGCTTGTCTTACTTGCAGCCAAAACGCTGTCCTCAGAGATCTTCTTTTTGAAACTCAAGGTCTCATTTTGCTGTAAGGGCATACGAATGGTTTTTGTTCAATGGAGTGAAGCCCGAAGGAAAAATACTCTTCGTGGATAGCAAAGAAGTTGAACAATGAGCTTTGCTTTTTTTGCTTTGTCATCACAAATAAGATAACCAACACCTAAAAATCTGCACAAGGGGAGTTAATGTGCTGTTTCACAGCTGCTATGACAGTGTTGCTATTAGGAAAATGTTGTGCACGCAGTCTGTCTTTCATTGGCCCAAACAGATGGAAATCAGAAGGCATCAAATCTGGACTATACAGTGGGTGTGTAGGACGGTCCAGCCTAGACAGGCAGTGTGCACCATGGTCTTCAAACTGATATGAGGCATGACATTGTCATGTTGGAAGAGAAAGGTTGCTTTTTTTTCTGGCCTGACCCTGGAAGTTCCCATCTACATTAGCACTGTGATGCATCAGTCAGAGCTGATGGCTTGTTCAGGCTCCAGGAAGTCCAGAAGGATCACCCCTTTCCCATCCCAAAAGACATTTCACTTCAACTGCTGAGGGTTGTGTCTAGAATTTTTTCTTCGACAGAGAATTCATATGTTGCTTCTCCACGGACTGCTGTTTTGACTCCTGCTCATAGTGATGCCACCATGTCTTGTCACCGGTAATGAAGTGATCCAGGAAACTGCTGCCTTCAGCATTGTATTGATTCAACAGGTCCTGACAGTCTTGCATACAGTGTTCTTTCTATTCCTGTGTGAGCATTCATAGGACCTACCTGGCACAAACGTTGTGATATTCCAACTTTTCTACCATTGTTTCCAATGCATTAAAGCCAACATTCAGCTTCATACACAGTTCCCTGATTGTAATTTGCAGATTCAAGTGAATGAGCTGATCAAGACACCCTTCATTTTTGGTGTGGGAGTTGTGTATGGCCATTCAGAACTTGGCTTGTCTCTCACATCACTGTCGTCAATGCTGAAATGCACCATCCACCACCTCACTGTGCTCACATCCACTGTTTGGTCTCTCCATAAGTATTCAACAAGCATTGATAAATGTCAGTGGGTGCCCTTTTTCCACCATTCCATATCAGATGCCATTTTGTCAAACTGCCCCTCTGTCATCTGTTGCACAGCAACAAAATCTAGCACAATATTGGTAGGAAGGTTACTACTACCGTACCACCATCTACCTCTGATGTCCTGGGCCAACATAAAGTAGAAGACATTACTTTCAGAGCAGCCCTTATACAAGGAAAGCACTGTAAAATGCAGTGTACTAACACAGCACTGCTACCCTGACTCACTTCCTTCCTCTTCAGAACTTACTGTAATAAGCAAATTCCACAGAATAGATCATCTCAGCTGGCTAACAGTAGCTCCTTCAGACAGACCAGCAGGAGAGAGAGTGGAAAGGGGCCAACTGTTTACTTGTTTAGGTCTGAGACTGCTCCTGGGTTGCAGGAAAGCTAGTTCTACACCAAAGAGTTACCACTTAGTAGACTTGGTATTAAAAGGGTCCTCTAAGAAGGAAACTCTGTCTTGTCCCTGATGCACAAATAAACAGGCTGGGCAAAGTACAGTCCCCTTGAAAAGAAGCAAGCAGTAGTAAATATAAAAGGGGGATCTTGCACTGAATAGCTCTGACTGAATACCAGTCAGGCATGAACCTAGCAGCTGTGACAGTGAAATCAGCTATGTAATGCAGGCCATCACAGGGCATGGTACCCTCTAGACAAACCTGTGCTATATGGGTACAGAGGCTTGTGAGATAACTTTAAGGTACTCAGGAGAGTTTGCAACAGCAGCATTATATTATAGACTGAAATAACCCCTACAGGAATATGCGATAAGAATAGATGTGTGCTGAAGTCTTCCAGCCAATGGATTGCAATGCAAATGTATAAACATACCCAAAGAACGGCAAATGGGCTAGCAACACTGTTGCAGTCTGAGCACATCTGCTTCTGATTTAAGAGGTACACTGATAATTGAGCAGCGGTGACCCAGGCAACAACAGAACAGGAGCAGTCAGTTGGTCTGAAAGCTCCACGAATGCCTTGCAATGAGTCCCTGTCCCTGGCACTGGGTTGTTACTACCTCAGCCTGTAGGCAAATTTGTAGAAACAGCATGGTACAGCCAATGGCTGGGTTTCAACTAAGTTACCCTAACATGAGTTATCAGGACAATTACAAAGCAGCTGGGATGTCTGGTTCACGTTTTGCTCAGTTCATTGGGACCTACACATAGGTTCTTCCCAGAAGCCAAAGACAGCAGCATACCACAGCTCTGCAACTGGAAACTTAGTCTCATTTCCACAGTCTCATTTCTGGAGTGATGTGCAAATCTGGAATAAGCAGGTGCCAGTTTCACTGAAACTGACACTGTGCACTTGGCAACATCTCTGGCAGCCTCAGTTATGGTCTACTACAGTCTACGTCAACCATGGCAAAGATTTAAACTTGAACATCTGTCTGATAGCTACTGAGGAAATCAGGACCACAACAGCTTAACTCAAAAGACTGTAAACAGCTGGTCAGCAGCTAAGATGGCTACTCTGAACCGAAAAATAGTTTATCGCCATAAAGTCTACAGTCTATCCAGGTGACTCATAACTTCAATAAATATGCAGGTACTTCTGTGTTCATGCTGAAAAAGAAACAAAACCAAATTGTATATAAATCCCTTGAGAGCAACTTAAGAGACTTTATGAAAGATATGAACTCTCTGGGCACTGATGGCAAAATATGCCCTTACTAAATAGACTGGCAAATGCATTCTGCAATGCTTCTGTGTTATGATCTGGAGGAAAAAAAATGAAAAATAAAACCTTTTTACAACTACCAGTGTACATAAATTCTGATGAATTCCCTCATGAAAAAATCAGATAAGACAGAGATGGGTTAAGAATATGTTTTCCCTTAAAATATTACCAGTACAATCTCAAATCTTTATTTCAAAGCTTTACATTAAAAACAAAACAAACAAACAAAAAAGGTACACAGGAAGTCCCAGAAGCGTCCTCAGCTGTTATTGCAAGCACATATTTGGTAGATAAAGCCATGCTTTCAGTATGTGTTGGCATTACAAAGCTCTTACATCCCAGCTAAAATTCAGATCACGACTTGTTAGCCACCAAAGGCATTTGATTATACTTCTCAGCTTTGATTAGGTGACTCACAAAACTAACATACACTGCCCAAATAAAATGTACTGTGCCTCAACATTTGCACTTTATTAAACACATTATTACTTGTATAGCTCAATTTAATTCAGTGTAACTTACATCAGTCAGCTATATACTGCACAGTGTGAGGGAACAGTTAATTCTTACATTTCAAACTGACACAGTCTGAAACCTTACTACTTTTCCATGAACTTGCTGGAAAATAATTTCAAATAATGAATCATTGTGAGAATTTCACAACTGTTTGTGAATAGGAAAAAAAGAGAATTGTTATTTATTGATAATTATTCCCTTCTGTCTCCCAGAAAGCCTTCTAACTGTAATGTGCTCAGCATGGGAAGCTGTAGAAGTGTTTGTTAAAGTTGCAACATGAGCTCCAGGCTTATTCTTGGTTAAGATACTTGCTTGGTTTCTGGGTAAAGCAGTGATTATATGGTTTTCTTCACAACCACTAGCACTGCAAAATGAGCTTGGGATCAGGGAGTCATGCTGAATTCCTTCAATTCAGTTTAGAATCCAAGCAAGCAAGAAGAGCTCTGCAGTCCCAGTAACTGCCTCAGCAATGTGCAAGAAACTGAACTGCTTTCAGGTTATGAAGTAGATTAGCACAGGGGCTAAAATGCCTATGAACTAGCAAGAACATTCTGCTCATCATGCAAAGGAAGGAAAGGGAGGTAATTCTCTCCCCCAGCTGCTGTGATGCGCAGTGCTAATGGGAATATCATGCAATACAATGTATTCCTGTCAGGGAAGGCAGCAAATGCAAACATGAACTGATCTCGTAAGCGAGACTTCAGCTTTACCCAACTATTTCCCAGTCAGATCAATATTAAGTTTCATGTGATACTTGACTCTTTTCATGAATCTTGTGTTTCTAGGATTTCTTAAAGATTCATTTCAATTAACATTGTTTAAAAGGACAATATATTCTCAGTCTTCTCCATTCAGAAGAGTTTACACAGGAATCATATAAATTTTGCTAGAATAAATAATTCAAGTTCTCCTTTTTCTTCCTTTCTTTCTTTCTTTCTTTTTTTTTTTTTTTTTCTGTTGTTGTTGTTACATTCTAAGAATATCTTCATGTAAGTGACAATTGTCATGTCTCTGTAAAGAGAAATTTTTACCATGCAAATCCGTAACTATGTTTGCAATGCTTTTAAGACAGTGTGAAATCTATTTATACACTCTGTGTTTTTTCTTAATCTGAAAAAATGGGCTGAGTGGACACGATCCTTGTTACAGATTTTAAATCTAATTTTTTTACTTGTGTCATGTATTGATTGCTGATGGAATCTAAGTGTGGCTGTATGGGGTAAATTGTGAAATAAAGAATTAAGCAGACAGGGGAGGAGTCCTGCTCTGAACACAAGCTACCCCAGGCATAAGGACCATAGGGATGCTCGAGTTGAGCAGATTTACTTCCCTTTGCAGACTGCTTTGGAAAACCTGCAGTATCATTTCATACACAGTAGATCATCAGATCTATATTTTTTATTTTTTAACATCTTGAACACCAAAAAATAACTTAGATTAGTTTTGGTGCGAGGAAAATATAAGAAGGGAAACCAGAGGGGAAAGTTCAGTCTTCCCATTGTCATGACTGGGAGTGGTTGTAAACTTTCCTTTCCTCTCTTCAGCTTCCATTTAACAATCGCCTCACATCCTTTCATATTTGGTGTTGGGCTTTGGTATTTCAACCTAATTTCTGTGTGAGTCCCATCATAAACACTGAACTGACAGAATGGTGTAAAGTTTTCCACCCAACTTTACAGAGTCAGAATAACTTTGTGTGTTTGTTTGCAGCCCAGTTTGCAGCGATGATAAGAAGTGACTAAAAATCCAGAACTAGAGGTCACTGAAACTTCAAGATGTTGCTGAATTTACTTCACGAGAATCACATTCCAGACAGAGTTCCCTGCAACTGTCCTTTCCAGGCTTTCACCAAGAATTTAAAATCAGTCTGGAAGTTCAAATATTGTTCTTAGAGATTTCTCAATGCTACTCTGTAATTGAGGAACATGTGAAAAGAGCGAGAAGGGAAGGGAAGGGAAGGGAAGGGAAGGGAAGGGAAGGGAAG